>NC_090129.1:27497263-28119763 GCF_040581485.1 Linepithema humile | reverse complement strand
CTCCGCGATAACTCTGCAACTTCTTCAATGAATAAAAATTAAGATTTAATCTCGCAAGATTTTTTTATACTATAAATGTTATGTGCGAAGTTTTTATTATATTCTTAAAGCGATTCACTGTGCTAATTATCGTACACTGACGTTGCAGACCGAACAATAGGCTAATGTATGTTAATCGAAAGCTTTATAAACATCGCAGGCGGGACAATGCGCCGCATGTTTTACGAAACGAATCATCGCCATTCCACTCCCGTTCTCCACTTCTCTGTTTCTTTCTCTCTCTCTCTCTTTCTCTTCTCGATTCAATTCCGGAAGAAAGCTGCGCGAACAAATTCCGCCGGAGTCGGCCGGAATGGTGAAATTGCGCAATTTTTCCTCGCGCTCTGACGTCAGCGACCATTCAGGAGAGCGCCGCGCGGCTTTCACACGGATCTTGCTTTGTTGTCTAGATACCTACATAAGTAGACTCATTGCGGGAGCTTGACCAAAGAAAGGAAAGATCACTGTAACGAATAAATTTCGTCCTGTCTGCTTTACACCAAGTGTCTTACGCTCACTGTTGTGATGTTTCTTCAACATTGCGTACTAAATAAAAACAGTAGTTTTTTCAATTCTTGCAAAGTTATTGCTGAAAGTTGAAGAGTTTCATCGAATTATGTGCGAAAAATAGACTTCAATAAATTGAAAATACAAACCACAGTTTGTAACGAAATTACAATGACTGAAATAATTGTTTATTAAATTGCCAAAACTGCGTTTTGTTGAATTGGAAAAGAATTAATTTTTTTCCAATTTTTTTAGAATACGTAACTAAAAAACGGGTATTTTCTGGCACACCCTGTGTATGTATTCTCTTACAGTGGCATTTAAACTGATATCAGGGCAAGATGGCTTAAGCTTTTGTCAGCTGAAAAAAAAGCGACAAGATTGCGGTTGTTAACTGCAGACCGCGGTGCAAAAATGGGCCGAGCCCAAAAATCAATAGTCCACTTTTAAAAGAAAAACACGTACAAGTAGTGGAACACGCGCGGCATCAATATTGAACGTTGATTGCTGAACAGAATACACGAATTGATATTTATTGATATATGATCTCCAGATGGCTTCAGTATAGTATCGATTTTCCGATATACATTATTTTACTTCAAGATCTATTAAAATTATTTCCTTTTTATTTGATATTTTTCAACGGGACTGTATTGCGTAAAATTGAAATGCAAGATGAATAAATTGTTTCACGTAACAGGAACGCGTGTCCTAATTGAAAGAAAGTCGATTTCAGCTTCGGCAGAAGCTCGTTAAAATTTAATGCAGTTGAAACAGGTCATCGTAGAAACTATTAACACCCATATCTCTCGAAATTACTCCGACAAAGAGCATTGTAATCACACTGCAAATGGCGCTGCGCATTTCGTTATTTGATCCATGCAAGTATTATTGCATCATTATCTCAATAATTGCGCCGTGCGATGAAAATGAATCCCTCCGATGCTTTAATTGATAAAGGCCGATAAATTCCGGTATCTAGCACAATCTAATATCGAAGTGCATAAATAGTGATATTATATAATATCGGCACAGAGAGATACATCATAATTTCTAATTCGGTCTAACGGTTTCGTGCAGTCGCAGTTGTGTCTGAAATTACGTTATTTCGATCGAGGCATCAAGACCCGAAGTTTCAGTTGGCTGTATCGCTAACTTTGAATGCAAATCCAACTTCGCCGCATGAATGCCATTACCGTCGCCGTCGACGTGTAATGGCTGCCCATCGCCGGCACGGCTGTGCAACTTGGAAGCACTTTTTACAAAACGGTAACATGGATATCGCACGTTCGGGAGGACTTTCTCCCGGGCTGCGCTCACCGCGCGCGTTATGTATGTACGAAGATCCGGTATTCTTGGCACACAACGTACCAGCCTGGAACAGTTACCGTAGCCTCGGGAGAGCAATTAGACTCTCGCGATTAAGCTCTAATCTCTCGGATTCCGCACGGCTGAAACTCGTCTTCGGATTACCGCGAAAACGTAGCGCGCGCACGGATATCGCGGGACTTACGAGACGGGCGGCCGCGGCTCGACGCGCGCTGCACCTGAATCTGTGTCCTTTCCGCATCGCGCGATATATACACACACGCCCGAGGATTATACATCCGCATCGAACGCCGCGCATTTGCGATAGAATATAAGAAAGAAATCCCTCCGCAAATCTGTCTCCGCCAAACAAGAAGCTCGCGATTTTAATTGCACGCCGCTTGCAATTTTAATTGCGCATCTCGTCTCTTTCTCTGAAGCCGATACGTATCTAAGCACATTAAGGCTAATGTCGTTTTACGATCAAATCAGACTGGATTATTATTATTTAGGAAAGAAAGATATGCATATTTGTTTTACATATATTAGAAAATTCTCGGCGAAAAAATATTCTCATTCGGAGCTGCGCGCGCAAAGGCATTTGAAAATTTCTATTTGCCGGCGAATTGGCATAATGAACACGTAAGTTGATTGACAGGGTCTTTTTGACACATTTTTCGAGACGCCGGCGGAAAATACGTGGAGGTATGCAGCCGATTTCTCGTCCGAATCGTAGGAATTCGGTGTGTTTGAAACGACGAGAATAGATCACGTCGATTTCGATCGCGCCGCCGCGCGATCGCTCGCCCGTCGTCCGTCTAAGTCGAACGGAAGATTTTAGTTGTGACACACTTTCGGATCACGAACGAGCCTCATATACCGCGCCCACGAGATTAACATTACAAATTGTGGATGCATCGGCGCGACGCGTCCCAAGCGCGACGTAATCGCTCGGCGTTCCACCGATCGTAACTCGCGGCGGAGCGGCCGGAACAAAATAAACATTTTGATTAATCGTCGGACGCGGAATATTATGCAAAAGCAGATTAACCCACATATCGGTACGGTCGCGTGGCCCATTTAGAAACCGCTAAAAAAAAAAAAAAGTGGCACGCATAGTTTCTCAGAGTCGTAACAACTATAATAAAATACAGACTGATTATATATAAAATGTTAAAGATCTGAAGCTGGCTATTTTGCACAATTTGCCGCGATCGTGATCTGTGCGAAAATTCCTGCGCGGCTTATTTGTCAATCTTTATTGTGCGTTTCAGCACGAAAGTTTCTTCTGAAATACTGTGCAGCGAGTATCGACAACAAAAACATAAATAATTGTTATAAGGCCCAGAATCGTGCAAGATAAAAGTACAATAAATAGCGGCTTGACAGTAAACACGATGAAAGTGTCTCGCGATTGTGTGTTAATAAAATCGATTTCAATCTGAGAGATAATAACACGCGAGTATGACGAATGCTTCGTACTTTCTGTGTAACGAGCCGAGGAGAGATCGCTCGAAGTAAGTACACACATCTGGTCGTGCTCGATTATCCTCGTGCGAGACGAGATCTCTCAACGATTCGCCGAAGACAATCGCCTCGTGGGCGTTTATTACAGGCATCGGCCGTACCGATGCTGTACCTATAAGCCGCCGTAATTTTGGGTCACTGAATCGCTGACTTTCTTTCGTCTCTTTTCGACGAGAGAGGAACGCGCGAAGGCATAGAGCACACACTCGCCAAACCCTGACGAACAGGCCGGAAAAGAACGGCCGGTAATTACAGTGAGTGCGAGATAAATCTTCGTCGCGCGCGCTCCGCCGCTCGAGCGACGCTCTGAATTCGCCCGCAGACGACAGCGTGCGATTGCCACGGCGAGATATGTGCGCTCGAAAAGAAAACGGCGAGGCGACCGATCGAACGGAAATTGTCATAAAATTTTGATTACCGTTATTAAAATTTATTTCAAGATGTTAGAGAGAATTTCATACATGAAGAACGTTCTTTTTTACTCTTCTCGCGCTTTTTTTTTTTTTCTTTGATATCGCAAGAAAGTAATAAGATTTAATCTAACCTCGCGTTACAGCGGCGTCTCGCTGTTTACTTTGGCTTCTAATATTCACGGTTCGCAGAAAGATTGCAATTTCTGGGACAATCTGTGCAGATGCGAGATCTTAGTGTGTCAGTGTGCCTATATGCTAATCGCTCGACGACGAGGAGCTTAACATTGTAATACGGTCTGTCGGATACGCTTACGCGCGTGCATATTTATGCGTGCGCGCTCGTGTCAAATGTAACATCGCTATTTATACGTCATGAAGTTCGCCGACGCGCGACGCGTGCTCGCGCCTCCTCCGCCAATCGGTAGAAAGTAGTTTTATACTTGCGGCATTCGCGGCTACGTGCGTACGCACGCAATAACGTGCAATCGTAAAATGAGCGCGAAAGTAGAAAAGTCGTGCGATGTCGACAAAAAATCCGCCTTCCAGCGCCCGTCGAAAAGTTACAATCCCATTAGTTACAACTCGACAGTAAAGAAGAAGGAAAAAAAAAAAAAAAAAAACTGTCCCATAAATATGGAACCGTGCTGATTTCACGCCACTCAATGACACTTCTTCAGTCACCGACTTGAGCATCCTAGAATTCTACGAAAATTTTCACTCGCCCCAAATCATATTTGAAATTCGTATCGCATTCGAAGACACGCTCGAGCGTTGATCTCGAACGCTCGCGAAATAATTTACTCCAACCGTGGCGCTTTACGGTGTTAAAGCAGACCGAAGGAATTAGACGTCACCTGCGGAACAGCGGAAAATTGAAACGACCGTTTTCTTCAGTTTCTCAATCTAAACTACGTTTCACTAAAATTAATCCCCGCGGAATGGATATCATTTCACGCAGCATTCACGCGATAATGCAGCCGTAAGAACCGGATGCATTAACGTCGCTGGCGCCGGTTAACTAAATTTCCTCTGTTTTCCCCGCTGTATTACGCGCGGGAGTGCAATTTAAAAAGGGACAGCGAGCCTCTAACCGGGAGGATTAGTGAACCCAGACTGCAGCTCGGTTCCGAATCCGCGCGGAGAAGGCCGGCACGAAGTAGGTATCTGTGCCTCTAGCGTGCACATCTCACGGCGCCAGCGAGACATTATAACTTTTATCGCAGCGTGAATTGTGATTCTTGCAGGTTGCACAATATCGCGCGTTCTGTCGCGTCACATTTCATCACTCCGAATTTTAATCGAAAATTCTTTTCGTCATTGGCGGAACGCGATTTAATTCTCAAGAACGGAAAATCTTGATTGTCATCGCGTTCTTCTTTCGCAGCTATAATTTTAAGTGAACTTAATGGATTTTTTTTAATATTTACATCGACTTATACAAAGATTCAGTTTACGGAACGTGATCTGCAGATGCAACGAAGCTTCCAACGAATTTCTAAAGAAAGTTAATCGCAATCAATAATTATTTGAAACATTAAAATACATCATACATAATGTGTAGTAAAAATTGTACACTTTCTCTCTCTCTCTCTTTCGAGAAAAGATATTGTTCGCGTAATAAGTAGGAGATCGACTCGTACCGGATTACGGTGACGTCATTAAAAAGCGCTCCATTTTCGCTTTTCTAATATCGGCACGATGACTACGTCGTTAAGTCAGTCGACACGCTCACTTTCACCACCCACGCATCAATTTTCTATACCAACCGCCTACCGTCACGCATTTGCGTGACAATGATTCACCGCTGCACACCCTTTCCCAGTTGATGAATATTTTGCCCTACATTTCTTCACTCATTCACTCTCTGTTTCATAAAGGGCGACGATGACTTAAATTCAATGTACGCAGTTTTTATTAATTATTGTGAAATGAAGTTAATCCTTTTAGGAAAATAAAAGCTTAAGTCACGAAACGTCCTTCTATTTTCACTCCTTTGTGATCCAAAAGCAGGCCTAATCCTATCCGCATTTCTATTACGACGAAATCGATTAACTCAGCCGAATAATGGAACATCCAGTATATTATTTTCGATATATGTTTTTCGTTCAAGCATGAACGAAAGGGAAGATGATTCATCGCCGTAATGCCTTGCGCATGACAATATCTATAAGCAAACCTACTTCTTACTTTCACTTTTCACTTTTATCGCCTCGCGTCTTGCACGTCAACGACATTACGGCCGCCGGAAATCCGGATGTAGAATGACGTCAATGAACGGACGGTTATGAAATCTGTTTCTCGAAACCCGCGACGAAACACGTCTCCGCTTTCATCGGAATTTCCGAGACTGACAATTAACAAGTAACGATTTCTATCATCACGTCCACTCTTCTTACACTCGAATCACGATAATATGGATGATATTTAACGAATCTTCCACTTGCGATTCTCCCATTATAAGATTCAACATTAATTCCCGCGTGTCGACGGCCATCTTTGCGCTTCGGCAGCTGCATTCAAAGAACAATTACGGTCCTCCCATGCGCGTCGCCTTTTTACCCGAACAGATTGAATGCCTCCGACAAGAGGCGCGGATACGCCCCTGCATACTCACTTTCACCGGCCGCATCCTGCGCATCCGGAATGGTCGAGATTCTACAGGTAAATAGGATAACAGACAGGATGGACGAGGGAAACGCGCGCGCTTCTTTGTCTTCTTCCTCCCCCGTCGTTCCTCCTCGACGTCTTTCATTCAGAGATCACATTAAGTGGAGTTGGCTTTTTTCTTACGCGAGATTATAAGAAGAAATAGCCCCGAGGACGAGTGAAGATTGCGCCGGGATTATTAAATTCTTCCGCCTTTTCAGCCGCGTTACACTTACCGCGCTTCGGATTGCAGCGCAAAGAAATAGTTTTCCAAGGCAGTCATCTTACGCTGTCGTCTTATTGCAGAGCAGCGTACGCGATGAAGTGGACTGCTAGTCTCATCTTTGTCGTTTATCGAGCAATCGATTGTTATCGCATCTGCCGCGATGTTTTTGCCGCGAGTGAGAAATAAGCGAGCGCCGAACGCGAGATACCGAATAATGTTTTGTAACTTTTAGCATCAATTATGTGATACAACAGCGAGACTACGTAATTACGTGGAACGTAATAGCTTCTCGAGACACTTTTGCGGTTTCAAGTCCAATTCTCTCGTTTCTTTCTTTTGCCGCAGAAAGATCCGCCTGTCTCCCGGCGCGGTCGGGAATATCTACTCGCATTACCGAGTTTACAACCCAGTGAAACTTACGACGGTAATTATATTCTTCCCGTGACGCCGGATTAGCTCTCGGCATCGCGCTGTTACGACCGTCGTTATGTTACAGTGATTACAGTGTTTTGTTTCGAACATTATACACGAACGAGCTTATGAATCGCCGATAGGACGGAAAAAAAGGGGCGTGCGGAAATTTGCGCGTTTAAGCGCCTTCGGTATCTCTTTTTCTACGCATCGTTCACGTACCGCCTGCTATGATCTCCGAGGAAATGTGTCGTTTGAAACATAAAATATACAAACAAACCTCTTTTTTGGAAAATTATATCGCAATGTACGGTGAAATTTTACTATCGCGAGACATAAATTCTTTTCGAGTCTTTAAGACACTTCGGATTGAATGGAGTTGCCAATCTCCGAAGAAATTACCCGCAAAATAACTCGCATTGTCTTATAATCTACAGTTATTTTATTTTTGTAGCATTGCATTTTTATCGATTGAACTGTCAGCTATTGTAAGCACAGCGCCTCTTTTTATACTCTCAGCGTAAGTTCCGTAATGCGATCGGACCAGTGCATTCGCCAACAATAGCATCGCAGTTGGCTTTTCTCGCAATGGAATTCGAGCCGCATCGATACTGCGGGGAGAATCGCATCCAGCACTCCCGCAGCTTTTGCGAAGTGCATCCGGAATCGATTGGCGTACGGCATTCGCAAACAGAATATTCACCCACTGACGGTTAGATTCGTTCTATCCCGCGTATCCATCAATTCGAACGGGCCATAATCGCTCGCTCGCAAATTCCCTTCATGCACATTAACGCGTTATGTCTGGCGTGCGCTCACGATAATTGTATCTTTCACATCCTTTTGCGTCTGACAAGATAATCATACGTGAATTTGTAGCGCGGTTTGTATTTCGTATTAAGCGCGTCACGTTTTCTTTTACAATTACTCTTCCAAACTCTCCGACCCAATTTCAATCAATTTTATTTATACGAAATTATACTTTCATTCTTTCGCGGCAAGTGTTTATTTTAAAACTGGAAAATAAATTTTTGAAAATTGTGACGCAGATCCGAAAATAAATTTTGTCGGGCGATTAAAATTTATCGCGCGCGATTGAGCACTCGGGAACTTTTTGCCGCGACACGAAGAGGATCGAGTGCTCCGCTGATGAATCTCGATTGTCCAGCCAAATTTATCTTCAGATCTGTATCTCGCGTTCTCTTCGCGTAGGAATTGAAAGCTCGCGGGAACGCATCAATTCGCGTCATCGAATTTCTTTTTCCGGGGCGGATGAACGGACAGATACCGTACACCGGTGGCTAATTAGCAATAAATTATCATCATCATTGTATATTGTCCGGATCGTAGTGACTTGCGAAATCCGAATCAGCGCCCGGCCAGCGCGAAGAGGACGCTCTGATTCCTCAAGCAATCAGAACATGGCGATCGACGGCGTTCTCCGGCCCCGAACAAGTTACAATCAGGAAAGCCGGCGAGCCCCGTCAGCTGCAGTCGGCTGCAATTTTCCGAAGGGAACCGCCGGGACACATCGAATCGGACATCGCGATACCCCGACGCGAAGATTACCCGAGGTAATCGGTGAAACTCGCCTGTTCCTCGAAATGTGATAATGCACCAAGAGAATCGGGAATACCTTTACGACTCGACGTACCGATTCTCTCTCCTCTCTCTCTCTCTCTCTCTCTCTCTCTCTCTCTCTCTCTCTCTCTTTCTCTTTCTCTCAGGTACCCGATACTCGTGCTGGGATATTTTACTGCCTCGCGAGAGCCAGTTGCCCGCGGATTATCGACCTGGCGCAAGCGAGCGGTACACGCTTCGTACACATGGTTTATGGATCGTGGCCCATACTCGGATGCGCGGCGGATACTCGGCCAATGGAACGTTCCGAATAATACTTCACTTACACGTTGGCCGATTAACGAAAATCAGGACGAGACGGGATTGTTTTTAGCGTCACCGACGACGAGGTATTAACGTCCTATGACAGGTCATATTATTATTGGAACATGGATTTGCTCGTGAGTCCAATTTCAAAGCCGATTTAATCCACTTTTCAAAAGCAAAAGTCAATATTACATACATATTTTAGTATCATCAATATTCAACTTAACACGGAAAATTAAAATTTAAAGTTTCATCGTTTTGAAGACAGCTGGCCGAGAAAGAAATTTCTCACGCGCTGTGTACAAGTCCGAAATTAAAAACATTTTAAACTTAGCTTGCGCAAAATTATCACCGACGCCTAAATCAATTGGCTTTCGCGTAAAGTATCCGCGTTTAGCGCCAAATTGGCACCGTTCGATTTTATCGACTCGTACGCGAAAAATCGCGGATAACGTTATCCCGAATTGGGCAATCAAATCACAGGGCGCCGCGTTTAGCGCCAAATGTGAGAACGTAAAAGCGAACGTCCATTTTTAGAGTTTTAGATCGACGAATTCGTTCCATCCAGTGCGTCACTCTAAAAAAAAAAAAAAAAAAAACGACGAGCGCAGGAAGCTACGATCGATGGTATATCCGATCGAGAGAGCCCCGCCGCTCTCGCGTGAACGCACGAGCGGCACGAGGAGAAAGTTTCTCGAAGTCAGGAAGTGAAGTAGGCCACGACTTTGACCGCTCGCAAGGTCCATACTCCCGTGGCACGCCACTTTGTAGTGTCTCGTTCTTCCTCCGGCCTACACGCGGCGCGCACACGCGCGCGCGTGTGCGCCGCGTTCGTGTGGCTGCGACGCCGAGCGCGATCATCCGGCGGTATGCGGATCGACAGACTTCCACCGTCTTCATATTCTCTACAGGGTGGCCCAGAAAAGGTGGAAATCGGTAGCAGGAACATATTCTTCGAAGAACGCCCAGCCGACTTTCCCTTGGCGGAAATTTCAATTAAAGCTTCGATCGCCGAGCGACGGATTCGGTTGCGGTAGAACTCCGGTTCTTTCAAACGAAAACAATATACGGACGCGAAATTTTTCATCAAACTAGTTTTTATTTCATTCGGAAAACACTTCGGCACAGCTGTGCTGTCGAACATCGCGCGAGCAATATTTACCACTTTTGCAGTCGCACGCGTAATCGAAAGAAATATTTTCGAGTATCTCGGATTATGCTCGGGAGAATTTATGCGCGGCGCGCAAGGGTGATAATGTATTCTATTACGATTTTAATTGAAACAAATTGGAGCCGCGGTCATAAGCCGGGGCAAGCGTTACCATTGAATTTGCGTGATAAACGGAGCCCTTTTATCGAAATTATTTATTATAGCAGCGCGCCACGGCGATGAGCCGCATAAATAAACGCGCGCGTAAAATCGGGAGGAGAGGTTTTCGTACTTGCGTTAATATCCGGCAAAATGCGAGTAAATCCAATAATACTCTTTGCGGCCCCGCGATAGCTTTACTTACATTATTTTGTCACAGTGTGTATAATTTTTCAATTCAATCTTCAATTTCGTCTAAAAAAAAAAGACACAACAATTTAGCCGAAGCGAAAAATACACACCTTTTTATAATAATTCACGCAAGTTTGAATATTTTATCATAAAATTTCAAATTATATATTCATTGGAGATATAATTGATAGTTAAGCGAGACGATAAATTATTTCCGTGTCGCGCATTTGTGCGAGAAAACGGGTTTTCCTCGGTCGTTCAACCTCTTCCCTATATATTGCGCAAGACGGAAGCGCGACAAAGGCAACAACGATCGTTCAACGAGATGTATGACCGAGCTTCTTACGTCAGTCGCGTGTTGCAGCGATGCATTTCTATTGTGCCTGCGGTTAGAACGTGTAAAAATGAATCGTCGAGCTTCTCGAACGAGCCGATCGTAAAACACTATTTCCAGACGATCGGATGCTACACACACATCGTCCGACTGGGTCAAGGTTGTTTTTCAAACCCGACGAACGTAGAGAGAGTCCCACTTCTCGTTCCGCTGCTTAGTATTCTCATTTTCAGATACGTCCAAATTTCATTTCACGCATTTACAACGTCGAATAATCGGATAATATCGCTCGTCATTATTAAAATTGCAGGAAGCACTCGGCGTTTTTTTGCGAAACCGCCGCGACACAAATTTTCTCCTTCAATCTTTAAGCTTTCTGGCAATGTTTCGCGCGCTGAAGTATCTTTAAAAAAATATTTTAAAATTTACAGTTTTATGCAAATATTTGGTTGAAGAATTCAAAGGAAATTAGTGAATCGGCGACGCCACATAAAGTAGGAAGATTTCCACTCGAGCTGGACGGGACAGTTTCGTTGCAGTCATTATGCATGTTTTCCTCTTCGCCGGGATAGTTAATTGCAAATTGCTCTGCGGTTTCGCTGATAAATACCGTGCTATTTTCCGACCGTACTTTGCCGCGTGCAACTAGCGTCAAGGAATCACGGGAATCGTTCTACCGAACTACCGTCCCGCGTTCAAATCAATCATGCTGTGCACGCATTTGTCTCGGGTGACGCCCGACTTCCAGCGAGCCTCGAACAATGCGAGATAACAATGGAGATAACTCACTGCTATTCGTAAGGGTGGCGAACGAGGAAGCCCGAGTGATAAAACAAGTGCCGCGGCTCAATTCAATACGCAAGTCGCGATAAATACTGATGTCACGGTAAGAAAGCCGCGGCCGCACTTGTACAAACAAGACGGAAATATAGTGAAGTAGGCTCCAAACAATTGCCTCATTTGCCAAACATTCGATAAAGTGTGCCGTATTTATTTAATAAATATTACTCCGTCGTATATTAATGTCAAATGTATTATCGTGTCGCGTGTTCGTTCGCAAATTACGACGCTTATGTCGGTTTAATATTTCAATTAATTAACATTCGACTACTTTCAAGTCAAGATTTCGAAGGCGCTCGTTAAAAAATTAATTGGGAAACGCAAATATTGATATTTGAGAGAGGCATCGCGTATACATAAAGTGACACGAGTCACAAAATTTTTCGAATCTCGTGAATTGTATTTTAAACACATCGGCCTTCAATCGGGAAAAGTGATAAAAGTTGAATTCAAATCTTTCCGCGCGAGTGCGCTATGTTTAACGCTGATTAAATAATTAATTTTAAGATTATTATTTAATCAAGCATGTATGAGCGTGTTTAATTTAGACATGTGAAATTATCTGCCATAAAATCCAGCTTGCCTCAGACGATTTATAATGTGCGACAGAATTTGGGACAAAAATCAATTCATAATATTATTAATAGAAAACGTTATTAACGCAATTCCTTCTTTCTCTTCTCGAAATAATTTGACATCTTTGACTGTACACATACATATGTATATACACGTATACGTACACACCGTATATATGCACTGCTGGGCAGTGTTAAAAAAAATTAACGGTTACGGTAAACGTGCGAAAAACAGGATAAACGCAAGACGAGCGAGAAGCATTCAGGAAACATGTTCGATTCACGAATCGGTCACGCTTCGCCGCCCAGATCGATCGCAGCATCGTTCGATCGGCCATACTTTCTCCGCGGACACTTGCCAGAAATTGGCGGTATCTGGTTATCGAGCAGCGATCCGGATTCATTATTTATTTAATGAGAAGGAAGATCGAGATGCAGTCGATCCGATTTTTTTTGCCGTTCGACCCGACTCGGACGCGCGATAATCTGTGTACGATTTAACGAAGACAGTGAGCACTGACACAAATCGAGGCAAGATTAAGCTTTGCCTCGAAAAATCGCACGGACAAAATTGCACGTCGTGCGTTATAAATCTTTGCATTAACGAAACAAATTGGCGAGTTTAAGCCGAAGGACGGCCTTGAAAAATTAAGCGTAAGAGCAAGCGCGCGATCTATGCGCGGACGCGCACGGTTCAACGCACTTGTCGGAGTTACGCTGTGGGAAAGGGCTCGGAAACAAGACGACTCGCGCAACGTTTGCGCGATTACGTCCCCGCGTGGCGGCCTCCTTTTCCCATGGTGTAGTATAGTTGGCACACTAGTTAACGCTCACGCACTTGCATCGACGATCGGCCGCGGTGAGTGATAATCGCGGAGTAGGTCACCGGAACAGCGCCTTTAGCAATCTGCGTTCTTCGCCACCTTTGCCGTGTGTGCGCGCGCGCATACGCACACTCGTGCATTTCGTTTGAGCGGCGCGTACTGCAATTTTAACGTGCGTTAGACGTAGAAAAGAAATATTAATTGCACGTGCATCTCGAAGCAATCCTCCGTCAAAGGTGAGCGATGTCCCGAAATCGAAATAGTCCGTGGCCTTGATGAAAAGCGGATATTGCGCAAAATCGGTTCCATTAGATCTGAACCCCTTTTCCTCCCTTCGTCGCATCTCGTTAAACTGAAAAGAACTTTAAATTGTGGTCGAAACGTATTTGTCATTTTTTTTTTATATATATTTATACTCTTTGCGCTCCGGCAATCGCGCTTTTGTAGTTTTTTTTTTGTCAATTCTGTCGGATTATTATTCTATTTGTATTGTATTTCAGAGGAGAGATTAAAAAATTGCGAAATGTGTAATTTTACAATTATGAAAACTGTCATACAAAAGTTTGGTATTTGATAATGCGCGTAGGTCATGCAGATAGTTTTGAAAACTGAAAAAAAAAAGAAAAAAAAACGTAAAATTTTATTTTTAAAATATTCGTCACAGAGTGAAGAGCTTGTGAAATATAGCTCCACTCTTTATCACATCCATTGCGATTCTATTTTGCGCTTCGAAACGTTCATGCTTTTCGACTAACTTTGTCGGATTTTTTTTTATTTATTTTTTTTTTTTTTATTCAGATCTTTAATAATATTTACCGCATTTTAAAGCATTTCTACTTTCGACTGATCACCGCCTGTCGATGCCTGTTGTGCACATTGTTGCATAGAAAGTCGCAATCTCGAACACGTTAAACCAAAAACGTGTTCGCTCCAAACGGCTTTTGCCTCCATCAGCGGCGCCTTAGATTGCATCGCATTGTCGCAAACGGAGAAACTTGCTTCTCCCGCTTTTCGCGCAGTATAAAGTTTGCAGTCTCATTAACACGCTCCCTCTGATTGTAATTAACCTCCGTCCGCCGGGAAGGCAAATACGGGCGATTGTTAGAAAACTATGAAGGAGCTGAATGCGCGCGCGATAAAAATCGAGTCAGGAAGTCATCCGTGCGATGAGAAACGCGCGACTGCCTTTACGCAGAATGCGCACACGCGGATTCATAATTCCGTGCATTCAGTAGATGATCTTAAAAACACTGCCTTCCGGCGTACAATTAGTAACGTCTGAAAACTCCAATTGTCTCGCGGAAATGGCAGAATTGCATTCCTTCATCGCGTTTCACCTCCATCAGAAACTATTAAATTATTTAGCGAGTCGTCATTTCTTCCCACTCGACCCAGCATTGTAAACCTTAACGATGTAATTAACAGAACATCACGGCTGTGAAGAATATTTTTGCAATTGAGCAGGATTGCATTGCTGATTCCCTCGTTTTTTTGCGAAAAGTAGTCGGACAAGTTAGCGTAAACCAGTTGACTGTGAATCTTATCCGTGACTCTCGCTCATTTGTTCCCCGTTTAATTAATGGACGCGCTATGCCGAGTACTGCTGCAAATTCGACGATCCGCGAAGAAATGGATCAGCTTAATGACCGCAAACTAAAATTAGTGTGAACCATTAAGTAGCAGATTAATGCTGGCTGAAAATTGCGAGTGTAATTATCAGCTAATTAGCGTATCCCGCTCGCACAATTTGTTACGTCTATGCGATAGCGCGGCGTTATTGCAACATAATAGAGCATCGCGCGTAACTCGACAGAATTCTCGAGTCGCTTCAAAGATTATTCTTGCGAGAGCGAAGAATAGTCCTCTAATCAAACCCGATATATTTATTCGAGTCCGTTATAAATCACGGGATTAGCGATTAAGCATATTGCGAGCGATTGACGTTAATAGGAACTAATGACGCGGAAAAAGGGTGGAGTCACGGTGAGAGGCGCTGAATAACGTAGAAAGTTGCGGACGTAAAACTTGCCCTCCGCAAAGGAGTGGAAAGTCAAGCTGCTATTTTTAACATGACACAATATTTGCGGATACGGAATCCGCGATCGCCGAACGAGCGTAGCCTTCAGTGTAGCAGCAGCGTTGCACGTTGATTCTGTTGAAACTGTCAATATATAGAATGCAGGATGTACGTTTAGCGCCCCGGGACATCGCGGGAAGCGTACGGGGAGATTTTTCAGGGAGAATATTGCGGGGGTGTACTTTGTTACAGCGTAAAATTTTATTATACCGCGGAATTGTATATTTCAAGTCCACATTCGACTAGTATTTCGAGAGGTTCGTCGATATCTACAATTTTATTTGCGTATATCGAAGGGCTCGGTAAGGAAAACATCCACGTGTGCGCTTATAATGTTTACATTATTTGTTAATATTAATTTTTCCAATCAGGATACAGTAATATTCTGTATTATTCTATTTTTGTACGTTGCTTCGTTCGGCTACCAGCATGTCGGAATAAGAAGAGTGTTATGCAACTGTGACATAATTTGCGATAGTTATCGTGCCGGAAGGATGATCGATCATCTTTGTGCTCGAGATAAGACCGGAAAAAAAAACCGCTCGTATTCACAATCAGATGTATTGTCGGAACGACGATCGAGGATCGAAGACTAGCTTAGATTAAGGCAATGAGGTCGCGTGCCACCAAAGTGATGGCAAAATGGTTACATATGGAGACGTTAGAAAACTGTAGCTTCCGACGTCCATCGATCACGAGACGCGATGAATAATCATTTTTGAATATCACAAACCGCTGTTACTCTCTTTTTAGAACAAGATTATTAATTGCACTCTGATTATATTAACATACGCGATTATAGAGAACAAATGTACGAATAAACAAAAAAAAAAGAAGTATTACGTCATCGCAGAACATCTAAAAGGACGCTAACGCGCTACAATTATCCCTCCATTTCCATTCCATTCCTCTTCCTCTCGTTGTCAATCGATAATCGATATTCGCTGCGTGTTGTCTTTCAAATAAATCGATAACGGCGGCGCGCGATAAGGGAGGACGCGCGGATGCGGGCTGAAGAAACAGACGGATAGCGACAATCGCGATCGTTAATCATGCCATCGACACGTCCATCGTGCACGCTCGCGGCCGCCTATTAAATATGAAGGCGTATAATCGGCCCCGGCTCGTACCGGTTGGAAGCGCGCGGGCAGTTTCTCGCGATTAGGATCAGGTGCGAAGTGTGTTAAGCATCCCAGAATGTCCTCGAATGTTGCAGCTTGCGCGCAATTGCAGCGGCAGGGACGCTATTTACCTCGCGGGAGAAACTCATGGGACCCGACGCGATGCGCAAGCTGCATTCAAATCACGCAGGCTGAATTCGTGCGGTAATTAACCTATTTCGGACTAACACGAAGAAAATATTAAGCGAAAGGAAGCCGACTCGGAATACAGATCCCGCGGGCAGATATCGCCGTTTGACTTTCTAAAGACGCCCAGGCGTTTCAAACATTCGGCCTGCGCACCGGCACTCTAATTGGACGTCCGATGTCACGTAAACGCTAGATCCGGGGAATATTTTAATGCCTCGGAATTTCTCTCTCTCTCTCTTTCGATCGATCGAACGATTTTTATTTTTGTGACATGAAAATAAAACGAAGAGAAAGTGACAATTTTCGGATGTGACACATTTCAATACACATATATATTATCCTGTCTCGCAATTAGAACAGAAAGTATATTACTCCGATAAAAAAATTCTATTATTATACAAAACTCTTTCGTAAACGTGTGATAAAAATACAAATGCACGGAGAACCAAGTATAATACGTGGACATTTAAAAGTTTTGTGATTCTCAACAAATTTCTTTCTGTTAACGTTACGTGCAAAAATTGAAAATTCTTGGAAACTTTCAAAATTTCCAAGTACATTCGTCTTAGATTAATTTGAAACTTTATATCCACGTAAAAGATACCACAGTTTCGCAACAATATCGTCATGGCGTAAGCTACGTTCGTATTGCGTTTAAATTCGTTGAGTATAAATAGCAGTTAACACGCTCAAATAACGCTTCTATTACATAAATAATATCCTATATATATATCACGCAATTGCGCATGGCGTGATCAGAACGCGCGTCAATGCCGCACGATGTGCGTAATAAATGACTAAACTGTTCCAAGAGCAATGACGGACGATAGATTGGAATATTTTACAATAACTAGATATTTAAAGTGTACAATTTTGCTGCGTAAAATGTCGGCGTCTGCGCAAGAGACGCTACGATGTCAAAACAATGTCGTCGTAGCGCCGCGTTTAAATTCTTCGAGTATAAATAACGCGCAGTTAACACGCTCAAACAACGCCTCCATTATATAAATAATATCCTGCGCATATATACATCAATCGCGCTCCGATTCAAATCGGCCGCCCGCGGTCGCCGTGCATCGTCGCTGCGGTCTGCGTCGCGCGCCCGCCAATCGTCCGTGATGCTGCATGCGAGAACCGTCGCAGCATCGTGCCGCGTCGCGGAGACTTCGCCGTTCGCATGTCTACTTCGAATCATCGGGCCGCATGAGGCGCCGAGACGCACGGTGGGCGACCGCGCCCTCAATCGCGGTCAAGTGTCGCGCGAGGTTATGCGTGAGAATTACCTGAAAATGCACGAGAAGTGCAAGTGTGAGTGCCGTCGTCTGCAGTCGCGGCCATGCCAACGCGCTGTTCGATCTACGTCCGTCTCTCTCGCTCGCACGAGTCCCGCGCGACTCACGTGTCTCCGTCTCGCGCGCTAACGCGCGCCGCGCATGCGCCGGCTCGTTCGATATATCGATAGTGTACGCGCGCGCGACCTTGACACGACGCGCATATATATTTTGCGCGGGGAGATTATTGTTATTGGCACGCGGGCTGATTATCCCTCGAGGGGGAGACATGCCGTTACGCATCTTTAGAAGGGCAGGGACGAGATTTAATTAAGCTTCAAAGTGAATTTTTCATGTGCAAAAGAGATTTATGATTACGTATTCAGCGGTGAAATTACCGAGCGTACCGCCGAATATTCGAACGTATATTCGAAAGGAAAACTATTAGCAGCGATTAAGCTTTTCTTATTTTTTATACACCTTTGAAAGAGGTTAAATGTTGCCGATTCACTTTCCCTTTTATCGTAAATAATCTTTTGGCGATAAAATTTAAAATACAAATAGCTGAAATTAAAAATGCGCATTTTCTTGCATTTATAATTAACGAATTATATAAATATTTACACTCGTAAATTCGCCAAGTTGTAAATCGATTGAAGAAACAGAAAGTATTGCTTAAAAAAAAATAGGTCGATGCACATTTCTACATAAATTTATCACAAAAAAAAAATACGTAGCCTTTCAAAATTTAAAACGAAATTAATTCTTTTCACGATCCGCACTGTATAAGTCATGATTAAAAAAAAAATCTGCTTTAATGCCAATACATTATCAAGCAAGTCATTCGAACAAACAAATAGAAAAACCATATAAATGATTTATAAGGCTCGCGACCTTTTCTGCAACTCATCTGATATTCATACACCTTAATTGGATAATTAATTCGCGACGGCGCCGAAAAGTGGCATAAAAGGAGCACAAATGGATTAGATTTAGATCGGAGATCGGTCTCTCACGGCACGACAAAAGAGGAGACGAATATAGGCAGAAAAATCTAGGACAGTGAAAATCAGCTCGTATCGCGTCTCTATAGAATGAAACGAGAGCATCGCACAAATTGATCGCCGGTTAGGTCCGAAGGAGTAATAACCGTATTCCACGTCGTTCCAATTGAGAACTTTAGCTCATTGTTGACTGAAATTAAAATCGCGTGCGAACGATACATTTGGAGAGAGAGAGATCCAATTTTAGAGGCGCGCAAAAAGTTATCTTTTTTATCACATTATTAGATCAGATTCTTTTATTTCGGATTTTTTTCGGTACACGGTTTAAATAAGAAATCAAACCTTTCGAAAGCTATATAGAACGGTGATTTTGCGTCGGAGCTAATTTTTATCATTGCAATTTTAGCAAAGAAACTTCCGCAAGATGTAAATCCCAAGGGTGTGTTTGCCTGCAACGAGCTTGACTTAAAGGAAGTCCAAGTGTACGGATTCGATTATGATTACACGCTGGCGTGCTACAAGCCGTCCATGGATTATTTGCTTTACAGTCTGGGACGTGATATGCTTATAAAGAAATATAAGGTCTTTATCTACGATATATTTGTCATAAACTTGTTTATTAATCAAATAAATATAACACTCATTTTGTTACCGTTTCAAGTGTCTCTTATTTTCAATCAAACTTAGTAAAAAAAATGATTAAAACTATTTGCGTCAAATGCATTTAATACGAAGAGGAATATTCTTTGCAAAATATTATCTCTAGCATTTACGACATTTAAGAAAATTACTATTGCACAAGATTCTATTTTATCAAAAAATGAGAAAGTTAAGAAGATTAAAAGTGAAAGTACGCGGAACTTCGTGAACTTGCCTTTACGTCAAAGGATAACAACTCAAACTTTGTGCCGAAATCAAAAGACAATTACAGCCGATTAGAATTTCCATCTTGAACTTCGCTGAAACTCGTTTAATTGTTCCTGCAGTACCCGGAGGGAATCGCCGATCTGGAGTACAGAGAAAATTTCGCTGTCCGCGGCCTCCATTACGACATCGAAAAGGGTCTCCTGCTGAAGCTCGACAGCTTCCTGCAAATTCAATTGGGCGCCGTTTATCGTGGTTTGCATCCCGTGCCCGACGAAGAAGTTCTTCGAATTTACAAAAATAGGATAATACCGATAGCTTACGTAGAGGCACCCCATAAACACTCTCACGTAAGTTTATTGTCTAAGATAAAAAATACGAGATAAAAGAGCAACGACGATGTCAAGTAAGTGTATACAAAAGAGACACGGAACTGTGCGACACACATTTCTCCTTCTTTAACAAAAACAGTGCATGGTTTGTTCAAAGTTTGCTGAGAATCAAAAGTTTTTAAACTATTGGAATAAAACTCTGCAATGTTTCTGTATATTCTCTATATAATATACAGAAGAATTTCTTCCATGAGTTAACAAAACCTTACTTTTTTGTCAAGAAAATTATTCTTTCTGTATCCTTTCTCTTTGCAAAAAAAAACAATAATATTTCTTGTCGATTACAATTTATATCTTCATTTACATACAAAAAAAAAACAGTTTTAATGTGTTAAATGTTTAATCTTCTCTGTTTGTATGTATCGACATGTGTGTTTTTGATGATGGATCATTTTGATATGCACGATTTATAGAAGGTAAGTATATTTTCACATTTGTATAAAAATATTTTGAAAGATTCTAAAAATCTTTTTTTTTATTTAAGGATGCTTTACATCGTACGAAAATGGTTCAATTAGCTGATCTATTTTCGGTACCGGAAATGTCTCTGTTATGCAACGTAACGGAATATTTTCTACGGAATCACATAGATTATCATCCGGAAATACTGTTCAGGGACGTTAAGGTAAACTTTTGATAATCGAAATATCACCTACATAATCCTGCTAACTGTAATAAATTTTATACGGTATCTAGAATTCCGTTCAAAGCTGCCACCCTATAATGCATCAATTAGTAGTAGAAAATGTGTGTGAATATCTGGAGCAAAATAAAGACTTGAGAAGATTTTTCGATCGGCTTCGAAATGCTGGCAAGAAGATGTTCCTGGTCACAAACAGTCCTTTCCATTTCGTGTACGAGTTCAAGTATTAACAATTTTAATTTGGATCTATTATTTTCATACGTATGATATTACAATTTTGTTAACTTATATGATATAATAAGACAATTTTACACAAATAACTAACAAATTCTCTACGCCTTTGCAGTGACAGGGGTATGCGATTTTTGGTCGGCGACAATTGGAAGGATTACTTCGACGTGGTGATCGTTCAAGCGAGAAAACCAAGATTCTTCACCGAAGAATCGCGCCCCTTGAGAATTTACGACGAAGCTAATCAAACGCAATTGTGGGACCGAGTCACGAAGCTCAACCAGGGCGTCATATATCTTGAAGTGAGTCTCTGCTTCCCGTACAAATTACATATTCGCAAAATATTATGACAATCGCAAACTGCGCCTTAGGGAACAGTCAAGCAACTTCAGGACATGACCGGATGGCGAGGGCATCAAGTGCTGTACTTTGGCGATCATCCGTACAGCGACTTGGCAGATGTGACTCTGGAACACGGCTGGCGAACCGGAGCGATAATCAAGGAACTCACGGTGAGTGAAATCAATTATTTTCGGGAGAAATTTAATTTTCCGCGAAAAAGAAATGCCGAGACCCACTGAAATTCATTCTAATAGAAAAAAAGGTGGGTGTCAAAGCGCAAAAAAATTATATTGCGAATCAATACAGAGTAGTGCGGGTATTGAAATGTTTCGGCTCAATTTTTGAGCCCTCTTCAATCTCGTAATCGGTAACAGTGTTCGCGCGTAAGCGCGAATAAAATATTTGTCTGCCGCACGTTGTTTACGCGCGATCACTATTACAATCCTACCAGATTGAAGAGCCGAAAAATGGAACTGGAACGTTTCTATCACTATTCTGTATATTGATTTGCAATAGAAATTTTTTACACGCGCCGACACCCGTGCTTTAGTTTTTTTACAGCTTTTTTCTAGTTTTTCTTTCACACTGTTGAAATCAACTGATTGCCGGAAAAAAATTGCACGCTATGTTGCAGCACGAGATCGAAACGTTGAACGATCCGAAGTTCAAGGAGAACGCGAACTGGCTTCAGATGCTGACCGGCGTCATCGAGGAGCATCAGGATTACGAGGGGCCGCAGGTGCAGGAGGAGCTGGACGAATGGATGAGGGAACGGGACCAACTACGAAACGAGATCAAATCTGTCTTTAACAAACAATTCGGCTCAGTATTCAGAACATATCACAACCCGACTTATTTCTCGAGAAGACTGTTCAGATTTGCCGACATCTACATGAGCTCAATCACGAATCTCTTGGAATACTCCACGAGCCATACCTTTTATCCTAGGAGGGGTGTGATGCCTCACGAGTACACTAGCTACTTCGTGTAAAAACGTTGACACTTGTCGAAGTAAATATATTCGTCGTCCAGCGAGTAGCAAGCGCTTGTAGAGCGTATAATAGAAATCCACATAATAGATAATTTTCGATCGAGAGATCAACGGCATTATAGAAGATGATTAGATCCGCGTATAATACTTCCGCCTTCTTATTAGATATGTAACACATTATACGTGTACATACAATGTAAATCTATATTGATGAACGTTAATGCGCTTTAGTCAACCGCGCGTAGTTACATCTAATTTGCATTGAAATGTAATGTATGTAAACGCGGTAAAACGGACAAGCGTATAGATCACGAAGTCTCTTACGTTATCAATATTACCATGACAATAGCGATATTATGGAAAATGAAGTGATACGTTCTAGCGAGTAAAATGCATAAAATAGGAAACAAAGTCAAGCAGCTATGCAAAGTATTATCGAGTATAAAACTCTCATTACAGATATGTTAAGAATTAATTATTACTATAGAGTTTATTTTTAGTATATAATTAGATGGGAGAAAGATAGATTAGATGAGAAATAAAAATATATATATATATATATATAATGTGTTTTTGCGCAACTGAATTCAAATACAAATGTTAAAGAGAATCACGTCGACCGTGGCTCATGTTAATACTCAATTTATTTTTGCAAACAGAATATATTTATCATTAATGCATATAAATTTAGAATTTAGCGTAATAAATTTATGAATATGACATAAAAAATCTACATAAATAAGTACAAACACACGCGTGCGATGTTATTTTTTAATCAGTGTTCGTATAAATTGAATTTTTTAAAAATCGAAGCCTTTTTTCATCTGTTATGTCGATATTGCTTGCTACAATAATACTAAATTGTTATTTATTTAATTAAATAGCAACTTAGATTATTAGCCTTCAAAATTCTAACGCTTTATTTTGTAGCGTGTACATTAAAAATAAATCTTTTGTCAAAATTTAAGCATGTTATTATAAAAAGAAAATGATATTATTTGTGTCATATTCTACAAAAGTATAAAATTTATATGCATGTTGTTAAAATATAGTTGTTAAGATAACTGTGTGTTCAGAAATATTAAACATTTCAGTCAGCTACTGATGATTCCTATAAAACATATATTTATTTTGTGTATCACTAAACGAAATATGTATACTATGATTTATATTAAATATATCTTTATTTTCAATACAATATGTAATGCGATTCTAAGAAAACCTCATTTTAAAAATCACATCAGAAAGAATATAATCTAAACTAGTATTTAATTGCAGTTTTTAACTGATTTTTTTCGAAAAGTGCATATTCAATGAAATTGAATTGCGTAACTAAAGTAATTTTTTGTAGCATCCGATCTTTTTTTGTTTAGGATTCGACTTTTAAATGTTTGTGAATTTGACAGCAAAAATTCAGCAATATGACTTGGGATGAGATTAAACCGAAGATTTCAGTGCCAATATTTTGCGCACTCACACTTTGCATATTTCTGGCGAATGTATTGATTGATGAAAAGAAATAAGGAAATAAACTGCAAGGTTTGTAAATACGGTTAGATTACTTGTATTAATCAGTTTTGCTCTTTTCTGTAATTTGTTTACTGATTCATTTAGCTACCGTTTCACGTAAAACGAATCTAAATGCCATTTTAGAAAAATTCAATATAATGATAAATAAAACAGACTCATTCCAAAGAGACATTGCGCTCGACAGACTATCATCAATTCCTTTTCTCTCTCTCTCTCTCTCAACAAGCTCGTAGAAATTTAATTCTTATTGATGACGCATCATTGAATGAGCACACTGTTAAGAACACGCTGAAGCAGACTACCGACACGTTTATGAAAAATTTAGCTGGATATAAAATTTCTAAGCTGAGTATTAGAGACAATAAAGTAAGATAATGTAATCACAATGAGATTTCTGATTTCAATTAATTTTAGAAGTGTCACAGTAAAATAATTAGATTTCCAATTACCTTGATCAAAATAAATGTGCATTTTTAGAAAAATATACGAAGAAATACGAAGAAATCAAATAAGAAAAATTCTCTTTCCGAGACTCTTCCGTCAATATTGAAAGACGAAAAATCCATAAAACTAAAGCAGCGCAAAGGTGCAATTACTAAAAGCAACATATTTTTCTCGCAAAACGCATCCAATGTATCAAACACAGCTACACGAACTACGCCCTAAGGTAAAAATACAGAATCATAATAAACAAGACAAATAGCGTAAATATACTAAACTGTTGAAAATAATAATTTTATCACTTGCAAAAAACTGTTTTTCGCGATAGAATAGTACTGAAAAGATTTCGCTATTGATATCTTAACATAATAAAAAAAAAGTAATTTTTTAAATCTCTTAAATATAAAAAACTACACATATTAACGTATCAGTGGTGCAATTTTTCCCCTTTAAAATTTATTTAACTTTAGATTTTCATTTTTAAATAATTCCAATATTATTGTGCCGATAATATTCATTATTCAATCGTTATAATCAGAATAAATCCAGGCCGTCCTCGGAACGTTCAAAATCGCCGTTGAACACATCATCTTCGAAAATAGAAGACTCGGAAGGCATCGGGATGCAGAATATGCGGAAGAAAATTCCGCAGGTCGACCCGTTCACGCCGTTGGAAGCGGCAGCTATGTCGTGCGTACTTGAAGAGTGCTTAGATCAGCTCGCCACGATCGAATTCATGATACCGGCCGACGTTGATCCACGCTGGGACGAGACGTTTAAGACGATCGACGAGATGTATGGGATGCCCGATGAACCTAGAACGATCTTCAGAGAAGACATGGGTCTGCCACCGATTGTACCCACCGCAGCTGAAAAGCTGCAGAGGGACAGGTGCGCAAAAATGCATGCTTCAAAATCCCTCTCATCAATTCTTTAAATTCTACAGAAAGAATTTCAACACTTTTTGCAGATTATTCTCAAAAATATTGTGATACTACAAAAATTTGATAAAATTTATTCTAAAATATTTTTTCTTTATATCAAATGTTTCATAAAAATATTATCTTGATGTATCTAACTTTTCTAAATAAAAATTAAATTAAATTAAATTTCTCAAGCCGAAAACATGCATCAAACGTTTCTGATTTACATCCTCGTCTCGATAAATTTTATATTTAGATACTATGTATATAAAGTCCTTGAGAGAGTCCTTCGCGACGTAAAGGATAACAGAAGATTCGACAGCTTGCTCGAAGAAGTCCATAATATCGTGAAAAAACAAGAAGACGAATGTAATCTCGAAGAGAGCGCCCAGATATGGCATAGCGAAGCTGAACAACTCCGAGAGTTGCTGGAATCCGACAAAAAAGTAAACGAGGATGACAGAACAAGGACGATAAAACTCGCGCAGGAGAGCAATGCGCAAGTAGACCACACGATATTCTTAAATAGCGGAAAACTAGGTAACGTATGATTTATACAAATAACATAACCGCATTCTTCGGTATTCTAATATCAATTTCAAACGCTTAGGCTATGCGGAAAAATGGGCTAAAGCCAGATTGGAGCAACAAGAACTCAAACTGCACCTACAAAAGAAAGATATGCTAAACAGATTGAGTGATTATTCAAGAGAATATAACGAAGAGCAAGTTAACTCGGCGGAAGTAAGCAACTACTTAGAAGCAGATGTCAAAGAGAAAGAAAAGCAGCTAATTGCGTGGACGAAGAAATATAACGAGGAAATTGGAAACCGGCAGCAGGAAATCGATGATTTAAGGGTATACTCGAGTCTTAATATATAGTAAAAAATAATAGAAGATGAAATGCAAAATACGACAGATAAGGAGAAATTATTTGCATACGACAATATATTTAATGCAGCACAATATAAATGATAAGCGTATCTTCAAAATAGCTCCTAAATAATTCATTGCGTTTCGCTCAAGATGCTAATAGAAGACCAAAGATCAGATATCGAGAAAATGCGCGCGTTGAAAAAGAAGCGAGAAGAGTTCATCGACGAGAGCAAAAGATTGGAAGAAGAAGCGAAGCATCATGAGAAGCTGAATAAAGCTGCGACTATTATCCAATCGGTATGGCGAGGTCACATGGTGAGGCATCAACTGGGAAAATACAAGAACTTGTGGAAACGGAAAAAGCGGAAAAGGCGGAAAAAGCAGAGCAAGAAGGCGAAAAAGAGTGCTTAAATGCGAATAAGGAGAAGAAAAAAATGAAGACTACATGCGTGACAATGGAGAGATGCTGAAAAGTGATTTGAAAATGATGCCTGAGCGCACAACAGTTTGTTACATTATTATTATTGAAGAGAACTTCCGTTCTATTTATACATTAATATAACGCCTTCGTGTGTGTATCTGTATAAATTATTCAAATATATTTTTAAACAAATATCAGAGAGATACAGTATTTACACGTATGAAGGTCCGACTCACACTCATGCAGACATGACAAGCGCACAGCATTATCCTACATATCATGTAGACTTTAGGACATTACCGAGTACGAATACCACGCGCGAATATGACAACGATATAAATACCGACTGAATTATATTCGTACCCGATAAACGCATAACGTTTCTCCGAAGTTATTCGAGTTATCTAATTGTCGCAATTGTTCTCGAGCTACAAAATGAATGCCCCCTGAAAAGCGATCAGTGGCAGTGTGTGATCACTGTACATCCCTTTCCGTTTGTACTGCAGCACGTGGAACAGTCGACTTGTTATTAACAGCGGTGTACGATATCGATAGTGTGCGACAATAATATATTACACGTGATGAACGTTTACGTGAATCGAAATAGATGATATTCAGTTTTCAGTCTGTATGCATGTACTAGAGTACTGTATATTATATCTTTCGCAGTGAACGAGAACTAGCGGGCAATCAAAATCTATCTTCGCATCTTATACACACGCCGAGACAAATCGCGTTGCCCGGCGTGTCGCGAAATGGCCACTGGGTCTGCACTTGCCAATTTCGTCAATAACTTCGCATATATACGAAAAAATCTCCCGAATTCATCTAGCAGAATTAAACACGCGCGGTCTCCACCGACGAGGTAGCGAAATCAAATTCGGGCTAAGATGAAGTGAAGATGCCGTCGCGTCCGAAGCGTTTAAGATCCAAGAATGGTAATTGCTCTATCGCGAGTCGCGCGACGCGCTTAATTGAAGTGGAATTTAAACTGGAAGGGAGAACCGTGGAAGTGATGAAACTCCTGAAAGGGATTGAAGCCTTGCTGGTGCCGGCCCGACTCCGGATCCAGCGGATCCTCGCCCTGATCGAACTTCGCCCTCTTCTCGTCGTCCGTGAGGACTTCTTTGGCAGCAGCGATATCGATGAACTTCTTCTGCGCGCGCTTCTTCTCGTCGCCCTCCTGGAAATTGTCAGGATGCCACTTCTGCGCCGCTTTCCGATACGCTTTGATGATGTCGCGCTTGTTCGCCGTTCTCGGCACACCTAGGATTTTATAGTAGTCCCGCGATTCCGACTGTTTCTGTCGTTGTTGCGCTTTTTGCAATCCCTGCTTGGCCCTTTGTAGGTTCGGATCAATCTCCAACGCATCTTTGAATTCCCTGATGGCTATTGGAGCAAAAACAAAGTTCGTTCATGACAATTGTTACATTATAGAAAGGCTCGCGCGTGCTCGGAGTTACATATATATGCAAATTATGTTAAGTCTTGTTTGAATCTCGCGCTTTTACTTTTCTGTGATGTATAATCGACAAATCGATCTATGCCAAGCGAGACTGCGCATGCATTCCTCTTTTTGTTTTTACTTCTTCTCTCGCTTGCTTTCGTAGTGTAATAACTTTTTTATTGTAATAATAAAGTTTTCTTTTGTAATAAGAAATAAGAACATTTTTGCATTCGACATCGACCTTATATTGTAATAAATTGTAGGATCGAATTACCATCGTCAAACATCTCCGCGGCGAGATACGCCTCCGCGCTGTCGCAAATAGCACCTGGTTCTCTCCTGATCTTCAACGCCTCCTGACAATTGTCGATCGCGTTTGTTGTCTCAGAGGTCGCCGCGTAACATTTACAAAGATATTGAAAAGCCAAAAATCGCACGTTCTGCTCATTCGGCTCTTGTGTCAGTACGCGACGGCCTGAATCGACACACGCCTCATAATCCTTCGTATCCTCCAATGCCGTCTCCGCGTCTTGCAACAACTTATTGATCTTCCGAATCTTCTTGTAAAATGGGAAACATTGCTTATGGTCTGGATCGAGCTTCAAACATTCCCGAATCTCCCTGAATTTTAAGCCAGATTAGTGCCACATTCCGATGAGAATTTCAACAATAATGATAGTTAAATTACCTTAGTGCCTCATCAACCTGCCCAAGGCGATAGAGCCATGTCGAGAGCTTGAAGAATCCCTTTGTATTATCAGATAACAATTTTGTAGTTGAGCGTATGTCGGATATAGCGCTCATGTAATCTCCGAGAGCAACATGCATTTCCGCTCTAAATTCTCTAAGGCTAGAGGACCACGGACACACTTCGAGAATTCGAGTGATCTGTTGCACAGCCGATGCATGATCACCATTATATAGATATTCATCGACTAATTTCATATCTTCCCTAGTCGGATATAATCTATCTAAGGCATACAAGGCGTCCTTGTTATTTGGTTCTACAAACAGCTGAAATAAGAAGAGAAATGGCGTCAATTACTTGCAGTTTACACATATAGAATGCGTTAAAAATGATATACACGTGTAAAGAAACACGACGTACCACATCTTGGAAATCAATTTCAGCTTTATCAAAGTTGCCTTGCTTAAGTAAAATGTTACCACGTTGCACTCTTGCTGGTGTGAAGTCTGCCTTCAACTCCAGAACCTTCTCAAGGTCGAGGAGAGCAAACTTAGCTTTACCTAATGCTAAGTAAACTGTGCCTCTCTTGTAGTACGTCAAGTAGTTGGTTGGATCTCCCTCTGGAAGAAAGTTTATTCTCGAATTCTACGCCAGTCCCGACACAATGATACGCAAGTGAATTTGTCAAACAACATATTTTCTAAGCCGGGCGCGAATTCAACATACCGACAGCTGCATGATAATGTGATAGTGCATCCTGCAAGTGGCCCTTCGCCAGAAATTCCCTGCCGAGCTCCAGATGTTTATTAATCTCTAATTGAGAAACGCTGCCGACTACTAAGAAAAACAGCCGTTATCAATTGCACAGCGAGCGAACAAGGGTATTATATCCAATTGTTCAAACGTATAAAAAAGGTTAGGTACCATCAAGGGTAAAATCCAACAATACCATTAACAGGAAGCCGTACATGACTGGAGGAAATAATCGGTCCACCGAGCACGACGTGCGACGTTATAAATAAGAAAATCAACGGCGGTCGTACCGATAAACCGATCTAACCACCCGACAACACAAAACTATCCAGCCACGCCGCCATTGCGATCGTGGTCTTATGCGATTGGTTTACGCCTTTCCCACCATCTGCAACTCAAATCTGATAAGAAATTCTTTGGCCACGCATCACAAAAATAATGATAATAAACGTCAACGCGCTAATCAAAATGTGAAAACCTTCTTACATTTCAATGGATCTATTATTCGATCAGAATTTTGATATAATCGCCAAGGCACTTGAATATCGAAGATATGACAATGTAAGGAAAAGTGGCGTTCGATTACTCGGTGAAGAAACAATTGAACTTAAACTCGCGCGTGTAACGCTTTCAGCGTTCCACGTAAAAATCAATCGCGCGAGATAATGATAGATCTAATTGCTTTCGATGTAAAAGGATGTCGAGGTAAACACGAGTGGTGGGGGAAACGAAGGATATACGAAGGATATACGAGAGAACGAGGGAACTTCGCATTTGATAATCTTTATTATATTCATTTTTGTAGAAGTCTCCTGTCATTTCTTTTCTCCTCGCGTAATACTATAAATAAACGGAAAATTTATCGAATGAAAGAATATCGAATTAATACGTGATCGTCCCGTGTGAGGTATTTTGTAACAATATTGACACTCTACATCATTTCTCCGCGAGCGTACGTGAGGCCTACGCATGCAAGAAGTACACGCGCTTCACGACGCGCACAATAACTTATTGCTAATGAACGATACGATAAGTGTACGATACACACATTGATGAACCTCTCCTCCTCCTTTCGTCTTTACGATCGATTTCTCTTTTCTCCCTTCGCGCATTTCAGATATTCCTCTTCATTACAATTTATCCAATGTAAGTATACAAATTTTGTGGTTCGCAGATTCACGCGCTAAGAGTAAAGGCTCATCTACAATATGCTTTTTGCGTCTTGTTTCGTGCCTTCTGCTTTTTATTGTTTGTTTCTTGTATTTTTGTCATATGGAACTGTGAAACATTGTCATGTACAATTTGTTTCTTCTGAATTTCCGAAAAAAAATGTTATTTCACATTGATTAATCATAGATCAATATTCAACAGCACTCTTATTGACTAATGATGTTTAAGGTAATATTTTAAGATAATTTTAATGTATGAACTATGAATATCGATTAAATAAAATAAATAAATATCCGATACCATTGTTGTCATACGATGTTTCTTTGTTTTCTGTCGCTCGAGATAAAAGTTGACGAACTTCGTAAGAAACAAGAAACACGTGACAAGAAACATGATTATCGGTAAAACAGTGCTCAAAGAGACAAAAAGATAACAGACAAAAAGCAAAAAACAGGAAGCAAAGAGCACATTGTAGATGAGCCTTAACGAACACCAAATGTACGAACAAAAATAAGCGAATATTTTGGCAAACTATTGTACGGCCGAAAAACTTTCATTCATATATTCAGCCTCGCTGAATACTTTTCACGCGTGAATGTGCAAATGGCAGAATGGTACATTTACCGTTCCGTTAAAATGCTGTCTCTCAACGGAGATAATCTCGCTCGATATCGGATGAAGTGAACGTATAGCAGTATCATTACGGTTACAAGTAGATAACGCGCGAGGAGCATCGTACGCAGTTTGTCATACGCCATGCGTCTTGCGCGATACATATATATATGTTGTGTGTGCATGTGTGTGTGTGTGTGTGTGTGTGTGTGTGTGTGTGTGTGTGTGTGTGTGTTTGTGTGTGATACGCAAGGATTACGTCGTAATTACGCTGCGCGTAAATTACCCGCCTCCTTTGCACAACGGTCTACGCACGACGGTCCTCGGCGAAATTGAAACATTCGGAACAAGTTAGAAGACATTTCTTTTGCCATCCCACCTCACTTGATGTTTCTTCCGGAAACACGTGCACGTGCTGTTGCGCCTATTTTTTTTTTTTTTTGTTCTTAAGTTTGCCTTCGACATTTTTAAAGGAAAGAATCGTACCGCGTCCAAGCACGCGCACGTAAATCCCCTTCTCGGCGAAGTGTCGCTGGAAATTTCACCCATTGACGCGCACGCATACATAAAATAATAAAAAATACAAGACTACTCGCACGTGAACAATTTCTCCGCTCTCGCCGCAACTCGACGCCGGCGGCGTACAATATCGCGCACGCATCGCGTTACATAATATACGGCTTACAATGTGTAATATGTTCCTTGCGGATCGCACAATTTCTTCCCCTCAGTAATGATTGCAGTCACAGTTAACGCCATTTCTCTCGTTTTTTTCCTTCCTTTTTCTATCTCTTTCTTTCCCAGTTGCAATGCCTATTCTTCGTAACTGATACTTATAGCCCCTCTTTTTTTGTTTTTTTCTTTTTTAAATAATTTCTTTTTTTTTTTCTTTACACTATACTCTTTTTAAAATTAATCTTTCGTCTGATCATTCCGTTCTGTATATATATTCGTAAAGTGTTCATTTCCCTTAAAGGCTGCTCGTCCGATATACTTCAGAGGACCAAACATGACACGAAAAGTACATGTACAATACAGAAGATATTTTACTGTGTACCTCCCGAAACGCAACGTAGAAAATAAATACTAAATCGATCAATAAATAGTAATCGTTTATTATATCGTTCTCTATTTCTCCTAAGAGTAATGCTAATACGCTATAAATCATAGTACCGTATTCTCAATTTACACACACATGTCGCATAATTACATATACTACACGGTGGACATTTGACTATCTCGCAGGAACACTCATTGATTCTCTAAGTTCGACATCACATACTGAGATTTGCAATGTAAATACGATAAAGCGAAAAAACAGTTCTTATCAATCATCGATCAATCGTCGATAAATCGATAACATTATCACTTTGAATGGATAAAAAAAAAATAAATAATAGGAAACTCCGTAGTAAGCAAAAAGTAACTACGTTTAAGTATAATCACGCTCCTTCCAATATTCTCTGTCCACCATGTCAGTTGCAAACGAAAAGTATTGTTTCGAAATGCATAGGACTGATTAAAAAACACGTAACGCGCGACGCGTCACGAATGCCTGACGCATCGGTAGCACAATTGAATCTTGATCCTTCGACGCGCGGCCTTCCGATGAAAATTTGCGAAACTACGAACGGCGAAAAAAAAATAATCACGCGAGTTTCGCAAAGCTTCGGTTGAAAAGCCGCGCGGGTGGAAATCAATTCTCACGAAATCAAGAGCTCTCTCTCACTCTCTCTCTTTCTTTCTCTCTCTCTCTCTCCCCTTCGAAATTCTTATCATACGAAATACAAATCATTAAAATCCAACGATCATCGATGCCTTTTCCTTTCGTCACCATGTAAAACAGTACAAAATAAAATAGAAAAGGAGATGCAAAAGCTTGCGTATGTAATACCAGTCTCGGAACCCGCGTAAATCTTTGCGAAACGATACGCGCGTACACAATCGGTAAGGCGAAACCCCCACATTCGTTCGTTCGTCGCCGTAAAACGGACGCCCGTTTCGACACGGTGGACGCGAGAAGCGCCGTCGGAAATCGACGTATCACCATCGACAAGAGATTCCCACAGTTCAACGTTCTTGGCAGGGCCTCCGAGAGCTGACAGATATTAGCCTCGATGACGAATCGTTTTAAAAATTTGAGAAAACACTCGCACCGCGATCGGAAGCCAACGATATTTTGCTCATTAAACACTATCCCTCGAATGTTCCTTCTTCTTCTTCTTCTTCTTCTTCTTTTTTTCTAGATGAAATAATTAATCGATCCCCCTCGTAAGAGAGAGGCATTCACACCTTGGTCCACGGTCACACGGCATACGATTCACGCACGCGATTGCACTATTAAATCTAGTAATATAACAGGTATAAGTATGACATGTCTAAAAATCCTGTCGGTTGTGACGCAAATCGAATTTGTACTTTTTTTTTCCCCACGTAGTAGATTAGATAGATAAGAATCCGACGTTTGCACGAAACGATATCGACATCCTATAAAGCCCTACCAACACCATCGTTTTAAACCGGCAATGACACGCGAACCCGCGTCACGCTCTCGCCTATATATCGTTAATGCGCGTTATTATTTTTTTTTCTTTTTTGTTTAAGCAGAAACAATGCCCTAGAAAGGCCCTTCGAAAGGGCCGCAAGAGCTAGCGTTCAGCCCTCCCCGATCGGACAACAGCCACGTTGTTGTCTTGTGTGTGTTATTGTTTAACGACTTAATATTCCGACTCTCAGCTCAGCACAAGGAGCTCTGAGCCAGTAGCCTTCCCGACATTCAATACCGATTAATTAATACATTTGTTTACAGTGTAGTTGTTATTCCGTTAATTGTTCGTTCGTCAATTCGCGTGGAAATTGAATGTCACAAGATCGTTCGATATCACAGTCGTTTTTTTCAATTATTTTAGTGTTATGTATTTATATATAGCGTATCGTTACTGATAAATACAGCTAGAAAATAATATGAGTGCGCCCCTTATTATTATTCACGAGTGTGTCTCTCTCCTCACTTCAAGGGGCTTCTTCCGCTCTCCTTCTTTTTCTTTAATAAAGTTGAGCCCGTTATCATGCAAAAGCATATTCCCCCATCTGCTCTTTTGTGTTAATACCCCCTCTGTAACTGCAACCGTATATTTTTTTTAACCCGCCCACAACACAATTTGTTTTCCATGAGCATTCGCATATATTCGCATTCGATGCTGATAAGACTAAGATTTTCATAAAGCGCCGTACCAATTTCGCAGGGCAACGTCTCCGTTACATTTAGAAATGCTATTCAAAGCACAATTCTCTATGGGATCTGCGCAGTTCCGTCTGTGGAACCGCTCAAGAGCTCTCAGGTACATAAAACATTTATATATACCTGCTTTTTATTAAAGCGGTTTCTAGCCGTCTTCGCACAGTGAAACCTCCATATCCACCGCATTTCTGATTAAAGAAAAGATCTTTCTCTTTTGCCAATGAGGGCTCGTTACAAACGCTTATTTACTTAATTTTACAAAAAAACAAAAAAAAAACTAATTTTAAAAATAAAAATCTTATTTTTGTAACAATAAAAATTAAAACGTTCTCTCTCTACATCAAAATTTTCACATATATGTATATATATATATATAAATATTACAATATGTAGTTTCCTTGACGTTGTACATTAATTTTTTCTCAAGCTACTACGAATATCGAGATCTCACTGTAATGGGCAAAGTTACAATATAACCCGCCGGCTGTAAATCGCATAAGCATCGTTTCGAAATTTGCTAAATTAGGAACGGTGGAAAGTATGTGTATGTATATATATACATATATATATTATATATATATTATATATATATAATATATATATATATCTCTCAGGCTATAACGAAAATGTACGATTTCTAAAGGTATCTTAAGACGTAGCCTGTGTGTGTTGTTTCTTTTTTTTTCGCCATATTAAAATCTTCAATCCCCGAAAAATTCACGTGGCTTATTCGAGTAAACCATATGATATTGCCGAACGCAAGATCGTTTATCTCTGGGGACGGCAAAACAACAAAGTACCATTTGTCGCTGAACTACAGCAAATTAAGGCAAAAAAAAGAGGGGGAAAAAGAATAAGAAATAGTTATGTAATCTACGGCGACGGTGATCTGGCGTATCCTAGGCATCTAATGAATGTGCACACCAAAGAATCATGCCATTCGTTCAAATGAAATTACACAACTTTTACTGGCCATTGTAGTAGCGAAGAGATTTCAAAATGTTTTTACAACGGTCGAGCATGCTCGACCGACGATCACACCGAAGATACGCCCACCGTGTCCCTACGAAAGAAAAAAAAAAAAAAAATGTAAATAATAAAGCTACAATGAGCCCCATGATCTCGACAGGAGTTCTAAAAAATTTTACTAAGTTTCTCCACCTACTATGTGTTACATCGTTATTCCCTTCGAGCAGGCATTAACGATTTATCGATTTGATTCGTTAGTGATTATACTACTTGTGTTCGTCAGCACGCACGGCAACGAAATGTTGGATGGATTTCTAACTAATAGTGTTGAAACTAATAATATTGAACAAATCCCCATTTATGATGCTCGCATTTTTACGGTGAGATCATTTTCACGTTCGAAATGTCCATCCGGCGATCTTCACGCCAGCATGAACATCAAATTGCACGCAGGATTTGTCAATGTCGCGCGTGAACAAATGTAATATATGTACTATATGTGGAATTTAAACAATGTAAGTATCCTTTTTTTTTCTTTTGCTGCTCGAAAGATCGGAGTGCGCAGGCAGTCAGCGAAAACGTGAATACGTATTATACGTGAAACTGTCCGCACTCCGCGCATATGTGCAGTATACGCGCGCAAAACACGTGCGTGTAGTATCAGATGTAGTAATGTGTCTGCCTTACATATAATTAAATTTGCATGTAGAGTAATAATAGTAATAATAATAATAATAATAATAATGATGATGATAATAGAAGTAGAAATACAGATGGAAATAACCGTCTATTTGTCCCATCCTCCCCACCAATCGGGGCCACTGTTGCCATTGTTATTGGAATTATTGTACGATGAATTATTATAGTTACCTCCGTAACTTGAATAACCGCCTGCAACAAAATTCAGAGACGTGTGAATAAAACAAAATGTCTGATAAAAATACCGGACTCGTAAAGTGACAATTGTTAATTTCACCGTGGATTCTTTACTACTCTGTTGATCTTCAACTTACCTCCGTAACCACCAGGTCTAGAAGGGCCATTACTACGGCCAGGTCCAGAACTGGGTTGTTGGCGATAATCTCTTGCACCAAACCCTCCGCCGCTGAAGCGACCCTTTGTGCCGCCGCCGCCACCGCCGCCGCCGCCGCCGCCTCCCGGCCGACGAGATCCGCCTCCAGAGTATCTCGCTTCAGTAAACATGTCATCCAACCATGGGGGAAGTTCCTGATTGGCTTCAACAAGCAGGGATACCAAGTCACGTACTAGATTGTGATTCTTGTGGTTGAAGAACGATGTAGCCAGACCTGCGAATTGCAAAATAACGTGCACCGTGACTCATCTCCATTTCCGGACTATCAAATGTCGTGAGATTTGAAATAGGAGCAAACCTAAATTCCCCATACGACCGGTACGACCGATACGATGAACGTATTCCTCAACGTCGCCGGGCAAGTCAAAATTGATTACGTGCTTAACGTGCGGTATATCGAGACCACGCGCCGCCACTGCGGTTGCGACCAGAATCGGCGCTTTGCCCGCGCGGAAACGGCGCAAAGCTTCCTCACGTTCACGCTGAGTTCTGTCACCGTGAATGCTGGTGACCGGGTATCCCATTGAGGCCAGATATTCTTCGAGCATATCGGCGCCTTTCTTTGTCTCCACGAACACTAAAGTAAGTGACTCTGCGGCTGTGCAACAGAAAAAAACGTTAACTTTTTGTTCTTTTTTTACAATTCTTGTTTTTTTTTTTTTTTTTTTTTTTTTTTAATCCAGTCTAGCATAGTGTCACGACTTACTAGGGTCAGTAAAGTTGCTAGCTTGCAGCAAATCAAGTAAATATGAACGTTTGTCGTGCTCCTCAACCCATACAATCTTCTGCGTGATATTCTCTGAAGTCGAGCCCACGCGACCGACCGCCAAGAAAATGTAGTTGCTGAGGAAATCTCTAGCCAGCATCTGAATCTCTTTCGGGAAAGTAGCAGAGAACATGAGAGTCTGTCTCTCTCCGGTTGGCGGCATGTTGTCCTCCTGGACAATACGTCTTATTTGCGGCTCGAAACCCATATCCAACATACGATCTGCCTCGTCCAGAACCAAGTACCTGAGACAGAAATAAACAAAGATAATTAAATAAAAACGCAATCTTATTTATCACATCGTAATCTTGCCGCATAAACTTACCGGCAATTATGCAGACCAATTTTACCGCGCCCCAGCATATCCACCAGACGACCAGGTGTCGCCACGAGTAAATGGCAACCGCGATCTAACTCGCGCATTTGATCTACTATGTTGGAGCCGCCATATACGACCGCGGGACGCATACGCGATCGGTACGCGAATTTCCGCGCTTCGTCGTATATCTGCGTAGCGAGCTCCCTCGTTGGAGCCAGCACTAGACCCAACGGATACTGTTTACGCCTGCCAGAAGAATTCGCTTGCGGCGGTGGCGCTCGCGGCCCGCTCTCGTAAATCTGATTCAATATTGGCACTAGGAAGGCCGCTGTTTTACCGGATCCGGTTTGAGCGCAGGCCATCACATCACGGCGCCCGATGATAATCGGTATCGCATACTTCTGCACTGGTGTAGGCTTGTCATATCCTGCCAAGGCGATGCTATTCTTTATTATCTCTGTCAGCTTAACCTCGTCAAACTGAAAATGGGATAAGCACATTAATTACAAGTCGCACAAGATTCTTACATTGGACTTTGATTTATGCTTATACTCACTGATGTGATGTGTGGTGGTATGTTCTCTCCAGTAGCATCAACCGGGATATCCTCATATTTGCTAAAATTGATCCCAGTATTGCCAGTACCAAACAGCTCCAGCTCCAATCTCTCATCTCTGGCAGTGGGGATAGTCCAGTCGACCTCGCCTCGCGCGCCGCCTCTACCGCCTCTGTCGTCTCCCCATCTTCCGCCACTTCCCATTCTGTCATTTCTGTTCTCTTGCCAGCGATCGTTTCTAGGTTCCTGCCAGCGATCATTGCCACTAATTGGCCGATCGCGCTCGTTGGGATATCTATAATCTCTCCCATTTTCTTGGCTGCGCCTGTTACGTCCACCGAAGCTTCCAAAGTTCGCGAAATCGACGTCGCGAGGACTTCGCGATTCTCGATAAGCGCCTCCTCGACCCCTATCGCGGTCACGCTCCCTTTCACGGTCGCGATCGCGATCTCCCCCTCTGTCTCGATCACCAAACGGTCTCGGGTTCGAAGAGTAATTTAAATCCGAAGGTGGATTACCTATGGTGAAAAGATTTGTTTATTTAATATACATTTAATATACACATTTATTGTATCTCTATATTATATCGCAGTGATAAAACTGATTCTAGAAAATCGAGACTGTCTACTGGCCAATGTAAACTCGTCAGTTCTGACTCGATCTATATATTTACTTACTAAAATATTTAATTTAATAAACTAATAATAAACATTAATTCAATAAATTTAATTAAGAAAAAAAGTTGAGCAAAAAAATCTTGTACTAACTTGCTGCTTTATGACGAAGATGCGGTGGAACGTAGCGACCCCCACTTGGTTGGCGGGAGCCCTGCAAGTCCAGACCAGCTAACTAAAGGGACAAAAAGACTCGAATTAAACATCTCGATGTCGCAAGTATCATCCGAAATTCAGACAGATAACGTCATTATCATCTGAAAGATGAGTCATCTTTTTAGTAGATGCTGTAAAAATCCAGACGTTTATATATAACCTGCGTGTAATCCCATCACGAGAATTAGCGCGCATTAAAAAAATAGATCAGGAGAGAAAGAGAAATGGAGCGAATGCGTCATGACACGAGGCATTCCCGGAATCGCTTGTCGCCATTATACGTAGCGTACGTCACGAACTGTCCGAATGACGGCCCATGATGCTCAGGGAAAGGATCTTCGATCAGATAAAGGAAATTTCTCTTCGCACGCGTTCCGCGACGGAACAGCGATTTCACGCTCGAAATCTCGCGGAGAAAAGCGGGAATCGCGATAGGAACGCCGTGAAGACGTGAAGACAAAAAAAAAGACTCGCGGAACTCGCATCGCCGCTTCGCGGAAGCGCGACTAGAAGATATGCCTTCGAATTTTTACCTGCTGCTCTAGACCTGATCCATTCTGGTTGGCTGCATTACTCATATTACTCCGCCTCGGTGCGTAGTTATCGCAGCTCTGTCGCTTGAAGCCCTTTTTAGCTCGTCCTCTCGCACACACAACGCCTCACTCGCGAATCGAAAAAGTTCCCCAACGCGTCCCAGCACGCTATCTCTTTCTTGCCTTCTTCGTCCCTTTGTCGTCCCGCGACTGATGTATACGCTCAACGGCGATTGTCGTTACTCTCAGAACGATCGACCTTTCGTCGGTTAAATAAAGAACCGCGCGTACCAATTAGTCTTTCACGCGATACACACGATACGGGAAAACCCGAAGACGACTGGCTAAACTGCTAGGAAAGCGCGAGAGGCCCCTGGCCACACTTGACGTTGACGCAACAAAAATGGCCGAGACTTGGGCTGCCAAAATGGTGGCTGATTAGTTTCTACCGGAAATCAAAACAATGACGAAAGACAGGAAATATCGGAAGGAACATGTTCCAGATCTTATTCTGATGTTCAATATTCAAAATTTACGACAAAAATAATATTCTGAATTGTTATGTTATACATGCACGCGAAAAAAAAAGAAGAACTTCATAACTACACGTTGATCTGTTAAATGCGCATGGTTGGCAACTATGTTCGATCTATCGAATGCTGAATACAATCTGAAATCGGGACTGCACACGTTTCTTTTTTTTATGAGTTATAAAAATATAACAGTACAAAATTGTCTTGACACACATATTTTAACGCTATCAGCTATGCCAGCGTTCGCAGAATTTTGATTCTCGAATAGAGAATTTTTGGCCAACAAGAGCATGAATTACTGAAATACATTATAAATCCGTTTCATGCAAATCTTTTTTTCTGTTTCATACATTAGTAACTTATGTATCAAATAACAGTATAATTATAATAAAAGAAATCTTACTGATTATAAATAGTTGTGAATAAGTAATGTGCCAAGTATAAATTCAAAAATAAAAATGTTAAAATTAACTGTTTTAGTTAATTTTAAATAAATTTTACATCAATGTAATTATATATCTTCAGAAATTTCAAATATCAAGTAAATTTAACATGGAAGCTTTATATTGCAAAAAAATGTAGCGCTTATTTAAATTTATAGGAAAATCAATTCAACTTTCAAATATCTTTCACTTCCCAAACTTACTCTTCAGTTCAGCTGTAATTTTCCAGAATACATAAAATGAACTATAAGTATATAAAAACATGAATATATTTTTGTAAATACTTTTTTATTGTGCCAAAATGTCAATATTTAATCTAATCGTCTTTCTTTGTGTCGGTCTTGCCACCTCTGATTCTACCCGTACGACGAGCAGCAATAAGACCGATCTTACGACCAGCACTGGTTCCACGCTTAACTGTGGACGCTTTACCGATGTGTTGATGGTTACCACCACCGTGAGGATGCTCCACAGGATTCATAGCAACACCACGAACCTGAAAATATTCCCAAACGTCTCAAAATGTAGAACATTATATCATATAAGTTTTGAATTCAGTATAGAGCTTCATATTATTCAGTAAAAAAAATATCACCATAAAACTCTTCAGGTTTCAAATGTCTATTACATCATCAAACAGATTTGACTTTACGCCAGTGTATAAAAGTATATATTAAAATAAAAAAATTAAAAAAACACACCTTTGGCCAGCAGTTCCTCTTTGCCTTGTATTTGTGATAGGCGCGACCCGCTTTAAGAATGGGTTTGTCTATACGTCCACCACCAGCAACAATTCCGACCATTGCTCTGTTATTAGACGGAATGACCTTCTTGGCACCAGAGGGTAACTTGACTCTGGTTTTCTTGGTGTCCGGATTGTGAGTTATCACTGTGGCGTAATTGCCAGAAGCTCTAGCCAATCGACCCCTGTCGCCAGTCTTCTCCTCCAAATTGCAGACAATTGTACCTTCAGGCATCATACCGACTGGCATTACGTTTCCAATCTGAAGATTTGCTGGAAAATTGAAAACGACGCATTGTGTAAAAAAAGAAAAAAAATGTCAATTTTGCATTGCTTTGCAATATTTAACGTTATTTGTTCAAAAATATTGATGTACCTTTCTTGCCGCAGTATAAGAATTGACCAGTATACATTCCCTCTGGTGCAATAAATAACTCTTTACGTGTTTTGAACTTGTACGGATCACGGAAATGTACCATCGCTAATGGCGCGCCACGACCAGGATCGTGGATGATGTCCTGAAAAAAAACAAATAACTATCTCAAATATCTATATAATTAGAGAATATTTTTAAAACGAAAAGACATATCGTCAGAAAGAGCCTCTATTTTACATCAGTTACAATCAGATGGAGGTAAATTGAGAATCATCATGAACATGAAATCTAAGCTAGAAGTCTATAAGGTTGACTTTATACACTTCTACACAAAACTTACTCTGCATTCTTCTAATCAAATTGAAATAGAATGATATTAACCTTTACGACACCCTTGATAAATCCATGCCTTTCGGAGAAGTCCAAGGAGCGGAGTTTCGGTGCTCCCTTTCTCCTTTTCGTGTGGGATCGGAAAACGGATCCCGCACCTTTACGCTGTGCACGAATTACTCGACCCATGGCTCAAAACCTGAAGAGAAATCACAGTATCACAAATCTATTCCATTAACTTTTTACAAATACACCACGCGTCACGTTGTGGTTCTCAGAGGCACATAACCTCAAAGCAATGCTCAAGTTATGAATCAATTTTTTTGTCAAATCGTAAAAATATCGCATTTATCTTATGTGAGGATAACATAAAGAATACAATTGTAAATTTCTCTCAATCGATTTGTTTTCAACGCATAAATTAAAGCGGATAATTCACATCAATAAATTCTTACAAACATACCACAAGAGCCGAAGTGTAATAGAGAACGGCAAGACCGGAAATCGGCCGTCGGTGGAAGCGCCACAATGTTCTATTGGATTACATAGTCATCCCGCTAAAATTCAAACACATTGCTCCGTGCACAATATCTGAATTATTAATTTAAACTTTTTCCTTTTTTAATTATTCTGTAAAGAGAATAATTTAAAATTTTATATCATGTCTTAAATATGTAGAAAAACTAATAAATACCAAAAACTAAATTTTTCTGCAAAGAAAATTTAGAATTTTATATCATATCTTAATTATGCAGAAAAAAACTAATAAATAAAGACCAAAATTTTAAATATGCGCAATTTGCAAATTATTAATGTGTAAAGAAATGATTTGCAGCGATTCTACAGCGAAGGAATCTCAATAGCCATCCCCACCCAGACATTTATACTGAATGCCAAATGAGACTTGCGATGATTCTTTTATTTCAATGTACGTATTCGAAATGGACGGACGTGTGAAATCGCTTTTTCTTCTTTTACTTTGCTTATCAATACACGCGAAGGATATAAATTTGATTAGGGAAAAGAGAATCGTTGGCGGTATCGCAGCCGCTCCACCTCCCGAAGACGATCCCGTAGTTTTTGTAAATAAAAACGATCGATATGCACGAATAATCGGCAGCCGCGATCCCGACAAAGGATTTTACACTTTTCGTGGAATCCGGTTTGGACAACCGCCAACGGGTCGAGATAGATTCCAGGTACATAAATATATCGCAATAAGATATCAAATATAGATAATAGTTTCTATCAGTGTGTGTAAATTATATCTTAAGCACGCAAATGTAGCATAAACATTTTTATTTTTCCGTATAAAATGTTCATTAAGAACGTAATTAACCGTTATGTGGACTACAGTACAACGCGTACGTCACAATGCGTAGAACAAGTAAATTCAATGACCTATCGAATTAACGCGCGCATTGTTGTTTTAACAAGCAATCACGCAAAAGTCCAGTCAAAACGAGTTCTTTTAATGTATCTTTTGCACTATTGTAGAAATAAAAATCGGCAACGTGACCAAATTAAATTAGAAGATTATTTTATCTGTCAGCATATCCTGTCCAAATTTAATGAACTTGATACATGTTATCAATCTCGTCCGAGAAATGAAGCAGACGTCGAGATTTGTACGAATTTTCTCTCATTGCGAAAAGCGCAGTATTATTCAACAAACTTCAACCAATTTAAAATTCAAATAATACATCGAAACTTTGTAGCAGAGAAAATAATGGAGTCGCGTTATTATCATTGAAACACAGCATCTTCGTATCGTAAGAAAAATAAATTTATAGCGAGCTACGCCCGTGCATCTCGAAGGAGAATACAACGCCACTACTTGGGGACCTGCTTGCCCTCAGCCGAGCCACGACGGATCCGACAAAATCGTCGGAAGCGAGGATTGTCTTTTCCTGAACGTGTTCACGCCGTCGCTTCCAGACAATAGCGACGGCTATCCCGTGCTGATATGGATTCACGGAGGCGGTTTCAGAAGAGGTGCAGCGTGTCAATACGAAATGAGACATCTAATAAAAAAGAAACTGATCGTCGTGTCCATTCAATACAGATTAGGCACGCTAGGTAAATGCATGTCACGCTGAAAAAGATATAGCATGATATTATATATAAAAGTTTTTTAAATTTAATTGTGAAAAAAAGTGTAAAACGTGCAATATTAAAATAGAGAAAAAAGATAATATAAAAGAAGGAAAACTAACTTTGCAGAATCTTTTCAGGATTTTTAAGCACAGGTACGCCGGAAATGCCAGGAAACAACGGTATGTTCGACATGGTACTGGCCGTCGATTGGGTAAAGGATTACATACGCTTCTTCGGCGGTAATCCGAGTAGAATAGTAGCCTTTGGCCATGGCACTGGCGCCAGTTCCGCTATGATGCTGTCCTTGTCAAAATTCTGCGAAAGTAATTGCAATTACACGATCTACTGCGTTGCACAAACATATCTTTTTTACTCATCGCTAATTATTCTACTCTTTTAGACAGCTTCAGTGGTTTAATCGCTATGTCCGGCTCGATCTTATCTCATTTCGCCGTCGACAAGGATCCTGCCGAAACCGCCAGATATGTTGCGCGCAAAAACGGATGTCCGACAAACGATACTCGAAAAATGGTATACTGTTTGCGAGAATTGTCAGTGAAAAATTTAATAAAAGTCGACTCCGAATTGGAGAACATTCGTTCAGCCGCCCGAGGTTTCGTCTCTGCTTTAGCTAACTTGCTCGCACCCGGTCCTGTTGTGGAAGGCGCCGACGATGGGAGGTAATGCGAATTGAAAGAGTATCAAAATTCTCTTTAACGTTTCAAATTACGTTAATCACTTGCAGATCGCTCCCGAATTTTATGACTGCATCGCCAGAGAATTCCTTGAAGCTCGGCGATATTCCGTCTATACCATTGTTAACCGGAGTTATGAACGACGAAACGGGAGGCGCCATCTCCGGCCGATACAAGGACGAAGTGCAGAACAAATTGAATGCAGATCCAAATTTTTTGATCAATGATTTCATACCGTATTTGCAAGGAACCATCCCAAACATGCAAAACGGATCGCGGATTATCCCGCAGGCTTTCAGTGACTATTTCGATTACACAGGCTTACGCACGCAAAGTAGAGTCGCGGAAGCTTTAGCCGATTCACTCTACAACGCTCCTGCACTTTTGACCGTCGACCATTGGTCGAAAAAGGCAAACGCATTTTTATATACCTTTGATCATAAAGGAAAGAGAAATTACGGTAAAGATTTCCTCGCCGGATTGCCGATCGTTAACGCTATACAATCTCCTGACGGTACAGTCTGCAATAATTGATAAAATCAATCAGTGTATACAATTTTTAAATAATTACTCATCTCGTAGGTAATTTGTATCACGGCGATGATTTAGGATTCGTCTTTAATCGAAATACAATTACCGGCGAAAAAGTGACCGACAGTGATAAACCAGACGAATCGGATGAACGTGTGACTGAGACTTTCACAAACATGATAGCAAATTTTGCAAGGAGCGGCACGCTTAGCGCGCCTACTGGAAATATACGTTCCAATAACACTTCCAACAGCACTTGGATGCCAGACATAATTCCACAATTCTCGGATGACACAAATTCATTTGTCAGTATTACAACGACTCTGCAAAGCAAAACTAATTTTAGGTAAAAAATTATATTATAAAAAATTTATATTAATCAACCATTAATTGGACATGTTATTAAAATATATACTATACTTGTACAACAGATACTGCGAAATGGGATTGTGGACTGTTGCGCCGGAACGATTTGAATCAGCTTTGTGTAGCGTAAGTAATGTGCTTCCCCAATTAATAGACCAAGGCACCAAAGGAACAGCATCTGTAATTAATAAACCCATCAACGCGCTCAATGAGCTCATCCCAGAAGTCAAAGAAGCGAATGTAGAAAATAAAACGCAACCAACAAAACCAAACGGCGGAATATTACCAAAAGTACCGCGAATACCATTTGCTGGTTAAATTCTTATTCTTCGTACATTTACTTTATACCACGGTGTAAGAATATAAGGTGATTTCACGACCATTGTATTCTATCAAAAAATCTGTGATCAAGATGTCATAGTTAAGGCATGTCACACAAGATGTCACGTTGGTGCAAAATCCCAAGTAAAAAAGAATAGAAGATATGGATCATAGATATATTACATATAGATAGAGCTTTGTGAATCTTACTGCCTGCCAAGATAAAATTATCTTTTCCTCCCTCGCGCATGTGCAATCGCGCATTTATCTTCTGTTTATCCATGACAGCCAAGGATATAACCCTAATTTTATGTAAAAGTGCTGTATCCGCCGAGATAAATATACGAATGCGTATGCGCGAAGGAGGAAAATCCGTCATTATCTTGGCAGGTGTTGCACTATAGCAAAAATGGTACAAAGCTTTATCTATATGTAATATATCTATGATATGGATAGATGTGGATAGAAAAAGATAGATGATGAATCTCTAAAACACATCTATATATAATTATAGTCCTAAATAATACAAATTTTTTAAAATAAAACTTTTAACATTGTGTATAAAAATATATATTACTGACAAAATATTTTTTTATTTTTTTATAATAAATTATTCTTAGTTAAATTTGCAGAAAAAATAATTAATAATGTATTTTAATCTTTATAGAAAATTAAGTTTCTTTAAGAAAATGAATATTTATAATTAAGTTCCGCAGGACAATAAAATTTTAATAAAATTTATATATATATATATATATATTTAAAGTCCCTCAACACGTAGCCACCTAGCAGTTCAATGTGGAACAATGACAGAAAAATCACAAAAATTTGTTACCGTGAAATCACCTTATATTCTTACACCGTGCTTTATACATTATTCTTATTGTGTATGTGTTATTACAATTATAACTATAAAATAATTAAATAATAAAAAATATCAAATAAAACATTGTTATTTGCCAGTTTGTTGAAAGATTTGATATGTAAAAAGACATTTAATTTTATATTGCAATTTGTATCGTAACATATCTTTATAATGTAACTTTATTACAATACTAAAAATTTTAAAAATTTGATACAGCACAAAAGACAATACAAGACGAAAGATACAATAGTAATGATAACTTGAAGATAATAAAACAGTTATTAAATAATATACTGCTTAACCCTTTGCATCTGTTTGTAAAATGCATTTAAGAGTTGTTATTTTGCATAGAGATCTATTTGTGTAATTCTGTGATTTCTGTACAGTATTCAATTAAAGATCCTAATACTTTGCATACCAGTGTCAAATCTCGTGAATTGCTGCACAGCATTTTCTAGTATTTGAATAGCTTTGGCTATTCATAATATATCGTATTTTGAAAATAAATCTTTAGAGCATCTAAAGATAAGATAAGATTCCATCAAACATAAATAAACCCATTATATCAAGTATTCTCTTGATTTATACGAGAATTAATATCTGCTATGATAATATTTTGCACTTTATCAATTTGGAATATAACAATATATAAAACATACAAAATACTTTGCAAATTTCAAAAACATACTTGTTTCATACCTCTTGATTATTAAATGACACGTCATTATCATTACATCGATCAATTTATAAATGTTTACAATTGTTTATAACCTCTTACATACAATTTTTTTGTATGCGGATTAAGATATATTCAATAAACTTGCATAGGCGCATTAATATATGCATAAAAAAATGAGCCAATTAACTTTCTTATGCATATGTTTGCTACGCAAGTTTGTCTGGATATATCTTTAGATTTTTGTGTTGAATACAAGATCTATAGAGAGAAGGTTACCTCAAAAAAACCGGTTGTGGGCGAGGGACGATGAAGTAAGGGGGGAGCTAGAAACAATGTTTTTTGTATTTTAGATTAACTTTGCGTATCGGCACAGTGACAATTCCGCTGCTGCACATCGTATTGGTAAGTCAGTCCAATTTTATTTTAATATTATTAAAACAATAAATCTCAAAATGATACAAGATTTATACTCTCATAATTAATAGAATGTAGATCATAATATATAATATAATAAGAGTTTTGTTATTTTTATTGATTGTATAAAAGTTCAATTTATAAAATATTTTAAATTATGTATATCAAAGTTTTTTCAAGAAGAACAAACTATTATTCTAATAATTTTATTCTCTGTCGCACTTGTTATACATATCACATGTTATACATCATTTTATAGATTTATTTATTTTACAATCAGTGGACTAGGATTTAAGTTGTATAAATTGGCACGGAAAAACAATGTTAATAAAATTTTTCAAAACATACATTCTGTCAAATAAATATTGGGATTGTTCAATAAAACACAAAATATTGGTTTACTCATCCAAATTTATTTTATCGCCTTCAAAATAATCCCCATTTGATGCGATACACTTATGCCAACGAATAATCCAGTCGTTGAAACACTTCTTATAGGCATTTTCCGGTATGGCCTTCAGCTCCTGCGAATTTTGTTTTATGGCTTCAATGGACTTAAAACATCTTCCACGAAGTGGTAACTTGAGTTTAGGGAACAAAAAAAAGTCACACGGGGCTATATTTGGTGAATACGGTGCTTAGTCGATGACATTCGTTGAGTTTTTGGTCAAAAATTCGCGTACAAGGATCGAATTGTGGGACAGCGCATTATCGTGGTGCAAAATCCAAGAATTGTTCTTCCACAAATCTGGCCTTTTCCGGTGACATTCTCTCTCAAACGCCTCATAACGCCCAGATAATATTGTTTGTTGACTGTTTGCCCCTTCAGAAGGAATTCCGAGTGGACAACACCACGATAGTCAAAGAAAACAGTCAACATGACTTTTCGAGCGATTTTGACGTGGTTTTTTCGGTTTCGGCTCGTTATCAAAGCGCCATTCCGAAGCTTGTTGGCTGGTTTGCATGTCAAACTCATAAACCCACGTCTCGTCACCTGTTATGATGCGTTTAATAAATGTAGGGTCCGAATTGGCTCGTTGAAGCATGTCCTCAGCAACTTGTTTGCGATGCTCTTTTTGAAGAAAATTCAGCTCCTTCGGAACAAGCCGTGCTGCGACGCGTCTCATGCCCAAAACATCAACTAAAATGATGTGAACGGATTCGTGAGACATGTCCAGATCCTGAGCCATCTCTCTTAAGTTTGAATGACGATTTTCCATCACCATTTCCTCCACTTTGTCGATGTTTTCGTCAGTTGAAGACGTTGAAGGTCGACCGGAACGAGGCAAGTCTTCAATCACTTCTCGGCCTTCTTTGAAAGTTTTGTACCACTCGTATGCTCGTGTTTTCGATAAAACTGACTCACTGTAGGCCTTCTCCAACATTTTCAATGATTCAGCACAAGAAATTTCGTTGGCAACACAAAATTTCAGGCAAACTCTTTGTTCAATATTTTTATCCATTTTGAAAATCACAGATCACACTTGAGGTCGACTAACTTAACCAACAGCTGTAAATAAACTAATCGACAGATCGCGCCAAAACTCTACATGACAATTAGGTACATTGGTACCAATTTGGAGCAAAAAAAAATTTTTTTATACCTTTTACACATTTTTTAAATGAACAATTCCCAGTAGTTATTTGACAGAAATTGTATTGCAAGCTTATTACACGAACATAAATTACAAATAGACAGTATGTTCCAAATAATTTATTTCATGAAAAAATTTTTAATTAAAGAATGTACTTTTGTGTTTTTGCTGTACACTAATTTCATCTTTCCTAGCTTACTCACGCATCCGTGGTCCCATGGCTTGATTGATCCCATGGTCGAGCACGGAAATTCGAAATCCGTGGCCTCATCGATGATGATCAATCACGGATCTCGAACAATGTTGACAACGATCGATCATGGTCGACTATGATCGACTATCAACATCAATTTTAGACGCAAAAAGCGGAAACCGAACTTTGCGCTATGCGAAAAATATCGAGACAGTCGCTTTCGAATATTTGATACAAAGAGTGGAAACTGAGTTAAGCATGCCTCCAAAAATATCAAGACGGTCGCTCTCAGATTTCTCTGAATGGGATATAATTTACGCACATGCAAAAGTCCGTATATATCTAATTTTCAGACTTTTAATCTCGATAAAGCTCGTCGCCGCGTACAAGCTCTTATCAGATGCAAAATAATCACGAAAAATACAAAATTTAGAATTCTTTATTACTACACAATGTTGGGGCATTATTAAAATTCTAATACCAATGCGATGTTGATCGCAATACTATGTGTCAGATTTATTATCAATATTTAGGCACCAAATCTGCTCTAAATTTATATCTAACATTTGCATTTCGCGTATCATGACATAACAAATTTTCGACGTAAATGTGATTTTTGATATTCATTAATTCTTCAACTACACAACACTAACTTTCTTTCTTATGCAATTTCTTATTCTTGTGATACATTTTTATCTTTTCCTTTTCAAAAATTTTGGAAAAGAAATGACATTTCAAAAATTTTGAAAAGTACAAAGATAAAAATGTATCACAAGAGCAAGAAAAATTGTGTATCGAAGAGTTAATGAATATCACATGCTTAAAAAAATGTCATTTTAAACATTTTGGAACGAATTCTTATCTACCTGAGATTTATCTACATCCATTACACTATTATTTGCTTCTATTCTTTCCAAACAATTTTGTTCTGTACTGCTTGCATTCTCCATTATTTTAACACGTTCTATTGAAATTATTTTTGGCCGTTTGCATGTAGACATTATATTTGTATCTTGAGAAAGTTCTTCTTCAACCCTACTTTTTTTATCCAATTCGCTAATAGTAGCAACTTCTTCTTCTTGTTTTTCAGAAACAAATTGATCATCAGGTTTTCTGCAAATAAGTGTTTTTGTAATAGTGTATTATTTCAAGTATATTGCAAATTTGAGATACTTACTGCTGTCGAGGTAATTGTAACGTAGGTGCAACAGGATGTATAATTTTTTCCAATTCGGCTAATGTAAGTTTAGCTTCATAAGCGATATTTAAATCAATATCATTAGCTGCCATGTGTGATATTTCTAAAGAATATTGTGTAGGAAACGCTAATGTAGCCTGTGGGTTCATTTGTAAAGCCTTTAATACTTTGAATAGCTCCAAGCGACATTTGTTGTGTTGTTTATAAAAATTTTGTCCAGAGGAACCCAAATAATGATTGTATAATAAAGGTATAATGGTATTTTGAACATTCTAAAACAGATATTCAGATATTTAGAAATGCAAAAATTATCAAAATCTATAATTATAACAAAAATTTCAATAATTTTACCTTATAAAATGTCAGTTTTAGCAGAACGCTACCACTGAAAAGTATGTTCTGTAAAACAATAGCAGCTTCTCTGCATACATCTGCATCTAAATGTTCATTTTTAGTTACAGCTTCTCCATTATTCAAGACTGAACTGTTTTCATATTGACTGTTTTTCAAACGTTTTGCTGCTCGTTTAGACAAATGCTGTGTGTTTTGTTGCACCTGAAACAAGATAATAAAATAATTCTATATACAAATTTACATAATTTGTAACTAGATTAATATATAATTAACATCAGATCAGTTAGATTTTTATATATCATAATCATTGTGTAGTTTTCATAATTATCCAAGCATTAAACTTACAGATAATAATATACGATCTTCTTCTGGTGTTATATCTTTTAATATGAAGGTGATATCTTTATTCGTAATTGTCTCTATACCTGACAATGATTTGGTATTCTTCAACCACGAAGAGAGACATTTATAAAGACATATTTTAACATTTTTGAAAGGTTTACTATTACCAAATGTTATTTGATTTTCTAAAATAGTGCTAGTCCACTGCAATGTTTGCTGGAATAAATTTAATATTGTTCCTCCAAACGGTATCAACTCCTGTGCAAATCTGAAATATATATTATAATCCATTTAATATTACGTTAATTCATGTTGCTTAATTAAACATAAGTATATTTTATTAGCAATATTTACCCATTTATAAATGCATCCAAAACTGTGAGTAAGCTAATATGCATTTTTGGCAAGATCATATATAACATTTGTCCCTTAAATGTTTTATTTTTTATATTTAATGGCGTTATTGCCAATCCTCTGCATAAAACCCGTATAATAGCATCAGGTAAAACGGTATTTTTTGCTTCATATCCACTGCAATTATAAATTAAAAACATACACTATGCATTTTTAGAGATAATATTAAATATTGAAATATAAATTTAAGATTTGTACCGCAACATTGAGGAAAGATAAGTGCACAGATTTGAAAATCTTTGCTTTTGTTTATTATAGTACTGTATTGTATTGTCCTGTTCAAGTATGGTTGGTAATGCTAACTGATCCCAGACAACCACACTTTCCAATTCTAGTAATTCAGAGAACAATGTATCCATTATAGTGTGCAAGTTGTTGCAAAGTAATGCTTCATTATACAGCCATGCAGTATATGTGGATTTAGTTGGCGGTGGGTTAAACGAACGCTCTGTTGCTTTTGACAAGAGAACATAACATTTTGCACTTGCGTTAACCAAATTTTCTTGTGTAGAATCAATTTGCAATAGTATCATTTTTTTTATCAATTCCTGAAGACATCAGAACATTAATCTTACAAATGGTCTCTCTTGCTCACAAGTACATTTTTTTTAAATTAATATGTAGCATAAAATATTTAAACTTATAAAACAAATATTCATCTATTGGATTACCTGAAATCGTTCGCAAACTTGAGGATAATGATATAGCAAAACGGCTGTCAAATAATACACTGCTCCACACTTTGCATCTGTTTTCAACGCATCAAGTACATTTAAGAGTTGTTTTACATTTTGCATAGAGATCTGTTTGTGTAAATCTGTGATTTCTTTACAGTGTTCGATTAAAGATCCCAATACTTTGCACGCTAGTGTTATTTCTTGTGTATTACTCCGTGCATTTTCTAGTATTTGAGTAGCTTTGGCTATCCACAATAAACCATACTTTGAAAATAAATCTTTGGAGCATCTATGCAAAATTCTATCCAACATACGTAAACCATGATATCGAGTATTCTCTTGATTTATACGAGAATTAATATTTGCTATGATAATATTTTGCAATCTGTCAACCTGGAATATAACAATACATAAAACATACAAAATATTTTGCAATTAAAAACATTTATTTTGTACCTCGTCTTTGTAAAATGGCACGTCATTATTGACCATTATCTCTTGTATCAACCATTCAAGTTCTTCCGAATCCACGTCGAAGGAGTTCACTAACTCAGTTATCGATGCCATCTTATATTTTATTTATTGGAGTGCCTTCAATCTATCTTATTTTTGGCAGGCAGGTATTTTAACATTAGAACTTCAGAGTTATCTATCTAGTTTCTTTGTTTAAACTTTCTTCTATTTAAGTATCCTGTACGTAACCCATTTTAACCTCTTTTCGTGCTATATTATCGTACAATTGTCGCACAACTTCAGTCACTTATACATATTTATAACCTCTTTACAGTACACGTGTAATAAGAGGTTTGTTCTTTATAGCTGAACTGGCTGCACTAGTTCAGAGTTTATCTTTTTTTCTCTACATTAGAAGGAGAAAGATAAACTCTGAAGTAGTGCAGCCAGTTCAGCTATAAAGAACAGACCTAAGGTATCTATCACATTGACGTTCGACGTTTAATTTCAGCGTTAAAAGACATCACGTGACTAAAAATAACCAATCGTTGCAATAGTTTTTGGTCACATGATGTCTTCTAACGCTGAAATTGAGCGTCGAGCGTCGGCGTGAAAAAGTATCTGTAGTGTGATATAAGAAAGTACCAATAGATGGCAATACTAACACGTGCATATTTTTCAGATGCAACGGATGAAATTAGTCGCGCAACTTTCAATGCTATTCATCATTGTTGCGAAAAATTGCGAATCGCACGAATAATGATTTCGTACAGTTTTTATTTTAAAAATCAAAAGTAAAGGAAATATGCGTTGGGAGTGTCGTGAAAAGTATCGTGCGATTACAATCTTTACCGGAAGTGCCGTGCAGTATCGCGCGATCATTGAGTGTTATAAAATATACTTTGGAAATATCGTGTAAAGTTTCGCGCAAACATAACCGCGTTTTCGTCAGTGCCACGGAAAAACAGCGAAAAAGAAGCAAAAGAGAAAATGATGTTTGAAGGATGTCGAGCAACATAATTGAGGCACGAGTAATTTATTATTTATTTATTATTTCTTATTTAGATATATATGAACAGAATTAATTTCTACTGCTATAATTTGGATAATATAAATAATTAACATAATACATTAAAAAAAAAAAAAAAAAAAAAAAAAATCAATAATAAAGAAAGAGATTGATTAAAAAATAAATAAAATATATCACACATCGGAGATGTGTAAAATAAATGGCTAAATATAGTAATAAAGATCTTCATATATTTTTTTATAATATATTAATATTCCAAAATAACGAAAGTACGAAAGCTTTACCGTTTGGCATAGTTTTTCGAATGTGAGGTATTCGGAATTATAGATGTTACGTAAAGACGTTGAAGGTAAGGCAAAGTAGTATTCTGTGAAATCAAAGTTTTTACGGAGGCGAACAATAACTATTATACGTCGACGCTGCTAATGCCCTCCTACTTAGGTGCTTCTTAGAATTTCTTAATTACACCTGCTATGCGACATGTGGCGTCGTGCAAAAGAAGAAAGAGATTAACATTGGTCACGCATTGTAAACGCTGCCTACAACTACTTAGCCTAGATGCAGTTTCATGCAGAAGCTACAACTAAGTATTAAAAATCAAACTTTCTTTACGCGTAACATATCTCTCTCATACTTTCTTTATCAAACGGAGTATCATGTCGATACACTGTGGAAAGAATACTTAATGATTTAAGTAGAGATCGATCAATTAAGTGCCAGGGAAAGTAAAAAAAAGTACAGAGACATTCAAGAAATCAAACAACATTTCTTCATTTCCCACTTTCTCTCATAAAATTACAGAAAATTTATTTTCTTGAATAAATTATTAGTGTTTATGTAATGCTATATTTTTTTTATACAAAAATGAGTTTATTGATATATTCGAAAATTAAATCAATTTGATTTCATTACGGAGAATATACGATAATAATATTTAACGTCAGTTAATATTTCTTACAATCGCAAATGCTGTAATTTCTTCATTTATATCGACGAGAGTTACATTGAAACGGTTTATACGTCCAAACATGCTAGTACAAAATTGTATAAACAAATTTATTGCACGATCTATTGGAGCGTATAAATTCATAGTTTGAATTCACGGTATAAAATATGAAAATTTATGATATAAACACTTAACCCCGATATGTCTGCGCCAATTTGTGCCAACACGCTTGAGCGCCGTTTTAAAAATCAATGACTATCTTATATTTATTTAAAGGAAAAATTCGTATGAAAAAAAACTGCGTCCCGCAATATATTTCGAACCCAACATTTACCAATTGTATCCTTTCTGTCGTTCATACCGGTGAGAGGCCCTTCCCCTCCCCTTTTACTCGACTGTCCCACGCCCTACCCCTACCCTCTCGCGGCTCTTCCTCCCTATATTCCTTTCTTCATCGGTCGGTTCAGTTTCCCCCTCCAACCTGTGTCCAGTTATGTTGTGGCGAGCGTCGGTTCGCGTTGTCTTCCGTTGTTGTTCCCATTGCAGCTTACATTCTTGAATGTTTAATTCGCAACGCCATCGTCCGATTTGCGATTGCAGGTGCGCGTTTCGACATCGACGACGATCTATTTGCGATCTTTGGTCTCGCTGTACTGAAAACGCCAGGCGATTAACCCCAAGCGGCGCGAACAACAACCATCGCACACACGCACGGGTGGAGTGCCGTACGGAGGAGGATGCGAAACGGAGTACGAAAATCGGCTTGAGTCTCGATCTCGGCACTTCGTCGGCGATTCACGACACCAGTTGGAATCTAATCCGTCCATCTGCGAGCCGCAGCGAGAAGAATGCGGCGCGGCCGGCCAATCGACGATGGTAGTTAAAGCGGTGAGTGCATTCATATTCGAGTGTGTAACTCTGCGCGTGCGATCTGTAAATGTGTGTGTACGGGTGCGCGATTTTGAACAATGCCGTATTGAGGCAAAGGGAATTCTCCGGGGCTCGCCGACGTCGAGTCTACCGGATTTTCGGGCATGCGACGCTCTCGCTCGTAAGGTTTTCCTTTTTTATTTTCCCCTCGAAACCTGTGACAGTACGCGAAGCCACCTTCTGACAGGTGGAATGCGGCGGTAGGGGTATCGGCTACGCTTGCGATCGGTGCGACGCGAGCGACTCACTTCAGGAATGCACGAATATGTATACCGGTCCACGCCGTGAAATCTGTGGTGAAAAACCGAATTCAATACGCTTGAATTTTCCGGTTTTTCTATAGAATTTGACGATTTAACAGTATACTCATATTAGCAAAAGTTATTTTCTAAAAAGAACTGTACATTTTATTAATTTTGTTATTATTTACCATAACATTTTTTTATTTTAAAAAGAAGAATGTTCTTGAAAAATAAATAAACTCAATTAAATATGTTTAATTCTGTAGTCTTAAATCTTAAATTTAATAATCTTTTATCTGCGAATTCCTTGTAGATTTGAAAATACGGAATTGATTTTTCTTTAATAAAAATTTGAGCAGTAAGGATTTGAGTTAACAATTAAAAGTTAAAAATTTTGCGTAAGTTTTAGTAGCACAAATAAATAAAGTTGTATTTTGCAATTAGAGCGCATTATATTAAACGATTACAAACGGTGCCAAATATGCAAAATTTATTTTACTGAGTTTACACAACGATATTTAACGCTCGGATATATTTTCGATAGATAGAGAGAAAGAAGGGGCCGAGAAGAGGCGAAAAAGAGACAGTATGATATCTCTATGAGAATTATTATAATTTACTTACATAATCTAATCTGCACGTGTTTTATATCGCTTACTACGTTTTATTACAGTAATAATATGAAAGAAAATAATTGTTTCTATTTTTTCACATACGATTAATTTAAGAAAAAAAATAAATAACGATTTTTTTACCGTTATTTATCCTTTCGCCGATTTCATTTAAATATTAAATTACTTTATGCAAAAATAGCAGGCTAGATTTAAATTTTATTTTTATTTTTAAATTTGAATTATATTACATTCGTAAGCTTGAGCAGATTTCAGGATAAATATACAGCACGTCGCGAATTTACTGAAAAATATTTTAGGAATAAATTAACTTATCTTTCTTATAGAATTTATAATCGATTTTGTCTTAACGAATGAATTTTTGAACAATTTATTTGGCTTCTTAATTATTTTATCCAGATATTTTATCGGTATTTCCTTCATAATATCATTAATAATCTCCATCAATCAGTAACAATATTAGTAAAAAATATCGATACGATAATATATTATAGTTTACTAATTGTAAGATTTCTTAAGGATTCACTCCTCGATTTTAATTAATGCAGTTAATCGTGCGTTCAATTAAAAAATGCCAAAACGATCCTTTCGCTTTTTCAAATCGATATCGGCGTTGATTTGCGCGGGGCGGATACTTGCGTCGCGTTTGTCATTAACTTTATCCTGCCGATTAATGACACTTTATGAGTTCTGAGAGACGGGCGCGGTGAATTTAACTTTCACCCGTGGTGCACTGCTTTCACCTGTTTAGCTTGCGCTTAGGTCAGAAGTATTTCGAAACGAGAACTCTGCATCCGTTGATGCCCGCGTGAATTTTCTCTAACACGCGCTCTTAATAACCTCGCAAATGAATCCGAAAGCTGTCTGCGGTTGCAGAAATACGATAAATGCGGTCGCAGAAATACGACGAAACAATACGTTAATTATTTAAAATTGCATTGCGCAAAAGAGGAAGGCAATTCAATCTTGCAACATCTACATCAGCCATTAATTACTATGTAATACCTTTTATTTTATACAATTAGCGCGAATATATTTTTAACAATTTTACGCTCACTCATGAAAGCTTCTTCGGTTTTATCCGAATGATTGCAACGAGGAAATTAAATTTTTAATAGAAATTAAACCCAAAAAAATAAGAATTCTTCGGATCGTTCATTTGTCACAGTTGCGTTGTATCAAGCGCCTTGATAACAACCTACGCCTCTTAGCCGAAGACGTTTCGTTGTGTATGCATGTGTTCCTTCTTTCTCCCGCGCCCTCTCGCTTTATCGTGCACAATAATCTATTTCCATATCCAATCCGTGGTACACGTAACGGCAACAAGTGCCATAAATCGTGGATGCTACTCGTCTCGCGAGTCCGCAGAACTTGCTTTTGCTCGCAGTAATAATAATCATGATGTTCCGCATCGCGCGAACGCTTCATAAATCGCCGGGCGCGCACGCGTCTAATAATTGAATTTTCCCGATTCGCGATATTTCATTTGTAAAAAACTGAGAATTTTTTACGCTAATCCGGCAAAATCGATAGAGACAGTAGTTTCTATCGCCAATGTACGATCGTTGAATTACCAGCAATACTCGCCCGTTTTCGCATTTACTTTTTCGCGTGAATTCTTGAGTAGAATTTCTGAGCGCGCAAGGAACACGCGTGAGGACGATCGGCGCGGTAGATTGAAAATGCCGATCGCGCGAGTCGCAGAACGAGTCGGAGGAACTTTATCTCTGGCGGATCGCCACGATATATTACTTATACAGTATCTGATGAATCTTTCATCATACCCGCCGTCCTTCCTGAGTCGTTTCGAGTTAGACGCAGCCGCCGCGGAGCGGCGTCGCCGCGTAATCAGTCACCGGGCGACTTGAAATTGAGATTTGATCGAGGGAAAATATAAATTCATACTCACGAGATTATCGTTTACCGACGATATCTTGACGCGAGCTGCAATCCCGCGGCAATTACGCTGTACTGCACCTTTTCACGAGGGATTGCACGCGTGCGTGACCTTTGAAATTGTTTTCGATGCGCGCCGTTTCCTCGGAACTGACACTTTTCGCAAAAATAAAAATGATTCGGTTATTTGAAGTAAACATAGTTCTTATTTCGATCAAAACCGGCAATTTACGCTTTCAATTGCACGGCTCAGGGCAGTGACACACTAAGCCATGTGAGGGAAAGTCATGTGAAAATCCTCTAGAAAATAACCGTGGCTGTGATAACATGGTCGTGATAAACTCATTATTTATATTTTAAAACTTATCATTAATTGTAATTATACTTCGTTTTTAAATTCGTATTATTCCGTGCATAATTTTGAGGTACAAAATAGAATCAATATTTCAATTATTATTCTATACATCAAATTTTAATTTAAAGTTCATTGCGAGACAAAATGCATAATTCATACAAAACATTTGCCGTCAAATCGTCAAAAATCGATTACTTATGTTGCAATTGCATGTGAAAATCATGTTTCACGGTCCACTCGTGATTAATGGTAATCGATTAATGGTTAATTTATAATTTATGTTATTTTTATCTTCACTTTGTTTATCTCCCGATTACGGATAATGATATTTGCGCACTTATCGTCGCTATATACGTTAAACGACGCGATCGTTATCTGATAGAAATAATCTCCGCGCGATTCTGATTCTATTTATGATGACGATAATCCATTTACGCAACACGGTTTTACCCACATAAACAAATTCTTTTCTCCGCGCTAAATTTCAATATATTTTGGCAATATACGTCATCCAAAAGTAACGTTATCTTCAAGCTCGAGTCAATTTCGATACGCACTCAATGCTTGGAGTTACTTTGATATCAAAATAAATTCTTGAATTCGTATGCAAGGAATTCATCAATTATTTTTTAATTCATCCGCAAATACACTCGATTCAATTTCAAGTGTCGATGTCCAATTACGTGTTTTATCAAGTTTCTTAGAGACTCATCAAAGAGTTAATTACATCCTCCTCAATTTTCTATCTCACGTAGCACGTTCTGCATTTGAAATATTTTCATGCAACTCAACGTGCCGCTCGCTCGTCCGCGAGCAATCCGTCATTTACGTCACACGCGGACAATTCGGACTTATCTAAATTACTTTGCTAAACATATTTGGCATTCAGCGTGGAGAGAAGCTACATCCGTATGTATCCTTGCACGTTTCCTCGCATTGCGTAATTACTTTGTTAAAAGGAGAGAAAATAATTGGAAGACTGAGGGAAAGAGAGAGAGAGAGAGAGAGAGATAGGTAGATAATGAGAATGAAGAAGGGGGAAAAATTAAGAGGAAGGAAGATGTTAGCATCGTTATCGTGTCCGAAATGTCGTCTGCGAAGTATTGACTACTCGTCAAAGCGCAGAAATACACCGCGGTTAAAATTAAACGCAAACATTTCCCGATTCTGCGTACAAACATTCCAGACTATCGGTGTTTTCTACACAAGCGATAAAAACTCAGCGATGCAAAGGAAAGAGCCTGATAGTTGCATTTTTTTCGTTTCGATCACTCTTTTGTGCGGAAATCCAGAATTAAAGCGTAGATTCGCCGCGATTAGATTATGACAACTCAGGTAAACGACAATCGTTCCGCATTTGATTATTTTTCCAAGATATGGAAGCGTGACGATCGCCACCGTTTATCTAACGTTCTCTAAATCGTCGCTTATCGGGAGCGCTATCGTTTACTTAAGTAGCGCGCATTACAACATTGTAAAAAGTGTACATCCGACATTCTATCCAATATGCACTTGCGTGTGATGTAATCGCTAGAGTGACAAAATATTTAACTACAGATAAGAGCGGGAGTGATATTAAAAATTAACAATCGAGGTAGAATCGAGCGGCTAATGCGAAGAAAGCATTACTGCGTTAATTCGGGCGCGCATTGCAAATTTCTTTAAGAAATTATCAAAGTCCTGCATGATTCGAGTGCGGAAGCTAGAATTTTTTCCGACTGATATAATGATTTTCAAAATATTTACTTCTCGACGTCGTATATTATGAAAGATCTTGCTCCGACATTTATGAGACCTTTCCAATTTGTTTAATCGCCGGCTAGGGTCAACTCGATTAAAAGAGGTTACTCGCCCGAGAATAATCTCTATTATGTCGTTGTCTCGCTCCGTACGATTGTATTCTCCACGCATTCGAGAATCTTCCGCTCTACGATGTGTTCTTTTAATGCAAATTTACACAATGTTTTGCGAAATGCTGCAAAGTGGCCAGAAATTCCGCCAGGATATTTATTTTCTTGCGATTATCCGAGCCGTTTTAGACCTCTACAACGGTTTGTGATATCGGAAAAAGTTTAAACAATCGAATGCAGCTGATGTTACGGAAAGAATGTCTCAGGAATCTTATTCCCGCGCTTAAAATAACGTCTAGCAGTTTACATTGAGAGAGACAAGTTCCGTACACGTACGCGCTTCGTAAGAGTCCTTTGAAATGTAGGAGTTATATATCGTTTGCGTTCACATCGTATATGAGAATACGACTAGCGATTGTTCTGTGTTTGCGCAATGATAAATCAGATATCCAACGCTAATTACGTATCTGAGAGCACGTCTTAATGCTTTCGTAACTACCGGAAGAAACTATAATAAGTACCTTTACACATTATTGCTTTCGCATTGAAAATATATTCACTAATGAACGAATATACCAATACAAATAAATTCTGTTGCGAAAACGAGGATAGATTAACGGATATGCAGTTGTGCGGTATACAAAAGTTACTTTTTATAAAATCACATTATTTATCTCAATTTTATACCTGCAACATTTTTTACAATTATGGATTTTTATTTTGTGAGAACAAAAGATTCTGCATTTTCTTGCTCTAGATTTTTATCGAAAATTTCCACTTCGTTCTTTGTGCGTTAGATTGGGTTCAGTTACGCGCGGTGAACGGTTTTTTTTTTTTCCCTGTAAAACGGAAAACTCGAAGTTGGTCAATCGCGCGATTTTGTAAACAGAAGGGAAACTCATCATTTCTGCTTTAACATTCAGTTCGCGCTGTGTTATCCTTCCTACACGGTGTATCCTCGCGTGATATTCCGCTCGCGGATCACCGTATTTCACGATACCGCAATTTTGTAACGACACCCGCATTGGTACGCGCACTCGCGAATGCACCTTGCATGCTCACGAAGCATTAACGCCGCCGAGCACCAATCGCAGTTATCTTACTCATGTAAAAGGAATGGCAGTGCTTCGATGTTATCGAATACACGGTGTGCGAAAAAGAATAAGAATAAGAATAGGTTCAAAGAAAGATCGCACTTGTCGAAATGAGAAAGAAAATTTATGTAAACACAATAACCAGGCGGATTGATAAATTAATATATAATACTTTCTTCAACTTAATTGTTTAACTAATAAAATGGAATCAAGGAATAATCAAAGTAAAATATTTGCATTCCATAACAGTATATATAAATTTATATAAATTAAATTATATTATAAGAGAAAAAATTACATATAATTAATAAGAAATGTAATTTAAAGGATGTTTCTCTCCCCTCGTTATTAATGGCGAAATACGTGTTCGATAATCTTCGGTAACATCGTGACGTTATTAGTAATCGATCATTACAGCAATGTAAACCTAAGCACGGCGAAATAAGCGGAATACACCTGCTATGCTTTCACCAATTACGACGACGAAAGTTACTTTTTTATGCTTTGCATCTACACACAAAATTCTGAACGTTACGTAACGGCCACTTTCTTTTGAATGGTTTACGCGGAATACTAATTTGGACGTTTGGAATTATACCAAGAAATTACGTTTCTATTGGCGAAGCGGCAATAACATTCTGTGAACATTATGCACGGATTTATAACTTTTTGTACGGTCTGTGTAACATACACATTTTTTAACGATGAAAACGGCCGATATAGCGTATTTTTTAACAACTTGTTTCTCTCACTTGAGAGCGTTCTTTACTTTTATAAAATAAGAGTTCACTTGGGAATAAGTGTTTATTTCATAATTAATAAACAAAGACAATTTCTTTAATTAATCTTCACGCGTCTAGTTGTGGCAATTCATTTTCGCGCGCCCGATTTCCTGAGACAAATGACAGTCGGCGCCAATATCTTACGTTGGTAGCAGAAGAAATTCATGATCTTGAATGAGCAAACAGTCGAATAATAACAGCGACGGAGGCAAATAAGAATATTTTCAGACGCAAAAGCGCGGAACGTTCGTGTGTCCGCGCGATTGCATCTGGTTCATTCACTGCGAAACGCGTCGCAGGTAGACTTCCGCGACGCGCAGGCATGTGTACAATTGCGTAGGTGTGCAGTGCGTTAATGGGACCGACTCAAACTGCCACCCTTTTCCGGCACTGACGCGCACATTCATTCTTAACGCATTGCGTACAGATCTTGAGAGATATCTCATTTCATAACGCAACAGTTTAAACTAATCTAATTTGATTGTTACATAATAAGAATTGTAGAGCGATTTCTAATTGGAGCATGCTGAAACAAGTGCGCGTTAAAGTAACGAAGAAAAAAAAATGCCGGATTCGAAAATTCGTCGCAAATATATTAACAGTCGAGTGTTGAGAAATCGCGGTGAATCAAAACTCCGCTTAAAGCCAAATTTGTGTTAATCAAGTGAACAATCGTAATTTATTATCTATTCATCGTTATTATATATTCATCAATTATTCATATATCATTATAATTATATCCATTATTATTATACGTTCTCCCATAATCTCCCATGTAAAGTCATCTTAATTCTCGGTAATGATTTATGACTGTCAGTCCGAGGGGACCGGGCTGTGATACGTCTGCGTTAATTGCAAGTGCAAGTCCGCACAGGTGTACCCATTAACGCGCGCCATTGTACGCACACACGCGTACGCCCAACGTATATGCTCACCTGCGAATACCGAACTGTTGACCAATCGCGCGCCGGCGCGCCGGACGCCATCTAAAGCCAGATACCGACACCGACGTCGTCTTGCTCGGCGAGCGGGCCGAGCGGTCACGTCAGTTAATGCTCGGCTATCGAAGAGGGAGTATCGCGCGAATGTTTTCCGGGAAATACATTTCATTCGTTGTTCTAGAAAGAGAAAATTTGCGCTCTTTGTATTTTTCTTTTTCCTCGATCAAGTGAAAAAAAAAATTATTGAGCGTCCGATCGTCGTAAAGTCGCCGATTCTTCCGCGAGAATATATCGCCGGAGATCGATTCTCACGTGCGCATGCTTCCGCGAGTCGCTCCTCATCCGACTTTTCAATAAGGACAACAGGTAGGTGTACAGAAATTCAGGATCATTATTCTTATGAGATTCGCGTTGATGTAATTTTCGTGGCTGCGCATGGACTTGAAGTTGCTTGGACTCATCGTGCGAATATCTCACTTGTTTATATAAAGTTTTGTCGCTTCTTTAATATCGTTAATATTAAACGCAATATTAACGTAAAAAGATTTGTCAGCATTCGACAAAGTAATAAAGACGAAACGTTTTATGGAATGTAAAATGCAAAGGATTCAAAAATATAAAACTTATTTTTATATTATTGTTAATATGATATTTGTGCGCAGTCAGCGCGATCTTGTTGAATATCTTGGTGGAATTGTAACAATGCTTCGTGGTCAGCGAACAGGTTGCCCGTTACGTTCTACGAATTCTTAGACGAAATCCAGCGTATCGATCTGGAAGTAAACTTGCCGATGCACGTCAGAATTGCAGCTGCGCCGTATCGGCAATTTCAAATTGCCTAACTTCGATTAATTCCATTTCTCTGCGGTTCCTTCCCAAACTATAGTTCTATCTGCGACGCAGACGCGCAGATAAGGAAAATTAAAATCAAGGTTAAACCGTAAGGATTTCGTGATATTCACGAAATGATGCATGTTTGACATTCGAAATATTTACACATGTTGTATAACAGCGCCGGTGACAGTAATTAAAAGAGACAAGAATGATAGGTGATCGTAAGGATGAGACGATTTACGAGATTAATTCGCACGTTTATTACCGGGAAGCTTATTAAATAATTAAAGTATAATTATTATGTGAATAAGTTATTAAAATTGATTGTATACCATTAAGATTAGCCGAATTAGATTACAACGTGTACTCTTGCGCGCGCGGAAACTTACTCTGTTTACATATAAAAGTTAAAATACTCATAAAAATACATAGTAGTTAATAAAATTTCAGTTTGACAAAGATCGATTCAGGACAAAACATTTTAAAAGATCGATAAGTAGCGAAAGTTGGAGCAAAAATCCGCGGATGAAAGTTTACGATTTATATACGAAACATTAACGTCAAAATGTAGCTCACATTTGTTATTTATTCATTTCTTTATATTTTTGTTTATTTGTATTTTATCTATAATTGAAAAAAAAGAGAAAAAAGCGAAGGAAAGTTTTTGGTAAAAACTAATATGATTCATTATGAGATAAAAATTTTGAGTTTTATTTATATATTTAACTTATATTTAACAATTATTATTTTAACATATACGTTGTGCGTGTACACATTCATGAATTAAGCAAACAGAAAAAGAGAAAAGTGTTTTACCTACTTATTGACACAAAAATATGTCAACAACGATACCGGCATCAAGCGCTTTCTCTGGAATTCTTTAACAAATTTGATATCAAGTTCCATTAACTTCTCATATTATACGTCGCGCTCATTACTTTGTAATTTGTAACAAAAATGTTTTGATATAATTAAGCCGCACGCGCAGATATTTCATTTCGTTCGCAATTCATTGGAGAGAAATCAAACTTCGTTATCTGGATCGTAAATGCAATATTGCGTGCCAGTGTTGAAACAAATGGCATTCTTCTTCTTGTTATAATTTTTGATATTTGCATTCACGCGCGATGCAGGGACGCCCGTACAACTAAAAATAAGGCCGAATGCCGACCCTCCTTCAATTTGCCGAGCAATTGCTCTCGGGTTTGCTCGCGCGTGATATCGACCCTGAGATTATCAATTCCCATCTCGCAGCCCCGTAACTCTTTCATGTTACGCAATAATCGTTACATCCAGTGTGACATCTTTACGAGGCTACATGATGCTATCGATCAGCGATATTCGCCTGCTAACTGTAGTATGATATTTATAGAGCCAACGTCGCGGCACGGATATCGTTCGCGACATTGTCATGCAATTTTCCTAAAATCCACGTGCGCAACTGCGAATGATTAATCGTAGCGTGTCGCGAGGCGGCTTCATTGTCTCTTTCCGGTTGAAGACCGTATCGAGACGAATTTCGTAATTTCAAAGCTCTCTTCCTAAAATGCGAGGTTTTAAATATATTCTTTTCAAGACATTCAGAGAAAATAAAGCGTCCAAAAAAATAAGTCTAAAAAACCTATTTCACGATATATATTTAAATATTATTTTTTTAAATATTAGCATAATAATATATATTTATGTGAAAGATTTACGCATATTTCTTTCAGTAATATTGTTATTTGAAGTTGTCTGTATTGCAGTAACTATTGCAATAACTATTAATAACTTCTAAAGTTTTCATTTCTATAGTAAAGTAAAAAGATATGTCTTGTGTTATTTATTAACATAAATTTGCTAATTCTTAGTAAAATTTATTGTATTTACTTCTAGAAACAAATTACACAAATTAATTTATTGAAAGAAATTGATAGTTTCGAAAATCATTACAGTTCCGCATATCTATTTTTTTATGATAATAAATTTATGAATGATTATCGAGAATTATCGATTCCTCGAAAACAGTAGTAGTAAAGTTTAAAAAAAACCGGTTTTTTAACATTTAGATACCATAATTTTGCTATTTTGCTTTTTTTTTCTGAGAAATTCAATTTACCATAATGATATTAAGATGAAGCGTGAGATAGAGCACTTTTGTCACTTTAATTTTGCATAACCTGAAGTGCTTGCACTGCAAATAAGCAATCGTGTAGCTTCTCTCGAAAAATTTCAGAAGACGAACGTAAATACTGCTTACGATAGCAGATCCGTCAGCTGTACAACGGTTACACGGCAGCGGGATCCATCTGATATACCGTACAAATTGACAATTCTAATGTTGAATTTTCCGTTTATTTATTATTATTACATTCCGTTAAATCGTAAAATATGATATAGTTGATGTTTTCGGTGTCGTAATATTTTGAAGTATATTTTATATGAAGGTTTGAGTTTAAAGCGTGCGTTAAACGTACGTTGAAGTTGTGTTTACTATTTACTGCAAATTAAAAATGTACTTGAAATCGCCAGAAAGTGTGTCGAGTTCGATCAGCGAGTCGGGAATAACGCGCGGTGTAATCTCGATTTCTACAATGCTCGGCTATCCGAATATCGTATCTAATTATCTAATTAAATACACCAATCATTGGTACTTAATTCCCCCATCGCTGATTAGTCATCGGATCGAGTTACGAGGCGCCGTTATGGCCTGTGGATATAACGAAGTTATTTTTACCTGCGATACCAGGTAGTGAATAAAGATACTGCCGAATGTCAAGGTTGATTTCTATGGAACAAGCTTTTGTATCGGAATACTTTTATGCTATGCTGTAAAGAAATCGATAAATTTACACAATTAAGATGTAAAAATTATACGATGAATAACAGCAATTTACTAAATATATAACGTAAATTTACACAATTTTATAAATTTTATATTATTTACTTAGCATGCTTCCGTTATCTATCATATAATTTTTACACCTTAATTGTGTGTAAATTTACCGAACTTTTTCGAAGTTTGGAAAGATCATCTTGTCGCTCAAACGGAAGTGCGACGTACATCGATACACGCACAGAAGCTTCGTGATTTCTACGAAATGCTTGCCTCGCGCCTAAAACTGTACTTGCCTCGTTCTCTCAACTAGAGCTTCTTCAATTACTTCGGTGAATCGTCGACGAACTGCGCTTGCAACGCTCCGTTACGCTGAACGCATACGGAAGTATGCTCGCGGAATAATCTGCCGCATTCCGGAAGTTCCATCCAGATGATTCGCGGATTACGTCATAGTTGCGCGCGAATGCGGCAATTAATCGCGAAAGCGAACAATCGGCGGATCGCGGGCGCACGCGGCATTATGTGCACGACGCCGCGCGAAATTTGCATGGAATCCATCGCGTTCCGAAGAAAATCGCGAAAATTCCCTCGGTTCGCTTCCGCAACAAAACCGCGATGAATCGAGGGAATTTCATGATACACCATACAATTCGCACACTTCCGCGTGCAAACAAACGCGTAGCCGAAATAAACGTGTACGTGACGTTCGTAAAATTCCAAAGCTAGTCACGATTGAAAATTGGAAATTGTGTTGTGAGAAATCGCGAAAAACCAGTTTACATGATCTACACAAATATATTAATAATATAAAATAATTTCGAAAGTAAGGATAAAAATATTCGAATAAGGAATATCAGAAAACTATAAATACGATGTCTTTCTTTTATGCAATAAAAGTTAACGCTCAAAAGTATAAAATTTCTAAAAGGTAAATGTATGATAAGAATGATGTTTGAACGAAGAAATTAAATGCTAGTAATTGAGAACACTGTGCGGTTTTCTATATTAAATGTAATGCAGAAAATTGCACGAACTGATAAAATCTACACATTTCTCTGATACATAACTATTTAATAGCGCATTTATTTGATGAATTCCCCGGCAGTTCTTCAGCATCGCGGAATCCGCCTGGTCTCGCAGCGATCGTACGGACTTGCGAGAAATCGCTCGGGCGCGCACGGTATCGCGCAACGACGACGGGGCGAACCGTTACGTCGGCGAGACGAAACAAAATGCAGAAGTAGCCGCGAAAAAGCAAGCCAGCGTTGCAGCAGCTCCTCGGCTCTCGGCATCGCCCGTAAAGTCAAGTTTACGGTAGACCGACACCGCTGCGCGCGATAGCGCGACTTCTCGCAACATACGCAACACTCTCTCGCTGCTTTTTTTTTTTTTTTGTTTCGTTAGACTTTTTCGTGTCAATTCGCAACGTTTCGTTTTGGTGCACGATTTTACTGGCTGGTTTTCCTTTCGCGTTCGGTTACGCATATTTCACCGTTTTGTTCAGACGATGATTCGTTTGCTTAATTTACCGCTACATTCAATTTGCTGAAAGCGAGGAAATATGTATACAGATATTTTTTTCTTAATACAGCAATTCTTTGAACGATGAAAAAGTTGCTGAACAGTTTTTATGTTGTAACGGATATTTAGTGTTTACAGACTAGACAACAGAAATGCAAATACCTTTTTATCGTTCTGTATTTAAGATAACCTTTAAAAAAGTTTTATTTATGAGTTGCGTATTTTTTCCAAAAATATGGTAAAATACCATACAAATGGCGTCTGAAAATTTGCTAAAAAAACACGCGATTCATAAATGACAAAGTTCAATAATGATATTGAAGAGACGTTTCTAAGAGTTGTAATTGGAAATATTATCAAATTATTAAAATCAAAATTAATTTTCAATTTCTCAGAACCGCCTATTATGATTCGCAGAGGAGGAGCAAATTAAATTACTGAATCATCGTTTCTTGGTTTAGCAGTCCTCGGAATAAAAATCATATATTTTGCATCGTCATAAAAACCTGAATAGGCTCATTAAACATTAATTATACTTATTTATCGTAACACATTCCGAGAACCGGCGAATTTAACGATAATGATATAATGGAATACCGCATATAATTCAATCTTTAACTTTTCGAAGAGCGCGTAAGATACGTTGACATTTACGTCACGATAACATTTAATGGCAATGGCAATCGCGCGAAAAAAAAGTAATAGACAATAAAAAAAAAATATATATATATATATTTATCGGCGAAATTAATTCCGGTAAGAGGCACGATTATATTTTATCGATCCTGCTAACGGTTCCTTTAAGGACCGAGCTTCGGTAATTGGGAATTGCACGCAAGGAAATATGTAACGTCGAATTATGGATTTTTCCGATCGCGCGACGTTACAAGCGGCTTGCATGACGTTATGCCCTTCGGTTTATTCCGAACCTATGTCAATGCTAGGCGTAACGAGTCCTCCTCTGCCCGCCTGGTTATTTTATGGAATGTATGATTACCCAGTTATAGACTATTATTTTGTGTCGCATAAAACCGGGGATCCCGGCGTCCACGCGAATTTATTTCCGAGAGGTGGAAGTTTCCCCTTCGTGGAAGAGGCGCGCGATAAAGTCGCAAATCTCGCGCGAATAGCGCTCGTATCATCCTGTTGCGGAGCGCGCTCTGTTAAATTAAGGCTCGATTAAATCATAAAAGCCGGACGCTTTTGCATCTAGCGATCCCCGCGGGAATTTTTGGGTTTATATCCCGGTTTATTTGCGCGAGCGAGCGCTAAGATGGCGGGCTTTTACGCGAGATATACAGCCGGGTGCTAATGGGCCGCTGTCGCTTTCCTGTCAGGTGCGAAAGCGAATAGCATAAGGAAGTGCGAATAGCTCTTCCCGCAGGTGCAGGCGACGACCGGAAAGGTATTAAGCGAGTTTAGTCACGAGGTTAGCACCTACGGTCCCTTTTAATTCCCGTCGCGATCGCACTTCCGTTTAACGAGCATTCTCACGGATTATTATTTTACTACACGCCCGGCCCATTTGAAACGTATACGCGCGATTTAATTGCCCGCCCGTCCCATTCGCCGTGTTTATCGCTTGAACTCTCGTGAAATTCGACCGATTTCCCGCCGACGAGCCTTTTTCCGACACAAATTTTATGCTTCATAAGTCTCGGCCGGTGCGCGTTTATTTCGATTCTCCAACCGAGATCTCCGTTTTACGCAACGCAGAGCGCGTATTGTCATTATTAAAGTACATTTTGCTTAAATAGCTCAAATGACTTTGCTTTAACATTGAAGCGGATGCTCCGCTTGTTTTCCAACTCTATTTTTAGAATAATACCACCGCGCGATTATCCTCCATGACCTTCCTCTAGAAGACCTTAGGAGAAACATTCACTTGATTACCATTACGACTCGTATGCAAGTTCGGCCGGCGTTCTGTCGCCCGACGTTCATCGCCGAGTGACGCGCGAGTGGTCTTTCTTTAAGTAGACGACGTATTAGCGCCAATAAAACGCGCTGCGCGTTGCATGCCGCGACGTGCATCGCGACGGGTTGCAGCAGCAGCAGCAGCCCCTTGTGCACATAATCGCTTCCGAAGCCGCTCGCGCATACAAGTCGGATTGGCACACAATCGCGCGCTGCAATAAACCGCCACCGCGAAAGCAAGCAAACGTTTCACTCGCGTGACACACTTGACGCTCGCCGTCTCTTTCGTTCCACCGCCGAGCGGCTACGCCCGTATCTTCCTCTCTCTCTCTCTCTCTCTTCGCGTACGTACGTAAGTATGTATATACCTGCTTTATCTCCTCTCGGAGGTTCAAGGATAGGAAGCTAAGCCGGAGCGAAGGCGACCGTGCGAGCCGGCGGTGTTTCGTGACGGGGAGATGTCTGCGTTTTTCGCGCAATCCCGATGGCGTTTATCCAGCTAGCTACGCCACGAACGCTTATAATCATCGAGACGCCGATCGTCATCATGCTCGTACGCGAGCGTGTAATTTCGCGCGGAATGTCGGAGCGTCACGGAGGAAGGAAAAAAAATAGGTCGATAGGCGGCGGAGAGGTCAGAGATGGCTTAATGAGCTTCGAAATTATGCGTGACAATTTCTTCATCGGCTTCGACTTGCCTATTCAACGACGTCTATTCGGATGCAAAAGCGGAGCCTTGGCTCTTTAGCATTTCCATTCGAGCACACGTGTCGTCATGTGAAGAATTTAACGATCGATAGACCGCGAATACTTCACGGTGGCGCGACGCTGAATTTCGACGATCCTCGAACGAATCGCTCGTCCGGCTGTCTCGATTTGACGGAGTCTCGCGGTCAGTCGAGCGCGGCACGATCTCGCGGTAAATCGAAATGCATCGCGTCTATAACTGGGACAGACGTTGTAGAAAGTGGTTGTGAATTTTTTCTCTGCGGTCTAAAGCGATACGGTTCTTCGTGTCGCCTCGCATCGATCGTGTAATCCGCCGGGAATTCAGGCCGTTGAAAGTGATAATGTCACATGTATCCGCGGATCCTTGGCTCGACGGATCATCTTTGCGCTGCGCAAATTAATACGACATCGCCGTATTTCTTGTGCTTTATACGCTTTATGATTTCTTTTATGTGAAACGATTCTTCTTTCAATGAGAATATGTTAAATAAGAATTCGGAGGAGTGTTAATGCTCTTTGTGCGATGAATGATTGAAGATGAGAAAAAGTGGGCAAATCAAACTATCAATATGGGAGCCGTCGCGGTTGTTGATGCGAAATAATTTATTTTTTATATAGAAACTTATTCGTTTACAAAGGATGTAAAGTTATTTATTTTTAAAATAGAAATTTAACAAAAAATTTTACAGATTGTTCTCATATATATTCGGAGACTTGTAAAAAAAAAAGAGTCGATTCACTGAAGCGATCAAAAGTTATAACGAATTTACCTGTGACTTTATGGAAAACGTGTGATCGCGTTGATTCGAGTAGCTAAAATGTACAGAAAGAATGATAGAAACTAGGAAAAGTGTAGACATAGAAGAAATATTTGATTAAATAATTAATTTTTATAAATGAAATTTCGCGCTGTAAGTTTGAGTTCGAGATATCGTCAAAAGTTTTTCATTATAATTGAGAAAATTCGAAAATTCTCAGTAAAAAGCAACAGAAATTACATTTTTGCACTCTAATTATGAATAAATGATAAGATTCTGCGCAATCTTTATTACTCAAACTATACGAGATGAGCATATATTCGTCAAAATCGAATTTCAGCTACTTTTTGCTACGATTGTACGTACAAAACATCCTTAAAACGTACATCGATCTCTGATTGAGATACTTGGAGCATACGAAGATCTCACAATGGAGAATCAGAATGTACGAATTAAAATGGGAAATTTGTAAAGGAAATTATAAAGGAAAGAAGGACGCGGATAGCTAAGCCGGGACTTGATGGCTGCGTAGCCATTATATTACATTTGATAGAGTATCATACGAATATCCTCTTGTATGAATAAATTAAAGTTAATGAAGTGTGATAGAATTGCGCTGCGTTTGGTTAACAGAACAGTAAATTCGAAATATGTTCGCAAGTAAGTGCAATATTTGCGAGGCAATATTGTCGGTTTGTATGCAAATAAGTCTGCACAGTAATATTTTTTTTAGAAGAATTGGACACTCGTATATCATTTTATACTGGAGATAACGCGATTAAAACACTCGTTTTGAGACATTCCGTAGACGTCATCGCTAATAAATCTGCATCGAGTTAATTCGGGAAGCTTAATGCGCGCCGAAGAAGCGGCATTTTTATGCATATTTTAGCCCAAGTTTCCTTATTTATATAAGGATATTTAAAATAATAAAAAATAAGAAATTACAGACGAGCAAAAAATACGAAGAAACATCTCGATCTTGACTGCGCGTCACGTCGGTCAATTTACGCTGTGAAACACGTTTATGTAATGCACGGCAAATATAATTATAAGGCAATTATGCTGATGGATCGAAGAAGCGCGGTACACTATTCTGAATACGCGCGACTCGATATTGCAGGTGCAAATTCATTCACGTTGCCGCGCTTTCCGTGGAAAACCCTTTGCCGATATCGCGAGCTGGCTTTCTTTCCCGCCACCATTTTACGGCTTTCGTTATGAAACGTTTTCCCGCGGTAGCGCAGGCAGTGATCTTTCCCGCGCGCTAAACTGCACCGTTAAACGCAACGCGTTGAATTGATTGCGTGCGGACTATTCGCGGAATGTAAATTTCGCAGCGGAAGATTACAGGGGGAGTCGCGGATAGACACGACAGATTCCGTCCCAGCATCACGAACACGTTGTAGATCGTGCGCGGGAATAATTAAGGGCAGCAATAAAAGTTGCCGAAGTAGCCTGAGACGAGAAACGCGGGAGTTATCTCGTACGTGCGACAATTAGAACGACTTGACATGTCACTCTTGCGTCAATTCCGGTAATTGGACATTCCGCCGCGAAAGTGAAGGGTTCGCATGCCATTAATCGAGCGATATTGTCCGTCTGTTGGACGCGTCGGCTATTGTCGCGCGCCTCAGGTGAACACTGTAAAAAATTGCCTAAAAATTCAGACACATTTTTGTCTGAATTTTCAGATCTGAGTGCCTGAAAGTAATTTCAGATAATCTGTCTTAATTATCAGAGTAGTTTCTCTGAAAGTTCAGAATAGTGGCGCGTCTGTTCGAAAAATTTAGAATTGGTGTCCAAAAAATTAGACAACATATTTGAAAGCAGCATCTGTCTAAAATTTCAGACACGCTTGCGTGGGGCTCGAGAGTCGGGAGTTCGGTAGGAAACATCGCATCATTGAGTATACTTTAAACCAAAATATATTGTTAGTATTTTTAAAAAACTACATCTAAATTCTGACAAAAGTGTTTGAATATTCAGGCATTGAGATCAGAAATATTCAGACAACTGTAGCTAGAAATTCAGACAACTGTAGCTAGAAATTCAGACAACTGTGACCAGAATTCAGACAACTGTGGCTAGAAATTCAGACAACTGTGGCTAGAAATTCGGACAACTGTGGCTAGAAATTCAGACAACTGTGGCTAGAAATTCAGACAATATTCTGTCCAAAAATTCAGACAATGTGACTGTAAGAAAACTTCAAACACTTTTGTCTGAATTGTTAGTCAGTAATTTTTTACAGTAAAGCTACGCGCCGAGAATGTACGTTTCCCGGGATTTTCACCGGAGCGCTCCTCCTTTCGCGCAATCTAATCACACAAATTTAAGCGACCGCGGTCGCTCGTCGGGCGGTCGAACAAGAGATCGCGATTAGGACTCGCGCCGTGTCGCGGCTAGAAGGGGGATATTCGGGGGAGGTAAAACAAATACGGCGCCTCTGCGTGAGAAAGTTTCCCGCGGCGCGCATCGCGCCGTTTCCGCGGCCTCTTCCTTCCTTGAGAAGGAACGGCGGGCTCGCCGCCGGGAATCGTCCGTTTGACGCCGCGTAAACGCCCTTGCGAATTTTATGCAGTTTTGCAACGCGGCGAGACGTACCGCTTGCTTGCGAGAGGAGCGAGGCAGCGGAACGAAGGCTTTAGCAGGCTCCGAGCGGTTGACGGTTGCCTCGCGATGCCAGATGAGTTGCGAGTTATTGCTCGGATCGGACTCATAAACGCGATTGCAATCTTCTTCGTCTGTTTCTTCTTCTCCTCCTTCGCTACTTTTGCGCGGTGTGTGTGTGTGTGTGCGTAGAATCCAGTGCCGGAACTGGAATCGGACGGCCGAAGTGTGATAACCGTAGGTGCGATGTGTTCTACAAATGCGAGTGTATTTACGGCGAGTGGCGTCACAATTAAAATATCTTTACAGCTAAACTCACGCTTTCCAGCAAGCTCGATTCTCAATTCGCGTTCAATCGCCGGCATGTAATGGGATTTGATATTCCCCGTTGAAGTAGTATTTGTAGTCGCAGAGAGAATACGAAAAACATGTTTTTTTTTTCAAGAAATATAATAGAAGAGCATTAAGAGCCGGATGTTAGTGCTAACTTTTTAATTTTTCTTTAAAGAAATTAATAAATTAGTCTACACGAGATAGTTAGATGTAAAGTGTACAAAATTTTAAGTACATTGTTCCCATATATCGAGAAACTTAATGTACACATAGGAATTATTGGAAAGAAAGGAAGAGAGAGGAAAAATATCAGGGCGCGAGTGGCCGTTTTTTTTTTTTGAGGACAAAAGCTATCTTATTCATCTCAAGGTAAGCGATTCCAGCGAGCGAGACGATATCGACTTTGCTTCTTGCAATATCCAGATTATGCCTTTGTGTTTGCTTCACATGAAAGCGCCGGCGAAAGTTTTGCAGAGTCAACGGCCTTCCAACGGATCCGAAGATGCCCGTTACAAGAGTGCCCCTACTCGCCTTTTTATTGCACCCATCTGCACTTTAGACGCGCCGTTTTACTCCATTCTCTTCGTATCGCCTGTAATCGAGATATCGCTTCGCTTTCGACTGCAAGTTGCTCTCCGCCTTGTCAATCAGTCCTCGAAGTCCGTTGCAATTATCGCCACGTTTAAATCCCGGCGACAAGCGAACAAACGAAAATACCCTGCCCGTCGAGACGATGCAAAAAAACCAGCGTATAAAGAAATCTCTAACAACGAGATGTTTGATCCTGAAGATTCAATATTGAGTCTTATCGAGAGTGTAAAATGCACCGACAGCGACGTGTCTGCGCGAGTATGTCGACGATGTTCAAGCGTAATCGTTCCCACGTGTAATGTCGATTCAAGCTTCGCTCGAGGAAGACGCGCCGCGTCTCAACAAAACGCCTCTCACGACTCCGTTCGGAAAAGCGCCGCGCCACGAGCCATCGGCTCGCGTTAATTTCGCAATCGTAAGTCATACTTCGCAACATGCGCGCATGCGATCCTACGGCCTGTTTAGAAATCGGTTCCCGCGAGTGTGTGTATATGCATGGGAGTAGCATCGAACACTCGCCGCGATTGTATCGCCTTAGCATACAATCGTGAGACGACGACGATACGGCGCGGCGTAGGACTATGCTCCATTTCCTCTCCTTTTTCATCTCTCTCTCTCTCTCTCTCTCTGCCTCTTTCTTTCTCTTTGTCCCCTCCTGCGTTTCTTTTTATCCGCAAATCGTCGTCGTCCCGCCGCAACGATTGCCGCAACGAAAATATCTTTTCTTTCCCCGTATTTCTCGCTCTTTCTCTATTCCTCTCTCACTCCGCCTGTATCTTCTCTCTCTCTCTCTTTCGTTTATTCGCGATCCGCCGTGCCACGGCTTTCGCGAGAGGAAGGCATACTGGCTCGCCCTCGCCGCATTGATGCTCGACAACGATCGTGGGATTTCATTGAGCGCGACGTGATATGAAGAGCGTGAAAAAGTTGAGGGCCGCGTCTGATCCTGTCATAATCAAGTACTTTTTGTGTAAAACAAGTCGAGGGTGAATTGACTATTATTTTTTACCCAACTGAGGGATATGTGAAATATTGAATTGAGAAAATTATAAAAAATTAGAAGCTTGATTATAAAATTATGACTGGCGTTTTATTCCACGAGATTTAAGAGTCTCGAGATCGCGTACTGAAAAACGAGATTTTAATTCTGCGGATTTTTGAAGCTCTTGGGATGCGAAATAGCACGATTTTTTTTCTCTTCTTCGTTATTATCTTAATTATGAAAGATTTTATTTGTAGGATAGTTTTATCGTTAAGAATTCGTTTACAAATCATGTTGTGTCGGAGCTCCAATTTGCGATGCATAGATCGCTTATCTTCACTTCGTCGTTCAAAGTACCTACGCGTACATAAATTGGTTTTAATCGGACAGGACATATTCATAAATGACGATGATGCTTCGGAAGGACGAGTGCAGCGGTGACGCAGCTACGAAAGTATACACAGAAGCATTGGAGAAAATAATCACACAATACGTGAGGTCATCGATGAAATTAATCGAGCATAGAATTTGACGCGCGTTAGAACGTTTTGTCAATTCCTGGTGCGATTAATTTTGCCAATTTCAAGCCAAATTCAACCAATTTGTTCGACATTTTTTAAATAGCACGTTCGAGCGCGTATCGGAAAAGTAAGCTTTTCTCCCAAAAATTACACATTGATATGAATAAAGTGCAGATAATTAATTATCGCGTCGCGAATAATTCGAGCTTGGCTGATAACTTTATTATAGCATCATAATTCCTTCACAATGGCTCTCTGCCAACATTGTCTCTCTGACATATTTCTCACAATGTTAAATATCCTCGCGGATTCCTTGCACGTTCGAGGTCACCTGAATTCGCGAATTTGCTTCGAGGCTTTCCGCAAAGAACACCAATCTTCGAGGCTAAGATTCTTACCAGAAGACCTATACTCGCGCGCACAAAAAAAAAAACGGCGAAAAATTCTAGAAATTTTCCCCGAAAAATTACCGGACGATTCAAACCGACGGATACTTGATCTATGAATCATTTACGGTCTCGCGAAGGAAACTTTGTTGGTAATAACAGCCGCGGAAAGAGGAAAAATAATCGGCAATTACATCATTTGCCGCGCGTTAATAAGACGCTGTCGACTATTGACTTTTACCCTGCGAGGCGATAATTTACGTATCCTCGTAACGACCACCTCTGTTGCGATTATTCGCTTTTTTTTTAGTCTCGATCAATTTCACATATTTTTTTTGCCGTAATTGTCAAGATAGTTAGAATGATAATTGCGATGTTGTAACATCTGCGGCCTTTCATTTAACTCTTATTATGTAAAAATCTGCTTAGCAGAAAAACTTGAAGAAGAATTTGCGTACGAAATATCAAGTAATATACTGAATTGAATGTAAATCCAGATAGGGAAACCCTTGCGAAACCCTCGAAAGATCTTCATCTATTATCGGCACTGTATTGTATATCGAACACAGAAGCGAGCTTCAATTCGAGTCGTCGTGTATAATCAGGCCTCCGCGATATTGTAAACAAATGATAATCACGCATAATCGCTCATGATCATACCGTGCCGTGTGTTTGTTAAACACATTTCTTCTTCCGCGATCTAACAATTTTGTAATTAACGATTCGACGAATCACGTGTACGTGCAATGTGCTCTAATCGATGTGCCGCGATATTTCCGTGCGTGCACGTTTTTTGAAAAATTATGTCATAGTTTTTACAAAATGTTACATAAAATTTATTATCAATGTAGCGAGTGTGTAAACACAAACTTAGGAATTTACCAATAATTTAACAACATTACAATCAAATTGAAAAAGTTGTATGCAAACGGATATGCATAAGTACAGAAAGTTTTTTGCTCCTTTGTTTATATTACAACAAAATATTCCAATTCGTTTTTTTTGTCTTGTATGTATTAAACAACTAATTAGCGATAAGTGATTATACGTATCTGGTATCTCTTTAATATTTTTTACATCACGTTGCAGCGAAAGTGATTTTTACGGTATTATAAAGTATAATAATTGATATGGTAATAGTTTATCGATAAGCGACAACTGGGAATAATTCAATCGTTCAAAGTGCTGCTGTTGCGTAACAATGTGAATTTTTGTCAATTTTTCTGACGAGACGCGTGCATTTATCGTGGTAGCATCATGATTTAATGATGAAATAACAAGACGACAAGAACTATATATAAATTTATTTATTTTTATTCAATTTATTTGCATTGAAATACAAGTAACTTGTTTATATAATTTCAACCCAAAGATTGAATCAAGTTATGAATCACTTGTTGTGACACGTGGCTTTATTGTATTTTTTTTTTTTCGATTTATATTACACCTTTTGTCAGCCTCAGCATTTATATATATTTTTGTCTAGATGTATTATTAATTAATTTTATAATAACAATAATTGTTAAAATGATTTTATTACTGTAACAATCATTATTTTTATCAAAATTAATATTACACTATAGTTTTTAGTACTGCTACAAATTAAATTTGCTTAACTTCGACTCTAATTAATTGTAGAATTTATATTTAATAATAAATGGAAACTCAAGAGAGCTTTGCGTGCATTTCGTATAAAATGCATCTTGACCGAGCGGCCTCGAGTTGTTTACAAGTTTGGAATTAAAGTACGCGCCGGGGGTTAAATACCTCCGCGGGTTAAATGTCTCCGCTCGAGATCGATCGCGCGGAGAAGCGAGACCGGTCACAATTATCGACGCGTTTTTTGTCCGGCAGATTATAGAACCGCGCGCCGCGACTGGACGATCGGCACGTACATACGTTCATTCACGCAAAGCACGCGGGACAACCGATCACGTTTCTGCCGTAACGTGACTCGGGCTGCACGAGTGACGACGATGATCCTCTGAGCAAACGTGAATCGGACGGACAGTTTTATGCACTGTTTCACTCGCGCCGAGCACACAACGCCGACGACAAGAGCGGACGGCCGATAAATCTCTCTCTCCGGCGATTTATCTCCGGTAAATCACCTATTCTCTCCGTTCGACATCAAGGCTTGCTTGCTCGTAGATGCAAATTCGTTGGCGCTTTTAAAATTTCGCGTAAGGAATCTCGGAGAAGTGCTGCGCGAGAAAGATTTATCTCGCGGCCCTCGGCTGAATTGCAAATCTCTCGGGATTCTTCGAATCATAGCAACGCGCTGACGAAATATATATATATATATATTTTTTTTTTTTCGTCGCGTTTTTATATTATCAGAGTTTTTTTTTATCTTGTTTTGCAGCCAAAAAATTAAAAAAAACGAGCATGTGTCTTGTTATTGCGAAAGAAACAATATTGGCTCATCTTTTTTATTTTTTTTTTCTTTGCAGTTCCAGAGAAGAACTTGTGTCGCCTTGTTCTTTGCCTAATTACATTTATAGCACGACTGACGCAATCGTTGAATAAAATATAAGCTAGCTTAAACAATCTTGTTTTCACGCCGTCGCAACAGTCGCAGCTGTTGCTTTCGTACGTGTCTTTGCCGGTGCGTTTTGAAGATCGGAATTAGCCACCAAATATAGCAATAGTTGCGCAATAATTGCGCACATTTTCTTGCATTTGGCGCCGAAGAAACGTTCTGCGTTTCAGACGTGAGCCCGTGTCTCTGCGTCGTTAGGTGATTCTTATAAAACGCTCGCGGAAACGTATTACAGATGCATACTTCCTAATTGCGAAGCTTCGCTTGGGAAGAAAAAAATCGTGCAGCATGCATTGTTTTGCTTAACACACGTGGGTCATAAATTTTCTCGCTAAAATTCAAGGTTGATGATAGCACGAGTGAGATAAAATTCAAATAGCGCAGAAGTGCGGTCGTTGTATATTCTGAATTCGTTATCTGATTGTCAAGTTATATGCGTAAGATGCACCAAAAATATGTTAATAAATTCAAAGAATAATTTCTTATTTAATAATATTTTACTATTTAAGTAAAATCTATAAATATATATTTGTAAGCATTTTATAATCGACAGAGAGAGAGAGAGAGAGAGAGAGAGAGAGTTTCACACGCTCGTTACGACAGCATTGTTATAATTTTTATCTTCTGCATTATTTTGCAAGAAGCGCAGCAAGTCACGTCCAAACGTAACAACAGAAGTCCACCTGCCACATAACTATGCAAGTTATATGAAGGCAATTATCCACGCTGGACGCACATGTTTCAATTATAAGAAAATGTTCGTAAACAACATGGCAGCACCGCGGTAATATAGGTTATTCAACGAATAATGATAGACGGTTTTAGAATTGGAAAAACGTATTAGAAAAAGCAAAAATGCCGGTCCGGAAACGTTTTTCCTATGTTCTTTCGCAACGTGACAACCGATCGTTATGCTTCGACAGCTCGCAAAATGCTTTTCTGCAAAAAGTAGAATTTGTAGTTAATTTTGTAAGCAATCTTTTCAACACCTATTTTAGCATTGTTCGTTCAAATGCGTTTAAAAGCAGTATTCGTAAGAATTGTCGTATGATTATTTTTAAAATATTTTACAATTAATTCATCGTAAGAAGATTCATTATTGCGCATAATATGATTTCGAACAAAATAATGACAAGTATATTTGGAAAATTTACTATTGCGCATTAAATCATGTTTTTATAAATGCTAGTTATAAAACTGGTGACAAGTAAAACAGGTAAATAAAATATTGACCGGATTTTAATAAAGATTGAGAAACCAATCGCTGCAGTCGTAAGATTTCCGGTGAAAACCGTAATTTCCGGCGAGATAAATTGACCGGACGAACGTGTACTCGCACGTCTCGCGTACTACGGCCTTAAAACGTGCGTAATACGCAACAATCGTGTACTACAAATGCATCAAACCGTAAGCTTGCTTTCCGTCCTTGTTTAAATTCTTATCAATGCAGATTCTCTACGCCAGTCCGCTTTGTGAAGATAAATTTTTCACGTTTTGCGTAAAGTTTTTACAAGAATGGTAATTTTGTTTCGTGTTTATTTCGCACTTAAATGTTACGCAGAACATGCCGCAAAAAAAATTATTTAATATTGATCAGAGCGCCAATTATCTGTATATAAAAATCATTAGATTTTATAATTACTTAGCAAGTTTTTATAAGAATAAAATATTTTAAGAATAAAAATTTTCAGATAAAATTAAATAGCTTTTTTTTAAAAAGAATCGTGTTTGTAAATGCGATAAAAATTTTGATGTAAAATAGTTGCTGACTGGTTTTTTTTTGTTTGTTGAAATATTCCACGTGTTATGGATCTTATCGATTTCCTTCGCCTGTATTTTTCATTAGCGACACATTTAGAGCGAACAAATAACACAGCTTTTCTGATGTACTCAATTCTGGAGCTACATTTTTTTACTTTTTATTATATATTTATTTAATTAGTTGAAATATATTTGCTATTTATACATTTAGAGTTAGGCAAATTTTTAATTTAAGTTTTTTTTTAGGAAAAAAATTTTTACGTAGAATTGGTTCTTCGATGAACACGCGATAATCGAAGAAATCAAGCTGCGGTTTTTATCTCTGTATAGCACTGTAAATGCCATAATTCTTCGATCGTATTTGTGTATTCGACCTTGCTTTTCAAATACTTTTTAAGACGCCGTTGCGAGCCAAGGATAAATAACGAATGAAGAAATTTTACACAACAAATTCCACGGAGAAAAAAAATATAGTCATTAAACTTTAATATTAGGATCTTTTAGCGATTTCGACATAGACCTTTAAATTTGTGTCAATAATCATCTGCGTAAAATTTCTTACAATTAATCCTGATTGATGATTCCACACTAATTGTAAGCTAGTTTATCTATGTCCAAAATCAAAAGGACAAAATCAAAAGGAGCAGATAAGAAAAACAGTTTCTTAATTAATATCTTTTCAGGCTACAACTCTAATCGAAAGTTCTTTCGAAAATCAAGCTATCAATTAACCTATGACTGTTCAGAAAATTTATCATTGAAGAACACCGAACTGTGCGAGTTCGGTCGGGATCTCAATTAAATTAAATTTATGTTTGCGAATGATTTTGCGCGCCTCGATTATGTCCGATAGAATAACATTGCATTAAATCGATCAGCCGCGCCACGGCGAAAGTCGACCACGCATTGAACAAGATCGTCCGTTCTGTTTCAGAGATACGCTGCGAATTCCGCCGGCAGGCAAGAAAAACGCGCGGCGGCGCTCGCGGAAGAAGAGGAGATGACACGGGAGGTCTCGCGGCACTAACGAAGCCGCGACCTTTCCGCGCGCGCGCGCGCGCGCGCACAATGATAGAGAGAACGGCCTTGAAGTCGGCGAACGACTAGAGTCTGAGCGATCGACAATCGCTTACGCAGCGGTCACTTAGCGCTGACGGTTCATTCGAGTTTCACAATCGCCAGCAATCGCGCCGATACTCGAGACAGCTCGCCTTTCCCACCTGAAGGGACTCTCGATCCCGATTCGCCGATATCCGCCGTTCCCGCGAATCAGCTGCGGCGAAGTGACGCACGCACGATGTGGCACGGTGATTCGGCCGCGAAGGGATAAAGCTTTTTGTCGAGCGCCAGCGTTCGAAGCCGATGCGAAAAGTCGGCCAGGAATTCCACGTGGGCGAGAGAAGCGCGAGGATGAAGACGATGGGCGACGTCGTCGCGGACCCCATCGACGAGAGCGATGGCACGGCGCAACCCATCGGCGCGGGCAAAGAGTTCGGCCAGAAGACACTCAAGTCCCTGAAGAGAGGACTAGGCCGGCTCTGGAAGAGGCACCGCGGCAACGTGTCGATAACCGAGTACGATCCCTCCTACAAGGTCGCGTATCTCGGCAACGTACTCACCGGCTGGGCCAAGGGTGAGTGAAAACTTTCGTCTTATCAATTTGCAATTGTCGCTGTGAGATTTTGCGAATGCTTTTTATTCGAATTTCGAAATTTTTCAATAAACTGACGGGAAAAAACTTTTAAAAAATTCAACTTTTAGCAGATTGAAAAGGGTTTAGCCGAAAATTTTTCCGCATTTGTATCATTGTTCCGTGTTGATTTTTCACGCCCCGATAATAAATTTTATTTCTTCAAAGTTTAAATCACACTACACTTTCCGATTTTATGGCGCAGTAAAAGATTAGGCTCAATTTCGCAACGATTATAGAGCCGCTATTTAAATTTATCTTAATGTTCTTTTGAAATATTTATGGATATTATATTTGTAAAAGAAAGAAACAAAAGTCTTTTGTCAACGCATAGCATGATTATTGAAAAGGTTACGAGCGGATAGTTAAAATATGCGGATATCAAAAATATTGAACTTGTTTGATGCATTACTTTAATACGTGTATTCAAATAAGCTATTAAGATGACGGAATTAATATACACATTTCAATTAATTTTGTCAAACCGCCAACAGCGGTGCGCACACGCGGTTATTCGAAGGCACAAGCTCACACGCACGTAAATATATCGTTATTCGAATAATTATATTGAAATTGAACCGATTATCATCTATTTCATAAATAACACATCCACGGATTAATACGGTAAAATGATTTTTTTCATTAATCATAACAAGATTGCGAAATTAATTGAACTATAAATTTCTCAAGTTTATTACACTGAAGTAATCGTATTAAACCGGATCGTAAAATTTATTGTGGAAGTTTATTTATTTGCAACATTTATGTAAATCGCGAGCCATATTAGTGCGTGCAAAAAAATAGCCATTGATATTTTATATCAGTAGCGGCGATCGCGCACGGCCGAGATATCGATCGGACGATAGAAAAATTGGAGATTTCATTCCGACATATTCGTCATTGATAATTACGCGGCAGATAAGCGGCAATTAAGAACGATAGATATATGTCGCGTACGCGCGCACATTCTCAATCGCGCAGCCTTGGCGAGTGAATGATCAACCGGAAGTGCGCGGTACTTCTTGCGGCCGGTGCATCAGCAAGCAGCAAGGTCGTAATTTCTGTATTGGCCGTTTATCGCGCACGGGACTCACCCCTCTCAGCGTTAAATCGTCCCTCCGCGCGATTCTTCGCCGGGAGTTTTGTTTTCGCAATGATGCAAGTCAAACTTTGGTAACGTCGTCGATTCCAAAGGTCGGCAAACGGTCGATCGATCGATCTTTAACTCTTTGGCTGCAGCGGACTCTAATAAAAAAATATTTGATCGGTTGCTATGTGACTTGTAAACATGTCTAATACTATATTAGTTTAAAACAGTGAATGTGTTGTACTGAGCAAACTTTACTGGGCGTACATATACGCCTCTCGCAGTCAAAAGGTTAAACAGTTCGCAGTCGATCGCGACATCTTGAAGAAATAATTTTTTTTTTTTTTTTTCATCAAACATCTTTGAAGTGTTTCGGTACTTCAATCGATCTTGAAAGATTTTTTTTCGAAGCTCATATAACTTGAAAGTTTAACGACTTGATTTATTCACCTCTGATATCAGAAAAGTAGGTGAAAATATTACTGATCCATTCAATAATTATTAGTTTTGTCTCTGAAGTATAAATGATATTCGATATGGAAATTATTTGAAAAATAAGATTTTGCGTTGCTTATTTTCGTCCGGTGCGTTTCGTTGATTGTCCTAAATAAATGCAAGTCAAAAGTATTTCAGCTGGAATTTCAAATCTAATTTTAAAACTTGAGAAGATATCGCAGGAACAAGTTTTACTACAGTAGACGTTTGCTAAACGAAAACCGGTTTTCATGTTTACCGAAAAATTTGCAGGTCGAAAAGTGCTATTTCCGAAAGCGCAACTTCCATGACGGCTAACGCACCTCGAGTTCTCTTCTGAGTCACTTTTGACCTCGTTGTGTGTAAAACGACGCTTCCGGATTGCTGTAGACGCGAATGAAAAAACGATTGATCATCGAAATACGATCGTGCGAAGTGCGATGCCGCAATAAACTCGCGAAAAGCGGCGCGGTAAAATTCTATTCTGACATCTAATGGCCATCATTCTGCGTTGTTAAAAAAAAAAAAAAAAGAGAAGGTATCATGCGGTGCAACGACCGGACATAGGCGTATACACACGGCCCCCCGGACTTTCTCTCCTCCGCCTGGGTCGGTTTTCATCGTTGCCGGCAACATCATTATTGCGGCTTATTCGTTAATCGCCTATTCGGCGATTTAATTAACTCGCGATTGTCCTCGAGATAATTTCGTGCGTGTAATGTGCGCACTTGGATTGGCGACCGCGCATTACGGCCCATATATTCAGCGGCCGCGTTTAAATCATGTTACCGGAAGCTGGCCTCGGTTACATTTAGCATCAAGTCGGAAGAAATAAGATGGATACATCCTCTTAATTAACGAACCTATTAACCTAATTAACAAAGACATTGATACGTACACTCATAAAAGAAAGTGTTTAAATTTAAAACATTAAAGTGTTTTATTTCTTGTCTTCATTTTTGAAACGCTCAAAAGTGTTTAATTTTTAAACGGACATGCGAAACGTTAAAAAGTGTTTTATTCGGAAACATATAAAGGTGTTTTCGAATAAAAAAAAACTCTTCCAGTTGCTCTGGAATTACAATATTATTTATTGCAAATTTGCACTTCTGATTATAATAATTCCTTGCCGATTTCCGTGGCGCGCGCGAATCGCATTTTTTTTCTTAAAATAGAAGAGATGTGACAAACGCGAAGATGACGCGATCATCCTTATTGTTAGCGTCAAATTACTGGCGCGAACTGATTATAAATAGCCTCAACTTTTTATCACGACCGGTGTAATCGTTGTATTTGTACCTTTGATCAATGCGAGATAGTGCGCGAGAGGATAAAAGCGAAATCGACGGAAATTCCCGTCGAAAATCAGTCGGCCGTATCAGCGTGATGCATATCGAATGCGCATGTACGGCCTGTACACTTATCTCTTATAACACTTGTGATCAAGATCAAGAATAAGTTTTTCATTAATCTTCGATCGTCTCTGCTGTTATAAATAACAGCCTTGCATGTCTTATCAGATTATATAGCTAAATATGTTGCAACGAGTGAATCAGATTTGATAAAACACATTGGCTCACAATAACAACAACTGTTAAACAAAGACTCACAATAAATAGATAAAATATAGATTTTTTTAACTGTATTAAAAAAAAAAATTGAAAGTATCTATCGTCATTTTTGCAATAAAATCGCGTATATCATTGTCGCTGTTAAAGTCTGCACAAATACATTTCGCACTTCTTTGACTTCGGTTCAAACTTGCGCACGTCAAATCTGAATAAATTTTTATTCAAAAGTTATCGATAAAGATTTTAAAAAAGATCTGGGTTTAATTTGAAATTCAAAAGAGCGATAAGAAATACACGATTACTTTAAAGGTTAATATATAATAAAAAAAAATCCACTTACTATTCCAGAATGCCGTTTCTCTTTCCTGAGTGATACACGCGCGTGTACATAGTTATGATTTAACTCCGGAGCATTAACGGTCCCGTTCGAGGTCGAGAAATAAAAGAAATGTGTTACAAAAAGACCTGTGTGTATTCGTCGCCGGTCCTTCATCGAATTCGCGCGACGGTTTCCAGTTTTACTATCCGAGCTTGTCCCCGTCGACCTTCGCGACGTCTTCTAGAAGAATAGGGTCGTAGCCCTTTTTGTCCTTCACGTCTCTTTAGTTTGCATAGAGCCGAGAAAAGGTGCAATTTAAGGCGGTAAAGAAAGCACACTAAAAGGCGACAATTACGCATTTCTTTTTAGCATTCGTTAAGAGAAATATCTGAATTTTTTATGACGCGTCTGTATGCAGAACTATAACCGTTATTATAGCCGTCAGGAATTTTTTGCGAATTTTTGGGACCGTCTCATTTATCACTAGATAACAAAAAAAAAAAAACAATAACAAAAAAACACTTGTAGACTTGCAGGCACAAAACTGGCTTGTCGATCTTCCTGCCATTATATTTATTTTGTCAGATTATAAATAATATTCAGAATCAAAATATATAGAAAATTAGAACAGAGTTCTTGCAATTTGTATTCTTCTCTCTAATACTATTTTATTTAAATAGCAATCGATATAAATCATAACTTGAGATGTGTTCGAAGAAAAAAACGCGATAAAAATAAACATTAAATGATTTGTAATTCATATTTTTTTTTCAATTCTGACAAGTAGAGAAGAATGCTCACGATCAGGAAGTGAATAATCGAAAGGTAAATTGGAATCGGTAATTTTAAAAATTTACAAAGATCAAGGTCGCAAGTGACTTAGCGCTGAAAATTATTGCTCACGGTGTTTATTTCTGATTTCCGTTAATACATCTCCGTCGAGTCGAATTTATCTCTCGGCGAGCAACGCGAATCGCCGATGTATTTGCAATCACGTGATTTACGCAAAGCTGTAAATTACACATTTAGTTTGCAGTTAATCACGACGCTGAAAAGTGATGGACAGTCTCTCGCAGTGTACCATCGCAAGTTATGCAATCCTACGTGTCTGATAAGCTGTAAATTACACCAGGAAAGCGCGAAGCCGGTATTGTTTTTCACTCACGATCGTGTTAAATTCTAGAAACTTCAAGACGTGTTTCACTTTTCAGTAATTATGCATTCCTCGCTTTTATTGTCCGCCGTTAGCTGGGAACGTTATGAAATTGTGGAGCGTCATCTAGAACGAAGTTGGTTGCGTTAGTTATTTCGACGAATGTTTTATGGAAATTTAAGCGTCCGGCTTGTTTTAAAGCTGCAAATAGATTCAAACTCTGAACTTTTATTTAAATGCTGAACGAAGTTTAATTTAAAGGCGCTTCAAAATTTTTAAATAATTATCAATAAGTGATTCACGAACAGATATTTCCAAATATGAATATATATTCGAGCGCGTGCGTGAGTCTTGATTATCATCTAAACTTAACATTGAAATTTCAATTTATTAACACATTATGAATTGTTGAAAAAATGAACCGGTTTTAATTATAAATTCTCACGTAAGAGTACTTATTATTGGTATGTATTTTGCACTGTTTTATTATACTTATACACGTAATTATCTGAAGAATATGTATTTTATGCGAAGGCGTCAGTTCTTGTTTGTACGCGATAAGGAAGATGGCAAAAAATAATTGTTCGATCTTCCTGGAACTGGTGATAAAAAGAAACATTAATTCACTATTAGTAACATAATTAACAGCAATATTATGAATGCAAAATACATGTTGTAAAGACGGGAACATAAATGCGGATAACATCTTGTGTGATTAATACATCTCGAGTGATAAAACACGTTGTGGTAAGAATGATATCGTTGCTCTTATTTATTTGAAAATGGAGTGAATATGTAGATAAAATTTTAGCTCGCGCTAGAAAAAATAGGGAAAAACTGGACTAGATGTAAGCGTTGTAAGCGCTTTTTAATCTAAAATGACTTTCAACAACAAGTTTCCGTTCCGTAAAATTGTAATCCACGTGAAAATAAAAAAAAATGTTCGCAGAAAGCTCGGGAGAAACGTCAACGATGAAAAGAAAGCTCGCGCGGTCTCGTAAGATGTTGCAAGCTTCGAGATTTTGCATGGGGAAAAATAATGCGAAGCTAGTTTGTCGGAAACGTTTTTTTCTTTCCATCTAAATTTACGCCCGAGGATACATTTTATTCCGCGGAAAATGCAAAAGCCAGGAAGTGCTCGTAAGAAGCTCGTGATAAATGTCGACGTTGGAAAAAAACATGAATGCGCGTGTGGTCACGTACGTCGTTAAAGTTATAAACTTCGAGGTTTTGCTATATTAAATTGCTACGCTCTTAAAACCCTCGGCGACCTTCCTTGAACGTTACGTACTGCATAATTGCGAGGTTCGCACCTTAAGAGAATACGGCACATCCGTAAATATAATTTTAAAACTCCGCGGTGTATTTTCGCGTTATTACTGTGCACATATTATTACAGATATTGTTAACTAATTAATTTTTATGCGTATGGCAATTTCACGTTGCTGTGAAATGTATATTTGCGCGATTGTATTTTACTGAAAGTGTCTTTCCTCTGCTCGCCGCGGAATGCTGTTTATTGAAGATGATAAATTACCATTGTCATCTTTTATTATTACCGTCAACAGTAAGAAATCGATGCAAATATATTTATGTTTCCGTTCGTGAGAAACATCATTTTCGTTTTTTTTTCTACATGAATGAAAAAAGTTTGAAAATTTTAACCGATATTTTTAATATTTACATTTATAACCTTTTTTATACTACAAGATATTACATTACATTGTATCGCTAAAAAATGTTACAAATGGCACAAGGAAACTTTATTATTTATTGTACTTTATTATATAATATACTTGGATCAATATATCACTTGACGTTTTACATTCGCATCGTTACATTCAAAGTAGCCAAGTCACCCAAATGTCTATTATAATTCTTATCTGGTTTTAATTTTGAATAACTTTTAATGCTCACACTTGTGTCTTTAATTGATATATTTAGAACGCTTGGATGTGTCGTCAAACATTAATAAAACGAAAATAAGTGTAGGAAAAATATCAATACGCAAGTACGTACGATTGGCGCGGTAATTAAACGTAGCGGTGACATACGAAAGTTGTTGCTCGAGAATAATGTCAGTCTTCGTCTCGGATAATAATAATTTACTTGGACTCGCTTAAGGGGGGGCCCCGTTATTGCACCGTTTACCCTACATCCATATAACGTTATTCATCATCCGACTGCGCAATGCACGCGACATTTGGTCTCGTCATGCGATGCCAACGTTGTTTTCTCGTGGAAAGTTACGCGGCGTTCCGCGATACGCGCATTTTCTCGAAATCTGCCCGAAGAGTGCGTAAGCCGACGCCGGGCGAGTTGCAGTGGCGCGCGCGGGAGGGAAACATCGACGAGCGGCCGCGCGCGGCGTGTTGCCTTTAATTGGACAACATCGAACACTGACGGTATCGGTGTTAATAGCTTGACGGCGTGACGGCATGACGACCAGATCGCGCCACGGCCCTCTCTCGCCGTCGCTTCCTGTTCCGCGTCGTTCCAGATCGTCTATTTTTCCGTTCGCAATAATTCGATCGCAATATTCGCACGTTCGTCACAGGTCATAGGCGATCTGTGTCTCTGAATTAATTTTCGAAACAGTTTTTTTCATTCTTGGTCTTCCATCGTTAAGATTCGGTACGAAATTTCAAGATACAACTTTTGATAAATAGAAATATCCGCTTACTCTTCAATTAAAAAAATTTGGATAGACACTAGGTTTTTTTTTTCATCTTTTTATTATATTTAAATTTGAGCAGCGAATATTTTAATGAATACGAATTTAAACTAAAGTCCACGCGAAATTAAATTGCACGCCTCTTCGATCTTCATTCGCGAAGCGGGTTTTCATTCCCAAGAATTTGTTGCAGCTGAAAAGAATTTTACAATCAATTTTACGCCAATGAACGCTGCGTCGTTTCACCTGCGGCGAAAAGGATCGCTTTTATCGGATCTCCCCGCGCGCTTTCTCCGGACACGCTCGGAATAAAATGTTTCAGTGAATGTATATAAGGCTTCCTATACGCAAATCGGACATACCGGAACCGTTGTTAACCGTGGTTTATTTACATTCAATTTTATGCCTTTTTTCCGAATAGTCAGTCACAGTTCGATTGCGGAGCGAATCAGATTAATGAGATGTGCGTGCGCGCGTGTGTGTGTGTGTGTGTGTGTGTGTGCTTTCTCTGAATGTGAAACTAAACGATGAAAATAATAATACAGCATTTTCCGAAATGCATTCGGTAGAGAATCACGTAACGGTATTTAACGCTAGAATCCGCTTTACGTCTTCGCATTTACGTTTTCACGCGAGGATGAAAACGAAACTCGCGATTATCTTTAGCGAATCGCTTGAACGTTCGCGTGGGTGTTGCGAATTTTCGAGATCGAAACGATGAGCAGAAACGCCTCTGTGTCGTGTCTTGCTCGGAATAAGGCTGATGGATTCTAAGAGGTCGTGCTTGAACCTCAATTGATCACGTTGCTTCGAAGTTGGCGGCTTATTCGCTTAAATGTTATGAAAATACTGCTCTTAGTCATCAGCTTCTGATCAAAGTCTTCCCTGGAAAACCGCATGAGATTCAATAAACACGCACGTGTTCAGGTCTACGTCACTCCTTTATCTGTAGCCGTCGGTCTCGTGCGAAACGTTGACATAACTTGCGCGTTTATCAATCGTTGCACACACAGCACTCGTCATTTGCATTATTCCGTAAGCGCCGGATTACAAATGTGATTGCGATCGACAGGATTTTGAAAAAATTTGCGCAGTGCAATATATTTCTCTTTGCCTTCAATTTGTAGACGTCTTAGCAGGTTTAAGAATTTGTTTTTTCTAGCTGTCTTTTTCACTATATAATTATAGTCATAAGATGTTATGAATTATATATTGTACGCTCTTGAATTTTTTCTGCCTAAATACGTCAATGTTAATGCTCTTGTTTTGCGTCAACGCTTTAATTTATGCAAAATTAACACGCAATGAATATTTAATTACTACATCGATGACGAAATGAAGAATCTCCGATAACTTTGTTCCGGAAGTTTTAAGTGAAATTTAAACAAAGATTTGTAGATCGAAAATCTTGCGATAACCATCTTATTTTCATCGTTGAAACTTCCGAGATTTCATCACTGCTATTGATCTCACCGGCCACATTCCTCGTCTCCTATCGATACTTTTTCGTAAGCACTGTCATCGTGTTATCAAGCCGCTCTGCATATCAAAGTAGCCGGTGTGACGTTGAGGAATTACACGCATAACGCGCCATTTGCATAATGACCGAGTCTAAAGACATCGTATAAAATACAGGAGACTTTTTGTCGATCGGGAGATTATCAATCTTGATCGGCATACCGATTCGCTCGAATGACGCAATTGCAGATCAAATATGTAGATTTAACGCGGTGAAGAAGCTGACAAATTTTTACACTCGTTTACAGAAGAATTAATTCAAGTTCGTCGATGATGAATCAGCGAACTTTATTTATAATTTTAGCTCCGCGGCGTTCGCCGATCAAGTCTCCCACGAAGGGAGCGGAGAAAAAGGCTGCGCCTAAAAACAACGTTTATCTATTTAGATTAGATTATAATTTATCGCCGCTTCGTTGATTTTATAGCGCAAATTTTCGAGATCGCATCTACGTTTACGATCGATAAACGGCGGTTCAGATACGCGCTGCGCTACTACTTTTTTTTTTTTTTTTTTTTTGCGCAGACCACTTTCTTCGCGTTTTTTCGCGAATAATCGATCGCGAAAGAGGCGATAGCGCGCACCTACCCGTTCCGCGCATCGCTATTTCTTTTCTTTAGCTTTTCCACCTCCTCTCTCTCTCTCTCGCTCTCTCTCTCATTCTCTTTGTCCCTCTCGTGCCATTTCGCCTGCCGGCTCGGCTCGCTTTCGAGCTCCAAGTAACTGTACTCGCGTTTCCTGTATCTCTAAATTGGCAACGCGATCCACGGCGGCGCGTAGCGGCGAATCGAACTGTATCGAAAGTACCGGAGCGCGAGCTACCTCATCCGCGCGTATCCACCGGCCTGCGCGCCACAATCGCGACTCGAGTGTCGCAAGGCAACGCCGGTATGCGCATATATCATACATAGAAGGTTTGTCCTAAAGCGACACACTTTGCTGAACCGAGACTTTCGCGTGGCGAGAAACGACATTCCTCGGTCGTCTCATTATGTTTACGCGCTTAACGACATTAAGAAATACGGCGAGTACAAACATATTCGCTTCGAGAAACGGTTTTTCGCGCGGAGTCTTTAAAAACGTGACCGCCGAAGGATTCTGGGCGTGACGACCAAGTGCTTTTGTTTTTTAACGGTTCCCCCCCTCCCGTTCTTTCCGCAGGCGAGGGCTGCGTGGAGAAGCCCGTGTCGACCCTGTGGCGGAACTACATGACCAGCAGCCGGCCGGACGTCTCGATGAGGCTGACCATAACCAATGGCGGTCTGACCGCGACCACAAAGGACCACGGCCTCACCGAGTACTGGGCACACCGTGTAACTTACTGCACGGCCCCGGCCTCCCATCCCCGGCTTTTCGTCTGGGTGTACCGACACGAGGGCCGCAGATTGAGACCGGAACTCAGGTGCCATGCCGCTCTCTGCAGCAAGGAATCCACCGCGAGGAGGCTCGCCTCGATCTTGAACGCCAGGCTGCAGCAGGCGCTCTTGGAATTTCGCCGGGACAAGGTCTCCCGGCAAAACGCCAGGTGAGAATGTCAATGCAATAATGTTACGTCTTTAGAAGCGGGAAAAAAAAAAAACAGAAGAAGCAGATCTTTAATCTTTGTAGTGCTGCAGAAGTTTTTTTTTTTAATAGTAGTAAAGATTTTGCTCTGAGAAACAATGTATTGGGTTGTTGGAACATTTTTTTTTTCTGTGAGAATAAAATTGAAAAAGTTAATAAATTTTTGAAGTAACTTGATGCATTTTTGTGCTTAATTGGCTTCAAAATATGATGCTGATATCGAGACGTCTCGCGGTTCTCTGAAGGAAATAAATAAAAATAGATCCCTCAAAAGATTCTAATGATAATAAAATGATAAAAATATAATTTTTATTGTCAGGCGGGAATGTCAATGCGACAATATTACGTGAAAAACAAGGACAAAAAACGAAAGAAAAAGCAAATCGTTAACCTTTAGAGCGCTAACCTAAAGAGCGCCGCAGAGGTTTTTTTTTTAACAATGAGACAATGAGTAACAATGTATTGGGTTGTTGGAAAATGTTTTAGTTTTTTCTATGAAAATAAAATTGAAAAAACTAATAAACTTTTAGAACAATTCAACGCATATTTGCGTAATTTGTTTTAACATATAATTTTCTGATTTCAAGACGTCTTATGATTCTTTAAAAAAAAATAAATAAAAATAGATCCCTCAAAAAATTCTAATGATAATAAAATGATAAAAATATAATTTTCATTGTCAAGCGGGAATGTCAATGTGACAATATTACGTGAAAAACAAGGACTTGAAAAACGAAAGAAAAAGCAAATCGTTAACCTTTAGAGCGCTTGCCTAGAGAGCGCTGCAGAGATTTTTTTTTTAAATCGTGATGCGATTTGTTCTGAGAAACAATGTATTAGATTGTTGGAAAATGTTCTAGTTTTTTCTATGAAAATAAAATTGAAAACACTAATAAACTTTTAGAACAATTCAACGTATATTTGCGTTTTAAAATATAATACTGATTTCAAGACGTCTTATGGTTCTTTGAAAGAAATAAATAAAAATAGATCCTACTCAAAAAATTCTAATGACATTAAAATGACAAAAATATACTTTTTAATCTCGGCTAGATTGTAGACTTAGATTGTAAATTACGAAGAGTAACGTTATTTTAATAGTGAAATAATAATTACAGAATTCTTAGATATGTGAGTCGCTCAGAAACCAAACCCAGACAGCATAATGACCTCATATAATGCTTCTAAAGAGTTTAAAAAATTTTTTTGAGTTGATACACTCAGATCAGAAGGTGGTTAGAACGTGCTCGGATGCGTTGACTTCTGAGTTCATTTTGATTCCATCATAAAGAGCTCTTTATGTACATAACAAATATATCTCAAAAAATTACCTGCGAAAAATTGCGTCAGAGATCGTTGTACCAGGAACAATTTCACACACTGCGTGTCTTTTTATGCACTACGAACTGCGAGACTTGGAAAGTATTTTGTGGGTAAATATAAATAACAAAGAGAATAATCGACGAACATATATGGATGACGAGAACTCAGTCGGGTCAGGTTGGGTGATGCGTGTTTTTTGTTTTCACGCATCATATTATATGATGTCAAAATGAGCTGATTATGAAAAACTATTTTTGTGTTAGAAATATAAGTTCATGGTGAGCTCTTTTATTTACGGTTAAAGAACTCAGAAAAGAGCACTTGTAGACAATTTTTTGAAATTATTTTGGCAGATCATAAAGAATTCAAGAAAGAGAATTCTTTTTGAACTCTTTTTGGAAATCCTGCTGTCTAGGAAGTGTTTAATTCCATTTTTGCATTTTTTTCAATTTTAGTATCTTATTGTGCTTAACTTCTCATAAATAAAATAAATTATCTTGCTAATAAAATAAAGTACTTATTTATCATCTCAAGATAGGCAAATTTTTTATTGCTAATGAATAATACATAACCTACTTCAAAAGCCATTATGATTAACTTCATTGATATTAATGAAATTGAAATTAATGAAAATAAAATTAAAATTAAATTAATTTTTTTATTTCCAATAAATTTGATAATTTTTAAAATATCAAAGAATAATAATTTTGATATGCAAAATGATAAATCAGATAGTGATTCTTCAATAATAATAAATAATGTTATAATAATGCAATAAGTAATGTTACAATTGGTTTCTTCTTATAATAAATAATGTTATGATGATTTTTAATGGTTAAATTCAATGGTATTCATTTTTTCTGTAATTTCCAGATTTTTAGTTTATGCAAAATTTGTAAATACATAAACAATTATTCTCGATATATATATTTTTATTTATTTTATGTATTTTCTGCATTGTAACATAAAAGCTGCATGTTTAATAATACATTCTGCAATATTTATTTATGTACATATTTCAAACAAAATTTAAAAAAACAGTATTTATAAGTTTATCAATTTTCTCTACTTTTTGTTTAATGACGTTAATCAGTTTGGCTTCCGAGCGACTCATGTGATGAATTGAGAGTATACGCACTACATTCAAGTTTTGCGTCTTTTCTCGGAGATAAATGGCGGCAGTAAATGGAGACAGTAGAAAACGTGATAAAATTTACGGATCGTGATATTAGCGATAATTATCGGGTATTATCTAACGTTTACAAGCAATTAGTGGGAATTAGCAAGTGCTACGATCGGATTAGTAACATATTGTCGAGTGTTTGCCGAGAATAAAGTTGCATTAGAGGAAAATTAAATAGAACATTACAAAGTTCGTTTGCACCGTGCGTCTATTTCTGCGATATGCCGGCAAAAAAAGGCTTTTCAGCTTTTGTGTATCTGCGCGATTTTATGTGCCGATTAATTATTCGATACATTGTCGATTAATTATTTGAGGACCGTGTAGACGCGCATCTTTGCTTTACTATTAGCGCTCATTAGGAAACTGAACAAACCGCAATTTATTGCGCGGCACAATTTCTCAGACACAGAATTTTCCGTGTTTCCGTTAGGCTCGCTTTAATGTCGGGCAACGGTGCTCGCCATTGCGAATTCCTCGCATTTTTGTTGCGCCTCATTCGTTATATCGTCGTTATCATTGGCATGCGAGCGCTGTTCTCCGATTAATCGGGAGAAAAGAGAAACTCCCTCTTATTCGCTCGCGGAGAAGGCGCGCGCGCGGTTACGCATGCCCCTGCACGAAGTCACGATTCCGGTCACGATTGTAGATCGTTATACGCGCACAGCCGAGTCACGATTCAGGACAAGAAGCGATCACCGGTCGATCTGCATTCGGGTCAGTGTTTTCAAGTCACAGGTCAACTATACTTCGGTATGCTTGCCGGAATTGCGCTAATACGGTTCGCTACTTCTTACACCGCGCGTCGTCAGAATTAAATTGGAACATTTGGAGCATTTGGAAAGCAAGCAAAAAATTTCGACGAGTTAAATAAACGATGCAATAATTTTTACAAGTTGAAACTTGGATCTTTGGCAAAATAATCGCGGAGATACACAAAGAAAAAGAATTCTTTTTTTACCCTATCAAATTTTTGTTAAAAAGAGGAAATCGTTACGAAATGTCAGACTAAAAAAACATGATGTTTATGTGTGTGTGTGTGTGTGATACAGGCTGTCCCTGGCGAACGCGCTGTACGACAATCCGTCGTTGCCGCGCAGAAAGCTGCTCCTAAGCACCGGCGGTCAGAATTATCGACCACCCTTGGAGAGGTCGAAGAGCGCGCCGAAGCTGTCGGCGATCGAGGAGGACATAGTAGCCGAGGAAATAGAACAGCAAAGGCTGTTGGAGGAATTGCGTTCGCTGGAGAGCGTAGCGCGCAGTTGGGAGGATCAAGATGGCTGGAGGATAGCCAGACTTTTGGATGCTCTCAACCGCGAATCCTCCGATGAGAATGGCAGCATTTCCAGCGGATGCGAAACCGCCAGTACAGCGACGAGCGAAGAGAGAGCCGTCTGTCCAGATGAGCATCTTGCACAGAGTGAGTGTTTCACAAACCTTACGATCAAAATTGTACATGTTGGAATTTAAAAAGAGATTTTTTCAAATTTCTCGTTTTTTATGGTGGCCAAAAACTGTAAATATTTTTTAAACGCTTCTCAATTTTCTAATCGCGCAAAGATAAAAATGGCGGATTCAAGATAATATTTCGTATTATATATATATATTTGTATCTTACGCATAATTAAATTATTTATAAACTGCTAGTTATAGAATTTGAAGTTACGAATTGAACGAGCATTAGTTATCGTTGTATAAACGTATGATTAATTTTTATTTTAATCTACATGCTATTTAATTATATCTGTTTTTTGTATTGAGCATATTGCGATATCTTTGCGTGTCGAAAGGGCAGTTGCTCGACGAGTCGAAACCAGTCGACGGCATGACATACAAAGTCATAATGTTATTTTTCTTTTGAAACTTGCTTACCTTTAAAATTCTTTTTCCAGATCAAAATGATCAACGAGGATCAATCAAGAGAGTTATCTTCTCGGATGAAAGAGCCGGCAGAGGGCTGGGACCGCGTAGAAACTCGGAGGGCTCGCCACACTTCATGACCTGCGCCGGTAGTCCTCGTTTCAGTTCTATAAATCCCATGAAGAGGTTTCCCTTGAGAAGCGAGGAGGAGGAATCGATGGAAGAGGAGGAGGAAGAGATGGAGGACGCTACCTCGAACGTGTTCGACTTCGAAGACGTCGAGGATCTCGACGACGTAGTGGATTATCGGCCGAGGGGCGAAATGCTGAATAGAATCGAAGACTCGCAAAACAGGGAGAGGCGAGCGAATGAAAAGTATCCCGGCAAGATAAGCCGTGAGTTTCTGCAAAACGAGGAGACGTCGTTCCTAACTCTGGATTCTCTCGACGAAGAGGCTGATAGCGACGAGAGCGGTTACGTTGAAGCGCCACCAAAGTCTTTGTTAAGTCCGGAAGACAGGAAGGAGGAGGAAGAAAACGAGCACCCGCGATCGTTCGGGGATCAATCGGAATCGGTGACGACGTGTAGAAATGTAAAGACCGACGAGAATGAGAATGAAAGGACGAAACACGAAGATTCGAAAAGCAAGCAGGAGGAGGTGGAGTCGATAAAAACGGAAAAGAAGGATTCTTTATTGGTGGTTGACGATAATCAAAGAATTAAAGAGAGGGAAAGGGAGCGAACGGATTTCAAATATCCTATTTCGGAAACCATCAGAAAACTGACGAACGCGTCACTTAGGAATTCCAAGTCTCTCGAGATGAAGAACAACAGTTGCTTGAACGTATTACATAATTTCAAGACCTCCAAGTCGTTTGATAGTGCGAAACACGACGAAATTACTATAGAATCGCCGAGTCTTCACCAAAGGAAGCAATTATTGGCACAGCGCGGTGTCATGGTTTAAATGGCCTCTTTCGAATTGCAAACTTTTTACGATTTTGTTTTGCAAATCGCATGGGGATCAATATGAACGAACATGATTCGTCATTTAAGTTTTCCATGAACAATCAAAGACACTTATAATTACACTTTACGAAAATACTGAGTTTACCGACACCTTGACGAGAGTGCGTATTAATATCTAAAGTAAAATGTGTTTGATTGTTCTTGAAAAATTTACCAAATTGTATTCGATTATTTCACTTATTGGACAAAAATGGTTCTTCTTTTTATTACAAATTACTATTATAATAGTATTTCGTCATGGAGTCATTTTCCTTACTACTCGTAGTACTCGTAGCAAATAAAGATTAATATTATTAATTCGGTGACGGATGCACTGATCTGTCAAATTTACGTTAAGTACTGTCAAATACTATTTGATTACTATTTGAATAATCGAAGCGATGATCAAAATATGGTGTAAAATGATCTACTGGGCTTTGAGAGAGAACTAGCTTGAATTTTCTAGTGCGAGTTAAAGAAATCATCAGCGGATTACAAAGCAGTGCCGGAATTAGAGCCAAGCGCAATGTTCTAATGGGTGTGGTGGTCTCTCTAGTCGGTTTCTCATGCCTGAGAATCGTGACCTCACAGGAATTATGTTGGACTAAAGTCAAAACTGCTACGTAATACATGAAGATCGATTTTATTCAATAACGATATGAGGGAATGGTTTATATTTATTTATTTTTTTTTTATTGTTTTACAGCGTGGAATTGTCTAGTTCCGGTACTGACATTAATTATATAGATTGACAAGGAAACTATGCTCACACTATGTACAAGGCGAATATGAAAATATTGGGATTACTAAATTTTTTTTATATTTATGCTCGTTGCATGTTGCAGTTGTGGTTAAAAAAATAATAATATTTTATTAGATAAGTTTGTTGCAATGCATGCAATTCGTATAATTGAAAGGAAACTACCTTGTGTGTAAAATTCCGGAAATAGTTGTCTTGTTATAGTGCAATGAGCTCGATAATTTAATAACATGATTTGTTCTTGTAAAATTTGATGCTTCTATAAATAAAGTTCAAACGTGAAATATCTTTTAAGATTAGTTGCAAAGAGAGCGCCCACTGAATCCTTTAAATTGTCATCAACACAATTTAATCTTGTCGATTAAATCCTCGAAAATCTTTAGTTTGTACAGTTGAGAATGTTGTAAAATTAAAGCACAATTGAAAACAATACAGTTAATGAAGACTACTGTATTTATAAATATGCATTTTGCAAAATAAAAATCAAATCATTTATTGAAACGAAAAAAAAATAGTTATTGTGTTTTCAATACAAAATGCTCTAAAATCGATGATTATAAAATGTGAAATTTATTCAATGTTGATATTAAAGATATGCAAGAATGATCTATTTGTTTGAACATTGGTCCAAAAGTAAGTTTGTTGACATAATATTAAGTTTATTTAAATGCGTTGAGTACATTGATCATTCGTGCAAACTCTGTAACAGAAAGTGGTGATTTGTTAGATTGCAAACACACGCATGTTTTTATTGATTAATTGATTATCGCGAAAAACATTAATATACAACTAAATTTGCATGACAAAGAATAATATGTACATGTATTATTTTGTCGGCTTATTCGTTATTAAAACAAAAACTGAACGTTCCATTGTAAATCGAAGATGACAAACATACATTATTGGTGATAACGAGCGTTTATTCGCATATAATATAGCACGTATTATCGGTAAAGTATTGAAACGAGTTCTAAATTGAACGTGTCCGCAGGATTTCGCCTTCAACGCAAAATCCGAGATACACTTCGCGCTAGATGCGGGCGGAATATCTATTATGGCAATCGTTGCACGAGAGAGAAAGAAAAATAGAGAAATAATATGAATAAAATAAAGAAAGAAACAAAAGAATTTCGAATGATCAAGAACGTGATTCTAAAACCATTGTTCCTGACCTATGAACTTTGGAGCTGCTTCTCGCGTACGAAGTTATGTCCAAAGTATCGTGACCGAGACGAGCCGATCGATAATTACAGATAATTGCGGACACAGCAGAGAACGCAAATCGTGATGTTTTTAAAGCATCCTTAAAGGCAACAGTGAATCCAGGTCGGACGAGCAAACAGAAACGTATGGTTGACGGCCCTGATCGATTTTTCTCCAGCAGCTGTTGCCTATATTATTATTGAGCAAAGAAAAAGATCTTAATATAATACTTTTTATTTGATTTGTTTTGAAATTTTATAGCGCCTGGAAGAAAATGTTTATACGCTGTATCTTTCAAGGTAAGGAAAATAAAATATGGAATTCTATGTGCAAATATATATTAAAGAATGATTTATATGTATAATTAAATATTAATTAAAATGAGTGGTATAATTGCTGATCGTTAATGAAACTTTTTACATTATATAGGAAGTAATCAAGTTTTATGGAGGTTTTAAGGTAAATAGTTGCTCAATATAATCTTCCTTCTTTATTTTTGTTATATATATATATATTATTCTTTTCCTATTTTTATAAAAATACCATGGTAATTCTGTAAGTTTGTGATGTGAACATTTTATACGATGCTTTTTATATGTAGCAGATGTTGTACGGATTGATCACGTAAGATGGCGTTACTTACTATGTTCAGTATACAAACGAGGCAAATAATTAAAAAACGATTGGAAAAGGTAAAGATCAAATTAGGTCACTGACGCCGCCATGAATCGTGTTTGTGAATTGCACGCATTAATAAGCCAGGATTTATATATATTTTTAAATTTAATTTTATTATATTTATATTATAATGTTATTATATTTATTCCTTTATAATTTTATTTAATACACAGAATACAAGAATTGTAAATGTGATGTTTTAATTAAATAATCATTGATATATATAACTGTATAATTATATAAAATTAAATATTTAATGATTATTTAATATAACGTCACAATTTTCTTACAATTTAATAATCAATAGGATCTTTCTTTTACATTTTAGCCGATTTTATTGCGAGTATACGATGGCATCGCCATTAAAAGATAGGATTTAATTTCTTATACAACGATAACATTAAAAAGTGGATGCTTTTCAGTAAAAAGATGACAAAAACTTTGTATTATATACGTGCTTGTTATTTAGTTCATTATTTTCATTCGCGCGATTATACATATTATTCTACATATCGCCACATCTTTACAAATGATATAAATCGCATCAAGTCACATTTATGCTTAAAAAAATGAATTTAATACGCTTTGGAGATGAGCTCTTCCATTAAACGTGAGAAAGTGGTAATTACATTCGAAAGAAAAATATCTCCATTTATCTGCGGTTTTAAGCGGCGGCGGTAACCGCGTGCTCGTAAAAAATCCCGCGATCACCGGGTCGAAATATGAAAATGCGGACTGCTAACAATCCGCGGCGTTCCCGGCGGCGTCTGCCGCGAGGCGGGTCTTGCGCGGAGCCAAGATCAAGATCAAGGTGCCACGCCGCCGCGAGCCTCGGACTCACGACCAGCCTCCACCGTGAATACGATAACACAGAACGCGCGCGCGTTGGTACGCGCTGCCACGATATCCTCGCTCGCCGATACCATCGCGCATACGTCGGTGTGACCTACTAACAATAAGCGCCGAGATGCGGTACGCACACACACACACACACATACACGCACGCACACGTACAATTCGCGTGTACAAACACACCGAGAAGAAAGAGCCAGGACCGCGGCTTCCTCATCTCGTTCGTTAAGCTTTGCGCACCAGTAGGACCACTTCATCAAGATGAACCATAAAAACGTGTCTTCGCAAAGATTGCTTGCGCGCCTTAATGCTGCTACGAAGTTACGTGATAACCTGAATCGTATACCTACTTAAGTTGTATAAAAAAATGAATAAATAATTTAGGAAATTTTACAATGTAACTTGATAATGATTATTCGATGCTTAATTTCTGAATATATTGCAGCTTCATAGAGAGATGATTATGTTTTAAAGAAGAGAGAGAGAGAGAGATTCAAGAAATAAATAGATACTATAATATCTGCCATCTTCTCTTTTTTTATCTTTAATAATTATTATATATAATAAGTGGAAAAATGCAATTTTTTTCATGTAAAAAAAGTATGGATAGAATCTTTCTCTTTAATTATGTTAGTATAAATTCGCAATACGTTTTAAGGGACATAAAAGAAGAGTAACAGTTTTGTCAAAATTCTTCGCATTTTAATGGTGACTTTTAATGGATTTAAGAGCAGCTGGCGCGGTTCTCGATTTAATTGCGTCGGTTTAAAAGTGACACACTAGCTACGAACGGAGGTATCTCGAATCTCTTATCTCCTTCGGATACCACCACGATTCTTGCAAGTAGTACGAATTTGGGGCCATCTCGCGCGGGGGTCCGGCGCCGACCTGGTGGGGGGTACACGTGGGCCTCCATAGAGCGCACCTCGCTGGGGCCCCGCCGCCCGTACGTGTGCGCAGCCTGTGAGTGGTGTTAACGGCCTTGCTTTATGTGGGTCATGAAACAAGGTCCCACCAGCACGGGGAGCCCTGGAGAACACAGCACGCTTAACTTATGTTTGTAAAGACAAGTCGATACATACACACACACACGCACACATACACGCATATGCGACTCCACACATGACACACGCTATACACGCACACGCGCGCATGCACAAATGAGTCCTTCTCCGGCGGCAACTTGCGCTGGTACGCTGACATCGGACAGTGCTTTCTACTGAGCTGTCGGCGATGTGGTGCACCTCAGCTCGGTACATCGAAGCCCGATACGGTAATCGATTGTATCTGTACAGATCCGAGGTAGGGATGGAAGAAGATAGAGGAATATATATGTATACGGAAATTCTCTCCGCGCGGAATTCCGCCGTTTTACGCTATTTCTCGCTGGCGATGTTCGACGAACAGGGATCTTAAACGTTATATAATGCGATTTTACATGCTGCTTATATTTTTATTTTCTATTTCAGCAATGTAACATTACCTTGTGAATATTGATTTATTACTGTTTTATTTAAAATAAAGATTTAAGTAGGATGGGAAAAAATTGAAAAAGCTGCGATGCCTCGTAGCGGAATGTTATTCAGAAAGCAAACTTTTACAATATCTATTGTTAATAGCGTTTGCATTTTTTACTCAAGTTTTTATTTATTCAATTGCACACTTGTAATTTATATATTAATGTAATCAACAATTCATGCTTATGATTTGTAAAAAGTGCAAACGTAGAGGCAAATTCATTCTTATTTGCTTGTTAAATTCATGATAAATCGAATTTAACATAACGCGTTATAGCCACTTGAATAATTTTATGTTTACAAAAAATACTTTGGGTGTCAATTTATTATTAGCGATGTAAATATGCATAATTAAAAATACGTACGCGTACAAATTGTAGTCTTCGAAGACATTAATATGCTTGTCAACCAAGCATGAACCGCGTCTCTCTACGAAAACACTGCATTTTCCACAATTTCCGCACGCAATATTGGAAAATGCTTAATTCCTGGTGCGACGTGCCACTCGTCGCGACGATCATTAATAATGATGAATTTCCTTGCATTTGTCTTCAGGGTCTCGGCGCTGCCGGAGGAGACTCGAACGCGGCTAATGGGCCGAGCTCGCGATTCGCGACTCGCTTAACGATCAAGTTCGATTTCTCTTGGCATCGCCGTGACCGCGACCACGCACGAGTGAAATCTCATGGGATTTTGTCAAAAATTATTTCCGTTTTAGAAATGACAGGCGAAAATCCCGTGCGGACACCCTGAATCAATTATCATAGCTAAACGGAGATAAAACATGAATGCTGCTGGACGGCTTTCTATTAATTGCTAAACGCAAAATTCAGTTTTTAGCATCAAAGATGCGTTTATTCGCGTCGATACTTGAAAAATGGATTTATTGATACGCACGATCAAAACTAATTTTGATCTAATGAAACTCCGTTGGAAAAGAAGAAAGACGATAAATACCCGAGTGGTGTAATTTACATTCGCACGGCGTATCTTTCGTAATCGCATTTTCTACACGAGTAATAACGAATTGAACCTTTCTTTACGCTCGTGCGTGGAATTGCGTGCTATCATGCGCCACGCCATAAATCATTGTGAATTGCGATAAACTCTCATAAATCATGAAATCGTCATATTGTGCGGAAGCAATCGTGAGCGCAGCAACACCATCTCTCGGTCTCGTCGTGCCGAGCATGCTAATCATTTGTTTTTCGCGCGCTTCTACTACGATAAAAAGATAAACAAAGTAATATACGATTAGCGCGCAATCAAAGACATTTCGAAGCTTACAGAACATTATTCGCATAATTCATGGAGAAAATGAAGAAATTTTGCATCATTTTGCGTCACGTTTGGAGGAAAATATTCATCACGCGTTTTGGAATTCTTTTTCGCAATTCTTGAATCTTAACATTTCTAATTTTTTCCACCAGACATATATTTATCAAATATTGCCTGAAAATAGACGACGAATCAAATATCTCAGACGGTCGTGTGCTTGAAAAATTTGCATAAATGTTAACAATAAGTTTGCAATATGACATCAATGCAAGTTTTCGAATCGCAAATTTTACGTGTTTGTTAACGATTTGTCAATGGCTTACTTTATCAATACACATAGTGGCTCATAAGAAATGCTACAGGGAGCGTACAATGGCAATTAGGAATTCCTATTTAAATGGAGCATCAGATAAAGACAAGAACAGCTAGATATAGCAGTTCCACGTGCGACGAATTCTTAACTGTACTTCTCTTTCTCGTTTACGTACTACTCTTCTTCTCTCTTTATTTTCTTCTCCTCCTCCTCTCTCTCTCTCGCTCGCTCGCCATTGTAAAGACCTCCTGCGACCGAGAATATTGTCAGAAAAAGTCTCAGTGGCCATTCACCAATCGAGCGTGTCATTTATTTCGGGATGATTAAATGCGATATGCCGTCATCAACGGTAAATTGACCATAATATCCGATGTAACAAACGTGTATTAAATTACTGTACGATTAATAATCCATAATTATTAATAGCCGGCAGGAATAATACGATTCTTAACTGTTTCTCAAGATGTACGACAACACGTTTTTTCTCTCTTTGTGCCAATTTAGCACGTGCTACAGTTACACGATCATAAATTAGTATCGCGATCGCAGCGGAGTGAATTTTTCCCGGAAAAATATTTCGAAGCGCTTCGGTGGAACAAAATTATTCCTCCAACGTTCACGTAAATCGAGCACGATAAAGAGCAGAATATTAACAGACACGGAAATAGATTTTTTTTTTCTACAAATTTCTCAGCGACTTACCATCTCGCGCCATCCAGATTTTTTCACCGCGCAAAACTACTTACTTTCATCGATTCTCGTCGTGTCCTTTATCTTCTCGTCTCCTCGGCGTCCTGGAAAAGTCGACAATCGGGATTAGCAAGATCGTTAATTGGGGCGCGTTAAAGAGGACGCGCCGGCGTCCATTCGCTCCTTGGATGTTGTTACGTCGACGGGTACGTCGCGTATATCTTTTGACACAATCTCCGCGTTGCGTCGTGAGGACCGAGGAGCGAGCGATATGCCGGGACGACGACGATGGGAACTTTACCACGGGAATGGAGGAATCCCATTACCCACGTCGGAGACGTGTATGATGCGAGAGTCGTGCGCGTGTATACGTGCTCGCTGCTCACCTGCCAACCGCGGGCGTCCATTGAGAAGGAGCGCGAGATGTAACTGTGTGAACTATACCACTCACATGATCCGAATCGCCTTTAATTATTCGTCCATTTGCGAAATTCTCTCTCCCTCCCCCTCTCCTGCCCGCCGTCTCGTATTCATCTGCGTACGCAATGCGCGGCAACACATAGTGGTGCGTATACATTCGATGGTAATGAGAGATGAGCGAAAGGGGAAGAGACACGATCGCGCAGTCTGTCAAATTGAAAACATGCTTTTACAAGACGTAGTTTTACGACGCGCATGATTAATCTTGCATCTAATCTCGTAATTATCTATATTTGTTTGTTCTCCATACATAATTTTATTATTAAGTTTAGAAATATTTGTTGAAATATATTTTAGAGACGCGCGGTGAAATTGGATCATTTGTAATCTACGATGCGCACTTTTCTTCGATCGAAAGGTTTTTTTTTTTTTTACGTAGAATTTAGTCGGATCAAAATGTTAGAATGTTGTTATCCTGCACATGTCGACATTATCTTTCACGTTCGGCTTTGTAATTTTCACGTATACATGGATACGATTTTATGTCGCGGGACTTTCCTTAAACTCTCGAAAGCGTGTCGAACTTGAAACGAGCGATTCGACGTCATTTCGATTTCTCAACAGGAATCCGAAAATTCCTGTTGTTTCATTCGCGACGCGACATGGTACTTTGTCGAATTAGCACTTTGGAAAAATTGTCGACTGATGATTTACACGCGGACGAACGATGCCGCGATTGCGATTTTCTGCAACAAACTTGCGGCGGATGCAGCCAAATTTACACACATAATCGCAAGTATGTCGATTTTCATCTTGTCCTAGTTTGAGCGTAATCGCCAAGATGCGCACGTGTAACACATAAAACGGTATGGAATTAATAGAATCGCATAACTCTTAACACGATTCTTAATATATTTCGAAAAAGTAGATTGTTGTATTATTCAAGAGCTACCAAGATCAATTGAAATATAAACTTCTTTATTTATGATACGAATTGAAAAATAGATAATAGTACAAGTAATATAAGAATATTGAAAATTGAAGACTTGTAAAAAATAGAATTAAGTAATTTGTAAATTTTTTCTATGCATATAATGTTCTAGCAAAACAAATTATGTTTTAATTATTATCCATTTATTTATAATACGTATTTAATTGTATGCCTGTTGTATTGAGATCAAACGGAATTGTCCTAGATTGTGCGGAAGCATTTGCTTATTTATTTCGAACTGATATCATAATGAGATGCAAAGTGAAAAAAATACATTGCATTGCTCGTTTTCCACTTTATAAAAAAAATAGTACCTAATTATAAAAATACTTAAGCGATTGATCTGTAAAATAAATTATTTGTTATATGTTTAATTCTAAATTACTACCATTGGTATTTTTTACGACGCCTCGAAATATTTGATCTCGAATGAAGACTAAAAAAGAATAAAGTTTTATATAAAAAAACTATCTCATAACATTTATAATATAATTTTAAATATTAAGATTAAATTCTTTTATAAATTTACAACAAGTTTCAAACCATTATTTTATATATAGTCGTAGAAATTACGACACAGTACATTAGAAAATCACAGTAATAATCCGAGGTTAAAAAGCTTTGAAGTTTCATTGAAAAGAAACTCTGACCTAGGCACACCATTAGCACATTCTTATAGAAACAATAGGAGAAATATTACAGAGAAAAAAGTCAAAACAAATTTTATGTACCACAAATAGAATGACATGTTTGAGGTTTTTTTTTACGTAAACAACATTTATTTCTTTGGACGTGAAAAGAATTTCGTTTCTAGATCTTTTTTTGTCACAGAAATGGTCATCTCAAACACATGACATTCAATTTCTTTCAACCATTCTATCATTTTCTCTATTTTCTTCAACCATTATACTCTTTTGTGCTCTCTTGAAAAGTTTTCTAAATTCTTGAAATAGTGTTTTGTTATCATCAGTTTGATCTAATGAAATTCAGGTTCAAATCGAAAGATGCGCATCCATCAACGTCCGCAGCGGCGTTGCTATCGCACGAATTTCGTGCCGGGGCAGGCCGGTGCGCACAATATACGGGGTATATACAGCTAAACGACGCGCACGATCGGAACCGTAGGATAGACCCACTCTTCAGGATCCTGAAGCGAGGCGAGTTGCAAAGTGTGCCGTGTAAGTGGAACATCGCTGCCTGGTACCGACGACGAAGTATACCAAAGTAGTATAACATGGTCCTCCTCCTTCGTCATTCCTCTTTGCCCTTCTCCCTCCTCGTCATTCTTTACCCACTATCCCTCCTCCCCCCTCCACCATCGCGGCCGGTAACGACACTCCGACACTCCTCCTTCGCGTATATACGCGGTGAAAGACTTTCTTTAAGGAGGTTCCACAGTAAGAGCTACACGCCGTCTGCTGCCTACCGCACTGTACACATTCGCCGCGAAGAGAGAATTGTCCATTGTCTCCTTTGACGACCGTAATTGATGCCGGTCCTCCACGTCGCATCCGGTTGTGTCCTCCCGATATACGCCGATCGCCGATATAAAACGCTCGGCAGATGCGATAGACACACGTGCGACAGACACACGTTGATTCGGCCACGCACATACGCTCCTTTTCATCCGAAAAATCATGCTCGCCGTTCGCGGACACGTTGATACCTTTCGCGCTCTCGAGGACTCGAGAAAAGTATTACGGGCATAACGGGCTCGCAGGAGTTTTGTGTATATTGAAGAAAAAAAAAAGGATGTGACGGAAATCTTTTGTGCCCAATAATCTTGTAGCGTTATTTTTCTCGCGAATTGTTTCATTTATCACGAGAATACGTGGAGCAATTTGTATAACTATTTTAATTTATCTAACTTCCAATAACTGAAAAAAATACTTATTGTCAAGATCTAATTATTTATTTCATTTGAATATTTTATTATAATATGACATATAGGAGATGTCACCTTTCTTTTTACTTTGACATTTGTCAAATAGCTTGAAGTTGTGCGCAGATTATAGAGATCTTGCTGGCAAGAAGTCATTTTTCATATCCGTGATTAATGCATGGCTCGAACAAAAATAGCAGATCACTTCATTCTTTGACGATTTCTGCAAATGGACTCGGATATCATGTATATGTATATTTGAAGAAGTGTTCCACTAATTGTTTTCAACAGTGCCATTAAGTTTCTTCACACGTTTCACATACACCTATCAGGTATCTAGGGTACTAAACTAACAGATGGCCGCTAGCGTATAACATAAGTCGCGCGAATAAATTACACAATCATCATAACTAATAGACGGCGCTAATTGAACGCATTCAACGTGGCGCGCGTAATGACATTCGGTATAAGCGCGATGTTGGGCCCGTCGAATCCGCCAAGTTCGACGGAATCTCAGGATCATCGACAAATGTAGCAATATCGTCACACCGCGAATAAATCGATTATTTTTCGCAGCGGATCTTTTACACGGTCGTGTCGTGGGAAGGAGAAGATGCGATATGGGGATATGGACGATGTAGATGGAAGCCCTGGTAGGCCCGAAAAATTTAGGTCACTGGTTCGACTGCGTATACGTGGACCGTCATGGGAACCGCGGCACCGCAGAGATCCCTCTGCTCTCCTCTTCGCGATGATTTAGCCTCTAACCATTTGAGTTCAGCTACGTCAGTCCGTCATCTTGTTCCTATTCCATCTTCGCTACCTTCTTTTTCACTTTTAATCCTAGTCGCTAAATAATAACGCGTAAAATATCTCATTAAAGCCGCGCGTTCTTTGGATCTAACCTCACTTTTTAGCAATTTATATTTCAATTTTACGATGATTATTTTCTTCATCTCTTTGTAATAATTTGCCTCGTACATTTGTTTTTTTAAGGTTATTACAGCCGTGTAATTATGCTCCACATTTTTCTTTTAGTTATTTGCTTTACAACTTTTTTAGTATTATGCGCTATAATTATTTGCTTCTAACATTGATACTCTCATGCCGTATACATATGTTTGTTGCGTGGATTAATCAACAGTACAGTTAGACGCATGGTGGCCATGCCTCTGTTTACGATTCGCGTGCGCGATTACAAGAGCTTTTCGCGTCTCTCATTGTCAGGCAGAGATAAAAGATCCATCTCTTTTCTCTCTCTCTATGTTTCTTGCCAACTTCTCCTTTATATCTGAAGAGGCAGCATTGGACTATGTAACCTCCGAGACCGTAACCCCGTTATATCATTATATTCAATAATAATACACGGTCCATATACTCACAATCGGTACAAACATCGGTACAAACCGCCACGCAAATTGTCCCAGATTCTTTTTCAATTCTGTCCTTTGTTGAAGCCCGTCCGTAATTTGGCCCGTTGTCCGCTTGGAGTGACACTCGCATCCAAAGTCCGGAAGCTGACAACCACGATGACTATCGAAAATAAATCGTCTCCTGATTACTGCGGATACTATGGCATTTCTATAATAATAAATCATACGATGACGTGACTTGATCAAATATTACGATATACAATAAAAAAATTTATTCCAAATTTAATTGCGTAAAACATATATATATACATATATATATATATACATATATATATGTTCGGCGGAAGTCAAATCACTGTGTAAGATTTCACATGTAAGAATATTTATGACATCGAGCAATTAAATATCCCACGAAAAACTGCACTGCATGCAACGTGCGCACCCGGATCTGCATACGCCCTTTACTTTTATTTCATTTCTGACATAATAGCAAATTATACATTCCGATTTTTTTTCCACACACAAATCTTACACCATCTGCCGTTATGTTGATTGTTATGCGCGCAAGTTGATATATTTATAAGCATTATAAATATTATGTTCCAATTTTTTTTAAATTGCAGTGTGTATCACTATGCCATCTTTAACATATTATGAACATTTTTAATATATAAAGCGCCGCTGCGAAATTGATCATTATGGAATTGCTAGTCGAGAGTTAACCCAGAAAAATGCTGAGGTAGAGCGTGAAGAATAAAAGGATACACTTTCGGTACGAATAATAATAGAAGCATTATATTACGGTAACAATCATTTAATTGAACAGTTTTTATAAATAATGGACATTTACACAGTACTTATTATGACTTTATACAAATTACATTATGCAATCACCAACTACCGCAACGAACGGAGCGGCGACGAGAATTCGAGGATCAAGTAGTCAAGAGACGAGTGAACAGGGGGAGTTTGCGCAAGTGTACAGTACAATATCGCGAACTCAACGACTAACATTGAGAATCGTGAATATTCCTGCATTCGGACGACTTATGAGAATTATCCGTCGATCCGTCGAAAGCTCGTATCTCGTCCACGAGGACAGTCCCGACAAGGGCATACGTATATCTTTCGTCGTATCCATACAGAAAAAGACCCGTACGTAGATCCTTTATCGCAGGATCGTGAGAGAATGCAGTAAGGTAATTCGATGAGGCGAATGAAAGAGGAAGTTTAATGTTTTCGGTACGAAGAGCACACGTATATCCAGCCAAAAATGCTTCATTTCACGTATACATCATTAGCAGATTTTGCGCGCCGGCCAGTACAGCAGCTGTTTCGTCTTCTTATGCTCCCGTATCGAAAGAATTAAATAAAAAAAAAGAAAAAAAAAAGACAGAGGAAAACAATTATCTTACAAGGTACACAATGCAGAAAATAAGGTAGGAAAGATAAATAGAAGATTGTCAAACGACGGGGCGTTGAAAGATCGTAATCTAAAAGCGATATAAATAACAAAAGTGAACTAGAAACTACTCGCTAACGCTACTCGTGAAAGAGTTTAGGTACATCTTGAGCGCGAGCTACGCGCTCGACCGCGCCTATAATTACAGTTGGAACCCTTTATTCTTGACTCTATTCTAGACAAGCTGGAATCTTTTATCCCTGTTGACATCTCCTGTTTTCTAATCTTCTCTCATTGCTTCACTTTTATCTGACCGCACAATTTACGTTACAATCGAAAAAAAAGACAAAAGATACCGTACTTCTTATTTCTGTTGTAAAAGATCCATAATTCAGGAAAATTGAAGAAACCGAAGAGTGTAAAGAATAAAAAATTTGTACTCGGTCTCCGTGTATCAATAATAGAGGGATCCGACTGCGTTATTTTCATCGCTTTCTACTAACCTAAGATGTTTCTTGATGTTATGAGTTACCGCATATATCAGAAGATCGAAATTGATATAATTTAGATGAAATCAGATTTCGATGTACTTGCAGCTGCGCAAGAGTGATGTTGATGAGTTAAAATTAAGAATACCTATGCTTCTTTTCATATGTAGAGTTGAAATGCACCCCACTTTCTAACATCACATAAATTAAAATATATGTACAAACTAACTGTACAAGTTGACGTCTAAAAAAATTCTCATGACATTGAGAATTTCATTACTCGCAGAGTAATATTTCAGCGAGCCACCGCTCTTGTAGTTTTCCGTGCACAGCGAACATTCGACAATAGTCACTAGAGTGACTTGATGCATAATTAGCAATTAAAAAATTATTCCAGATTAAAAGTATATCCACACTTCTTTGATACAATTTTACACATAGTGAACTGTACATAAAACGAGATCAAAAGTAAAAAAAAGTTTATATTACAAGATTATTTTGCAGAAGAAATTGTAGAATAGATAGAAAAAAATGATGTCATATTTATTCGATAGGCATAAAATGGTCACAACTGTCGTTATATAGAATTTCAGGAAGGAACAACCCTAAACATCATTAATTTTTTCGATAATATATGTGACAAATAAAAAAATATATATATAGAAAGAAAAATTAAATCACCATGTCAAAACAACATAAGCACAAAGTAACTTTATCATGAAAATAATTAATTTTAAATTATTTTATATCATAATAATTAGAAAACACACATGTATAGAAATACAAAAATTAAATGATAAAAATTTAATTTAAAATATTATATTGTTAATTACAATTTATAGAAATATTAATTACAATTTATCACTTAATTCACCATTAATTTGTCAATTTGCGTGAAACATTGTTTACAATTCATTACATTAAAAGCAATGATACATTTTATAAAAATTAATATCGTATTACAAAAATTAATATATATTATTTTATAAAAATAATAAGTACAGTTGTACAATCCATTCAACAATACGAAGAATAAAACAAAATTCAAAAGCTCAGTTTAATGATACGTCCCTATGCTTCTTTGCAGAAATGATGTGTGCGACAAACCGTTCAATAAAGCAAGTAATAATTTATCATTAAATTATTATCTCGATTAAAAATAACGCATCGATCTTATATGTTTTCCGTATTTCGGATTGCATATCCGAAGAAACCAATGGTAGCATTGCACTCATTGTTCTTAATTTGATGAATTGCAAACAATGTTTTAGCCAACGGTAAATTAGATAAAACAATTATAATCGACATTGTTATAAATTGTGACGAGCGGTGACACGCCTAATCCTTGCTCCCTCCTCTTTTGTGGATTTGTTGGTGTTTAATTAAATGCGCTTTCTGTCTAAAAGCCTTACCACAACAATCGCATCGGAAGGGCTTCTCGCCCGTGTGCGTTCGTAAATGAACCTTAATGTTACTTTTGTTCAAGAATCCCCGCTGGCAAATGTGACATTTGTGTATGGGTTTCTCTTTTCCAATCAGGCCGGATTCCGGCCCGTACGGCAGGTTCGTGCCGCCGCCCATGCTCTTTTTGGCATTCGAAGTCTGTCCCTGTAACCCGGCGGCCGACCGTGACCTTTTTCTCGCATTCGAGGGCGCGGCGAAGGATGAGTGCAGAATGCCGTCGGGACTGCACGACGTGGAGACTCGATTAGGCGGACTGAGCGGCGAATAGGGACTCGTGGATGACGGGGTTTCGCCGCAGGACGCGTTCTGAAGGCCGGCGGCGTTGCCGGTCTGCAATCTCGCCTGCAGCAGGGGCGCGTAAGCACCCTGCGTGAGTAAAGTTTGCAGCGCTGAACCGTGCTGTTGCTGGGCCTGCGTGGACGGCGTCGTGGTGACGTAGATCTGCGAATACGAGTTTATCGTCGAGGTGTCCTGGCCCTTGGTCGAATAGTCCGTCTCGAGCAGACGTTCGAAGTCTATCCAGTCCTCCTTGGAATCCTGCTCCGAGCCGGGGCCGTTTCCACTGTTCGTCACCGTTGTGTCCGCTGTTATCGCGGAGCTGATGATCTCTGCTATGTCCTCGTCCATCAAGTGGTCGTAATTCATATTATGCGTCGATTGCGGCAGCTGTTGCTGCTGTTGCGGCTGCTGCGGGTGATGGTGATGCTGCTGCTGCTGCTGCTGCTGCTGCTGCTGCTGCTGCTGCGGCTGATGATTCTGCTGCTGTTGCTGCTTCTGATTTCCGGGACATGGCGTGCTCGAGGACACTATGGGCGATTCGTAGTATTCTTGATTGGAGGAAGGTGTAGGCGACGCGGACGGTATCGATGATCTCTGAGCGGACGAGGCTATCGTGTGATAATGGTGGCCGGATATGCCGTTGATACTGAGATTCGCCGTGTAATTGGTGAAAGGCGGGAGCGGCTTGAGTTCCGCCAGCGATTGCGTGGAGGCGACGCTGACCTGTCCGAAGATCGTGTCCCAGGTCTCTTGCAGTCCGATCGCCTGTTTCGCGTCCGGCACTCCCCCCTCGAGGAACTCCTGTCCATTGGCACTCCAGGACGACAGCAGCAGGTTCTCCACGTCCGGCGAGCCGCCCACCATGAGACCGGAACCCTGACTGCTGTGCGGCGGCTCGATGCCGGAGGAGGTTAAGTGCGGTGGTGCCGTCGGCGGGCCTGTCTGTGTCTCGTATTTCATCTCCGTCAGGATGTCCAATGTTGGCGAAATGGCGTTGGAGCAGTGTGGCGCGGCCACGTCCTTCACCAGCGACGCGCCGCCGGCGTTACCTCCGACGCAGACGGGCGGTTGCTTCGGCAGATCCCCGCCGGGATTCTGAGCAATGATGGCGTCTACTTCGTCGTGCAATGCCGGGGGCAGGTACTCGTCCGGCAATGCTGGACCGGTGTCCAAGACGAAACCCGTGTTATCGAGTTTCAGGCCGCGTACCACGGGCGAAGCCAACCGTGGCTGTTGTTGCTGTTGCTGCTGCAGCTGCTTACTTTGCTCCTGCCGTTTCAAATTGTTCGGACGATAGCCGAGCAGCAGTGAGTTGAGCAGGGGCGCGTTGGATGTCGGTAGTCGGGACGGCGGCAGCGACTCCTGGCGTTCCTCCGGGCGCACGCAGTGGATCTTCGTGTCCGTTTTGATGCCGATGTTCAGGGACGATCGCGCACCGCCGTCCAGCGAGTCAGCGGCGCCCGACGCCGCGTTGCCAGCGGCGATGCTACGTGTGTTTGTCGACGTGGGTGACGTCTTGAATGACGTGATGGACGGCGGGAAGAAGTGCACGTTGTTCGGTCTCGCGTACGCGCCGTCGTTGACGATCGCCGTGGACGTCGGCGACGAGTAAATCGGTATTCGGTCAGCCGAATAATTCGACGAGATGGGCGGATATACGGCGGTGTACGGAGGAGGAAAGGACGAATTCAGGGTGCAAGGCGGATTGGTGAACGGAATATGCTGCGGGACGTTGTACGAGCGCGGCGAGATCGATGAGGAATAGTCGTATTGTTGAATAGTTCTACCGAAGTTGCGATTGACGTTGTCATCAGATTGTCGGGGAGAAACTGGATAGTACAGGCCGGACTGATTCGTTGGTCGTCCGCACGCGTTTCGATAATCGCAATTGAAATCGTAAGTTTGATTATAGTCGATAAAGCCACCACCGACGTTATCGAACACCTGTTCGTTTCTACACTCCGGGCTCGAGGTTAAAGACGCAGATGAATAGCTCCCGGTACTGCCGGTCCTGTGGTGATAGCCGGTGTAATTGCCGGTGTGGTGATTGCCGAAACCTGGAACACATGAAGGACATCGATTGACGGTGACTGTGGGGAGAAATTAAGCGAGAAGCGTAAAAAGCCGATGTTAACGCCGACACTTGATTTTACGTGTTTTGTCTTAGAATAATCGATGCGTCATCAACGCTAACAAGGGGGAGACTCTATGCCATCTTTTCGAAACGGACTTTTCTTCGGTGCCGTAAAAAGGAGGGAAAAACTATAAGCAAGAGCAGCTCCGTGAGGCAAGCGAGGCATGTCGTACAACTCTACGGCACGCTTGTGGCCGATGTTCGTACGGTAGATAGGTAGGTAGGTTGCTGGTACGATCCGATGATCGTACATGCGTTTGCTCATGTGTATGCATACGCGCGCTCCTATATGTTTAACGTACGTATTCCGCGCGTAAACGAGCGTCGGTGTGCATACACACGCGCGCGCGCGCGCGGACGCGTGTGTGCGATGTACGCCAGGTAGACGCAGATCCCACTCTTCTCCCGAGAAGAAAGACTTGCTCCGGCTAACTGGGTTAGTGGCACGTTAGCCAGCTACGGCCGAGTACACTCGGCCGACCAAATTGCCGCGTTTAAAAATATATTTTTGTGGCGTGAATGCCGGCGAGGAAAACGCCGCCGGCGAGGTAAAAGGAACGAAGAAGAACGAGATGTGAATTAGCCGGATAAGGAAAGAAAGAAGAAATTTCAGCTTAATGAGATTAATTCTCGCCGATTATCTTATCGCACATTACAATGTACAACATGCCGAAACTTGTTCCAGTTACAAACAGAGCTCTGCAATCGCGCGAAAAAATATTTCAAAGTAGATTTAAAGTTTGGAAACTTGTTTTTCTACTTTCCCCTTTCCAAATTTTCCGATAATAGGCGCGGAAATATGTTAATATTTATTTATTTATTATTTTATTTCTATATATTATCATTTCTATTAATACTAGTATTTCTCTCTCATAAAAATTATGACTTTCGGCTATATATGTATAGTAATATTAATAAATATTAATTAAAACTAAAACTATGAATACCTTGGCTGATATATTTGGCATGTATAACTTGTGTCAGTGTAATATGGCTGTGAAATATTTCACTTGTATAATTCAAACATATAAGATAACGTTTGTCTTCTTAGGCGATAAATCGATAAAATATAATTTCAAAAAAGTCTGGTTTGCATCTTATAAAAAAAGAAAATTCTCTCTTTTTAATTTTAAACATGACGGCCAAAATATTCATAGCAAATATAAATATACATGTTATGGACAAAGTAATAAATGAGACATTATGCATAATGCTCAAGACCAGTCGGGCAGGGTGATAAATATTTGTTAATTTATCGTTTTGACCGGGCAATATAAATAAAAATAAATAAATAAATATATATATATATATATATATATATGAAAATTTATCACTCTGTCCGACTAGTCTCGGGCATTATGCATAATGCCTCATTTATCACTTTGTCCACAACATATATATATATATATATATGAATATATATATAAAATGCGTGTAAATATTAACTGATGTTGTTTGGTATCGTTTGATAACTTCCTTTATAATTCTTATAGCACTGCGTACTAGTATCATTTGAAAGTTTAACTAAAGACTGCATTATATCCTGTAAAGATTTCTCATCCTCCTTATATGTTTTTTCCGGAGCTTTGCTGTATTGCTGCTTGATCTCTTTTGGATGAATAAATCTTGGTTTCTTCTTATTAGTCTTAGCCATCTTAAGTTCTTTGCTTCTGCTAGGTTAGCGATCTATATAACAGAGAATATAGAAGTAAATATTTTTATCACAAATTAATATTTCAATAATAATTATGTTAATATTACAATATTACAAAAGCAAAAAGAAAAAATGAGAGGAGTTATTCGTGCATCACAAAAATTATGCAAAAATCTAAAGCAAAATTGTTGCAAATATATTTTACTGCTAGATTGCAATATTATAATTACATTGTAAAATCTGGCTCTGCACCTTGTTTGTAACGATTTATTTTGAATAATTCGAGCCGAAAAATTGTAATATCTTAATTATTCTTATTAAGGCTGTAATATAACATTGTTATTTTGCGATGTGATATTTTTTTTAATAATATAATATTGTATATGTGTGTGTGCACAAGCGAGCGATATGTTGCATAACAAAAATTTATTGCGAATTTAATAAAAACAATAATAAATAATGCAAAATTATATAATTTTCCGCAATGTAACAAAACTTCCTGCTTTTGCCATATTATCATTATATAGCTATTGTTATATAAGCAAGCACATGTATTTCATGCGAGAAGCGAGGGTACTTACCAAACAATCTGATATTTCATACATATTATTGCATACTCTTGTAACACTTTTTAAACATTGCTGTACAATATTGTTAACTTGTTAAAAATTTGCATAGTTTCTGCAACATTATGCTGTAATAAGTAATTGCAAAGTTGCAATGTTATTGCGATGTAAATAAAAATAATTTTATGTTAAAGACAAAAGAATTTTTAGAAGATTGTATATGCAATAATATGTGCAAATATAGATCTTCCTTTTCTTTTGTTTTCCTGAAAACATTTAACATTCTTATATGTAAAATCAAGCAACATATACACACACATGCAATTATACAAAGCAAATAAGCGACAAATAAATGAGCGAATGTGCGACAAAAAAACGAGCGAGTGAATAAATTGTAACCTAAAAAATTAAAATAATAATAAAGAAACCATACCAAATTAAATTAAAGAATAATCAATATGAAAAAAATGGCGGCAGATTGGAAGAAAAGAAAGGAGAAAAAAACTCGGAAATAAAGAAATAACGAAATCAAATATGAGAAAAGCATCAAAAAGTAAAGGAACTTTTTTGAAGGATTTGATTCCTTATGAATGTCTTTTTAATTTTTTTTCTAGTATATAAGAGAAGACGGGATTTTGTGAAGCAAATAGTTGAATATAGAAATAATTTTTACACGGCTTAGGAAAAAAAGGAGAAAAATGGAAAGCAAGAGTTTTGAATGTGTCGAATACGATTGAGTTAATTGGTATTAACTTTGATTATAATGGTGGTAATGGTGTTAACTTTGATTAATCTAACCTAATCTAAACTGCAATGTCATTATTTTAATGCATAATTACGCTGTTAATTTTCACTGACTTATATGTATGTATATATATATATAATTATGCATTATATGTAATTATGCATTAAAATGATAACATTGCAGTTTAGATTAGGTTAAATTAATGTAGGTTAAAATAGATTAGATACATTTAATTTAGGTTAAATTATATAATTTATAATTCATTATTTATATAATTATTAATAAATATTATTTATACACTTATTAATTTATACAATTATTAATTATTATTTATACAATTACAATCACTCAAAAAAATATTTCGCTGATGTAGTTAGATTTCTAGATATCGCAACAAGAATGTATCGCTATTTTTCGTATCTGTGAAAACATTGTTTGTCACATATAGAATTTATAGCAGTAATGTTCTAGCAATAGCATCTGAAAAATTTAGGTACCATTGCTAAATGTTATTCATTGCATAATCGAACACGTGATTGATCTTATATAGATAGGCGCTTTAGAGAAACTTTCTTTTTAAAGTTCACAAACAATACAGATATATATTCTGTTTCTGTCATCTAAACTGATTAAGTAATTACATATGCAATATCACAACAGTTGCTAATCATTTATCTGTTTTAGTTAATTTTTTACACCTAGAAAATTTTAGCTATTATTGCAAGATCATTTTTTTGAGTGATTAATATAATAATATTAATAATAATAATAAATTAATGTAACAGATACTTACTTGTATTAAATCATTTGATAGTATATTTATTATTTTGCACTTACAATACAACACAGAGTTTCGCTGAATCTTTTGCGACACTTTAATGTCTTAAATCTAAAGCACTAAAAAATTCTTTACACTTATGACGAGATTAATTATTTTGTTTCTTAGATTCATCTACGGTCAATGAATGATAAAATTGCATTATTATCATATTTTCGCAATTTATCGACAAGGTGATTGAAATTAAACACATATCTGGAAGAAGTCTGAAAGAAGATAAACGAATGCGAAAGTACAGAATTAAAATACTTGACTGTAAAACAAAAGACACGAAACTTCGGAGAGCAATAAAGAATAAAACTAAGAAATTTTTGTCACACGTAAATTCGAAATGAAGAAAAGACAGAGGAAATATCTCTCAATATAAGAGTGAAAAAAAAAAAACGAATAAATCGCCAGCGAAGTAGATTTCCGGGTTCTCAATATAGTCATTGCAGTATGACAATTGTGCACTTCCGAATCGACAAGCTTTGACCACCTGCCAGATACCATAATACTTCCAGCAAGGGATGATGACCTCTACTCACGCAGCGTAAGCGCTCTTCATTGCTCACATCCTGTCGCGAAAAATTCGAATCGATGCCTTTTCTTCTTCCCGTTTCGATTGACGTATCCGCGTGGTCGCGGGAACACGTCATGAGAAACATGCAAATCAGCCCCGCTGACTTGGTAGTAACCTGTCGGTAGTGCCCGCAAGTGCCCATCATCGGCATCAATATCATCATCCCCCTCTCGTAGGAGCCCCCGCTCCTCGCGCCCTGCCGGACCGACTTCGACACGCCGAGTCCCCGTCCTTGTCGTCGGCTGGAGTCCGTCCTTGTCGAGTCGACGGTAAACGCTTCGGTGTATCTCCTCTTCCCACCACGGGCGCCAGGCCCCGCCCCCCCTCCCGCGCCACCCCGTGGCAACCGAGAAACAGGAGTAGAAGGGAGAGGGGGTTCTCTCGTAGTGCCGTGACGTGTTCGCCGTGTACCGTTATCCAACAGCGCGGACGCGCACAGTGCAAGAACGCGGGGGGCCCGCATGCTACGATCGATCGGACCCGCTTTTTCGGGCCTACGACAATGTCTCGGTGAGCCACTTATCAATGGGATCACCGGGTATCCGTGCAGAGTGCGGCGAATTCGTACCGATTTGCGTGGAATCGTTTGGTATTTACAATGTGCCTGTGTTTATGACAAACATCTCTCTTTGTCTTCTTTTTCTTTTCTCTCTCTCTCTCTCTCTCTGAATTTAAAGCATTATCATACTATCATGTGAATACCAAACACATGTTTGCTTACGAAAATTCTAATTTTTATCGCTTATGAATGAGCGTCGCAAATAAAAATTTTATTTTTCATTATTGCGAGCTTGAATCAGTATTTGAATAATAGATGCAATGTAATTTGAGATGTGCAAACTCTTCTCTTAATTAATTATTAGTTTTAATAAAAAAATACTTTTCAGGAAGCAGATTTATCTGCTTCTTTAGGAAAATATTTTTACATTTTTACGCATCACATGTAAGCTGTTTTCTATTTTGAACTTTTGCTTTGAACCACCGAGGAAGAAGGGGCGTTATGTTTTTTTTTTTTTTCTATAAGGCTTCCGCCGCCGGGAACGATCCCGGAATTAAACGTGCATTCGTCAGTGCATAAGTCACGTACTCCGTGCACGTGTATCGTGTACACGTCACGCGCGCGCACGCAAGAGTACCTGCATCCACATTTGCCCGTCCGTTCATTCGTCCTCACGCCGGAGTCGACGAGCCAGGAGTCTGTCGGGGACCGCGGCGAGTATCCGTGCCGTGACTACACGCCGAAACCATATCGCGCTCGCGCCTCCAGTCGCGCGCAGTGGGGCGGCCAAAGTAGGCCGGAGCACCGTTACAGCCGGCTGCACGGCCGAAGCCTACGCAAATCGACTAGATTTTGCCCGAATGGCTTTCCTTTTCGTTGTGAAAAATGGCGCGTGCGAGCCGCGGTGATTTCCGCGCCGACCCACTTCTGCGCGAGCGACCATGCGTACGATTTTCCTCGCGATTTCCGCACGCGCCGTGAACTTGCCTCTCGTACGTGACAAGCGGGACAACTTCAAAGGGATCGTCCAAGAGTTTTCGAATCACCTTTTAGATCTATATTCTCCGATAATTGATAATATCTGCAATTCGATGCGTTCTCTTTACAACTGCGATCGTTCCCCAAAGCCGAACGTCCCGCGAGTCTTATCATCCCGCAGCCAGTCGGAGGAAGCGTGCGGCGCGCATCAGCGCGGCACACTTGTTCGCACGATGACTATGCCTGGCTAAACTATATCGGCACGTATACTGGGGAACGGAAGTAGGCCGAGGCACCGTTACCGGGTAGTCGAGAAGCTCGGGAGGCCTACGCAAGACCGCTCAGATTTTGCTAAGCGCTCCGCAAGTCGGCCGGCGGCTTTCCTTTTCGTTACGAAAAATGGCGCGTGCGAAACGCGGTTCCCCGTGAATGACCCACATCGGTCCAAACGAGTCACGCGCTCGCGCGCGCGAGAGCGCCTCCGTTTGCACCCGTGTTCGTTCGGGCTCGGCTCGCCGATGGACGACCGGTTGGTGAGCCGCACGATACCCGTGACCCACACCGTAGCACGCAGAACCAGACGCGACCAAACGTGAAATTCATTTCCATACTTCCGTGTCCGGCTGTATGCGTAATGGATCTTTTCGCCTCGTTACACGACGCCGCGACGGACAACGCGATCATTCGTCCGCGATGAATACTTAACTTGAATGTCGTTTTCTTTTCCGAATCATAAATATTGATTGCAAGTTTTCAGTTTTTTAACTCATTATTTTCTTTATATTTATTCTGTGATATTCAATGTCAATTATATATAAGAAAAAGATTTCGTAGGAATCTTGCGTATGTTAAATTAGATTGCAATTATTCATTAAAAGAATTTCAAACTAAATTGCTCAATTTTGTGCCGCAACTAAGGGAAAAACGTTGAAACGAGTAAAAATGTAATACGCTCGATAATAAATAAAAAAATTTATAAAAAGAGCGCTAAATAAAAATGGAGATATTTGATAATTGACTTATGTGAGTCAAACGATTGGATATACATGTGATGTTTTGAAAAAATTCTTATTTTATCTACTAATAATATTTATATAAAGAAATGCGTCGGTATGTATTTGTATAAAAAAACGGTATTAATATATGCACCGATCGATCGCCATATAGCAACAAGTTTTGTTCCAATTTCTTGCAAAATAGATACGCCAAATGGGGGTTCTATCTTTTATCTATCCTAGCGGTATATTTAAGCGCGTTATATTTAGCGATTCATTAGTATTGCAATTATTCTCCATAGAAATCTATCATTATTATATATATGTGGGCGAACGTAAAATATCACTCCTAATATGTGTTTGCACTAATTAGTTTCACTATCGCTTACGATTCTTTCGAAATGCATTTGCTGTATAAAATATGTTTAATAACACAAAATCTGGAATTTTAAAAACTTAATGCTATTTTCACAATTTATATTATGTTTATTAAACTAATTATTAAATAATTTGTTAATTAATTATATTCCTATGTTAATGTATTCAAATTGCCTGTTTTGAGTGATTTATAAATAAGTTGGAATTTAACTTTGTACTCAAGTTATTCGTAAAACGATAAAAGATACTATCTATATCTTTTGTCAATTGTTTCGTTGATAGGTTATTCAAACTAATGATATAATATTTTATTAGAATAATTAAATCATTAGATTTGTCTTTAAAACGAATAAATAAATATATGAATCAGCGATAGAATACAAAATACTACAATCACAAATTCTTAGATATTTTAATGCAATTTAAATAAAGTATTGAAACATAAATTAAGAAAAAAATTATGGAAAAGACGCGAAATATTTCTATCATATTTTGTCATGTTTTTCCTCTCGCTTTCTTAATTTCTTTTATTACAATAATTAATTGTTGTTGCTACAGATTTTTATAATGTTCAATATTAATAATGTATTAATGATGAATTTTAATGTAATTTAAGTGCAAATTCGAGAATATTACTATTTATTGATATTATGCTAAGAATGTGCGCGGGAAATTCTTCTCAAAGAAAACAATCGTTCGTATTGTTCGTTATATGAAGCTGCATTTGCCTGAACGTAGCTATCAAAATGTGCTGCGAAAACACGCAGTTAAATAGACACGTGAATGCGTGTGCGAGGCAATCTAACGCTTTGCCGTCGGAGAAAGTGCGACGACCCTTAAGGTAAAGGTCAAAGACGACGGGAACGAGACGGCGCGAAGACGAGGAAGTGCGCGCAGATTGGAGGACACTCGCATACCGCGGTCGGGCCGAAACAGCATCGGCATTTCAAGGCACTTTCGCCGCAAGGACAAGTCACACGTACGAGGCGAGCGGCGTGTAGAAGCGCGCTGCGAAGTTCCGCAAAGAAACTCGGATCGCGCGCGGACCACCATTATCCGAACAGTAAAAAGACCATAAAACTCAGCTGAACTTTGGAACGCCGGAGTTTGTTTCAGAAAATACACAATCCTTTGTAACATACGTCGACACATTCGACACATTTGTCGAACATACGTCCGGCAGCTGTGAGAAGCGGTAGCTTGGTGCCATTTTGAAAATTTGATAAGATAAGAAAGAAATACGGGAATTTGGAGAGAAAATAAGATTCATCAATAAATTTGTCATGTGTTTCTGCTTGTGAACGATCGTCGTGAGTGCTTGCGAGTCCATAATATGGACGGAAGATCCACGCGGGTCTCCGTGGATGGCAACTTCATGGATGGCCGTCGCGGAATACAGACGTCCGTGGACGACCATGAGTGACCGTGGAGGCAACTCCGCCGTATCTATAGGCTCTACGGAACCGACGAGTCGGAAGATCCCCTACCTCCGTCGCGGAGATACCGGTTAATGTGGTACACTGACCTACTCTCTCGCCAGCGCGGCACCAGTGAGAAATACCCCACCACGCTGTTGTTCCGCCGTCCTTCTCCCGCAGCTGGCAACTTTTTCTCTCTCTCTCTCTCTCTCTCTCTCTCTCTCTCTGTCTCTTTTTCTTCCTCGCTCGTCTTTCTTCACTCTTGTCTCTACGGCATTCCCTTTCCGCTTCTATTTCTTGTCGTATCTTTCTGATGGTCTTTCTTTATCAATTGACTTTGCAAAATTATATCAATCGGAAGAAATGGTGCCGGTGGAATAAATCGGCATATAATTGGTCCTCGGTTTTACTCTTTGACTCATTGAAGACTTTTCGTGAAATTTTCTATATATAACGCTGTAGAGTGTGTACATAAATTTTAAACATTTTAATCTTATCCTTTCTCTTTTTTCCTGCTTTTTTAAAGAGAAGCCATCTTATAAAAGTGTATTGGAATATGAAATATTACTTGATTCAATTGTGCAGCAATTATTTCTCTTCGTTTCTGCGTCCACGTGTTCTTTATTTTTTCTCCTCATCGAATATTCTCTTCACATAAATGCATTTTCGGTATATTCATAATTATTAAAAAAGTAGAATAAAAATAAATGCTGAAATAAGTGTGTGCATGAATAAGATAATCTATTGAACGTTTTCTATATGACGATATGATTTTCATTCATTTGATTACATGACAAATGTAGAATAATGGAAGAGCAATGCAAGAAAAAAAGTGCACGAAAATGAAAAAAAAAAACTGCAAAAAATATGAAGACTCTAATGTTTTGTTAATGAATGTAAAAATTAACTGAATAATTTGAGATCAAATTATCAAAATTTCACATGAATACATGATTATCTCGTAATCTCACGGCCGAAACATTGATTGACAAACATGGATTTCTCATCATAATCGAGCCATTTTTGTCGTACAAAGGCGATCAAAATCCCGATTCAAAATCGAGTTACACGAAGAAGAAGAGTCATTGCATAAAAAGCACGCGCCACTAGAAATCGGCGACCTGACACTGAGACTGTCGTCGAGCCAATCGCGAATTGGCATCGAGGAGCAACGAACCGCCTTGCGAGATGTCTACAACCTCGAGCAACAAGTCGAGCCCCCACTAGCGAACCGCCGAGGAAGTTATTCCGGAGAAATTTCACCGCAAACTTAGCAGCCTCCGTCCTTATCGCCTTGCCATAATTTACATTGTCGTCATTACCGTCTTTTTCGTCGCTGATACCTGAATATCTAAATTAACTCAAGTCCAAGTAAGCTTGCAAAATACCAATCACTTGGAAGTATATTGTGGACGTATCGAAACGTATAAAAAAATTGCTCCGTTCTAGCGGAAACTTGAATGATTCTTAAATGCATAAGATTCAGAGATAAAAATAATAGCAAACCTGTAAATATAATATTGTGTTACAGCATGGAATATGTGTGTGTGTGTGTGTGTGTGTGTGTGCCTCGTAAAATTTATGTGAAAATTTCTTTCTCGATTGAAATATTCAGATAGAGAAGACCTACTCTCAAAACAGGCAAAATTTGACAATCCACGTTTACATTTTTTTCGTTTTTTTTTTAATATAAATTTAGCATGGAATAATTTTCAACGATTTTCTATGTAACTCTAGCAAAATTGTAGGTATATTTTTTTGCCTTATTTGTCGGCAAACGTATTTACCTTTTTTACAAATACTTAATTTTGTAAGTGATTTATTTTTTTGATGTTATTTATATACGAAGACATTTTCAACAGATTTATTGCTTTAGTGTCGCCGGTAGTGCGACAAACGAGAATTTACAATTACAGATTTATGCCCAAAACAGCAGGTAGCACAAACTTCGTAGAGAATAAACGGTAAAAGACTAAAGGACCAAAACTTTTCTTTGTTCAGCAAAATTTGTACCTTGACAGACTAACCCTGTTTATGGCATCATTTCCGTGATCCGTTATTAACCGTTGGGTTATACTGTTGCAAGATTTGTACACAAACACAATAGCCTTATAAGCTAAGTCAAGAATTTCCGACTGTTTCATTTTCACAAACTTTTCTAGAACTTTACAGAATGTCGTCTGTTTAAAAATTTTTACATTTAAAAAAAATTTCTGAATTTTCTTTCAACATTTTTGTCGAATCCAACTTGATCGTTAGCTAAATATTCGAATATCAGGTAACAATGTGATGCGGAATGAATAAGAAGGCTAATACGTGTATGTATACTTTTTTCAATTTTTACTCAGTCAATTTTTTCATTTCTAGATTTATATTATATAAATGCTGGATAGCCACTTATATAATATAAAAGAATAAGTACATTTTATACTAAAACAAATAAGAAACACAATTTTCTTTATAAGTAAAGAATAATTTTTTATCTGAATAAAAAAATTACTATCAATTTATAAGAAATAATCGGCATAAATGAATGAGTTCATCTTCTTGCGTTCAACACGAACAGTTCCACGCAAGCCTCAGTTCTTAGATTTCTAGAGTCTTTGACTTCTTACTGGGTCGCAGGATCAGCGGTAGCACTCTCTAAAGAATCTCTTCGGGGTTTCCGGAGCTTCCAAATACGTTCAGATATGAACTTGACCTTGGTCTCACGTGATTTTCGATATCGCGATGCCAGGCTTTGATCGATCGACTTACTGTCGCAAAATTATTACTCGTGCGCACAAATAGACGACTACTTATCGTGAGTGGCGAACGAAGTTCTATCGTTAGAAAGCGTGGTAATTCGAGTGACGTATGTGGCACAAGAAGTACTAGACGACAACCGATTCGTAAAATTGTAGAACTTCATCGCTGTCGAAGCTTATTGATATTGTATTGATTTCTTATACTGAAATATTTCTACATTATTATGTACAGTCTCCGTAAAAATCCTGCTTTCCCCCTTCCTTTCGAAAATGTAACGCGAACGGATACAAATTGCATCACTGATTTACTTTCTGTGACATCAAATAGATAATCTTGATTAGAAATCAAATAAAGTGATTTCTAATGAATATAATAATGGACAAATATAAAATATATTTACTTTATTTTATATTTTTTTATATTTATATTTTATATTTTTATATATTATACAAATTCATATTTAAAAAGTTAACAAAGTAAAATTTAAAAATATTATATTGGGCAGATCAGAAAGTTTTTTCGAATTTTTCGACAAGAATGAAAGACAAAAATCCAAAGAAACTTTCTGATTATCTTAATAGGTATTGATCTTCTTATTTATTTTATTTTAAAACGTTGTGAATTTTAAATTTTGATCGCTTATCTTTTTTCCCTTATAAAATAAATCTCATTTCCAAATCAATCGCTATTTGCTTTTCATATAGCATTTAACAGAAAAATAACTAGAAATTAAAATAAAAATACATCGCATTCAAATTTACGCATAACACATTCGTTCTGCTGCTCTATTGAATAAAAAAAAACATTCCATCTGAAAGGATAGCAAATGTCTTTTTACTTTCATTGTAGACTGTGCTTTTATATTTTGTTGAAGAAAATATTTCTTTTATTCTCTCTCTACGCCGCCGTACATGTCGCATGTAGCACACATAAATTAACATGCATTGAAAGAAAATGATGAAAATCAAACGGTTTGACAAGGAACGGCTTTTCGCGGATAATTATCATGCAGCGGGACAAAACACAAATGAGTTTAATAACAGTGCTCTGATGCAATTTGCCGACTTACATATAAGTGTTGTATCCAGAGCAGTATCGATGACGACTTCAGGAGCTTCTCGTATAAATCTATCCAGGAAACGTTGCACTGTATCACTCGACAGATCGCCTTCCCCCGATGACCAATTCAAGATTTTATCACTTTTTACCGACGCGCGTGATTCATCTTTTCACAGCGGCGAGTACCGGGCAAGCGACGCGCCGACTGCGAAATCAACCGATAGGACAATCGTTCATCGAAACAATCGTACGAGTGCGAAACAGATAACATGTACGATCGCGTGTTTTCATCAAAATCCATCCGCGCGAATTAAGACAACAGAAGATTAATTTGATTCCGTCCCCTTTCTTTCACGCCTTTCCGTCTCTCCGTGCGCGGGCAGGTGGAGCAGAGATCGCCGCGGATCAGGAAAAAGAATTCCCGCGTAATAAAGTCTTTGATCTAGCCCAAGCTCTTCTCCTCGACCTCTGGTGTCCTCGAGTTTCGCACATCAGTATTCCGATCGGCTTCATGAGCCAACGATACGCAAAGCTCCGTCTTGCTCTCGGAATGATCCTGCTGTCTTCTATTTTTTGTAGTAATCTTCTTGCCTTGTTTCTTTCTTTCTACTTGACTTTTTCCAGAAAAGCGAAGGCTTTCGGAAAGCTCGGCAAGTACCTCTCGAAATGTTCTGCTCCGAAATGATCTACCTTCGTCGTCTTTTTTTTTTTCTTGCACTTCCGCGTTCTGTCAGAAAAAACTGTCAAAACACTTCCGATGATATACTCCACGCCGTTAAATCATCAATGAAATTACCGATCTATCATCCCGATCGAACTCCTCAGCACATGCACTCCGTCCGTCTCCCCAAAATCGACCGATCGATCGCGCGCCCCGCAATAGCAATGCCCACTATTCACCAGGTGAATTCCGAAGAAGGTCGTGCAGAAGTGTTCCTCGCGCCGGACGCGGCGATATATCGCGACGCTCGATACAGATCGATCGAGCGCGACGCGGTGTTTATTCCAGGCGTCCTTTCGCTAAAAGGCAGGACATATCCCGCGCTGTGTCTCACACGAAGGTACGACGAAGCTCGGCTTCGAAGTAGCTCGCCGCAAGTAAAATCGATATCCGAAGTAATATCGAAGAAACTAACTGTTTGCCATACCAGCCCTCACTGCGGCGGGCCTCACTGTGACAGGGATACCGTGAGGCCTCGTTGCTGCACGATGGACCCCCCACTCATCGGACTCCTCCTCCCGCTCCTTTCGTACTGTACCACCAACGTTCATTCGCTATTGCTCTTCTTCCGCTACCTGCCGATATGCTTTCCACTAACTAGACGGTACCGCACTTCCCCGTTACTCCCTCCGTTACAACCCTATTCGTTCCACCTCCACGACACTGTAAAATGCAGGGCCCTCTGCGCCAACGAGGAACCTTGAGAAACGATGGATCTTGCAGAGGGGACTATTTTCTGCGAAGCAACCCCAACCTAACCTAACCTAATCCACGTTTGCCGACGCGTTGTTTTGAAGCCACGCGATCGCGCAGACATTTATTACAATTAGGAATTGAATTCTGTTTATGTTTATGACAACTGATTGTGCGAATACACGCTGCTTTTCATCAAATTCGACACGGACTTCAAATGTTCGAGAGAGTTCGATAATCAATGTTACGACGATGTCATGAATGCAATCAGGTTCAGGGTAGACACTTTGAACATCTGCAAACCGTCTGCAAGTGTACTTGAAACAATAAATGAATAAATCGTTCCTCAGAGTTTGTCGCAGAGTTTGTCTGAATCGTCCTGTATAAGAACCACGTTACAACACTTGGGTGGTCTTTCTACCGCCATTAGTCGTTTGTTTTTGGTACTTTTCCATTCTTGAAATTCTTACAAACACTATTCATAAAAATCTAAAATTTGTTACAACATTTTATAAATTTGTTTAATACCTATAATCTTGATATTAGATTTTGGTATTAAAAAAACACACCGCACACAGTATTTTATTAATTATATGTATAAATAATAAATATAACTATTATTATATATTTATAAATTTTATTTTATAAAAGCAAACTTATTAATATTGATTAATTTAATTTTAAATTTATTAAAAGTTTGTAATAATTAAAGGTTTATGCAAAAATACGTAGTAATATACATAATTATGAACGATATTTTAAAATTTTAACATTTTGCATTATTTTGACCGCTCGACTGATGGTGCTTTGTTGTAGTGCGGGAACGGAATTATTGGGTCGAAAAAATAAGGACAGCTCGCGATGACGATTCGAGCGAATCGATTCGCTTTCGACGGACGTTCCTCGTCGTTCTAAACGTTATTCTGCGTTAATATTAATGACAGCAGACCACGCAACAAGATTTGGAAAAGAAAAAAATTTGGAATTTGCGCATTTCTCCCGAAACATCGTAAATTTACGTAGCCCCGTAAATTCATATTGACCAACGAGGAATTCATTCTTCTTGCGGCGCGTTCGCGTTTTGAGTTTAATTGGCAGAAACGAGATTTCGAAACGTTGCACAGTTACCTTCACTAATAACGCGCATGATGAGAGAGAGGGCAGTTAACGAAGAAAAAAAAAATATGAAGAAGTGAACACATAACGGCGAATACGCATCTAGATAAGTAAAAAGATGGATTGCTTTTCATACATAATTAATGCCAATCTCTTACATATATTACAAATTGTTCTTAATTTCTTTTGGCATGAAAATTTTAACTGACAAAAGAGCGTGTCTAATACGGAAAATATTGTGTATATGCTTTAATATGATAAACTTTTTCTACACGTTGTATAAAATTTCCTTTTTGTTCTAATAAAATTTCTATTTCACGCACTTTCATATATTATCATACATATAGTTGAGCTTCCTTATCTCTTCCTTCTTCACTCTCGCAGTTTCTTATTCTTCTTCGACCCTACGTAACGCTAAATTTAATTTTCCTCTTGTTTTCTGATTACATTTTCCACACACGCGTAGAATTAAATCATCGCAGAGCACACACACGTGGAGCACCTCTTGATTTTAACTCGCTTCTCACACTAAACGAATTACACGCTGAACGATTTCTTTATTTTACGTCAAAAATTTTCGAGCTAATTCGACATGTGTCGTTTTTTTACATCGACTTCGGCGAATCTTAAAAATGCATTACAGTTTTAGCCAAGGCTGTGGAAGCGCGCGTTTGCACGCGCGCACGCGATTGAGGCCACCGTGGATCCGTGGAGCGGGCAGTACGTTTTCCTGGGGACTCAAGAGGCCCCGAGTAAAGGGATGTTCGTACGCTTTCAGCACATACTTCGTCATGGTCTCTTATCGCAGCCATTGAATGCGCCGTGAACGTGGATCACTCGCGCCGAAGCGCGTTGTGTATAATGCATATTAAAAAAAAGTTTTCCTCATAAAAAAACCTTTCCAAAAAATTGTTTTTTTTTTAAAAAGTTTTCCTCATAAAAAACCTTTTCAAAGAACTGTACTTTCAAAAATATATTATATTAAAAAAAAGTTTTTCTCACAAAAAACCTTTCCAAAAAAAGTTGTATATATTATAAAAAACTTTTCAAAAAGATTGTATTTCCAAAAATATATTATAAAAAAATCTTTTTAAACAAATTATATATATTTATTATAAAAAACCTTTCCAAAAAAATTGTACTTTTAAAAAAAGTTGTATATATTAAATAAAAATTTGCTACATATTCTATCTATAAAAGAGGTGATATCAGAAAATGACGCCAAGTTTAAATAAAGAACCTTTCAAAAAAAGTTGCATGTATATCTAATTATTTATTTAAAAATGATATTTATGTTTATATCTAGTTAATTCTTTTTAAGTATACTTTTTAAAATAATTGCATTTGTATCTAGTTATTTTTTTTATATCTGTATCTAGTTAAATAAAAAAATTTTTCAAATTTAATCAAAATAAAAAAATATTACAAAATTTCGCAAAAAACTTGGCGCTGCTATAAAATAGCCTTCATTGCTCTATAATATTTTAAGATGTATAATAATATTTTAAGGCTATTTTATAGCAGCGCCAAGTTTTTTGCGAAATTTTGTAATATTTTTTTATTTTGATTAAATTTAAAAAATTTTTTTATTTAACTAGATACAGATATAAAAAAAATAACTAGATACAAATGCAATTATTTTAAAAAGTATACTTAAAAAGAATTAACTAGATATAAACATAAATATCATTTTTAAATAAATAATTATTTTTTACAACATGTTTTATAAGAAAATTATTAGTGATCATAAAAAGGGTATTTTGTATTTCTAAGTTAAATAATGGACTTTAAAAATGAAAACATTATATGCGTCGCGCTGCATGACCGTTTATACCGCACTTGTGTTGTGCATAGTCGCAAAACAAATATAAAAATGACATGTTATTATATATTTGAGAAAGAAAAGTTAACTAAAATTGTTGCTAAAGCATCTCTTTCACATTACACTCTTATAGATAATCGCTGCATTTCGTGCGCAGCGCGTTGTTATATGCAAGTTAGCTATCAGCGCATATTACACTTTGAAGTTTTGCTTGCAGTGACCACGGGAAAATAATTTATGAAACGAAAACAGTGAATGAATCAATCTATTCAACATATATAAGAGTATGTACAGAATTTTATTCATTGTCAGTCAAGTCGGGCCAAGAGAGTAGAGTCAGGGTGGATATATGTTGAATAGATTGATTCATTCACTGTTAATGCAGCGATTATCTATAAGAGTGTAATGTGGAAGGGATGCTTTAGCAACAATTTTAGTTAACTTTTCTTCCTTAAATATATGATAACATGTCATTTTTATATTTATTTAACGACTATTGCGCAACACAAGTGCGGTATAAACAATGCGTCATGCAGCGCGACGCATATAATATGATACTGATGACTTATTTTTGAAAGATGCGATTTCGGAACATAATAAAATCATATATGGTTGAATTTAGCGTAAAAAATGCTACAACTTTTGTCATTACAAAAATTTTGAAATTCGAAAAAATAATACCAAGGGGTAAGAGTAAATTAAAAAAAATTACATTTTTGAAAATCCAACTACACAGTTATAAAGCTCATTACAAGCCATACAACTTCTACTTGAAACATTTTTTTATATCTCCTACGGTTTTGGCGATAGTTACACACAAAGAAAAAACTCGTTTTTTTCAAAAGGGTGTTTCACCCTTTAAATTTGAGTTAGGGCCGCTATAAAAAAATACGTGTCTTCTCAAATTGTATGTTTTACAACATATTTCAAGGAGAATCAAATCGGGAGGGGACACTTGTGAACGTTCCCTTTAAGAGTGTTGTCAGCATGTGTGTTGCTACACTTCTGCACTTCAAGACGAGAAAAATTTTTTTTATAAAGAATACTATTATTTTGATATACACTATCTCTATTTGTCTCCACAACACGTTACATATACATTTTACGACCGATATTAATTATATCAATGTGATTAGTGTCATCAAAGCTGCGAGCTGACAGGTCTGAGCGCCGCCATGTTGAAAAAGGACAGACATCTTTTAGAAAAAGAAAGGAAAGAAAAAAGACGCTCTTATGCGGGAATTGACATTTCACGGGATGTAGAAAAGGACAACCATGTCGCATTTTGATGCTTCTAGTTGACAAAGGAAAAACTTATATATTAGAGAAGGATGACGAACAGACGACGACGACCAAGACTTACATAGATTTCGGCATATTTTGACTTTGGCAAACTTTGGCAAACTTTGGCAATTAATATAGTTTTTTAGAAAGCATGTACAAAAAAAGTAAAGATACTTTTATTATGTAAATCGCATGTGCTCTATCGATTGAGCCTATTATAAATTCGATCGGTCCACGCATTATTGAGATATGAAAATCTCGACTCCTATCAGCTCATGTGCTCGCGTAAAGATACACGGTCGGTCTTGCGCTGCGCGTGAACTTGGCGCGAGACACTACCGTGTCTCTTGATAAATAAATGCAAATGCCAACGAAAGCGCGCGCCGCGCGGCTTCTCAGCGCCATCAGCGCACCTAACGTCAGAAATCGGAACATGGACATTTTAGCTGGACATTTTTATCGTACTATTTTAGACATTTCGACTTTGGACTATTATAACTTTTTTTCTACAGCACCTACAGTAAAAACAAGCATACTTTTCTTATGTAATTTGGGTATGCGCTATCGATTGAGCCTAACAACAACTCAATCGGCCCAGCCGTTATTGAGATCCGATAATCTCGGCTCGTCTCAACTTTCGGGCTCGCGTAAAGATACACGGTCGGTCTTGCGCTGCGCGTGAACTTGGCGCGAGACACTACCGTGTCTCTTGATACAACTATATTCTTTTCGCCGTCTGCTCGCTCGCCACTACTACTTTACGAGCAACGCTCGCCAATACTTTAAGCTGGCTTTAGAACACATCGCACATCCTTCGTTATTTCATTGCGTTATATTTCGCATAGCATCTCCGTTCATCATCAGTTTCCGTCACTTATCATCAATGCTTTCCGTGCCAGTTTGATTATTTATTGTAAGTTTGTTCTTTATTACCTCTTTTTCTAAATTTTTTATATATTACAGAATCGATAAAGAAAGAATCTTTCAAATATGTTGTTTTATACAAAATGAGACACCTGCAGAAATATTTGCACACATAAAATTATGTGAGTCGATAAATCATAATAGTTTCTGCAAAAGTAAAAAGTTTTATTTTAACATGTAACAATATGATAAAGTATTGTTTTCAATATATTTTTTAAAATTATTATCTAGCAAAAATCACAAAATCAAATCAATTCATTTAATAATTCTTATGCTATTTATGTATGTTCTTTGGAAATAATTGTTTTATTCCCGACTGAAAATATTTTGGAATATAAAAACCCCTTGCACAATAGGCAAAACTTTTATCGTTAGCCAACTTGTGTCAGCACAGTGCCCCGTAAATGTGGGTTCGAAGTAAAATACTGCGCTTTAAAGGGATAATATAAAAAAAAAGAAATACTGCTATTTTTGTCACAGTTAAACTGAAACGAATTTTAAAGAAAGAATTCGGTTTATTCATAGAATTTTTTTCCCAAGACCTTTTTGCAAAGATCTGCAATGACCGTATTTGATGCTGGTCCAATTTTCAGCATCTGCACCGCAAGACATCCTTGTCAGTTTGGCAAAATGTATTAGTACAATAAAGCTATAAATCGGACCTTTTATGTAAATAGCTAAGTAAAATTATTGGCAAAGAGCCGCAAATTGTTTACGTTATTCATGTAAAATTAATTCAAAAAGGTTTTTATTAATTTACTTTTAAAAAAATAAAATTTTAATTTTGATTAATAAACATGAAGCACACAAAAATCTTTCAATCCACGATCTAGAAATATTCGGTTAAAAAATTTAAATTTTTATGTTGATAGAGTTTAAACAAATTCAGAAATGACCCGAAGCATCCACAACCGCGTTGAAAGATTTTGTGAAAATTTCACGAAAGGACTAATTAAAAAGACTACATTAGCAAGTTCGTTAAGTCTGTTATAATATTGCAACGTGGGCGAGCAGCGGAATAGCGGGTGCGCTCACTGCATATTGCAATCATTTGCGTCACGCTAATTGTTGTATAACTTTCGATTTAGGCGTCGATGCCGCCGCCCTCCGATCACGGCGGAAGCGTCGGCGCGGCCGCTCTTTTGTTTTTTTTCTTGGCGCGATATAAAACGATGTTACACATATACGCGTAGAATGGCGGTCGAGGGGGGCTCTCCTTTCCAACGATTCGAAGGAACGAGGCCCCACTTCTAGTGAAACAATCGGTTACACTTTCGTTGCTGCGACTAGTGGTACCACTCAACCACCTTCTTCCTACGTGAGAATCCGCGATGGCAGACAGACATCGCGCCACACGTCATTATACTTAACCTGTTATAAAAGTTAATTGTCCTACCTTGTCTGCGAATAAGAATTATATATATCAATGGCTGCAATTAAAAATGAAATTAAATCTGTAACTATGTGTTACATAGGCTACCTCACTTCATTTAATCTATTTAAAAAGGCGATTCGAGTCTAGAGAGTTGAAAACAGGGCGTTCTTTGCAAATTTTGAAATGTTTTTGAAAGTGTTGTTTTGGAAATAATAATTTTTTAAGAATAGCGCTGTAGTAATATGAAGCTAACAGGCGACAGCTTGCGGCCGGCGCACGAGACTGCGCCACGTGCACGTTGCATTCTGCACGACCTCACTTTCGTACGAGACTTCGAGCAGACAACGTGTATGCATTAAGTGAGGATCAAATTTTACGTTCCGGTTAAGTATAAAAAAACAATTATATTTTTCTTTCTGTATGTTTAAAGACGCAAATTTTCTTGTTTTTGAACTGTTTGCGTGTACAGTGAATATATATAGTTTTATATACCAAGAAAATTGTTTCTTTTATTTGTCACATGTTCGTTTGTCTCACATTCAATTCCATAAGTGAAATTTAACAGAAAAAATGAAATGAGATATAAACATGAGATTCAAAGCATTGTATTTATTTATATTTTTAGAATTTTAAACAATTTTGAAAAAAGATTCAAGATTTAAAGTTTACACTTTAATTTCCTTTTTGAAATGTTTTCCACGATAATTTGTTTCTGAATTACAGATTTTACAAAAAAAAGTTGTTTATTTTATAACGTTTTTTTCAAAACGGTATAACTTTATCAAAAAAGATCAAAGAAAAATTTTTAAAATGGATTTGTTAGAAAATAAATAAGCTTAAAAACGCATACATTTTTGTACCCGGCAGTCGACTCATTTGAACAAGGCAATAATTTAAAAAAAAAATTTTACATATACATATATAAATTTCCAAAAAATTAAAAAAATTTTAAATTTATAAAAAAATAATTTAATGTTAACTTATTCGGTAAAATACATAAAACGGCTATTTTTTTATATTTCTATGCTAAGAAAAAATTTTTTGGAAATTTATATATGTATATGTAAAATTTTTTTTTAAAACTATTGCCTTGTTCAAATGAGTCGACTGCCGGGTACAAAAATGTATGCGTTTTTAAGCTTATTTATTTTCTAACAAATCCATTTTAAAAATTTTTCTTTGATCTTTTTTGATAAAGTTATACCGTTTTGAAAAAAACGTTATAAAATAAACAATTTTTTTTGTAAAATCTGTAATTCAAAAACAAATTATCCTGGAAAACATTTCAAAAAAAAAATTAAAATGTAAACTTTAAATCTTGAATCTTTTTTATTTCTCCATGATAAGATAATGTGCAAAGAATGTATGCTTTTTTTAAAATGGGAAAAATTTACCGATTATTATACCGGCAAAGTTCAAACAAATAATCCTAAAAAAAGTATACCATAGATATTCTTGAAGAACATGATTTATAAATTACTCAATTCAGGAGGTAGACAGTCGGATATAAAAAAACGATTATAAACGGTTTTTTTCAAAACGGCATAATTTTATTAAAATCGTAGAAAAATTTTTAAAATATGGATTTGTTAGGAAATAAATGAGCTTAAAAACGCATACATTTTTGTATCCGGCAGTCGACTCTTTTGAGCAATGCAATAGTTTAAAAAAAATTTTTTTTCCATTTCTCAAAGTATATCTTCAACGTCCGACATTTTGAAAAACATTTTGCGTAATTCAATTTTGTTTTTTTTTTGTTGTTAAAAGGAATGTTTCAGCTTTAATTTGCGATTTTTTTCATCCCAATACGATGATTTTTTGCTGAGTTATCGCTATTCAAAAATGTTAAAAAATTGTGCTAAAGTTTGGTGGCTCGTTTTTTTTTTGCGAGTGAGTGTACATCTGTGGTTCATTTTTCAGTAAAAAGTATCTGCTTTTTAAAAATTTAAAATGACCAGATTAAGGATTCAAAAGATATTGAAGTTAAAAGTTTCAGATTCATTAGTTTAAGCACAGATAATCTAACACTGACAATAAAAAAATTTGATTGGTTCAATATATATTTTTACCTTTTTGTATTCACTCAAAAATAAAATAAACATAAATTACAAAGTCTCTGCCGAGAAGCAGTCTCTCTCTCTCTCTCTCTCTCTGACTTCACTAGACATCAATTGCTAACACATTACACAATAGTGTTTACCTAACACACACAACATGAAATTCAGTCTGTTTTAAATGGATTCTTTTTAAAATACCAGTTACTGTACTGAAGATGACCCGATAGTGGCCAAAACGTATACTGCTCTTCAATAAAGAAAATTTGGAAAAAGAATAAACTGCAAAGAACATCCGACATCCGGTTCTCGATCCCAATTATCATTATACATATTTTATAAATTACAAAATTGTGAACAACGGGACTTTTTTTGGCATTGTTCTTTCAAAATTTATTGTTACCCAAAAAGTAAAAGGTAGCAAAGGTTGTTAAAATGCTTCAACTTTTTGTTGTTAGTAATATATTGCAGGTAAGTGATACTTCACTGCTCTTTTTTCGATTGTTGCATAGAATTCTATGAATAGAACCATAAATTTGAATAGATCCAACACAATGGAAACAATTTTGGAATTTATTTCTACGAAAATTTATAAAAAATGAAAAATATATGTAAACGTTAATTCTGTGAATATTCACTATATATATATATATAATAAAATTCTTAAAAACTCATATGATTAAACTATAAATATATAAAAAAGAGCAACAAGAGCCGCTGTTAGATGTACGTGCAAAAAAACATATATTCCAATACAAATAAGAACATACGTTTCGGTTTGAATATCAAGTTTTGGTTTGACCATCTTCAATGTATAATACGTACAAATGCTCGCAATACAAATTATTATAAACGATAAGTTCGTGTTATTAATAATAAAAGTAGTCTTAACGTGAAAATAAATGTGTAGATCTTGTGAATCATTGTTTGACTATTGTCCGCTGTAATATATCGAATCAAAATAAAATTACTAATTAAGCACAAAATATAATTATAAAAACTAAAATAAAATAACAAGAAAACAGGTACATCCCAGACAGCAGGATCTCCAGAAAGGATTAAAAAAGAATTCTTTTTTTAAATTCTTTATGATCTGCCAAAATAATTACAAAAAAGTTGTTTAAAAGTGCTCTTTTCTGAGTTTTTTAACAGTAAATCAAAAAGAATTCACTATAAACTTATATTTCTAAATTTCACAAAATGGTTCTTCATGATCAGCTCATTTTGACATTATATAATATGATGCGCGAAAACAACAAACACGCATCACCCAATCTGACCCGTCATTGTTTTTGCTAATCATCCATATATGTTCGTTGATTATTCTCTTTGTTATTTATATTTATTCACGAAGTACTTTCTAAGTTTCGCAGTTCGCAGTGCACAAAAAGACACGCAGTGTGTAAAATTGTTCTTGGTACAACGATCTCTAACGCAATTTTTCACAGGTAATTTTTTGAGGTACGTTATATTTGTTATATACATAAAGAGCTCTTTATGATAAAATCAAAATGAGCTCAGAAGTCGACGCATCCGAGTACATTATGAGCACATTCTAACCACTTTCTGATCTGAATTTATCAACTCATTGTCAGAAAAATTTTTGGAACTTTTTAGGAATATTATATGAGGTCATCATGCTGTCTGTCTGTCACGCATTACGTACTATTCACTATAATGTTCCTAAAAATGATTGCAAACATACATATATAAAGAATGCGCAAACAAGGAAGATACGTGTAGTATTAAAAAAGATTTGATGTAAAATGCTAAAAATCTGACTAATACCATTAATTATAAATGAATCAGTATTCTACGAAAAACATAACCGAACAACATACTGTTCATATGGCGGTTTTGTCTATGCTTCATTATGTCAGCCGGAACTGGAACTAAACGAATTGACAAACGACACATGGATGTTAGCTCTGCGCGTGGCGACCATATTTCGCACGAACGCACGCAGGCGAACATATGTAGTAAATACTACACATTTATTTACTGCACATGTACGGGATGTTCCAAGCTATTGAGAATTGACAACAAAACGTATTTGATTAGTTTTTTTCCAATAAATATAAAAGATTTTGTCTGCCCTTGAGAAATCTATTTTGGCAAACAGCAGGGTGTCCCTTGCGCATTAACTGACACAATGGTTCGCGTGTCTTGATATTGCTTACACGAGCCTTCGTAAACGGCTATTAACACTTAATTTATTAGAGGGTTAGGTCTCTCTCTTCTGCTCTTTTCTGAACAACGTTCGACAAAATTCTATTTTTCTTATTTAATAGGGTAGAGTTATTTAAATTTTTTATATGAAATGATATAATATAAAGTTAAATTTCAATATATATAAATAATTAGGCAAATATTAATTAATGTGTCACATACAGGCCAGTTCCAGAGACATTAAACAGGAACTAATTCCCACAAAGCTGTTTAATGTTTTAAATGCTTTATTTAGGTGTAAATATTATAGGTTTTATTTTGCGTCCATGATTTCAAAGCAAAAGATAGTAATATAAGCTGAAATATGTATGATTTTTCACTTTTTGTGCTAAATCTACGAAACTATGGAGAAATTTGTAAAAGCCGTAGAATACTTCTATTTTCTCTATTTTCGAACAAATAATATGACACCAAACGGAGCTCTGTGCGACAAATAGTTTTGGAGATATAGCAGTTCAAAGTTTGAGTAAAAAAAATCAGAAATCACTTGAAAATGTAACCTTTTTACATTTTGCATCCACAAACATTACCGACGTCTCGGACGAGAAAAGTGCATATGACATTATTGTAAGTAGATTTTATGACGAAAAAAATGCGACACTGGGGAGTTATCATTGTGGATCCTGTTAATATTAATTAGAAAATTAATAAAATAAAATAATAAAAATTATCTATCCCCAGCTACTGTCCGCGTGGATTGCATATATTGATTACATACATTGATCAGTTCTAAAACGATCCGCAGTCAAAAGATTTACATAAATTTGAGACGTTCTTTTCACCGTTGATTTATCGTTTTATTATCTGCTAAACATGTCATGGACGCAAAGATATTTGTTTACAATTCCATTCAGTTGTCCATATTCTATTGTTCATCTAATGTCACACTGCGTAGGTAGCATGGCATTTTTAAAAAAAGGCTACCTCGGCATTGATAATATAGATCTGTTCTTTATAGCTGAACTGGCAGCACAAAACATCCTATGACATCTTAGGGATATCTGAATGTCCTGAGGTAATCCTCAGGAGGTAATCCTCAGGACATTCAGATATCCCTAAGATGTCATAGGATGTTTTGTGCTGCCAGTTCAGCTATAAAGAACAGATCTATATTATCAATGCCGAGGTAGCCTTTTTTAAAAAAAAATATGCAGCTGTATGTTGCAAATTACATATTTTTTCTTAAAAGCAACAATGTGTTTTCTTTATATCAATTGATTTGTCTCATTATTTTATGCATAAAAGTATTAAGGTAAGATTCCCGAAAATTGAATGTTTTACAAGATATTTTGTATTTTATGTCAAAATGCTGTAACTTTCAAGCCTTATAACTCGAAAAGTACTTAATAAAAAATAACTTCATTATAATGTTTCGGAAACGTCTTGACACCAACTGTAAGAATATGTAATAGAAAATAGGAGTTTCCATTTAAGATTTCAAAGTTGACATTTGCGGTGTTCTTCAAGATCACATGAAGGTTATTTCAATATAACCATATAATAGACCACTTGATATACTAAAACTTTTGTATTGAACATTTTCTTCCATAATCATTATTTTCCAAGATATTTGACCGTTACGGAACTTTCTCCCATCACTGTATATTTATCACTGACAAGGAAACATTCACAATTGATCCCTCCCGATTTGATTTTCCTTGAAATATGTTGTAAATCATACAATTTGAGGAGACAAGTATTTTTTTATAGCAGCCCTAACTCAAATTTGAAAGGTGAAACATTCTTTAAAAAAAAAAAAAGGGTTTTTTCTTTGTGTGTAAATATCGCCAAAACCGTAGGAGATATCAAAAAATGTTTCAAATACAAGTTGTATGGCTTGTAATGGGCTTTATAACTGTGTAGTTAGATTTAGAGTAGAGGTAAAGTTAGGGTAGAATATGTTGAATAGATTGATTCATTTACTGTTTTCGTTTCATAAATTATTTTCTTGTAGTCATTACAAGCGAAACTTCAAAGTGTAATATGCGCTGATAGCTAACTTGCATATGACAACGCGCTGCGCATGAAATGCAGCGATTATTTATAAGGGTGTAATGTGGAAGGGATGCTTTAGCAACAATTTTAGTTAACTTTTCTTCCTCAAATATGTGATAACATGTCATTTCTATATTTATTTAACGACTATTGCGCAACACAAGTGCGGTATAAACGATGCGTCATGCAGCGCGACGCATATAGTGCGATACCAATGACTCATTTTTGAAAGATGCGATTTTGAAACATAATAAAATCATATATGGTTGAATTCAGCGTAAAAAATGCTACAATTTTTGTAGCATTTTCATTACAAAAATTTTGAAATTCGAAAAAATAATAACAAGGGGTGGGAGTAAATAAAAAAAAATTAATTTTTTGAAAATCCAACTACACAGTTATAAAGCCCATTACAAGCCATACAACTTGTATTTGAAACATTTTTTGATACCTCCTACGGTTTTGACGATATTTACACACAAAGAAAAAACCCGTTTTTTTTTTAAAAGGGTGTTTCACCCTTTAAATTTGAGTTAGGGCCGCTATAAAAAAATACGTGTCTTCTCAAATTAAATGTTTTACAACATATTTCAAGAAGAATCAAATCGGGGGGAGGAGATACTTGTGAACGTTCCCTTGTAAGTGTTGTTTGTATTCAATAATAACAAAGAAATTTAAGAGATACGATTTAGGCTTGCTCGTTAATTTGATTATCTTCACTGTGTAGTATTTATTTTTGCAGAAAGTAGATTATATTTAAATTAAGTAATTTATCACATTAATTTCATTTATAAACACGCGTTGGAAAACCGGAGGGAACACAAAAGACATGATGTATAAGAACAAAAAATTACTATTGCTATAACTTTTAAATAACGCAAAATATATGCTAAGAGAATAATATTATTATTTTATTAATCTACGTTCTGGCTCATATTTTCTCGAAAGATGTGTGCTTGTATTGTTATAATACTTCTTACGTTTAGATTTATAATCATGCTAAGAACGTGAAAAGGGTCTTTAAAAGTATATTTTTGAGCATATAAACGCAAGAAAACATATGTTCCATGCAAATTACCTACCATATTTGCAGCAGATGAACAAAGTGTAACGAAGGCAATCGTAAATAACTATTCCAGTTTCACGTCTTTGTCTTCGTTTGTCGGTACGCTGGTATGATACTTACGTCAAAGTGTAACAAATTCTAACATATGTATGACATTTCTTGGCTTTCTGATCTGATTAAAAAACTAGAAAAAAGAATTATAGCATCAAAATGCCTTCCAATATAGATAGATAAAAGCTTTATTGTTTTTCTTAGGATTATTTTTTTGTATAAATAAAAATTAGAAAATAAAATTTAAGATATAAACAATTTATTAAATAAATATTTAAAGAAAATTTATTTTTTATCTTTAAAATTGTTTTTTTTAAATGAATTTTGGTAAACTATTAAATAGGCTATTAATTAGAGGGAGTAATTTAAAATTAAATAAAGCTTATCTGATATCAGTTAGTCTTATCAGTCATATCTGGAAAAAATGATTATTGAATACATTCTTTGACTATAGAACAGTAATTAACGGTAATTAACATGCCTTCAGGCAATAAAATTCGCTGAGGGTAATCAAATAACGAATCATTCATCGACGACACGTTTTGCAATCGTCGATTTGTAATCGTCTGCATTAAATTAATTTTTCTTGTAATTTAAATTTAATTATATTTGAGAAAAAGAGGGATCGAGAGCCAAAGCAGGATTTCAGTAGCTTCTAATAATCTTTTTTATTCAGATACAAGTCGTAAACGTTTCAGTCGATCTTTCGACCATCTTCAGTACATAGATTTGATGTTTGTCTAAATTGTTAAATTAAATTCAGATCAGATACTAAACTAAATAGAAAAATAAGTACGCATTGGGATCTACCTGATAGATTGCGAGAATTAATCGTGTAGCGTACATTAGTTTGGTTGTAGTCCAATATTAAAAAACAATTCGAGATCAAATACAAGACTGTGACGTAAGAAGGACAAATTATAACATGAAATTTAAAAAGATTATTCGGAAGTAATTTTCTTTATTGGATCTTTTATCTCGTAAGTATTCTTATCCGAGAAAAGCATATTCCAATCGAGACAGCAATAGATAGCATCTGAAAAAGATGAAGAAGAGGAGTTTAATTAGTAAAAACATTTCAATTTATTAAACAAATTTCTAATTGCGATTAATTTAATTTTAAATTCCACGTCTTTTAGTTTTAATAATGTTTTCTCTAAGCAAATCTTTGGCACGTTTATGCGCTCTCCTCTTTCCCCTCTTCTTTAAAATAGGCCAATCGGAGTAGACTACGTGGCCCTTTGCAAAGAGCGCATAAACGTGCCAAAGATTTGCTTAGAGAAAACATTATTAAAACTAAAAGACGTGGAATTTAAAATTAAATTAATCGCAATTAAAAATTCGTTTAATAAATTGAAATGTTTTTACTAATTAAACTCCTCTTCTTCGAAGCGTTGGTAATATTTTCGCTTCTCTAATTATGTACTAAATTTTATAATTTTTGTATTACACTGAAGATGGTCACGTACCTTGGCCGAAACGTCTGTATAAATTTATAATAAAAAAAGGAATTTTTGAGCAAATCGATCCAGCTCTTGCTCTATTGGCTTTATATATTAAAACGATTTTTAATTTAATTAAGAAAGAGCAATAACCTAATATTATTTGTATTTTGAATAAAATGTATTTACATTTATTTTCTGTGTATGTATTAATAATAATATATTAATAATGTATTAATAATTACATTCCCTTGTAGAAAAAAATTAAAAAAAAAAAAATCTTAAAAAAGTACTTAACCGCTGAGCTACGCGTTCTTCGATTTTATGCTCTACTCCATGTGTTAATATAGCGCTTGGGATTCTTTAATCTCGATTTTCTCGCGAACGCTTGAGAAGTGCATCTCATCCGTTTACCCTGAAACACGTGACATGATACTCTATCGATACACGGAGTTTCGACAAAATCGATTGGTATCACGTCGTAGTCTCCCCTTGTTAGCCATAGAACATCTTCCTTATCAATTAATATTCTACTATAAATAAGTAGATGATTTTGTTTGCTGCTGAAAAAGTCATTGAAATGACATATTATTTTCAATTCTTTACACGAGCGACTAAGTAGAAATAGGAATTGACAATCACATCAACTTTTTAAATGTTTTGATCATTATTGAAAATAGAAAAATCACCTTTGACCGATTTTACAAACCGACGTTTTCTGGGAGGTACTTGAGCTTTTTCTCACATCACTCATTAACGCATAAAAGAGGAGTAATTCTGGGTATAATTGACAGGGTTTTGTTCAATCCACTCTTAAAAAAGACATGAGAAATTGATACTTGAATGTTGATACTTTGAAGTCTCGAAAGTCTCGAAGTGTATTGTTGACGCTTTTCCGCGACGCTGATTGGTTATTTCGATTATTCTGACAGTTTGATAGTTTGACAGCAAAGGTTATTTTAACGGTTATTAAACTATTATAAGTGCGCGCGCGTAGCGTATTCTGTATTCTCTAGTAGAATGTAAAAAATAATTATAGTTTACATTTAATAGTTGATAATAAACATAGATAAGATAGAACTAAAATCAATAGTAATATACATATATTATATTCATGAAAGGAAAAGGTAGCTATATTCTCCGTTTGAGTTAAATTGTTTTAATTTTATTAAAATAGAAATGCACAAAGTTTGGTTGTGATTATACCATGATTGGCCGAATCATATTTAAACCTCTATTGTTCTCGTTCGGCAGACAAACGTAAATGATTGTGTACAGAGTGCGTCAGTGAATCGGCGGTTTTGAAAATGCAAGCAAATGGTCTCATTTCTTTAGTTTTAACAAATATACACAAAAAGTACGTACAAGCACTTAATTTAAAAGCACTTAATTTAACCATCTTACAGCTTGAAAATAAAGTCCTATTTGGTTTCTGATAGCTTCAATGTCACAAAATGTCGACAACGCGCAGAATGGCAGAGGCCATCAATTTTCCAATTTTTGAATGAGTTTTTATGGCATATTTGTGCACGCAGACAATAGAATCGGACACTTTTGTGTTCGTTTGTCTTAAAAGGCTAATGAAGGTTAAAGGAACAGGGACAATATTAGAAATGTATTTTTCTGTTTTCAACAAACCGGTGTCATGTATTGTGCAACGCCGCGGTAGTCTTTTTTAAAAATGCCATGCTACCTACCGCAGTGCGAACATTAGATGAACAATAGAATATGGACAATTGAATCAAATTGTAAACAAATATCTTTGAGTTCATCACATGTTCAGCAGACAAGCTGAACGATAAATCAACGGTGAAAAGAACTTCTCATATTTGTGTAAATCTTTTGACTGCGGATCGTTTTAGAACTGATCAATGTATGTAATCAATATATGCAATCCACGCGGACAGTAGCTGAGGATAGATAATTTTTATTATTATTTTATTTTCTTAATTTCTTAATTAATATTAACAGGATTGCAAAGAGCCACAATGCGAGATCTTTGTACGAAAGCTTATGTATTTATGTTTGAAGATAAAATGTATTTGCAATCCAAATGTTTTGGCCTGATATCAAGCCTTTCTCAGTGTACAAGAATATTAATTAAAAATCGTATGCAGCAGTTAGACAGAGAAAAAGATGTGAATCGTCTATTAAGCTTGAGCTTGATAACAAAATTCTTTTTCTTCTTATTCTTTTTATTTATTGCAGTATAAAATTCCATTTGATTGACTCGAATATATGCGTTTCTCAAGCTTAATATGATTCACATCTTTCTATCTGTCTAATTACTGCGTACGATTTTTAATTAATACTCTTGTACACCGAGGAAGACCTGATGTCAAACCGAAACGTTTGGATTGCTAATACATTTTACCTTTAAATGTAAATACAAATGCTTTCGCACGAAGATCTCGTATTGTGGCTTTATACGCTCCTGTTAATTTTAATTGATATTTTCAATCATTTTAGCCTTGTTATTATTTTTTTTTAATTTTTACTAATAATTTTTATTTGTGTCGGAAATATAAGTAAAAAAATTTGTTAAACACGTATATGTATATGTCCATATTTTAAATTATACCTGAAAATGTATTGAAAAAGATGCCTATGAAATTGTGCGTTTCTTTCTTGCGCGTCAATTTACAATACGCAATTTTTTTACTAACAATTTTTTTACCCAGTCTTATGAGATTCCGTTAACAATAGTATTTTACATAAAATCGATAGATCACAGTACCCTTGAGAAACGTTCTCGATTTTTCAGCTTGTTGCGAGAGAACAATTAATTAATTGTTCTGGGAAGGTGGTTCAAGCGTGACAGTATTGGCTAAAAGTAATGCTTTTGTGAAGGGATAATGGATTAAGAAATTCTCATTTATGTACAAACCGAAACTTTTAGCTACGATTGTTCGAAATGTTATAGTCTGATATGTGTATTAAATTATACGCTGTGCATTGTCGTAAATGTGACAACAGTGTATTGATTTATTTATGAATTTCTAATTTGTAAGGTGAAGTATTGTGATCATACATTCTATTAGTAATTGTGATTTTTTTATATTATTAAGTATAAAATATGTCGACGAAAGTGAGACATAACGGAAAATGAATTAAAAAAGCACGTCACAATAATGCAGTGTTGTTATATTGTTATATCAGTGCTTCATCATTAAGTAATGTAATAAAAATCTTCAAATTTCAAACTTTAATTTCTCATTAATATACAGGGTGTTCCAGCGTTGTTTTCGAGTTATCGCCATTTTTCTGTTGAAATTTGAAATTGCTTTGCTTCCGAATTTTTTTGTCAAAAAAAAAGAGATGGTTTTTATGAGATATAAATTTTATAACACAATTAAAGTTAAATAAAAGTTGTGAACTGTTTTAGCACTGCTTAGAATGCACCACGTGGAGATTCAGACCGTTTAGGGTTCCTTGGCAAACGTTTGAGTCAGTCGTACGCATTCCATCCATGCATTTCCGGACCCGCATCTATGTAAACTGTTTCTTGGTTTTTTTTTTGTTTTGTTCCCCATTTATCTTCGGACCAATTGACCTCGTTTGTGAATATATCCCCAATATACAGGTATCACAGGCCTTACCTTAAATAAGGTTATAAAATCTTAACACATTTATTACCAACATATTTTACATAAGAAAAATCTGACGTTCCATATGCATTAAACTAATATATTTATTATGTATAAAGCATGAAATATTTGAACAAAAATTAAATTTTATATTTTATTACATTACCGTATTTCTTTGCGCGTACATTATACTTAATATTATAAAAATGATAAATTATATTTTTTTTTTGTAATTTTTTTATTATAATGATGTAGTTTTACATTTTAGTAATTTGTTTTTGAGATCTCATTTATCTTAAAACTAGCAAAAAATATAATTTTAAAAAATATTCTAAAACTTAAATGATATTTCTACACCTTAATTATTATTTTCTTTAAAATTATTCGATTTTATAAGGAATACTAAAAAAAGTCAATAAATAATAATTTTACCGAGAAGGACGGAAACAATAGAAAAATTCTCGCACTTCCCCGGAAGTGCTATTTCGATTCGCCTCAGACCTCATTAGTTTAAATCGACTTTTCTTTCTTCCTTTTTTCCTCCTGTAATAATTTTGTAAATTAATGGCTACGTTTGCTTTGGACGCTTACGCGCTGAAAGCGTCATTCTAGCTTTCTTCGATGTATAATGAGCAAGAAAGATAGACTGATATTTTTAGCACGTGAGCATCCGAAGCGAACGCAGTCAATATGTTTCGTGAAAAAAATGCTATCTATCAACAATAATAAATAAAAAAATTCGATTATTATTGGGTTAAAAGTTCTATTAGAATTTAAAACGACGAAAAAAGTAGGCTCGCAAATAGAATCGGAAAGTAAAAACATATAATTAATGGAAGTCAACGCGATTATTATTATGCCCGCTGCTACATCGAATTCAGCATGGTGTCCTAAATTCCGGACGGTAGAACTAGGAAGTTCGAAGATAAAAAAATAAGCATTAGGCAACAGCGGTAAGAAGAGTCGTAAGGAGGTTACAACGTCGTCGTCCTTGACACTGAAACCAACATCTAGTTCACGAAAAAATTGTGTGCTACTCATCAAATTTAACTATTAATACAATTATTTACTCATTAAATGTAACTTTTGCGTGAATGTAACTGCATCTTCTTCTCTCTCCAATTCTCTTTTTCTATAGAAAAAATGCATTATCGGCGACATTATTGTGCCACTATCGCGGAATATATGTTTTTATGATCTGAAAATGGGTTTTCGCAGGTGTTCCTTGTTCATGCGCTAAACAAAGCACATATCACATAATGTCCAAACCGGCAAAATCTTTTCTTTCTCCAATTTTTCGACTTTTTATTTATGTACTACATTCCACTACATTCATTCTGTCGAATCCAAAACTTTGCTAAAAGTTAAATATTAAACAAAAGTAAACGAAAACAAGGAATTGTAACTAATATGACGATATGATGAAAGAGAAGCGCGCAAAATTAAGTTTTGTCCAGGACGAAGCTATTGTAACAAACATTGTAATTTAGAAATGCCGTTAGGCTTTTAAAAATATTACATTTTTAAAGACACGAAATGACCTATCTTCTATAATGACTCAAGTCGACCTTCCTTCTAAATTACTGTTTAATACTTTGATTCACACAGGAGTGATTCTGGAATATCTTACTACTATTTACTCATGCGGCATCTTTTAAATCGATTACATATTTATAATGTTGTCGTTTTAAGCGTTATCATTTTCTTCATTTAATTTAATCTTGCCACTTTATCTACATATAAACTTTTTCTTTATAAAAATTAATGGGCTATATATAATGAGGGCGCGCAATATGTCCAAATATGCAGAATGTTTTAAGAAATATAGTATCTCGCGGCTTTTGTAATTAAGCTACAGTTATTTATAATTACGTGCAATACATTTGCAGTATGATATCGAGACTGCTATATCAAATTTATCAACAAACAAAAATTCTGAGCAAGCGGCGTACTTTCCAACATTTTCTCGCAAAGCGAGTACTATGTAACTACGCGTCAAGATCGAAGAGACACTTATCGATAAGTCACTAATAAGAAAAAAAGCCGGATGTTACCAGATCCGACCTTACCAAGGACTTCGACCGCTCTCGAGCGAAGAAGCCTGCGAACACACACATACACGCAGTACATGCACGCAGGATGAAGCAATAAACAACCTCTCTTTGAACTCAATTTTATTACAAATGAAGTGAATATGAGGAAAAAATTAAAAAAAGAAAGAAATATAAGAAATAAAAATTTCATTTTTTTATTATATATTTTGATATATATTTTTCCTTTTTCCATACTCAGGATAATTTTGTAAAATATTCCCACAAAATTTACTTTAATTTAATTTAATTACACTCTTCGTATGAAGAGATAAGATAAAATATAATTCTGAGATTGATCGCGCGCATGCACAAAAGGCGGCCGTTACACGAGGATTTACGAAGAAAACTCAATGCAATTGCCGTTACATGCTTGCAGCCACACCTGAGCAGCGTCGGTTCGCCAGTCGTTACATAAATATGCGCGCGTTGCTGCCTTTTTTAACAATCCGTTTCGTAATTGTTTATCACCCCGAGACGGTCGGTGAGCGGTCCGCCGTATAATAAATCGCAAGAGAGCAATTTAAGAAGCGTGTTTGAGTGTGCGCGTAACCGAAAGCAACCACGTTACACATTCCCCGTTGCTTAATTAATAATAATTATCGTTAACAATTAAGTATTTTTATTTCCGGAATCTATATTATATTCCGGAACGATTAATTCAGCATGTTGATCGGAGAAAGATTTTTAACAATAAAAATAAGTGGCTTTTTTCGAATGTAATAATTCTAAATCGTAGATTTTTAAAGAGTTTCCAAAGTCAACGGAATTTTAAGTGATTGCAAATAAGACGGTTTTCTTCTGAATGACGAACATGTGACGATAAGCAATTTCACCTTGCGCATGGACCTTGAAAAGGGGCAGGTGAGTTGTGCACGAGCTTGTACGAACGGAACATCTGCATTATATGAAGAAGTCACGCGGCCCTCGAGACCCCAAAAAAATGAGGACATACCGAGCGGCGTGGGGTCCTGCTTGTGTCCGAACGAGATTCCGGATTCGAGCACAACGAACGGGGAGGGGGGGGGGGGGCATTCCCTACGTCCCGCTTCGCGCCGCGACGGAAGGTATGAATTCTAATAAAAGCGCGCGCGTGCGCACGAGGGCCCGAAGTTCTATTTTCAAAAGTGTAAACTACTAGATAAGCGGTCGGTTGTCAATTGTGTGGCGTTTCGTGAAAAAAGATGTGACCCAGTTTCTCGCGGAGCGCCTGTCAGCCGTGGATTAAAAAGAGCGGATGACTGGCTTAATTCCCGCTAATACATAGCCATCCGAGACACCAGCACGCGCATCTCGCGTAGAAATGGACCGTAGTTGGCGCGCTCGTTACTTCACTCGTAAAATCTTTTTACCGAGAACCGTGTCAGACGGGAAAAACTACGCCCCAGTTACTACGTTGCTGGAAAGAAACGCGGCGATGACTCGCCTTCTAATTATCTCCCAACATTTGCCGGGTTGTGAATTTTTAATGCCGATCAGCCCGAATAAGTCGCGCTTCTTTTCGGGTGTTGAAGATTTTTATCCATTTTGAAAATGCATCCAACGAGGGCATCTAAATGTCTATTTTTGATTTCGATAAACTTTAGCTTTATTACAATTTAGATCAGAATAAAAATGACGTATTTTTTTTATAAGCGCTCGTTAATCTGTTAAAAATTAAGATATCTCCTTGAAAAGAATCAGTTTCTATATTTTTTTGCAAACATCATCAAAACGGCGAGAGATATAAAAAACAATTTTTTAAAATAAAATATTCTATCTTTCTGTGCTTTTTAGAGTAATAATTAGATTTTGAGTAAAATACCTGTTCAAAAATGTATTGAAACATGCTTAAAAGAGATTTTTTTAAGAATATATTTTATCTTTTTAAGAAATAAAAAATATTCTATCTTTTGACATTTCTTTTTCGTAAAAATTTAGTTTTTTTGTGCTTTGTTCTTTCAAGGATACAGAGTATATAATATTAGAAAAAGTTGTGTAAGTTTATGAGTCGAATTACAGCAAGTTGCAGCTGTTCTCCATAAATTATTACAAAAAGAAAAATAGTAAAATAGAAGAAAAACCTAGTAAATTCTGATCATAAATAAGTACAAAATATCATTCTTTTTCAGTATTACAATTTACCAACATTGCACGACCTTTGCCTTATTTAAAAAATAAACAATATTTTTCGTAAACCTTTTGCTAAATCAATACATGACAAAAGAAAAGCGGAAAAGTGTTTGTCACTATGGATCGATATTAAATAACGCTAATACACAAGGATCTCATAACCGAGCGCGACAGATGAAAAGTGAAAAATCGTGGCCTCCCCCACGTTCTAATTCGCACCAACCGATCGTCGCTTTTATCGCGGCAGCGACTGAAGACCATTTAGGAATAGTGGCCGATCGCAGGCGCTTCTTCCCAGTGGCGTGGTCAGGCCAATTGGAGCAAGGAGAGACCGAGCTATCCGGCGTCGTCGGCGCGAAAACGCGAGAACTTGGCGCGGAGAGAGATTGTTTCGCAGTACTCGCTCGCTCTATCCGAAACCAAGAGTGGGTCGCGTTCGTTTTACGGTGGTCGATAATGAGTCATGCTCGCGCGCTATCCGCTCTTTTTCTTCTTTAATATGGATATTCAATTTTCACAATTTTTCTTTTTTATTTTCCCATCGGCCGTTGTCTTTCCTACTGTTCAAAATAAATTTCTGTCTTATTTTATCGCGCATTAGCGTAACAAGAATTATCAACTTGCTCAATCAGATTCTTTTTTTATGAATTTTTAAATCAAGCTTAAAGCCAACAATTGATCGATATTTTTTGAGATTTTTTACGCGGCTAAATATCCATTAAAAAATAAGTCTTCCCTTCCTTCTCCCCTTCTCCCGATCCTGGGTCTCGCGCGATCCTTCTCTCTCGTGGCCTCGCGATTCTAATAAAAAAAGTCGAGCGAATTCTCTCCTCCGCCTCCTCCCTTCTAGTCGCCCGCGCAGGGCCGCCGTCACTCTTCCGGTTTTGTCCTGTTTAACAAGTGGGCCAATCGAGATTGAGAGTAAATTGCGAGACGAGCCAGCTCGTGCGTGCTCGCGCCGAAGGAGACGCCACGCGCGCACGCGTGCACTCGTATTTTTCTGTTGTTAGAAGGATACGAAAGAATCTTTACTTTTCGATCAATTCAGTCCTCTTATCGTCACGTTTTCACTTCAGGCATGATGACATTTTTGGCAGGTTGCACTGCTCACGTATAATTTACGATAAGATAATATGGAAATGACTCGAACCCGGATATAACTTTGTTAACAATTTAATATATTATGGAATTCATATAATAATATCATAAATTTTTAATTCTCAATGTGAGTCATATTGTTGATATAATATAAATATTTCTCGACTAGCGGCGGTGGAAAAGCAAATTAGATATATTTAAAATATTCACACCATAACATTTTGAAATGAATCCACCAGTTATTCAGATCGTATCCTACTTCAGACCTCATTAAATCCACAACGCCGTTGATATGTTTATAATTCCAAATAGAAAACGCCACATATGAGAACCTGTTGTAACTTTCACTGCGATGATAGAGTAGCCGGCGATTCGCATTCATGACGATTACTATATGCTGATAATAAAAACGATCCTAGAATGTCAAAATATCAGTCGATGTGCGCATATAAATGCGCGAGATGTCCAAAAATAACAGCGTAGCTTCAGCTATACATCGTCAAGAAGTCAATTAAAATAAAATCACGACCGAGGTTTGCAGACGTTATTTTTCAACATTGCACACAAATAAGAATATATAGAGAACACTGTGACATAAAAATAATAATGATAAGATAAAACCGCTAGAAGTGCAGAAATAAAGACATCAACGCGGAGACATCAACGCGCGCACGCGCACGCGGAGATTTCAATGCGATCGCACATCTGTTAGAGAGATACTCCATAAGTATACTCTGTCATTAGCATCTTTAGCATCTTCTCTTAAGTATCTTTTAATACTTACTTGATACAGAATAAATAAATAAGATTCGCAAGCTCTTAAACATTTTCGAGATGCAGTTGAATATTAATAAAAAATCAGAAACGCTTATGTAAAATGTGCTTAGAGTTCCCGAGAAGATTTCACGCGGCGAGTCGCGTAATTAAAATATCACGGCCGGTCGGAAGACGAAAACTAATTACACTCGAAGGCCGCGGCCGACTCGTTACGGTGAAAATGATGAATATTCGGTGCGAGGACGCGTTCTGCGTCGCGGTGTGTATGGACATTAAGGCAGCGACAACGGAATCGCGAATATAGCAGGCATAGTATAACATAGGTAAGTGTGCTTGTGGGTCAGTGGCACAAGAGCTGTTCGCCATCATCGCAGTCACAATGAACAACCGCCGCCGCCGCCGCCGCCGCCACCGCCGCCGCCGTCGTCGTCGCTCCGCTCGTGAAGTAAAATCGCACTTACATTATATAGATCGCGGAACACACCGCGGAGCGCCATTGTTCTTGAACTTATGCGCTCACGCATGAACGATCCACGCATGACAGGCTGTAATACCTACATTGCGACGAAGAGGCGTCGACATGGCGATGCTCATTTGCATAAAGTATCATAGTAGGATATGCACGCTGCTCCATTGTATTCGTAATCTCCCTTTTGAGATTAGAGTTCGCCTAGGATTATTGTGTCACGAGTATGATAAAATGCTGAAGATTATACGGTTATTGACTTACTGAGGACTAAATTCTGGACTTATCTCAGAAATAAGTATCACGAAATTTGAAAAGTAATAAAGAATTAAAGTTTGAATTTAATGATAAATTTGTATTCAGTCACACAGATTATTTCAAATTTCTTATTTATTGTCAAATCTAAAACAAACAATCCTTCACAAGACTTTCCTTATCCAGCGACGTCGAGATAAGATCGACGATTGAAGTAACAGGACAACTAAAATGTTATCTCTCGCATTAAATGCAGCTTTAGATCTGCATCCATATCTGTATCTACATTTATGTGACAAGTAATTATTCAAAGCGAATTTATGCAGTGTAACATAATTGTTGTATAAGAACTCGTCTGGCCTTTAGCGGAAGCACACAGCGCTGCGGCGACTGCTTGGTGAGTTCGTTGCACTCTTTTGCGACATTTTATAATTACGATCACCGCCACGCCGTTACGATCTGCGAACACCGTGCAAAAATGCACGATATCATTGGAGGGCATTCGACACACCACGTTGAACGGAGTTGCTTAATAATTTCCGCGGGCATGACGATTTCTGCCGACATGCTTGACCCGTGCGATTTTAAACGATTATACATTTGGACGGAATCGTGAAATTCCGCACATTGTGTGTGTATGTGTGTGACATATTTTGTAATTTCATGTGATTAATATGTAATTATATAGCACTTAGCCATCGGGTATCGGAGATTAGTATAATTTATTTACGCATGTAAAAAACTGTCTTTTATCTTATCTCTCTCTACTTATTACATTTCAAATATCATTATACCTTCGGACAATTTAATGAAGATAATAACATTTTGCATTTTTCTAGTTTTTCAAACAAAAGTAAGCTCATTACGATAAGAATTTTAACGACATTTAAAAAAACACTTAAAAACTAATTAGTAATTCTATGAAGCCAATAATGGGTTTACTATCTCGAAAAACAGACGAAATCGTTTCGTGCAGGTGTTGCGTCATTATACAGTTATTATTCTAACGGTCTCGCTTGAGATTTCGGGTGTTTAAAACGGCGGGATCAGACACGTACGCGGGGCCTGTATGTCAAGACCTACACCTTGACATTCGACCGACGAACAGAGAAAATTGTGTCAAACGAACTGTAGTTGTGGCTTCCTCGACCTAAATTCGGCTATCAAATTGACAGGGCCGAAAACATCAAAAATTAAATACCAAACTAAATTGCGAAAATTCATATTTCGTTAATTTTTTTAACAGAAATTTAACTTTGCATTTTCTAAAAATATCCAATGTTTTATCCAAAGTGAGCGAACGCAATAAGCATATGTTTACGTGTCCTTCTGTTTAGAAGCACCACACTTATAGATTATTATTATTATAAAAGTCATGATTAAGCAATAAAACTCATCGCACAGGCTATTAGCCATGCTTGGTTAAAATAAATTAATTAATTAATTATATTTGACTAAAAGTGAAAGTTGATTAATCTATTTTTTTCGTAATTGTACGGAAATCTCTCGTTCCTTCATTCTCGATGATTATTCGATGAATAATTAAAAATAAAAATCATAAAATGATGATTATTATCAAATGCAAATTGTGTGAATCATTGATTTCGTTAAAGGTGTAATTACAGTGTTTTCCTTGTCTTGTGCAAAGCTGTGTGCATCACATGTGCATGCGTAACAAGCTGTTTACGTGGAACTCACTTTTACTCGGGCATGAAAATAAACACACGGCATGAAAGGTTTCCGTACAGCAGGCCAGAAAGAAATGTACTTTACAGTTAAGCAGCATGTCTTGCAATTCTATATATTGTTACAAAATAATTTTATTAAGAAAATTTTAATCGACCGATAAAAACGATTTAAGTGCTTAGCAAAGATAGATTATAGCACATTGCTTAGCTTAGAAATATCTGTGATCTGAAAAATATTGAAATGTTTAAATGCACACTATTTCTTTTCATAGGTCTAAGCACAGTTATCTTCTATTAACAGTACTTTATTTATATATTTTTCAATTTTATTTAGTTTAAATTTGTTTTTTTTTTTAAATTTTTTATAAAAATCCTAAAGTACTTCCAATTCTTGCTGCGTTTCTTACATATGCATTCCCCTGCGTGCACTTTTCACGTAATCGTACAATTAGATGGACGTCCATTTTAAACGACCTACCAACGTATTCAACCCGCTAATTAATTACGTGAATGCAGTACGCCGTCGTTAATTACCACACGTCCGACTGTTTTCCATCGCGACGAAATAACGCCACGACATAAAGTTTCGGAAAGATACGAGCGTAACGAAGTGGTAATGCCACCGCGGTGGCTGCGGAGCGCGTTATGCTTCGGCACACACCACTGGCCGCGCACTCTTTTTCTCGGACGAGTGTAACGCGAAAAAAGAGATCGTGCAAAATCGTGACATCGTTCTCCCATTCTCGGTCCGCCGATAAAATATCAGAATTTTGACGGATATTGTAATATTAAAAAAAAAAATTAATCTTAAAACAGGGACTCTCTGAAAGTCTCAAGAGTATCATTGACCATCATTCGGAAAAATAATCCAGTATTTGCCATTTTTCATTACTCAAGTATTAATGCGACGTAAACTGTGTGTAAACGCCTTGAGATTACGATATTACTTCATATTACACTTTTAGAGAAAGTAAATTATTGTAGAATCGTTAATTCGCACTCACGTTTGACCGCTTACCGATATAAACAAAGCGCACTGATTGAAGAAAAATATAACACTTGCCGATTACAAGATTTAAAAAAATAATTTAATGATACATGCTGTTTGATGAAAAAATAATGATTTGATTTCGTCGTTTAAATTATAATAACTGACAAACGTATCGATCAATACTTTTGAATAGATTTTTACGGCTATTTTTTCTTTACGGAAGAATGTCTGAATAGCTGAGTAACAGTAACTGCAAACGTAAATTTCGATGAATCGCAATAAGCTACTTGATAATAAAAGTAACTTGCAATTTTGCTAACACCGGTATGAACCGGCATATTAATGAATCGCATCCTCGACGCAACCATTAACACAAAGGTCTCATAACAGGTAGAAACGCAAAATATTACTATTGTCCTCACTATAGCATTGACTGTCGAACAATGCATTTGGGAGGTCTTGTTTTTTTTCTAAGCCTCACTCAGAAACTTCTCTCGCAGAGTAAATGATTTATCGATTCCGTTCTAGATATTGTTTCAGATATTTCCTATGGTTTAAGTTAAATGTGCAAAAACACACGGTACACCCACAGCGTAGTAAGCATTGGTAAGAATAGACTGCTCACGGAATTCGCATAGCATCAAGAACTTAAAAAGAGAAAGGAAGCTTTGAATAGGTATTGAGTTGAAGAGAGATAGAGAGTCGATAGGTACTGAATTGAAAAAAAGATAGCAAGCTTATTAAAACGTTTGCGTTTTCTTTCTCAATTTGTACGGCTGTAATGATTCCTAGTTAACTATTTTTTGTAGGAATGTATTTTACTGCAGTCTGACGCTACAAATATTTCGAAACGTTCTTCTTTTCCTTCTCTTTTCATTGAAAAGAATGCCTCGAAGGACTTGTAGCGCCAAATCACAACCATTGTTTTCAACTATACAGCGAATAGATTTTGGCGAAAATTTCAAACGATCCCTAAGGAATTTTAATTTTCTTTTCTTCTTTCCTCTACTTTCTTCGACTGCAACATTTCTAGCCTAACCGGCCTAACAGGAAGGTTCCGCTGGAAACTGGGGAGAATTCTCTTCACTTTTTACCGTAAAGTGTACGGAAAAGTGCGAAGCGTTTTCCACGCATATTTAGGTGGCCAGAACGCAGAAGAGCTCTGCGTATGCACGTTCGCTTATTTCATCAAAGCTTGTCTCAAAGGACGGAGAATAATAATAAATTTTCTGACTTGATTTCAGAAACGCTAATATTAAGCTTTAAGTCAGTGATGAGCAACCTTCGTTCTGCAGTGTGCCAAAATTGAAAACCTAATATTCCATACGAGTCGCAACGAACGCAATATATTAAATACTTAAATATATTAATAAAAAAAAATTTAATTTATAATAGATATATAATTTACAAAATAATTGACAATAGATTGTGCTTTTTGCTAAAATTTTTACACTTTAGCTAAATAAAGTGCAACGTTTCGGCGGACCGCAGGTAAGTAGTTGAAGGGCCGCGGATTGCTCATCATTGCTTAAAGTTGATCATAAAATAATTTTGTCTAAATTTCAGGACTTTACCAAATAAGAAATATCGATAAGTATAAGTTTAGAGCTTATATTTTTGTTTAAAGATTTATATTACATTTATTTGGAGTTTTTCGAAAATACGTTTACATCAAATGATACAGTATACGTTATATGAGTTCACATTTTATGCCCACGAAGAAGCGTAGTGTTACAAATTCTAACAACAATATAATGCTCCGTAACTTCGATTCCTACGACTTCTTTCGTTGTTTTGCTTTCTCTTTCGGAACTGGCATGCTCTAGTTCGCCCGCAGCCATCCGTCCATCTATCGGCAGCTCTTGTGCCGTTGGTTTGAGATTGACTCTTTTCTCAATCCAATTAAGCCGAAATAGAGAATAAACCGCAAAACCGTAAGAAAGAGATGTAACAAGGCCCGTTATATTCCATAGTTTATTCCACGAGTTTTATATTCTCGTAAGAAATAACTTGTATAATACATGCAACCAGTGGCAGATTTAAGGAAAAAGGCCCGGTCCGCAAACGTTACAAGGGGCCCATTTTTATGTAGGTAGAACATTTTCGACACTTGTTACCGTGTTCGCGTATCTTAACGAATCTCGATTATGTTGAATTTGATGACTAATGACAAAATTCGCTCTCGAAATTTCTGTCTTTCCCATTTGTAACTTTTAAAATTTGTCGTCTACCCCAAATAAAACCAATCTCAATCAGTCTGAAAATGAAGCGTAACAAGTTGATATTTTTCATTGCGTTTATGTTCTTTGATAGTAGAATTAAGAGTAGTCTATTTCACGATTTTACGTGTTACACGCCTCGGATTACTTTAAATGTTAGTAAATAATTTTTTTATGGGAGCCCTTTTCGGGCCGGGGCGGCGGGGGCCCGGTTCGCAAATCGACATTTGCGGATCGTTAAATCCGCCACTGCATGCAATATATATTATACATGTGTATATTTATAATTATGTTTAATGAATTAATGAATAATATGAATGCTATATGAATATAATATAATTGTCCGATAAAATTATCGGTAAATATTTTATATCAAAATTGAGAATCTCCCATAATATTTAATAAAATTCTTATAAAATATATAAAATTTGCACAATGCATTAATAATAAAAGAATTTAATTTACAATAATCTGCAGAATTCTTGGAAAAAACAAAAGTATAATCTAAGTCATTCGAATTTAAATGTATAAAAATATATGATTTTTATGATCTAATTTGTACGTTTTTAGAAATATAAATATATTAATTACGATCATAATCATAAAAATTATATGCGTAATTTTTTTTGCTAAAATGTTTACGAATAATATTTCTTTATTTCTTTAAGCAGAAATGGCTCCGTTGTCTCATTTATTTCCACAAACCTTTTATTGGCTCGGCTAAAATAATAAATATCCCCGGTGTAAATATCAAACCACAGCGCGTGAATGTGCAAATCGTGTCTCTCCAAGCGCTTCTTCAGAAACCCATACGACGCGATATTTTGAAGCTGTTGCAATGTATTGATCTGTAACAAAGAAAACTCAATATACAAGCTTATCGCAACTGTTTTTGCACTGATCTCTTTTTCCAACTAACTTGTGACAACTTGTCTTCAATAGCGAATTTATCTTCTGGATCAATGTAAGCGACAAATTTTCGCAGCGGAGTCTCAGCTTGGAAAATAATCGGCTCGTGGAAACCGGTGACTTCGAGATGCTGAAACTTTGCCAAGCTGCTGCTGGCGTGCGCACACAACCACGCTCTCAACGGCGATATTCTTCTGTTCATCTAAAATTCAGGCGAAATTACAATTACGCGCGCGAAAAAGCGATAAGAACACAATATCAAAAGATGCGACAAAGATTCACGTCTTATCATTAAAAAATATCCTATCCTCGTCAATAAAATAAAACTTTTTACGATCACAAGAGAACGTACTTGAGATGCAAATTCCTCGTCCCGTAAAGCGTAGAGCAGATTCATGGCCTTACAATCGCTGTGGCCACACACAATAACGTGTCTTATATCATTTACCACACAACCAAGCTCCAACGCCGCTGATTCACACATGGTAAATTCGTCCACAAAATGTTGCGAATGTGGAACAACATTGCCGGGGTTTCGGACTGAAAATATGAATCCTGTTAAAGATATGTCCGGTCTTGCTCTCGGTTCTTGAATAAAGCTTTTATGTATAAATCGAGAAAATCAGAAACCATACATATTCAGTGAATGAGATATTTAAAAAAAAACACAAAGTTCTTACAAAATTTTTTTGTTTATAATGTACATCAGTGATGAGCAATCCGCGGCCCGCGGGTCGCACGCCTTCCAACTACTTACCTGCAGCCCGCCGAAACGTTGCACTTTATTTAGCTAAAGTGTAAAAAATTTAGCAAAAGACACAATCTATTGTCAATTATATTGTAAATTATATATCTATTGTAAATTAAATTTTTTTATTAATGTATTTAAGTATTTAATACTGCGTTCGTTGCCCGTATAAAATATTAGGTTTTCAATTTTAGCACATTGCAGAACAAAGATTGCTCGTCACTGATATACAAAAAATAAAAATAAATAAACAAGAAATTAATTTTAAAACATTTTTTTAATATTAATTTTAAATTATTATTAATTAGAATACATGGTTTTTTTTTCGATATAAATAAAAATTTGATAAATAGAAGTACATTATATTCAGATTATCGTAAATATCGTATTTCATAAAAAAATATTTTAAGAAGCATTATATTAAAAAAATACATTGTGGAAAAATTAAGCAAAAATAATAAAATAAACCAACAATTATAATAATGCCATAATAGATTGTCGTACCGACAAACATGTCTCCAACATTTGTTTCCGTAAATCTAGTTGGGATCATTCGGGAGTCCATGCAGGTGAAAAATACTGCCTTGGGCTACGATAAGAGTAACAACAGACATAAAATTACGACCGAGCATGACGTGTTAATATTATAACTGTATAGTTTATAATAATATTCATAATATTATGTAATAAAATCCTAAAATTTTGAAAATTTCTTCATATTTTTTAAATCAAAGAGAGATATACATTTATAAATTCGACACCCTGTATATGTTTTAAAGTGATACCGACAATACAGTTGATAAAAACGGAACACATCCAGTAATGCTATCGGTAATAGCATTACCGATAGCATTAGTAAGATAGACCTTTTACCACATGCTGCATAAATTATAATATTAGTGACATTATCATCATAAGGTACTGTTATATACGTATTGTCAATGTTAGTATTTTTCATGAGGTCTGAATCTTTATCCCCTCATTTACAACAAAATATAAAAATATGGGTATATTCGGGCTGTACATCATTTGTACACGAATATACTATGATTTTTAGTGTTCGTGATTAATTAAAAAAAATAAAAAGGTTTTAGTAACAAGACAAATGAAAACCTTATTATTATAATTATTTCATTAAACAGTTTATATAAACAAACGCTACAAATCATGATACATTCATGTACAAATGATGTATGTATAATCCGAATATATCAATGTTTTTATATTTTGTTGTAAATTAGGAGATAAGTATTCGAATCTTTTTTTCATGCTGCACTTTTATAAAATCGATTTGTAAATTGTTTTAAAAAAATTGGGTATAGGATTACATTAATAGATTTTATAATGGGAAAACGAGCGGAATGTAACTTATGAAAAAAAAAAATTATTTATAAAAGACGATAAGATTTACTACAATGACACTGAATAGATATAAATAATGCATAATATGAATTCGCAACAAACACAAATGAGATGCAGTATGTTCGAAAAACGTGACTGGCATTTTTTCATTAAATTTATTTCAATAAAACTATAAAAACAATTACACATATATTTCAGGTAAATATTCATGTGACGCAACTACATGAGTAAGTCTAGTATCTAGTATAGAAGATAAGCCTGACATTTCCATACTATAACAGATAGCATACCATGAAGATGCCAGGCTATTATTGATAACGATAGCAACTAGACGGCTTACTAATATTGTCGTATTTTACATTTTTTTTATATTTTATATTTTAAATATATATATATTTTTTTAATTTATTGAAGTAATTTAACGAAAAAAATATTTTACACCTTTTTTTAGATATACTGTAAATATGTATATAATTAGATGTATATGTAGATGTATATGTGTAGACTGAACATATATTTGAATAATTCAAATTGTTTTAACATATATTTTCAATTCGGAAGGTCCGAGCTCTTTGACGATCGATTTTGAGATTTGGACTATGCAAACTGACTGATTGTGAGATCATCCTAAAATTTCCGAGAACTACTTTAATCAATTACATGTCAATCACATGTCAATCAATAATTCAAGGTCATATTTCGGACCTACATTTAACATAAATTTTGAAATTAATTAAGTTAAAATTACATTGCGTTAAATTGATGTACAAATTTATTTTCACCGGATAATTCGCAATTACTCGAAAAAAATTATAGCAACAAAAGCACGTGGGCTTCACGCTTGAAGCTGACGTATCAATGCATCGATAATCACGCGAGATGTTTTTTTTTCTTAACACAGTACAAACGTACCTCGGGATGATCCCTGACTTGTTGAAATTGCTTCACCATTCCTTCTCGATGACACTTTCTGTACTTCATGATCCCTTTGAGTATCCTATCCATCGCAGCATTCAAATGATACTAACTATAGAATAACTTTTCAGAAGCTTGTTCTCCCGAATCAAGTGCAATGACAGCACACAACTACGCCATTTATCGATACAGCAGCGGGAAATTTAAAAGCTGTAACTTGTGGTATACGAATAAAGATAATAAATCTATTTTTTTCAAAACTGATTGTTTTTGATCTCAAAATAAAATGTTTTAAAAATCAAAAATAATTTTGCAAATAAAAACTTATTTTTAGTATAAATCTGTATTAGATCAAACTGTGATACAGTTAACTTAAAAGATTTATATACCTAAAATCATACATTTTCTTATATTATAATTTTGTTATAGAAAAGAAAACAGGTTTGTCTGCAATGTTTACTTGCATATTCCCAAAAAATACACATTAGTCTATTACATCTCATATAAATACTTTTGATACATCTCTTGAGTGTAAAAACAGACAAATACGTTATCATAATTTTTTTTCTACAAAATAGACATTTACTATTTATTAATTTCACAACTATTACACAATATGTCGATGTAATTATAAATAAGCTCCACTAGAAAGCTTTTTTTTGTTTTATTTGTATATTTAAAAATAAAATTTATTAATAAACAGAATTATCAATTATCTTCGACAAAACTGTTACTATTGTAAATCACTTGAAGACTATAGACTAAGAATCTAAATGTTTAAAAATTTTCTAAATGTTTAAAAAGTTTAAAAATTTCGACAATAAATTATGTTCTAATTTCAGGTTTTCTAGCCAACAGCATGCCTAATTAGAAACTTATTTCTTGTGTAGATTCTAGATAATGTTCTATAGATTTGAAAAAATATTAAGCATATATGTGTGCAATTTTTTAATCAATTACCAAGATTTAGAACTAGTTTGTTAACAATTCTGCAGCAAATAAATATAAATATTAAAAAAGCTTAAAAAATAAATACGTGTACTATTATGATACACATACTTCTTAGATACAGGAAATATGAATAAAAAAAAAGAAAAAATTGGATTTTAACATTTTTCTTTATTCAACAAAAAAGAATGTAAAATTTGTTGAAATTAACGATACGATTTCTGGTATCGTGCTCTAGCACCTGGACCACCAAATTTCTTTGGCTCACACCTTCTTGGATCAGCAACAAGGAGAGTACGATCATACTGAATAAGAATATCCTTTACCTCCTTTTTACTGGCTTCATCAACATCTAAAATAAAATCATATTATTATAACCTAATAAATTCAATAATTGGGGCTCAATAATCAAATATCAACACTTTGAAATCCAAATTAATTTCAATAAATAAGTTAATATTAAGTATTTGTCCTTATTGTAATGCTATTGAATAAGATAAATATAACAATATATTACTTGTTATCTAAGACAGAGATGGGAATTAGTTGCAACTTTCGATTTTCTGATTGACGCCTACTGTTTCCTCCTTGCTGCTCGCATGCTAGCAACGAGTCACCAAACGCGCTAACAACGTCCGTAACTAAGATATGTGATACTCATTGTCAGCCCCAGGAATGTCCATATCACAAATGCAACAAGATAATAAATATGGAACAATAGATTTCCACATTACGTGTGAGGTACTATTATTGACGTGTTCTTCAACAATAGTACCTCACAGGTGGAAACCTACATTTATCCCATATTTATTATCTTATTATATTTGTGATATGGACATTCCTGAGGCTAAATATCACGCACCTTAGTTACGCGCGTTGTTAGCGCGTTTGACGACTCGTTGCTAGCATGCGAGCGGCAAGGAGAAGGCAGGAGGTGTCAATCAGAAAATCGAGCTGAAAGTTGCAACTAATTCCCATCTCTGATCTAAGAAATTAAAAAAAATACCAGTTTGCTAATTACAATCACGCATTGCTCCAATTGTTTGCAAAATTATACATGGGATTGTATAAAGTATTATATCATGTACAACAAAACAACAAAACTATAAAAGATCAATTTAACAATTGTACTTACATTTTTGATAATATGCAACTAGTGCTTTAGAAATTGCTTGGCGAATAGCATAAATCTGTGCCACATGACCACCACCGTTTACTCTCACTCTAATATCAACTCCAGAGAACTTTTCCTGAAATACAAATAGGATAATATATCTTTGACAAAAACTACATCTGGTTTATGTGAATCCATTTCTAATCATAAGCTATCATGAGCAATATTTAGAAAAAATATATATTACAAAATAAATCACTACGTGTACAAGTATTTATAAATAGAAGTGACAGATTCAAAATTAAAAAAAAATTTATACTGACATTAATCTTTTCAGTCATTAGTTTGAAAAATCTTTACTTCTACGTGTCACTCACTTTGCCCAACAGTAGGATAGGTTCCTGCAATTTGTATTGTAATACTCTAGGTTCCACCAACTCTAATGGTCGGCCATTCACACGGAGATTTCCACGTCCACGCTTGCAATAGGCGACTGCGGTCGCGCTTTTCTGCAACGTACGTAAGTTTGTATTAGACACTTAATATAAGCACGCGTGTATCTAACCTTACTCTCATCATTATAACTCACCTTGCGTCCGAAGACTTGCACGGACTGGATTGGCTCCTTTTGTTTCTGAAAAGAAAATTATGCGTTACAAATCTAATTAATGGTTCTTTTTCTTGAAATCGATATAATTCCAATAGTAGAAATGTTACACTAACTTTTTGCATCTTGATCTAGCAGCAGTATACTCTAGAAAGGAAATAGATTACAACATGAGGTTCATCATTTGCTTACACTCGCTGCACTCGCTCCACTCGCTGCACTTCTGCACCTGCGTTCGTGTTATAGGAAATGACGTAAACCAAATGCTGGATTCACATAGAGTCCGATTTCCGACATATGACGTCCAATATCCAATAAAAAAAATTGTTTTATATAAAACAATTTCTCTTATAGCGTTTTCGAATAAACGGGGTTTGAACGATCTAGGGTTGATCAATCACTATTTTACTATAAATGCAAGTCTTTCATTGGTGGAGAGGTTGCAATGACGTCATTAACCAATCTTGGGTCGTTCAAATCCTGTATAATCGAAAACGCTATTATTGAATATCAGACGTCGGAAATCGGACCCAATGTGAATCTAGCAAAAGGGTCGTGTGGATGCGTTTCAAAATTCACTGCCAGTACTGGAAATCTATAGTTTATGTTACGTATATTGTAGATTTTCAGTACTGGCAGTGAATTTCCGAACGCAGCATATCATGCTGATTCAGGGCAGAGCCAAGATCTATAGAGAGAAGATTACCTCAGGCAAACCGGTTGTGGGCGAGGGACGATGAAGTAAGGGGGAAGCTAGAACAGCTTGTTGGCGAGGGGCGACGAAGTAAGGGGGGAGCTAGAAACAGCTTGTAGGCGAGGGGCGATAAAGGAAGGGGAAAGCATGATGATCTCTCGTCAAACAGTAGCTGTCTCTCTCGCACGCTTTAGTGTTTTCTCTCTCGCTCCTTTAATATAGAAATGCTTTGAGTTTTTATCGAAAAAATACTTTTATTTTGTAAAATATTGATAGCACTGGAAATTGCGTAATAAAAATTGAAAAGTAAATTAGAAAAGCGCTATAAATTACATATATTGCAAATTATAGCGCTAGATATTTAACGTTTATAATGTTAAATATCGTTGCAACAGATGCATTTGTAATACAAATTGCTTTGTACTCGTATTTAGACTGTAATATCAATGAAAATAAAATATAATTTGGAGATATACACAAAAAACATCATTTGTAAAGTAGTAAAATAAAAGAAAAAATAGTACATATTTAAAAATTATTTTTAAAATAATATTTACTGTTTATATGCATTATTTACAAAAGAAATACTATAAAGAAATTTATTTTTTATATTTAATTGTAAAAACCTCAAAAATTGTCAAGAAATTGTAACTAAAATTCATAAATGTAAGTACAATTCTAAGATAATATAAAAAACATCATACACAAATTTATTATGATACAAACTTAAATAACGAAATTGTAATATATGTTTCAACATTGCAAATGTGAATATTTATATGATAAAATTTACAAAGTGTTAATAATTTTCAAATATTTGCTAATAAAATATTATTGAAATGTTTCTGTTGAAATCTTAAAATAATTCTTTAAAACCAATATGATGGGGTATATATTAGGGATCATTAAATATGCGGCAACATTGTGATTATAAAATTTTATAAGTATCTATAATAAAAATTAAGTATAATAAATATAATAAGTATATAAGTATAATAATACAATTTTTATAAGTATCTATAATAATAAAAATACATATATGTTATATTAATCTGTTAATATAAAAAAATTATTAATTAATTTAACGCAAATAAATTTCTTTATATTAACAGATTTTAATACAACATATATATATGTATTTTTATTATTATAGATACTTATAAAAATTTTATTATTATACTTATACAGGGTGTCTGGCAATAATCGCCCCACCGGTCATATACAGGTAGAGGAGATCAAATCGAGTAGAAAAGTCCTTTACCATTTTTTAATTTTTATAATAAGTACTGAGTAATTAACGAAAAAAGATCGGCGAATCCGCGCGAGTAAAGCGCGCGCGGTGAGAAGGACGTCCCACTGCTACGCGATCACTAGGACACAAGGATCTAGCGTTACGCGCCGCTCGTATGTTGCCATTGTCATTTGTAGAGCGCTCCTCCCAACGCTTCATCGCGCGCCTAGTGATCGCATAGCAGTGGGATGTTCTTCTCGCTGCGCGCGCTTTACTTGCACGGATTCACCAATCTTTTTTCGTTAATTACTTAGTACTTATTACAAAAATCAAAAAATGGTAAAGGACTTTTCTACTCGATTTGACCTCCTCTACCTGTACATGACCGGTGGGGCGATTATTGCCAGACACCCTGTATACTTATTATATTTATTATACTTAATTTTTATTATAGATACTTATAAAATTTTATAATCACAATGTTGCCGCATATTTTTAATGATCCCTAATATATACCCCATCATATTGGTTTTAAAGAATTATTTTAAGATTTCAACAGAAACATTTCAATAATATTTTATTAGCAAATATTTGAAAATTGTTAACACTTTGTAAATTTTATCATATAAATATTCACATTTGCAATGTTGAAACATATATTACAATTTCATTATTTAAGTTTGTATCATAATAAATTTGTGTATGATGCTTTTTATATTATCCTAGAATTGTACTTACATTTATGAATTTTAGTTACAATTTCTTGACAATTTTTGAGGTTTTTACAATTAAATATAAAAAATAAATTTCTTTATAGTATTTCTTTTGTAACTAATGCATATAAACAGTAAATATTATTTTAAAAATAATTTTTAAATATGTACTATTTTTTCTTTTATTTTACTACTTTACAAATGATGTTTTTTGTGTATATCTCCAAATTATATTTTATTTTCATTGATATTACAGTCTAAATACGAGTACAAAGCAATTTGTATTACAAATGCATCTGTTGCAACGATATTTAACATTATAAACGTTAAATATCTAGCGCTATAATTTGCAATATATGTAATTTATAGCGCTTTTCTAATTTACTTTTCAATTTTTATTACGCAATTTCCAGTGCTATCAATATTTTACAAAATAAAAGTATTTTTTCGATAAAAACTCAAAGCATTTCTATATTAAAGGAGCGAGAGAGAAAACACTAAAGCGTGCGAGAGAGACAGCTACTGTTTGACGATGAGATCATTATGCTCTCCCCTTCCTTTGTCGCCCCTCGCCAACAAGCTGTTTCTAGCTCCCCCCTTCCTTCGTCGCCCCTCGCCAACAAGCTGTTCTAGCTCCCCCCTTATTTCATCGTCCCTCGCCCACAACCGGTTTGCTTGAGGTAACCTTCTCTCTATAGATCTTGGCCTGAGGTAACCTTCTCTCTATAGATCTTGCGGTTGGCACACGACGGAGCGCCTGTCGGTGAGTGCGTTCGTAGAGTGTCGCGAGTCCGTTCGATAATAGATCGATGCGGACTGCTTGGCGGCGCGGATTGGTCGACGCGGTTTTGCCTGCCGGACGGATTATGATTCGAAATCCCGGCGAAGAAACGCGATATATGGATCAGGAAGCCGATTACGCTCGGCGGGAGTACGAGAACGCTCGTACGAAGGCGGAAATAGAACGGCAATCCGGCTAGGTGCACGGGAATGTCTGTTGCACAAAGATCGGTGCCTAGAGAGGCCGAGTGCGCTCGGCGGGAGTACGAGGACGTTCGTACGAAGGCGGAATTAGAACGGCGATCCGGCTAGGTACGCGGGAATGCCCGCTGTACGAAGATCGGTGCCTAGAGGAGTCGAGTACGCTCGGCGGGTATACGAGTACACTCATATGCTGAGGCAAGAATACCGAGGACGCTCGGCGGTACACGAGAACGCTCGTGTGCTGGAAAAAGGCATAGAAGCCGAGTACGCTCGGTCGGACTACGAGAACGCTCATAGAGTGATGTTCGCTGTCTAGCAGCGAACAGGATCTGGTGAGAAGACGTACAGCCGGGCCTCTTTTATACCCGGCTGGCGGCCGACTGGCTTCGGACCGGTAAGCATCAGTGTTGCGATATGGGACCGGTTGTATGCGCATGTGCGGCTCTGCGCATGTGCGGTGATGGAGATCCAGTGCCGTTATATATTATGTGTTGACCGTATGGCGGGACGTTTTGACATGAGAAGGTGTGGTGACTACAAATAAGGTAAGATTTATTTATTTACAAGCATGGAATCTACGGAGCCAGCAGCTAAAAAACCAAGAAGTAAAAAATTTTAATCAATTTCAAAAAATTTAGAAATATTTTTAATGTAGCGGGGTAACGGTGCCTTGTTTAATTTGTATGAGACACTGTACTGACGCCGCATTGCCGCACATGCGCATACAACCGGTCCCATATCGCAACACTGGTAAGTATCGGCGGTTTCGGCGGCGGGCCCCCACTAACGGAATTTCGGAACGGTCGGATGTGGGGGTCCGTTTCGGCGATTGACCGCCGTTGTTTTTGATGAAGCTTTATCGGCGCTCGATGCGCCCTTGGTGGGTTACGGACGATAGACGGTCCGTAGCCATAACGATGCAGCTTGCGGGCTGCACCGTTACAGTTATAATTACGAATTATAAATACTAAATCGGATCATATATTAGTGTCTGTACAAACATAGCCAACGTTTAATCAAACATTTGTAGAAATCGATTAATTAATTGAAACATAACTTACTTTTTATTAATTTTTTTTCGTGGTAATAAGAATTTAATTCGTAGGTGAACATTATCAACAAATTGCTGATATTTATTGATGCAACAGTTACTGATATTTATTGATGTTTGTTTCTAAAGTCTACCAGAAAGTTGGTAATAACCGGCCCTAAAACTTTAATTGCGTTTTTCTAAAAAAGAAGTTTATTAAACTAATGTACAACATATTCCAGTTAGTTGTGGTCTAATTTATTAAAAATTTTTATTAAATTATTTTTGACAGTATGTCTTATCGTCATACGTACAATCTTTACTTTATAACAATTTGTTCTTAAAAAAAAATTTTTTTTTGCAAACATGCGTAAGTTTTAAAATTTTTTAATTTTTTAAATTTTATACGACTATAAGTACAATATTTTTTTTTATTCCTTACGCAGGAATAATGCGCATAGCGTGTTAATTGTTATTTGTTTTTAATGTAGGAATAACTAACGTAACACGCAGTCTACATAATAATTTTTTTAAACAAACAAGTTTGTTGCATTTAAACAAAATTATTTTTATAAATACTTTAGACATTGTTTATTGAACGGGTAGACATGCTTGCTGTAAATTAATTGTCAGCGCAAAAAATTAAAAATCTTTTTTTGTTTTGGACAAATAGTTTTTCCACACGCTAATGTTATATTTTGAAAAACATGGATTTTTGAAGGAGACATTACATACAAAGATATACCATTTATTTTCTGTTTCATGACATTAAGTATATAATATATGTAAACAATCAAAGTATAATAGAAGAAAAATTGTTAGTCAACTTTTTTTATTTAAATAAAATTGCTAAAATAGTCTTTCCTTTCAGAGCGGTAGTCACAGCGTTTTTCCTTAAAATTAAGTTCAATCACACCATCTAGTTCTGTCATAGCATACATATGGATGCTATCAAAGTCCACAGAAAATACAGGTTGGAAAGGAACAGTACTTACAGAATAACACTGAAAATTTTTAAGACAGTAAATAATACGTTATTAATAAAGGTTATTGCACATAAAATTTAAAAGTAATACAAACTTCAATGAAATTATTAAATCTTTGATCCCATAGAAGTATTAAACCAAAATTCGTCCCTGTTATAATAGTATACAAATTATCTGAAGAGAAACAACGTAATGCACGATTTTCGTTAAAGAAAGGAACATTCCATTCACGTACAAATTCGTATGTTCTAAAATCACAGTAACGAATATAATTAAATTGAATGGCTAATTAATGTCAACAATAAAATTTATTACCTTGTATCCATTTTTATCACCTGATGTTTATACAGCATGAGAATAGTGTGAGGATCTTGCCATAGTAGTTGGGAACAAGTATTATCAGTTATACGTTTATCCATTACCTCACAACTAAAATAGCTTTACATTAGTTTATTGCATATTATTCCCAATATACATAAAAACCTAGAAGACTAGAGAAAGGACATTAAACTCCTCTCCTGTCATCGGGCTATATAATATACTGGAGTGAGTCTTTCCCGTAAGAATTAATATGTAGTTTGCGGCCAAAAGATTGCAATACTAGAGTAGCTGTTTTCTTTCCACATTTACTACCGTTATGATGGGGGATATTATAAAAACACAGACAGATATCAGACAGATTTTCTCTAATACAACACTCTTTTTTCTGCAGTGGGTCACCACCGCTTCTAAAAGGCTCTCACCAGTATGTTACATAACTTATTAAGTTATAATTACGAATTATAAATACTAAATCGGATCATATAATATTGCCTGTACAAACATACTCAACGTTTAACTTAACATTTGTAGATATCGATTAATTAATTGAAACATAACTTACTTTTTATTAATATCATAAATTAGAAGCGATTCTCCTGCACTAGCAGCAACTTTTGTTTCTGTAGAATCTAATGAAATTGACTGAATCAATTTCTCACCGCAATAAATTGTTTCGTTTTCTTCCGCAGGACCATCATCGTCAAGTGTATTTTTCTTCCAAACAAAAACGGACTTTTTACATACTACATTAACATAGCATAATTAAAAATTTCTTAATCTTACCTTAATAAAATTTGAAGAACTTGGTATAATATGTTGCGTTGTTGCTTTTATGTTCGAAACGTCTTCACCATATATATTGGAATGTGCTCTTAATTGTTGAAGATTAATTAATGTTATTCCGTGATTTAATTCTCCAGTGCCGAATACTATCATCTCTTCAAGAATTTTTATGAAAAATAAAAAAATAAAAATAAACAAAAAACAAAATTTATAAATTAATATTTACACGTGACCGTTTATAATTATATTATTGCAATAAGCAATGCTTGAAAATTCACAGTTACAAGTTCCACGTATTATGTTTCTCGTAATGTTACCGTTCTTTGCACGATTACAAGCTGAAAGAGTCTTGTTGTCATAAAAGCAAATTGTATTTTTAGTCATTTTTAGGACTTTTCTGTTCATTCCCATGTCTTTCGTAGTTTCTATGGAACCTCTAACTAAGTCATACATGACATGTCTAAGCACTCAAAAAAATGATCTTGCAATAATAGCTAAAATTTTCTAGGTGTAAAAAATTAACTAAAACAGATAAATGATTAGCAACTGTTGTGATATTGCATATGTAATTACTTAATCAGTTTAGATGATAGAAACAGAATATATATCTGTATTGTTTGTGAACTTTAAAAAGAAAGTTTCTCTAAAGCGCCTATTTATATAAGATCAATCACGTGTTAGATCATGCAATGAATAACATTTAGCAATGGTACCTAAATTTTTCAGGAGCTAGGTATTGCTAGAACATTACTGCTATAAATTCTATATGTGACAAACAATGTTTTCACAGATACGAAAAATAGCGATACATTCTTGTTGCAATATCTAGAAATCTAACTACATCAGCGAAATATTTTTTTGAGTGAGAGCTATTTTATATTTCTAGTTGTAATGCGTAATAAATTTAGAATTATACGAAAATAATAGTGGTTTACATCTGTAAAAGAAAGTAAGACGTACGTTCTTCAATGTAATCTTATGTAAAATCGTGAATATTTTAAGTACTGATAATATGTAAATATAAAAATGTATTTTAAAAAGACATGCTTAAAAAATCAAATCATGTTTTGCAGAATTAAAAATATGACAAAAAGCTATGACTTAACGTTAATATGTATGAAAAATATTTACCAACATATTTTGTACCTTATTTAAAAAAAAAATATTTTTGTTATCTGAGAATATTTTTCTATTAATAATTGCTTTGATGGAGATTAAAAGTGTGATTTTATCAATTTATTTTGTGCAAAAGTACAGAGAAGATTGTAACGTCAACAGATATAATGTATATATTTTTGATTTGTATTGATTAAAAAATGAAAAAGAGGGCACATTAGCGCTGATGTGCGTGTATGAAAGAATGGAGATGTGATGTAAATAAACCGCGGTAAAGACAGATAGAAAAACTATAGAAAATACATATATTGGCAAAAGTCGTTACTTGCAGAAATATAATACTGAGAATCATCAACAAACACGTGATTTTAAGACAGAGTAGGAACAATAATATAAAGTAAAATTTATCAAAAATCGGTTTGACAGATTACGTGTTACAAAGAAAATTCTAGAATAAATTGAAATACAAATAAAATATAAGCTATATTTAACTTACCGTTCACAAAATTTTTTCGACACCTCATTCGTAACAAGCAAATGGTTACTTTTTTTATCGAAGACCTCTTTTAATATTTCACAAAATTTTTTGCATACACTGTCGAGCTGTAGTAAAGTATATACATCACATAAATTGAAAATTATTTGGAATATTTCGTCCGGTAAAGTGTCTAAAAGAGACATATTTGTCTTCTTAATTGGACGTTATCACACGAGAATATGAACACTACAATATGACAATCGGCATATGCACACCACTGAACGCTACACTAGAACCTGGAATCAGAGTTGCTAGGACGATACACCGGGGCTTGATCACTGACATTTATACTGTAGACTGCTAATACCAGACTCACGTCATATATATGTATATAACATAAAAATTCATAAATGATAAGGTCTGGCCATGTTCTAAAAAAAATCACTCCAATATATTTATATTTAAATAATTATCTAAATTTTTTATATATTACCAATATGAAAAGTAATTGATACATTATTCAAGGTGCAAATTTAAAATAAACATACATAAAATATACATAAAATGTATAAATAAAACTGATCAAAATTTGATTGAAAGAAATTTAATTGAAATAATAAAATATTTATTAAATATTAAATATGTTGAAATAATTTAGAATTTAAATTCTTGCGCGACTGTGAGGTGAGGAAGTGGCAGCGATAGGCTGTTGTATTAGAGTTCCTTTTGTTTTATTCTTCCTCTCCTCTCTCACTTGTCTTCTTCTTTATTGTGTGTGGTAACGGTAGTTGTGTGACGACGGACGCGTGTAAGGCTTCTTATATTATTAAAATAAATACTCTTAAAACCCAACAGGTTATGGGCCCAGAGTACGCATAAGTACATAATAATTGGTAGTTTAAGTGATATTTCGTGTGAACATTAAAACTTTTTCTTTTGAGTTGTCTGAGAAGCGTGGTCGAGTGAAAAATGGCTAGTGAGGAGATTTCTCTGCGAAACATCGTGAAATTCGATGATACAAATTTCCAACCATGAAAATTTCAGATGAAAAGATTATTTGACTACAACGATTTAATGAGGATTGTCGAGGGAAGTGAGACGCTTCCTGAAGAGGCTATGGATGCGGATGCAGCGGTGAGAAATGCTGAGCGTGTGGCGTGGAAGAAGAGGCACGATTTCTCATAATCACAGCGTGTAACGAGATACAGATGGAATATCTGACTGTATGTGATACCGCTCATGACATGTGGAGAAAGCTGTCGGCAATTCACGAGCAGCGATCATCGACAAACAAACGTTCGACAATTAGATGTAAGATATACGACAAACACATGTAAAATATATTAATAAATAGCACCTAGAACAAGCTAAGGCTCAATAAATAAGCGTGTATCACCATTTTAAAGTTTTAATTGAAAAACTGAGCCTAATTAAAAAATTCTTTTTATAGTTTTAAATAGATTGAATATGTATGATATTTAACAACATGCATCGTTAAAAAAAATTCTTGCGCATTGCTGGTCAGATATTCCATTACAAACTTTGTCAGTGTGATATATGTTTTTTTACTTCAGCGAGATATCGATAAGTCGTTTTTTACAAAAAATATCAACATTTTTTTATGCAAGGTATAGTGTATAAATATTACATAACTTAACAAATTTTTAATGACAAGACTAATATCTACATATTCTTTTTAAGGTACATTATTCATTAATATGTCTACTTGTTTTTAAAAAGAATTTTGTAAGTAATTTTAAGAAATTTAGAATTTAGACAACAAAGAAAATTCTGATAAATTTTTAATTAATTGCTGTCAAAACTGTAAGCGATCGATAAGTTATCGATAAATCGATAAGTACCTAAGCAATCGATAAACAATAAAATAAATTCTAAGAAATTCGGCAATTATTCGATAGAGTAATGACTGATATTGAGGTAGTGAGTTCGGAGTAGAAAAGATACACATTGTACAAATTTTATAGAGGAAGAATGCTACAGAAAGAAATCGAGCATTAGATCGGCGAAGAACTATAGATCCGAAAATACGAATCAACGAAGGTGTAATCAAAGAGGTGTTTTACTCCATGAACAAAATACGAAATAGTTGACGAGGGATTTCCGCATGTGAAACGATAATTTGTTTCTTTAATTTGTGACTTTTAAATAGATCAAATAAACTGTGTTTAATAAACTTTACATTTAAATTCAGTTTTAATTTAATAAATTTACACTGATATTGATTAATCGAAACCAATGTGTCGAAACGTTCTTTGTTTGAAAATGTAAATTATTTGCACGATAATCTAGCGTGGGCACTTAGCCCTTCCGTTATTTGATAAACAAAAAAGTCTAGTTTGTATTATTGTTTCTTGTTTTAATTGTGACTTATGTAAATATGAAAAAGATTAAAATGTCTCAATTTTTCAATCCAGAAGTAGAAATCCAGAAGAAATAATGATTTCTACTTCTGGATTGAAAAATTGAGACATTTTAATCTTTTTCATATTTACATAAGTCACAATTAAAACAAGAAACAATAATACAAACTAGACTTTTTTGTTTATCAAATAACGGAAGGGCTAAGTGCCCACGCTAGATTATCGTGCAAATAATTTACATTTTCAAACAAAGAACGTTTCGACACATTGGTTTCGATTAATCAATATCAGTGTAAATTTATTAAATTAAAACTGAATTTAAATTATCAGAGAAAATTTTATATAAAAAATTACTATGTACGGCTGTAGTCGCGGATCATAAAGAGATTATAAAAATTTTTGCTGTTTTTTACATAATGGCCATAGTATTTAAACTTATAATTTCTCTTATTATAGTAATTTTTGATATAAAATTTTCTCCATGTAGTTTTCTATTAATTTTTTAAAATCATTAAAGTTATTAGCAAATATTCATAATTTGTTAAAACGAAAAAGTGTCCAAAAATGAAAAATGAAAGAGTGTCCAAAAAGCGTCACCTCATTTTTCATAACGTCTTCATATTCTTACTCATCAAGCCAGCCTTATTTTATCATTTTGTATTCACTGATGATTCAAAACAACTAGTGTCACTAGTTACGAAAAATGAAGTGACACTTCTTGGATACTTTTTAATAAACGTAATGTAATTAATACACACTGAAAACGTTGGTGCAGTCAATATGGTCTTAATTTTAATTAGCAACGGCATAGGAGTAGATGACTATAAAGAAATCAAATTAAAAAGACATGGATTTGCGTTCCATCCTCGAGATTGAAAAATCAGAAAATATAGACAACGATAAAAATTATATAACCAAAGAAATTGCGTTTGAGATCAATCTTAAATATGTATTAAGTAATATTAAATGTAAAATTTTTTAAAGGCGTTGCGTTGTGTAACTTCTAAATCGTTTATCGAAAAATTGTTTGTTTACCTTACACACTGAAGATGGCCTAAGCCCAAGGCCGAAACTTCTGTGGTTTTTCTACATGATGTAAATAATAATTGCGAGCATTAAATTCTAGCTTTTAGCTCTACCAGCTCGTGTAATAAAATTATGATTAATGTATTAATTTAAAGAGCTATATTTATTAAATAAATTTATGATAAATTTAAATGACTATTGCCGTTTCACAGTTGTACTTTTGGTTTTATTTTTAACTGAACTTAAATTTTTATTTTCTATACGGAAAGATAGTAAAAATATAATTTTAATAAAATAAATTAAGTTTTCAATAATACGATTAATTTTAATATATATTTAGCCAATAGGACACTCACGTAATTCACATATTCAAAATTTATCAACGCTTATTTTTTATTTTATAACATATTCTGTTCATATAATGTTATTATTATTATTATACTTTAATTTTTTTATTTATTTTATACTATTTCGGTTTTATGAAAATACTTTTTTAATGATTAATTTAATTTAGTTGGCAAAATACTTGAAAAATTTAAAAAAATTTATCATTAGGTATTCGAAAAATATTTAGTCAGATCGCACAAATAAAGCATGTAATTTTTCAAAAATAATTTTATAAACTTTGTTCTTAATTTACTTTAATATGTATTTTAACATCTTCTTTGAGTTATAGTAAAATTTATCGAATTTTTTTACAATGCAATCTCTCAGCTGGTTGAAGTTTGGAACGTTCCTGGAACGATTTTTTAAAAATAATTTGTCGCTCTTGTCCTTTTGCAAGGAGGAAGTTTTGAAACCCACAAACAAAGTACAAAAGAGACCGATCCGATACATGCGTCGGAAGACACCCTTATACCCGAAAACCCACCCCCAAAATCACTTAAACAATTCTAGCCAAGCTAAAAATGATTTGTCGCTCTTTTCCTTCTGCACGGAGAAAATTCCGAGGCCCTCACACGACATGCAAAAGAGACTGATTCGATACATGCGTCGGAAGACACCCTTATACTCGAAAAACCACCCTTAAAATTTCTTGTACAGAACATTTCTTGTACAAAACAATGATTAAATATTTCGCAATAGTCGAGTTTTTAAAAAAATCAACTTTTTGTGTTACTCCAGAGAAAAATGTTATTAATAGAATATGAAGAAGAAAATAACATATATAATTTTTACATTGCAAAGCTTTTTATTTATCAAGGAAATTATAATACTTCATTACATAAGCATAACATTGAATATTTATACACAAACACACGAAAAAGCGTACTTTTTCTTAATTAAATTGTATGCAAATGAAAGTTTTACTTTATTTTAATGCTACTTAAATTTATATAATGGCTACAATTTTTCTGTTAAAAAAAATTTTTTTATTTACTAGGGGCATACTAAATATTTTTCTATAGAATAATTAAATACAGTGTCTTTTTTACATACATATGTATTTTAAGTATAACAATTGTTATAACATGCCGTGTATTAACATCCACACTCAGTCTCTAATTATAATTACTTATAATTATACTAATTATTCTAAATTATTATGTGCAATTTTAGAAATGTGTTTAAAATACAATTAATTTCAAATTCGTTCAAACCGTTTTAATTTCTACAGTTATATTTTCACTTAATAATTAAAAGATGTGTCGTTATAATTTTAGTTTTTACAGATTTTGGATAGATGCAAACATTTGAGAAACCTTGTACGATTATCGAATTAAACTGATAAGCGTTAGTTTCTCATTGTGTTATTATTTAAACAAACAAATAAGAAATTATTAATTAAATAATCAACTGACATAATAAGCATTTGTCTTGAATATTTTTCAATTGTGTGAAGAAATCGTCTTACGTTTGTTACAGCATGCATTTCGTTAATAATAAATTAATTTTTTTATTATACTGAAAGAATTATCAATTCTATAAGTTAAGTATAATTGGAAAATTTAAATTGACATACTTGTATTTTACCAATAATTATTATTACATTAATATTATAGTTCGGAAACTTCTAATAATATAATAATTACTAAAGAGATAAATTTAAATTATCTAAAGTACAATAAATGTTCAGGCTACACATACCACTAAGATACACATAGAAATGTAAGAAATGAAACTTAAACTGAAATATTGGGTTGAATAAATTGTTGACAAACTTTGTCCCTGAACCGAAGAGTCGATTGTTCATAAAATTGTTATACTTTATAAAATTATAAGCGTAGTTTATAAATTTAAAACAGGTTAAACATAAGCAATATATAATATTTATATAATATATATATATATATATATATATATATATATATATATATATATATATATTTTTATGTATATATTTATACTTACTTTGTTAAAAAATAGAAAATTCTTAATGTAAAAATACAACTTGTAATGTAAAAACTGAAATATATAAAATATTTACTTAATTGTATTTATTTAGCAATGTATACGCAATTATAAAGTAGTGATGCAATTCTTAAGAATATTTGGAGAATATTTCACATCTATACATATCGTTTTAATGTTAAGTACGGTCTGACAATTTTAGATTAAGGGCCGATTATACCAATTTTTTGATAGACTTTATCTCTCGGTTATCTAAAATAAATATCAGTAATCCTTAGTAATCGATAGTTGGAATAACGAGTAAAATTACTTCTTTTAATAATAATTTAATTTGTACGTGATCATTATCAACAAACTACTGATATATATATAGATGCAATAGTTACTCATATTTATAGATGTTTGTTTCTAAAGTCTACCAGAAAGTTGGTAATAACCAGCCCTAAAATTTTAATTGCGTTTTTCTCGAAATGAAGTTTAGTAAACTAATGTGCAACATATTCCAGTCAGTTTTGGCATAATTTATTTAAAAATTTCATTAAATTATTTTTGACTGTATGTTTTATTGTCATACGTACAATCTTTACTTTATAACAATTTGTTCGTAAAAAAATTTTTTTTGCAAACATGCGTAATTTTAAAATTTTTTAAATTCCGTACGTACAACTATAACTCGAATATTTTTTTTTATTTCTTACGCGAGAATATCGCGCATAGCACGTCAATTGTTATTTGTTCCAAATGTAGGAATAACGAGCGTAAAACGTAGTCTATATAAAAATTTTTTTAAACATACAAGTTTGTTGCTTTAATTTAAAATTAAGATAAATACTTTTATAAATACTTTATAAATACTTTTGACGTTGTTTATTGGACGGATTGGACATGCTTGCTTGTGAATTAATTGCCGGCGCAAAAAAATAAAAATCTCCCTTTTGTTTCGGATTAATATATTTTGCACACGCTAATGTTATATTTTGATAAATATGGATTTTTGAAGCAAATATATTACATACAAAGATATATCATTTATTTTTTATTTCATTACATTAAGTATATAATTTATATAAACAATCAAAGTATAATAGAAGAAAAATTGTTAATCAACTTTTTTTATTTAAATAAAACTGTTAAAATACTTCTTTCTTTCAGCGCGGTCATAATAGTGACCTTCTTTAAAATTAAATTCAACCACACCATCTAGCTTTGTAATAGCATACATATGGGTGCTATTAAATTCCACAGAAAATACTGGGTTGAAAAGAATAGGATATATATTAAATGTCTGAAAATTTTTAAGACCTTTAATAATAGATTATTAATAAAGATCATTGCAAGATACATAAAATTTAAAAGTAATACAAACTAGAATGCAATCAGTTGATCTTTGATCCCATAGAAGTACTGTACCAATATTCGTCCCTGTCATAATAGTATACAAATAATCTGAAGAGAGACTATATAATTCATAATCACTGTTTAAGACAGAAGCATCCCATGTACGTACAAATTCGAATGTTCTACAATCACAGTAACAAATATAACTAAATTAAATAGATAATTAATGTTGACAATAAGATTTATTACCTTATATCCATTTTTTTAATATATGGTTCATACAACATGAGAATAGTGTGAGTATCTTGCCATAGTAGTTGGTAACAAGTATGATCATCTATACATTCCTCCCTTACCTTACAACTAAAATAGCTTTACATTAGTTTATTGCATATTGTTCCAAACATACATGAAAACTTAGAAGACTAGAGAAAGCAGACCAAACTCCTCTCTTGTCAGCGGGCTATATAATATATTGGAGTGAGCTTTTCCCTTTAAGAACTAATATGCGGCCAAAGGATTGCAATAGTAGACTATCTGTTTTATTTTTACATTTACTGCCGTTATGATGAGAGATGTTATAAAAACGAAGACAGACATCAGACAGATTTTCTTTATTACAACTCTCTCTTTTTCACAGTGGGCCACCACCGCTCTTTTATAGGCTCTTACCAATATGTTATATAACTTATTTAGTTATAATTACGAATTATAAATACTAAATCGGATTATATAATAGTGTCTGTACAAATATAGTCAATGTTTAATTGAACATTTGTAAAAATCGATGAATTAATTGAAACATAATTTACTGTTTATTAATATCATAAATTAGAAACGATTCTTCGGTACTAGCAGCAACTTTTGTTTCTGTAGGATCTAATGAAATTGAATGAATCAAGTTCTTGCCGCTATAAATTGGTTTCTTTTTTTCCACAGAATCATCATCTTCAAGTGTATTTTTCTGTATCTAAACAAAAACGGACTTTTTACATTGTACATTCTACATTAACATAGCATAATTACAAATTTTTTAATCTTACTTTTATTAAATTTGAAGAACTTGATATAATATTTTGCGTTGTTACTTCTATGTTCGAAACGTATTCATCATATACATTGGAATGTGCTTTTAATAGTTGAATATTATTAATGTTTTTCCATGATTCAATTCTCCAATGCCTAATACTACCATCTCTGCAAAAATTTTTGTGAACATTAAAAAGGAATAAATAAACATAAAACAAAATTTATAATAAATATTTACACGTGGCCGCTTATAATTATATCATTGCAATAAGCAATGCTTGAAAATGGACAGTTACAATTTCCAAGAATCATGCCTCCCATAATGTTACCGTCTTCTGCACGATTAAAAGCTGACAGAATATTTCCGTCATAAAACCAAACTGTATTTTTAGTCATTTTTAGGCGATTTCCGTTCATTCTTCTGGCTCCCATATCTTCTATGGAATCTATAACTAAGTGACATATGATATGTTTACGAGCTAATCCATATTTCCAGTTGTAATACGTAATAAATTTAGAATTATACGAAGGTAATAGTGCTGTACATCTGCAAAAGAAAGTAAAACGTACGCTCTTCAATGTGATCCTATGTAAAATCGTGAATATTGTACGTACTGATAATATGTAAATATAAAAATGTATTTTAAAAAGACATGCTTAAAAAATTAAATCAAGTTTTGCACAAGTAAAAATATGACAAAAAGCTATGACTTAATGTTAATATGTGTAAAAAAGTTTTATCAACATATATTGTATTATATTATAAAAAATATATAAATATTTTTGTTATCTCAGAACACTTTTCTATTAATAATTGCTTTGATACAGACTAAGAGTGTGATTTTATCGATTTATTTGGTGCAAAAGTACAGAGAAGATTGTAACGTCGACAGATATAATGTATAAATTTCTTATAGCTATTGATTGAAAAATGAAAGAGGGGGTACATTAGCGCTTATGTGATTTTAATATAGAACAGGAACAATAATATGAAGCAAAAATTATCAAAAATCGGTTCGACAGTTTACGTGTTACAAAGAAAATTCTAGAATAAATTGAAATGCAAATAAGAATTAAGCTATATTTAACTTACCGTTCACAAAATTTTTTCGACACCTCATTCGTAACAAGCAAATGGTTACTTTTTTTATTTAAGACATTTTCTGATATTTTATGAAATTTTTTGCATACTCTGTTGAGCTGTAGTAAAGTATATACATCACATAAATTAAAAATTATTTCCAACATTTCGAGCGGTAAATGGTATAGAAGAGACATATTTGTCTTTTTAATTGGACGTTATCACACGAGAATATGAACACTACAGGATGACAATCGATATGTGTACTGAACGTTACACTAGAACCTAGAATCAGAGTTGTTAGAATGATACACCGAGGTCTGATCACTGACATCTATACTGTAGGCTGCTAATGCCAGACTGGCGTTAAATATATAACAACAAACTCTGCGTATTAAATTCTCGCGCATGCGAAAACGCTGATGGACAGCAGTCATTTTTTTGGTTGATGTTATGAATATAATATAATTATAATCAGAAGAATAAAAAATATATAGTATAGTATATTTATTATTAATAAATAAATAAATATATATATATATATATATACTAGGTGTTGGAATTAATTCGTAGCGTTTTTTTGCAAAATTTCGTGGTTTATTATGCAAGTATCATTACAGTGGCGTCATTCAAAGTATTGTCCATCGTTATCCACTACTTTTTGCCATCTTTCTGGCAAAGCACGGATACCACGTCGGAAAAATTCTTCGTCTTTAGATTCGATGAATGAATCGATCCAATTTTTAGTCATTTCGTAGTTGTCAAAGTGCTGCTCTGATAAGCCATGCGCCATGGATCGGAACAAATGAAAATCAGATGGAGCAATATCCGGGGAATATGGCGGGTGAGGCAAAACTTCCCATTTTAGCGTTTCCAAATAAGTTTTCACGACTTTCGAAACATGAGGTCTCGCATTGTCATGGAGCAAAATTACTTTGTCATGTCGATCTTTATATTGCGGCCGCTTTTCCTGTAATGCTCGATTTAAACGCATCAATTGTCGTCTGTAGAGGTCCCCAGTGATGGTTTCACCCGGTTGGAGCAACTCATAATAGATAACGCCCAGCTGATCCCACCATATGCACAACATGATTTTCTTCCCATGAATATTCTGCTTGGGAGATGATATCGATGCATGACCGGGAAAGCCCCACGATTTTCTGCGTTTGGGATTGTCGTAGAGTACCCACTTTTCGTCGCCAGTGACTATTCGATGCAAAAATCCTTTCCTTACCTGCCGTTGAAGCAGCAGCTCACAGGTGACTAAACGCCGTTCGACGTCCCTTGGCTTTAACTCATGTGGGACCCACGTTCCTTGTTTTTGTACCATTCCTATGGCTTTAAGGCGTTTACTGACCGTCGAAAAGTCGACTCCAAGCGATGAGGATAACTCCAGAAGTGTTTGGCCCGGGTCTTCATCGAGCAACGTCACCAAATCTTCATCTTCGAACTTTTTCGGCTGACCGGGACGTTCCTTGTCTTCCAAGTCAAAATTTCCATTTTTGAACCGCGCAAACCACTTTCTGCAAGTTTGCTCAGCCAGGGCATGTTCACCGTAAACATCCACTAAAATGCGATGACTTTCCGCGGCACTTTTCTTCATATTGAAATAATGAAGTAACACTCCCCGCAAAAACGATTTTTCAGGTACGAACTTCGACATGTTTGACACTGCACGACAAATGCTATGGACACAATAACGAAACGTCATATACTGGTAAAGATGCGCTATACCAGTAGCTTCCTAGGGAATATTTACTTTTGTATGTGTGACTATAAATAGTTGGCTAATGCCATCTTTTGTAAAACGCTACGAATTAATTCCAACACCTAGTATATATATATATATATATATGTGTATATTGTGACGTGACGCTTTCCGTCGCGCCCGTCACAAGGGCACTAGCCCGGCCAAAGAGGGTGGAATTTGGAGTTGCGTCTCCCCGGTCGAGGAGGAAGCGATTTCTCCCGTTTCGACGGGTCTTGTTCTTTTATTTAATTATTACAATCTACCGACAAACTTAAGATTTTGGCGTTAGAGTGTATGGCCAATTTATCGTTTGGTGTAACTACCGTCAAGAAGAAGCGAACGCCGTGGGATTTCGAAGGATGACCTCGACAGTAAAGAGGAAGCCCGGAAAACATACGAAACCAAGGTTATGTATCGAGTCTCGCGTTAAACATTGTTGTAGTAGCAGTTACCAATCCTCCAATTTTGCAGGACCGAGGTTACGGGGAAGCCCCGACAAGGTCCAGATAGAGGGAGCACAGCAGTGCAACCGGATGCCGAAAGACGTTGCCGCCATCACCGAGAGTCCAAACAGACGGTCGATGTAGCCATGGCCTGGCCAGCCGGGCAGATCGAACCGGAGGACGGCAAATTCAGAGTCTCTTATTTTGAAGTATCGGCCGTTGGCGAGCAAGAATTCGTTTTCCTCATCGTAATCGGCCGAGTGTAAATGTATATTTAAGATTAATTAATCGAGCGAGACACACTGGTCAATTATCATTGAACAGGCAAGGAATTGGTGGCATTGATCGTACTGCCCGAAACGTACGAAATGAGGAAATTGTTCTTCAAGCATTTGAAGATAATCCTCAAAAAAGTATACGAGTTGTAGCACGTGAACTTAATTTATCTACAAGTAGCGTTAATAGAATTTTGAAAGACAATAAAATGCACGCTTATCATTACACTCGTGTGCAAGACCTTCTACCCGGAGACTACATTGCTAGAATCGAATTTTGTATGTGGCTACTTGAACAAGAAGAAAATAATAACAATTTTGTAAATAAAATACTATTCACGGATGAATTAAATTTTTCAAGAGAAGGAATGTTTAACATTTACAATTGCCATTTTTGGGGAGAAAAAAGTCCTAACATCATTAGCAGAAGAGGTTTCCAAACCAAATTCAGACGCAATTTATGAGCTGGTATTATCAAAGACTCTCTGGTAACTATTTATTTATTTATTTATTTATTTATTTATTCTTTCATTTATTTATCTATTTATTTATTCATATTAATATACGATCTAAATAGCTCGTAAATAAATTGTTAAATTCATGTTGTTTATAATTTTTATATTCATAATGGAGTAATATGACTTCTAAATATTTTTCAGATTGGACCATTTGTGTTGCCGCCACGTTTGAATGGGAAAACTTATGCGAATATTTTGAATAATAATTTGCCTGAACTATTGGAAGATGTTCCATTGCATGTTCGAAGAGATATGCTTTTTCAACATGATGGTGCTCCCGCGCACTCTTCTGTTAGAGCAAAACAAATTTTAAACAACAAATATCTAACTGCTTGGATAGGTCGTGGTGGACCAATAAACTGGCCCGCAAGATCACCAGATTTGAATCCGCTAAACTTTTTCTTGTGGGGTCACATAAAAGAGCTCGTATATCTCGAACCCATTGATAATGACGCAGAACTGGAGGGGAATATATTGACATCTTTAGGCTACATTACGGCAGACATGATCGAAAGAGCGTGTAAAAATGTAATCAAACGTGCACGTCTATGCATTGCAGTGGGTGGTGGACATTTTGAACACTTGCTATAATTTGTTTATTTTATAATGTACATAGAGCAATTATAATTCTTTTCAAATTAATCGAAAGACATTAAACCCGATATTTCATAAAAAATACGTATTTGAAATTTTTCACATTCTTCTGAAATCTTAGTCGATATTACTTACACAATTATTAAATTATTTATTATTGATTTATTCTCTATTACGTTCTAGTTGCTTAGTTTTTAAACATGGGGAAATATGGAAAACTAATTTCAGTTATTTGAGTAATTAATTAATTAATTGATTGATAAAATTATGGTCAATTTATTTATTAATTATTTATTTTAAATTTGTCATTTGTTAAGTTAATCTAATCAATATCCCGCATATCCTACGTTTAAGGACTATGCAACTAGTACGTAATCAAAGTACACAAGTAATTATTGATAAATAAAGATAAATATCATTATTAATAAGATTAATTAATAATTAATTCATATTACTAATAGCAGAATAATGTAGAATAATGAGAAAAACTCATCGCCACGATACACGAGTCATGAGTGAAACGTGTGCCAAACTCGGTCGTGCCGATCCTGACCGCGCGAGTTTCATGCGCTCCCATACGTCAACTTTAATGCCTCACCATTCAAATTCTATTCATCGGATCATTTTTTTGTAAAGAGCTTTTCGTCTTAGAATTTCATGAAGAATCTGGCATTAAAAACTTTTCCGCCAGTTCTAATACACCCTGTATATAAATGGAGCGACTGCAGTATAAAATTACATATAAGTACTTTTTATACATACTTATATATAATGTCCACAATATTTTATATATAATTATATATGAATCTCTGTTAGTCTAATACAGTGCTCGGAATTAGTCTGAACATTTCAGCCGATTTCCGTGGTATACGCCTCCTCTCCTCTCCTTACCGCGCGCGCTGCAACCGCTAGGGCCAGCGCCGCCGAGCGTTAAGAGCGGCACTATCTGATTATGAGTAGGTTCTTCTCCCTATTTATTAAAATTTAAAAAAATTTATTAAAATTTATTTATTAAAAATAAATTTAAAAATAAAAAATTTATTTTTAATAAATTTCAATAAATTTTTTTAAATTTTAATAAATAGGGAGAAAAACCCACTCATAATCGGATAGTGCCGCTCCTAACGCTCGGCGGCGCTGGCCCTAGCGGCTGCGGCGCGCGCGGTAAGGAGAGGAAAGGAGGCGTATATCACGGAAATCGGCTGAAAAGTTCAGACTAATTCCGAGCACTGGTCTAATATATGATTATGTATAAGTCTTGCATCATGTATAAACATATATAAGTAAGAAGCAAATTTCAGATATAGTCATACGCAATTGTATATGATTTTGTATAAACGAGAAATTCTGGCTAATTGTGTCACTTTTTCCTTAATTTCACTTAATGCCTTGATTTAGAAATATTTTACTTTTCTAAAAGTTTTTATACCTTTTTCTTATCGCGCGCGTGCATGCAAGAGAGGAATATAAACAAAATAAAATAAAAAAACACTATTTTACATTTATAAGAGATATATGTTATTTATTGTATTTCTAAATAATATGAGAAAAATGAATAACATGAGATATAAATACATTTTATGAGTGATACAAATAGTTCGAAAATTAGTGCTTGGGGTATTTAAAGAAGAGATTTTTAAGAAAGGACCTCATCAAGTCACTCTTACTGCCCATACAGCACAGAACATTGCAATTACATTGCAGCAATGTTACAATCTTGCAAGTTGCAATGTAATATTGTTGAGACATTATTGCAACCTGTAATTGTAACATTTCATGAGAATGTGACAGCAACATTCCAATAACATTGCAATAGCAATATTCGGTAATTGCTAGTTTGTTCGTTTACCGCTATGCGACGCGCGTTGCAAAATCTATCTCGTATTTAAGTTTTAGTCATGATGATTACATGAAACTTGCAAAGAATGGCTAGTAAGATTAAAGACATAGTAATTATTTTTATCAATTTAATTTTTCTGATACGACCTCAACACAGGGAATTCAGATATTGAACTGATTGTTCAAAAATCGGACAGATAAATGTCCGAATAAATAAAAATATATGCAACATTATTTTAAGATTGCAATAACAATGAATTATTGCAAATTCATTACATTGCAATATTACTGTAATATTTCGTTACAATCTTCCTAAAAGCGGACATTTTAACGTTGCTGCAATCCCACAGCAATGATGCAACAACATTTTGCAGTAAATTTGCAATATTGCAACATTGCGATGAAAGATTAATGCAATGTGTATGCAATCTTTGTGTGTTGTATAGGTATATATGATGTAATGTATGTATGATTATGTACTTTATGTTTGCGCAATAAAAACACAACAAAATAAAACAAGAAAATGTATATTAACTCATACACACCTTTATATAATCATATATAAATATATATATTTATATTCATTTATATATAGGTGTATCTATTTATGTATGGACAAATTCGGTATATAATTTTGTATAATTAGATATGTACTATTTTTGTCTAATTATGTATGAGAAATTTTTCACCGCGTAGTCTATATAAAAATTTCTTAAACATACCAGTTTGTTGCTTTTATTTAAAATTAATTTTATAAATACTTTCGACGTTGTTTTTTGCACGGATTGGACATGCTTGCCTGTTAATTAGTGGCCAGCGCAAAGAAATAGAAATCTCTTTTTTGTTTTGGACTAATATATTTTGAACACGCTAATGTTATATTTTGATAAATATGGATTTTTGAAGCATACATATTACATACAAAGATTTATTATTCATTTTATATTTCGTGACATTATGTATATAATTTATGTAAACAATCAAAGTATTTTAGAAAAAAAATTCTTAGTCAACTTTTTTTATTTAAATATAATTGCTAAAATACTTTTTCCTTTCAGCGCGATTATAATAGTCTCCTTCCTTAAAATTAAATTCAACCATACCATTTAAATCTGTAACAGCATACATATGGGTGCTATCAAATTCCACAGAATGTACAGGGTTGTTAAAAATATGATGTATATCATACGTCTAAAAATTTTTAAGACAGTTAATAATAGATTATTAATAAAAGTCATTGCAAGATACATAAAATTTAAAAGTAATACAAACTTGAATGCAATCATTTAATCTTTGATCCCATAGAAGTACTGCACTAACATTCGTTCCCGTCATAATAGTATACAAATTATCTGAAGAAAGACTGTGTAATTCACGAACACTTTTTAGGACAGAAACATTCCATGTACGTACAAATTCGCGTGTTCTAAAATTGCAGTAGCAAATATAACTTAATTGAATAACCAGTTAATGTCAACGATTAGATCTAATACCTTATATCCATTTTTTTAACCTCTTGTTTATAAAGCATGAGAATAGTGTGAGGATCTTGCCATAGTAGTTGAGAACAAGTATTATCAGTTATACGTTTATCCATTACTTTACAACTAAAATAGCTTTACATTAGTTTATTGCATATTATTCCCAATATACATAAAAACCTAGAAGACTAGAGAAAGGAGATTAAACTCCTCTCCTGTCATCGGGCTATATAATATACTGGAGCGAGCCTTTCGCGTAAAAACTAATATGTAGTTTGCGGCCAAAAGATTGCAATACTAGAGGATCTGTTTTCTTTCCACATTTACTACCGTTATGATGGGGGATATTATAATAACGAAAACAGACATCAGACAGATTTTCTCTAATACCGCCCTCTTTTTTCCACAGTGGGCCACCACCGCTCCTTTAAGGTTTACGCCAGTATGTTATATAACTCATTAAGTTATAATTACAAATTAGAATCATATAATAGTGTCTGTACAAACAGAGTCAACTTTTAATTGAACATTTGTAGATATCGATTAATTAATTGAAACATAACTTACTGTTTTTTAATATCATAAATTAGAAATGATTCTTCGGTACTAGCAGCAACTTTTGTTTCTGTAGGGTCTAATGAAATTGACTGAATCAATTTTTTGCCTCTATAAATTGTTTTGTTTTCTTTCGCAAAATTATCATTTTCAAGTGTATTTTTCTGTATCTAAATAAAAACGGACTTTTTACATTCTACATTAACATAGCATAATTCCAAATTTTTTAATCTTACTTTTATTAAATTTGAAGAACTTGATATAATATGTTGCGTTGTTGCTTCTATGTTCGAAACGTGTTCACCATATACATTGGAATGTGCTTTTAATTGTTGAATATTATTAATGTTATTCCGCGATTCAATTCTCCAATGCCTAATACTACCATCTCTGCAAGAATTTTTGTAAAAAATAAAAAAAAAATAAACGTAAAACAAAATTTATAAATAAATATTTACTCGTGGCCGCTTATAATTATATCATTGCAATAAGCAATGCTTGAAAATTGACAGTTACAAGTTCCACATATTATGTTTCCCGTAATGTTACCGTCCTTTGCACGATTAAAAGCTGAAAGAATATCTTCGTCATAAAAGCAAATTGTATTTTCAGTCATTTTTAGACATTTTTCCTCCATTCTCATGAATCTCATATCTTCTGTGGAATATATAAGTACGTCACGTATGAAACGTTTATTACATATTCCATATTTCCAGTTGTAATGCATAATAAATTTCCAGTTGTACGAAGATAATTGTTCTGTACATCTGTAAAAGAAAGTAAAACGTACGCTCTTCAATGTGATCTTATGTAAAATCGAAAATATTTTACATACTGATAATATGTAAATATAAAAATGTATTTTAAAAAGACATGCTTAAAAAATTAAATCAAGTTTTGCAGAACTAAAAATACGACAAAAAGCTATGACTTAACGTTAGTATGTATGAAAAAGATTTATCAACATATATTGTACTTTATTTAAAAAAAAATATTTTTGTTATCTGAAAATAATTTTCTATTAATAATTGCTTTGATGAAAATTAAGAGTGATTTTATCGATTTATTTTGTGCAAAAGTACAGAGAATATTGTAACGTCGACAGATATAATGAGTAAATTTCTCATAGCTATTGATTGAAAAATGAAAGAGGGGGCACATCCGCGCTGATGTGCTTGTTGAGAGAATGGAAATGTGATGTAATAAACCGTGGTAGAGACAGATAGAAAAACTATAGAAAATACATATACTGGCAAAAGTCGTTACTTGGAGAAATATAATACTGTGGAGCATTAGCGAACATATGATTTTAAGACAGAGCAGGAACAATAATATGAAGTGAAAATTATGAAAAATTGGTTCGACATTTTACGTGTTACAAAAAAAATTTTAGAATAAATTGAAATACAAATAAGAATTAAACTATATTTAACTTACCGTTCACAAAATTTTTTCGACACCTCATTCGTAACAAGCAAATGGTTACTTTTTTTATTTAAGACAATTTCTGATATTTCATGAAATTTTTTGCATACCCTGTTGAGCTGTAGTAAAGTATACACATCACATAAATTAAAAATTATTAGCAATATTTCGGTTGGTAAAATGTCGAAGAGAGACATATTTGTCTTTCTAATTGGACGTTATCACACAAGAATATGAACACCACAATGTGAGAATCGGTATGTGCACTTGACGCTACACTAGAACCTAGAACCAGAGTTGCTAGAACGGTACACCGGCCTAATCACAAACATCTATAATGTATACTGGACTGCTAACACCAGACTTGGGTCAAATATATAACAACGAACTCTACGTACTAAATTCTCGCGCATGTGAGAACGCTGATGTACAACTGGTCACCTTTTAATTGGTTGATGAATTTAAATGTCATGAATATAATTTGATTCGAATCACTAGATTAAAAAAATATAATTTATTATTATTATAATAAGTATATTTATATATATTTATATATATACATATATATATATAGGGTGTCTGGCAATAATCGCCCCACCGGTCATATACAGGTAGAGGAGGTCAAATCGAGTAGAAAAGTCCTTTACCATTTTTTAATTTTCATAATAAGTACTGAGTAATTAACGAAAAAAGATCGGCGAATCCGCGCGAGTAAAGCGCGCGCGGTGAGAAGGACGTCCCACTGCTACGCGATCACTAGGACACAAGGATCTAGCGTTACGCGCCGCTCGTATGTTGCCATTGTCATTTGTAGAGCGCTCCTCCCAACGCTTCATCGCGCGCCTAGTGATCGCATAGCAGTGGGATGTCCTTCTCACCGTGCGCGCTTTACTCGCGCGGATTCGCCGATCTTTTTTCGTTAATTACTCAGTACTTATTATGAAAATTAAAAAATGGTAAAGGACTTTTCTACTCGATTTGACCTCCTCTACCTGTATATGATCGGTGGGGCGATTATTGCCAGACACCCTGTATATATAGTATATACACAACAATACATTTATTTATATATGAATGTATTATTTTATTAATTCCGTGAGAAAAAAAACATCTTTTTCGCGCGTGGATAAAAAAAACGTTTTTTTAATCGTTTCTTAAACATTTCTTGTCGGAAAAATAACATTTCTCTTAACGTTTTTCGGATTGACATTTTAACAAACAAGAAACGTTTTTAAAAACCGTTATAAAACATTTCAAAGAAACATTTGTGAAACGTTTCTGAAACGAACATGTGCTACCTGAGTTATGTTCTTCAACAATTAAACATCTATCATTTGCAAATTCTCAAACAATATCTGAATCTCAAACTTTATCTTTTCCGTTAACTACTTCAATGATCGATTTACCATTAACTTCTTATACACCTTTAATCTCTTATACACCTTTATTTCAATCTTATATACCTTCACCTCAATGTTATTTATCTTTAACATTATGTGAATTTCAGACTTCACTGACTTTGCTATCAGTTCCAATAACTCATAATAATGTCACTTATACACAACCTAATGATATACTCACTTCTAATGACGAACATCTTAATTCCACCATAACGTGCCATCAGAATACTCTACAGGGAAATATTGATATTATAAATACTATTAAAATGCAAGTAATGGAATGTATGAAAAACGTAATGACAGAATTCAGGTAATTAAACAGTTTTTTTAATAATTTAAAAATAGCTTACCTGTGTGTGTTTTTTTGTATGTTAATAGACTTGTGTTTACGATACTTTTTTCTATCTTTTCCAGTAATTCTTCGTCCCCATAATGTAATTTTTTATTCGTTTTTTGAAATTCTTATATAAGACAGGAATCATCCGTGGCACTAATAAATTTTAAGGTTTATTTAATACTTCTCTCTCATTATTTAAAATGTAAGGAATTTCAGAAACATGTCTTGTTAGAACATTATCGAGTATTTAACACTTTATTTAATTTTTCTGTTAACAGGATGACGAATGAATGCTCACATCGAAAAATAGTTAATAAAAAATCTGCGAAACCAAATATAATCCCGTTTCAAACTATTGAAATAGCATTAGAGTTCAATCAATCAAACGATTCAGAATATACTAAAATAATAATAATTTTTTGATCTTATCTTTTTAATGAATCAATATTTTATTGCGTTAATGCATGTTTTCTATAATAGGTAGAATACCTTGGGTCCATTGGAGGACGAAATGTAAGAGAAATTATACATTTGGCGTTTAAAGAGATTTTTAAATGTAGCTCTATTATTCACATGGACAGGCAAAGATAATAATAACCGCTCTACAAAGGAAAAATTATCGGATCTACGAATAATTGATGCTTTATATGGTATGTCTACGATAAAATTATATTTTATATAATTTAACGACAATAAGTTTGCAATATGAAAATTCTCGTAAGTTGCATATGCGATACTAATACTATTGCATGTGCAACTCACAAACAAGTAATCGTCTGAATTATAGCCTGCAATGGGCCAATTTTAAGTCTTTATATCTAAACAGTTATTACTTATAATAAAAAATTCTAAATACCCTTATTACATCATTTTTTACAATTTTTACTGTTGTAATCTTAATTCAAGCATAAAAAATAAGATTACAGCAGTAAAAATCTCGAAAAATGAAGTAATAAAGGTATTTAGAATTTTTTATTTTAAGTACCTAATAATTATTTAGATGTAAGGCCTTAAAGTTGGCCCTTTGCGTATATAAACGTATTTAGAAAATTTTTATATTCCAAAATATATTTTATATAAATCTATAATAAATTTATAATTAAATCAATCAGAAAATTATTTAAAATATTAGCTAATTATTTAAAAAAAGTATTTTTATTTTAGATGCTGCTTCCGTACATTTAAATGTAATAACGGTTGAATTTAAATTTAACGTATCGGAGGCATCACGATCAGCTAAACAAAGATATCGACAGCGTATACACCTAAGAGATTAAAATCAAGACAAATCGTGAAAAAATTTTTTTAAATAATTAAGGTATTTGTAAAATTTAAGTTTCTAAAGTTTCTATATTTGAATTTTATCTACTATAAACTCATCATTGGGTGCGTTCAGAAAACACAACAGTTGCACAACTGTTGTGTATGTCTTGTGAACATTCGACGTTGATTTGGCTTTAAAAGATCTGATAGAATACTCCAATGGCGATGAGCACTCACACAACCGTTGTGTTTTCTGAATGCACCCGTTATAAATCATATATTCATCATTAAAAATAAAACCGATGAATAAACGTGACAGTTTTTTATTTTATCATATTTGTGCAAAGTTTCATATAAAGAAGAGTGAACTCATATGTATATGAAACTAAGAATATAGGGAGTAAAAGAAACCTGTGCTGGTTGTTCGTGCATGTATACAGAGCCGGTTTTGGCATAAGCAATATAAGCAATTGCTTAGGGCTCCGCGCCAGCAGGGGCCTCAAAGGTTCCATACAACTAATTTCATACGAGTATTAAATTGACGGAAAAAATTTCAAAAATGCGTTTTCAATATCACAATACATACAAATATTTTCTCATTTTTGTATTACTAGAGATAAATCTGCAGGGGCCTCTATAAAGTCTTAATAAAATCACTGCAGAAAATATTTTACATACGAAAATAATACATACATCCCGTTGCAGTAGAGCGATTCTCTAACTTTTAACGACGATTTCGCTATCGTTACGTATCATTGCGTACAACTTTTAACAAACTATTTCACTGTTTTTCTTTTGTCTTTTTCGAGATCTTTTGTTTTAATGCATGCTGCATGCGGCATGCGTAAAAATAAAAAATCTCGAAAAAAAACAAGAAGACAATCCGCGAATAGAATAGGTCAAGTGCTCTAACTTGAAATCGCATAATCGCGGATACTTCTTTATTATTCTGAAATCGTTTATTAACAATGAAAAGAGTATACGAAAGTGGCTCTCAAAAAAGAAAAAGAAAGCAAGAACTGGAAGAAGCTCGAAAAAAATTAACAAAAATTACAAATTTTATAAGTGCAAAGGAAAAATCGCAAGAAATTGAAAACCTAAATTCAAAGGTATTGTGTTTAAATATTTAACTAACAATAAGTTAATAATTTAGAAAAAAAATTGTCGGCCCAGCGTTTTAAAAAGAATTTATGCCTTTCATATTCCATATTTTACACACGTGACAATACATCATATTTTACACACTTCATATTTTATACACTTGACAAAACACTTTAAATTTGGAGTGATTTAATTTAATTGAATGAAAGATAACGTAGCATTTATATTTTGAATTTACATGCAGGATCCGCTTGAAGGCGCTGATTTAAATTCAAAGACAGCTGAAGTATCTACAAATGCAATTGAGAAAAATCAAATGGATAATGACATGCCCAATACCAATAATGATAATATCCTTTCAAAATCGTTGCAAAATATTCAGTGTTTTGATGTTGGTCTTTGGAGTCATTTGTCTAAAACGGATGTTGATTACTGAATTAAAAAGAGACCTTCAGACTGTCAACATCGCAATGGACCATTTGATAAATTGAAGAGAGAATTCACAAATGCTTCTCGATATTGCTCTAAAAATATTTTTCACGGAATAAAAGTTAACGGAGAAAAGTATGATAAAGATTGGTTAGTTTACTCTCCTGCAACGGAATGTGTTTATTGTTTCGTATGTAAAATATTTTTTGCATCGTCAACATTTCTTGCAAACGAAGGATTCATTGACTGGCGTAATCTAATTTGTATTCAACAACATGAAAATTCTGAAGACCACAGAAATGCTCTGTTTTCATTTTTAACGAGGAGACGTGAATTGAATTTGGATTTACAACTTGGCATGCAAATTATCCAAGAAAAAGAATATTGGAAACAAGTTTTACGTCGAGTAATAGACGTTATTATAATAATAGACGTTTCTACTTTAGCAGAACGCGGCTTAGCTTTCCGAGGAAGTAAAGAAAAATTCGGCTCACCAAATAATGGCAATTATTTGGGAATCCTGGAACTGATTGCAAGGTATGATCCATTTCTTGCGACTCATATTGGACAATACGGTAATAGCGGTTCTGGAAAATCATCCTATTTATCTAAAACAATATGTGATAAAGTCATCCATTTGATGGCCTTAAAAATTAAGGAATCGATTTTACAAGATATAAAAACTGCCGGGTATTTTAGTATCTCTGTTGATTCAACGCCAAATTTATCACATATTGACCAACTGGCTGTAATTATTCGATATGTATCACCGGATAGTGGATTACCCATTGAAAGATTTTTAATATATCTTGACATAAAGAGTCATACTGGCGAAAATTTAGCAAAGATTGTCTTAAAATATTTAAAAGATAAATGCTAAATCGATTTTAGTAAATGTAGAGGCCAATCTTATGACAACGCTGCTAACATGTCCGGAGTATATAAGGGAATGCAAGCTAAAATTCGCGAGGAAAATGAATACGCTATATACATTCCATGTGCTGGCCACTCATTGAATCTCGTTGGATGCTCTGCAGTTGATTCGTGTCTTGAAGCTGTCCGATTTTTTTCTACCATTCAAGAGTTGTAGGTATGTATTTTTCTCAGCATCGCCGAAGCGTTGGTCAATCTTGAATGAATATTTGCAGCAAAATAAATATTTTTTACAACTTAAACGACTTTTTGACATACAAGATGGAATGCTCATGCACAAGCTACTTTAGCTATAGCTAGAGGTTACAATGAAATTATTGCTGCTCTGTACTATATTGCTGAAGATGGAAATGAAAGCGGAGAATATCGAAATCAAGCTTCTACTCTGATTAACATAATGGAGGAGTTCGAATTTGTCTTTATGTTAGAATTTTGAGAAAAATTATTGAATGAGTTCGACAAAACATCTAAAGCTCTCCAAAATGCAGAAATAACAATAAGCACAACTGCAAAACTTTACTCTGCACTATCTCAGTTTGTGAAAAATATCCGGAAAGATTTTGATGACATCGAGTCTCAGGCAAAACGAAAACTTCCTGATGTTGATTATAAATCTGCGAAAACACGAAAAATAAAAAGAAGGAAGCAAGTTAATGATGGTAATGCCCCTGATGCTGCAGAAAATTTTTCTTCTAGAGATAAATTTAAAATGTAGTCTTTTATTCCAATGATTGATGCACTGAAAAGAAATTTGGAAGAAAGAGCATTAATTGATAAAAATGTATCTAACATGTTTTTTTTTTTGATAAACTTAGATGCATTGGAAAAAAAAATCCAAAAAAATTTACTCTTTCTAAAACAGAAATTTCCAGAAAATGTCCAACATGACTTTTCCAGCGAAATAAAACATTTTCATACTTACGTAAAACAAGTTTATCAAAAAAAAAAAATATTTAAGTCATGAACAATTATATCAATTAATTTTTCAAGATAAAATTCAAACCGCGTATCCCAATGTGGAAGCAATTTTATGTTTATTTTTATCTTTAATGGCGACGAATTGTTCTGGAGAAAGATCTTTCTCAAAATTAAAACGAATAAAAAATTATTTGCGTACGACAATGACTCAAGAAAGGTTAATAGATTTAACATTAATGTCCATGGAAAACGACAAATTACGAGCTATATCTTTTAATGAAATTATTGAGCAATTTTCAACAATTAAAAGCAGAAAACAAAATTTTAAATAGATAAACAATCTTTATATACAGAAAAAATGTTAAAATAAATTTTAATGCATACTTGTCTATTGTGTTTTCTATATGTGTCTTTTTCATAACTTAGTTTATGTTAGGTTTAGTTAAGTTAAAAAGGCCCTCTTTAAAGCCAGTGCTTAGGAGCCCCCTACGGTCTAAATCCGACCCTGGGGGAAGCAGTATCGCATAGATATTTTGTCGCGACTTCGCAAGCAACGTATATAACAATAATTAGAACCATATTCTAATGAATAATAAATCATATAGAAACGAATAATGAATCAGAGTAAAACCATAGCAATATGAATGTCATAATAATACAGAATCGTAATACAAAATCGTAATCAAACATTGTAAATAACGTGTGTAATCTTCCGTTTTTTGCTGTCACGCAGTCGGAATTTACAAGCGGCCTGCAACCGAGCCGAGTAGAAATGGTTAATCGCAGGCTGAATTGATTTTGCCTTTTAATAATTAATTTATCTTGGACACCTTGAAATTAGCCGCTTATTACAAAATTTACATCTCACGCTAGAACGTCTATTGCATATTACCTTGTAACACGTTCCGCTAGTAATCACGTAAAAAGAATCGCTAAATACCATTAGAATATAAAATTAAAATTTTGCCAAATAGACACTGACCAAATTTAAGGGAGTAACATCAGATCACGTTGATTATTAAAACTTTCTCCGTTCTCAGCAAGTGTTTGTATATGATTAAGATATCTGTCCTCACATTCGTGACACTCGGAAATCGGTTGGATTAACGCGAGATAGCAAATAATGCAATGTAATCTTGGGCGGCGACGGCCGACGGATACGTAATGCCTATCATTTAAAACTTCAAATAACCTTTTATATTCGATCGGCTCGCTAGTAATACATTCCTTGCAAAGACGCTCTTTTGCCGCAGGATTCACGTAACTGGTTTTGCGAATTCAAATAGCTAAAGAATATCTATAACAATATTCTAACCGCGGCGACCGACAAGCGCGACGTTTCCCCACACACACATGAATTAATTTAGTGATTTATTAATTAAACGATTAATTCAATAGACTGGCTATAACCAAAAAACGTACCCCCGACTCTTTGCCAATTACAACGCTGGTAGGATCAGGAAAATTAACAATACTTTGTCCTGCTCGAATTAATTGATTTATTAAATTTACAAAATGGTTAAAACACGCAAGACAGTGACACACTGGAAATAGCTGAGTATACGTTTTGGTCACAAACACTTTGCCAATGGAATAATAGAACTAATGTTTAAATGATGTCCGAGGACGTGCTCAAAATTATTGCGCGTTGATTCTGATAAATCGTGATAGCAATTAAGACACAATATCGCACTAGTATTCTTATTCAGGCAAGCGTTATCCAGAATACAATACACAAAACGACAATTAAGACTCGAATCAAGACACGGAGATATTACTTTAGTATCTAGCATTATTTCTCGGTCGAATTTATTTTTAAATATTTTCGCATAAGATGAATTCAGAACGGACTTACCGATGTCGACCTGTATGGTACCTGAGACCAGTGCGGGATCAATTCAGCTGTGAGAGATCATGGTTCGGCATCAATGTTCCAATAGCAAGCTGGTAGTCGTGTAGAGATGAATCTCCAGGTAAATCGTTGTTGCTCGTCTTATTATCAAAGGATCACTACACTTGAGTTATTTTCGGCACAACGCGTCTGTACCTTTTATTATTTACCATAATTTAAAGAGTACACGCAAAAATTGGAATAATATTTAAGGGTTTAAAATCAAAGATAGAATTCTAAATTTTATCAAATAAATGTAATTATAAATGAAACAAGAATACACTGCTTTAGTGAACGAGATTACATTCAAATAAACTTATAAAAATACGAATTCTTATAAAATTGATATAAGTACTTATGTTCTAGAAATGGAACTCGCAACTCGCGGATTAAGTACTAAGCGCATAAATTGAACCGAACTTAAACTAAACCGAACTGAATTAGAACGAAACTAGAACAAAACTGAGTCGAAACTGAAGCGGCGACTTCGCAGGGTCCGTATTTATACCACTCTGGACCGTTGGAGACAAAGGTTTGTCCTATGCACGGAAAAAAAAGATTAGCAGCAGGAGCTAATATATAGCTGTGATAGTTAAAATGTGTCTTTAAAATAAGGACAGCTAATGCTGTTACTGCCCAAGCTAAATTTATTAGCTGTTTGCACTTAGGTACTATAGCATAACATTTTTGCTGCTAGAGACACATAATCTTAGTTGAATGTTACTTTATCCTTTGCTGCAGAACTAAATAACTTTTGGGTGCTAAGATTTTTAGCTATGATTGTATAATCATTCCTGGTAATGCTTACGGTTACAACTAAAACTTTTTAACGTTCAATGGCCTTAAACGATACAACAAATTATAATTACACACACACACGCGCGCCGTATATCATCTATGATTTTCCATGCTAACTTCTCTGACCTGTAGAATGTAAAGTCACCGGAATTCCACCCGGAAAAGACACAAAAAAAAATCACCGGGATCATGCCGTGATTTTACAGTGGCGCATACTTACCTCCCGATATGTCGATTCTATAATTTCTAATGACAATAGCATAGTTACTATGTATATGATATGTATATTATCATTATCATTACATATAATGCAGATTTTTCATGTGCCACATGGCATGATCCCGGTGATTTTACATCTCATAGGTTAAAGAAGTTAGTATGAAAAACCGCAGATGATATATACAAGAGAGAAGTGCACTTATCTTTAAATCTATCAATGATAGACTGGGAGACCCAAATATTTTAATAACGTATATATATCTTCATCCATTACACGCAGGAACACACTCGCACGAAACGAAGTAAACAATGCTGATTAATGCGCCAAAATTATGCATGGCAGCATCGCAGAAACAATTACGAATTGTAAGAAATTTACGCTGCTACTTTTTTAGCTGTCTGTATTAATATATGCTTTTAATTTCAGCTAATAAATTTTTATGCCACAGTAAATGTTTTTTATCTGTAATAGCCAGAGCTGCGCCATGACACTAAGGTGGTAGCTCTTACAACTAATTGTAAGTTTGATTCAGCTATTGAAATTTTGCTGCTATTGTTAAGTCATTTTTTTCCGTGTGCAATAGGACCGCATATGGATTTAGTTGCGCTTTTGAATATCAGATGCTCGAGGTATGGTTTATATAAAGCCGTGTGCGATATCCGAGCCTAAGTTTTGAGAGTGGTATGGTTTATATAAAACCGTGGGTAATATTCGGGCCTAAGATTTGAGAGCGACGAAAGATAATTCACAGTCATACGCTTTAAAAGGCAACAAGAGGCTTATGTGAGGCGAAAGGTTTCGAGTTGCGCCTTTCTGGCGACATGTGTTAGGCGCAATTCATACAGCGAGCGATATTCTCAAGAGGTGATAAAATAGAAAGTCTAAACAAAAATTTAAGAGCGGAAATCTGCTCGCAAAAATATGGGGACGTTACACCTCCCCTCCTAAAATAAAATATTGGACCATTCACTAATATTTGTACATACACCAATTAGAACCATGAACCAAAGTTTATGTATGCATACAAAAGAAAAATAATGAAACGTAAAATTCAAAAGAAATGATCCAATATTTTAAACCAAAACATAAGCAAAAAAGGAAAATTGCAATATTTGCAACCATGTATAAAATTACCGAAATATATTTAAAAAACATAATGAAATATATGTGACCATACATAAAATTATCAAAATAAGTATATAAAAAGAAGATATGAAATGTGTGAAGAAGAAATGAAATATACGTAACCATACATAAGAGTACAAAATAATTCGAAATGCTATTTCGCTACCTTAACCTGAGGTACATTGTCGCACGGACAGTCGTCTAATAATTTTCTTAACTCTTTATAAGAGTATTTGTGTTCACTCAGATTACAATTTTTACCGGAGGATGATTCTTGAGATTGTTCATTGATCGGCACAGACGATAGAGCAGATGGTTCCATGTTTTATTCCTGGTTTTAATTCTCCTTTCCTTTGATCGGTGCCGGCCAATCCAGGTGTAATAATAGATGAGTGATGGAGATCCAGATGGCTCCCAAAAAAATGTAAGCTCCATCCATAAACAGAATGTAAAGCGTAACCGTGGATGATCGTATCAATAACAAGTTTTGTTATTCAAATAATGATAAAAATTCCTGCACTCCTGCGCTCGCGGATCCAAAACTGATGAAGCTCCTTCAAATTTTTCATCGGTGCTTTCAGCCAGCTGATCCACAGATTTTTCGTCCAGAAGATCCAAAATTGAGAGCTTCCGGAACGGTTTGCCCCTTGAACCAAATTATGCAAAGTTGACGGCTTTTCGACTGGAAACATTATATGGTTTCGCAGTCGTTTCAGATTATCGTTTGTGTAAATTCCGCTGGTAGCGAGCGACGAAGAGTTGACATATTTCCATTTTGGATTGGAGAGAGGCTAAATAGTCTGCAGAGGCAGCGATTCCGTTGGACGTTGTCCCGTACGAAACGAAATTTTATGCAATTTGTACATTGTAGGCAAGAGTTCGTTGCAGTCTCGCCGAGTTCTCGTTTTAGAAAGAATCCTTGACCTTGATAGCAGGAACATGAGGATGTTCCGATGATAGACTGGAAGCTCATTGTAGCAATCTTCCGTGTATCTGATTTTGCATTCTGCAGGCTCACATTTAATAATGTGAAACACATCACCGGCGATTACCGCCATGTAACGAACATTTTTCACAATTTGTGAGGCTATCTTGTCTGGAGCGATGCTGGCTAGTGAAAGTGCATTTTTTAGGATTTGTTTTTCCAGAGCACATTTCTGTTCCATGATGTCTTGATATAAGGTTGAAAGTTAGGTTTAGACGTGTTTCTCGATGTATACAAATTTGGAATTTACATATGCGAATATGTCCAAATTGTCTACAAACGTCTTGGAGCGCATTTTAAATGTTTTTCCTTGTTAAGTCTCGAAAATAAAAAGTTTCGAATGCTCAGTGTGAAAAATTCTATATCCACAAAGATTAATTTCCGTAGTTTTTGCCCATGCAAAGATTGTCCCGTGTGTCGTAACCGCATACACTGTAAGCGTAGATTGGTTGTCTCGCGGTGTAAGCTTAGTAGCGTACCCCTCGTAAAGAATATCGTATTGATTAAAATGGCATTTATCTGTAGATGGGCCATTACAATTCGCCTCCTTCTAAATCTATGCAGTATCCCACGAAAGCATCACATGTTGTTCCCGATGGTAGTATTACAAGATTTAAAGTCCTTTTTATTGGAGCTTCAAAAGAGTGTAGTTGAACTTTAACGGTGGCTTGAACAACAACGCTGTCCCATGATCCTTATCCGTCAGTATACTGTGCACCAGAACAACGCCCATCCATAGCGACAGATCCGGCTAAAGTAATACTATGCCGGCTAGTGCGATTTTGCGGAATTCGATCAATTATACCATTCCCCATGACAACGGCTCTAGTTTCGTGAAGGCGGGAGCAGCCGATTGATCCAACTTCTTGAATGTAATTTCTTTGTCCATTGCGCACTATCGGAACGTGAGAGTGCATTCCACAGTGATATATAATGCGGTCTATCTCCACCTAACACTGGATGACCCCGACACGATAAAAATCAGAAAATTGAAGCAGTTGGATGTAAGCTGCTTCTCGATTAGGCTCAATATTCTCCGGGTTGCAATCTCCAATATCGGTGAGCGAAAGTGTTGTTATATTTAGTCCATTTCCCGTGCAGTCCATTACCCGGTGAGTCCCAATCAAAGAAGTACGAGCAGCAGGATTGTAATTAAAATAATCCTCATGATGATATCGTCCAGTTCTTCCTTGATGAACTGGCTGTTAATTGTTCCAATGATCAGTTATATAAGTCTTCGTTGATGCACCTTGGTGAGGGATCCGTAGAGTGGGGTGCATCCTTTGCAATACGCAACTTATCAGTGTGCACAATTCTAGTCTTACTCAAACCTATCGCCAATTTAACATTATCATTACCCATTATTTGAATAACATCGTAAGAACCGATATACTAATCACGCAACTTGTTTTTATTCGGCTCTTTTAATAAATAAACCTGATCACTTATTTTAAACTTATACGGCTTAATTCGTCTATTATAATATATCTTTGATCTCTTGACTTGACTTAATTAAGTTATTCCGAGCATTGTCTTGTACCTCGTTTAAACGATAGAACAATTCAGTCAAATAATTAGCATAACTTTCGTTGCAAATATCATCTAAAGACGGATTGCTGGTCGGAACTCTAGCAATTCTGTCAAAAACCAATTCATAGGGCGTATATTTTGTATCTTTATGCATACTTGTATTATAAGAAAAACATGCAAATTTTAAATACTCTTCCCAATCTTTACGGGTAACAAATTGTTTCAAATATTCCAACAAAACGTGGTATGAACGCTCTACCGAACCGTTTCCGTTCGAACGGTTCGATTGAAGTCTGTAGGCAGTGGTTTTATATTGTTTAATTCTAAATTTATGTGCAACAGTACGCATCAAAATGTTAACAAAATTTGTCCCTTGATCGGTGTTCGGTCGGCGACGGAGTTGTACACCGGTTGTTGTTGTCGGTTGCATGTGAATTTTTCTCGTGCAATCTTTAATAAAGGTAGCAATCAACTACTTTTCCTCCACGAGTGGATCGAGTAGCTTGCGCGATGAGAAAAGCTGATTTCTTTGCGCGCCTACTTCATACGTTGAAATTTTCATTCAATTAATATTTTGTTTGCGACGTGAACTTTCCTCGAGCACGCCATGTTCGAGGGAGCACGCTCAATTGAACGGTAACTCCACGCAATTCGGGAGCTCGGTAACTCGTAGTGTATCGGCAGTGACTGCAACGATTCGGTAACCAGAGCGGTAACAGCGGTAACCAGAGAGGGGTACGGTAACCAGAGTGGTAGCGGCAATTTTCGCAAAAGTTAACGAGATATTAATTATTAAAAACCACCGAATACGAGCGCGTAGCGAGATAGGACCGCCCAGCGATCACAAAAATGATAATGTAACCTTTGTACAACAAACTAAGGAAATATTTTTTTTCCAAATTTATTTAACACAAACTAAAGCCTGCATCAGACTATGCAACTTGTTGCAGCAATTCGCAAGCAATCTAATAAATTACTAGAAATGCTCTGTGTTAACGAGATATTAATTATTAAAAACCACCGAATACGAGCGCGTAGCGAGATAGGACCGCCCAGCGATCACAAAAATGATAATGTAACCTTTGTACAACAAACTAAGGAAATTTTTTTTTTCCAAATTTATTTAACACAAACTAAAGCCTGCATCAGACTATGCAACTTGTTGCAGCAATTCGCAAGCAATCTAATAAATTACTAGAAATGCTCTGTGTTAAATGGTGTATTTTAAGCTGTTATCGTGAAAGCATTTCTTATCATCATGCTCAAAATTTTCTTGTACTGTGCTCTCAAACATCTTCTGCAAATGTTACGAAGAATTTTTTATTGCAGTTTTAGCAAGTTCACGAGTTTATTGTCAATAAATCAAAATAAACGCTCGTTAAAACAATGTCTTAAATTGTGATTTAAAATTTCATATGTGTTTGCAAGCACAGAAATAGATTTCAAATTATTATGCATACGTTTTTGCAATTCTTATAATTATTTGTTAATATTTGTTACTTTATACAATAAAATCAAAACTAAAATTTTTAATAATATTTTTTTCATTTAAAATATACAAAGCTATATGTAGAGATTTAAAAATACCTTATAATTGACTTAATTGCTTACAAGTATGTGTTGTATAGTTTTATATCATCACTAAGAAGATCAAGATTACCGTAAATTTCAGGAATAAGATTATGAAGAGTGTAAAGCATATCTAAACATTTTGTGGCTTTTTCGAAATCAAATTTGACAGTAAAAATGAAAAATTTTAATTGTTGGTCGGAGATATCTGTAAAATGTAAAATAATGCTTGTCATTATGTAAGATTCAATGAAAAAATAACAAATAAAACATTGTGGTTTTTTTTATTATTAGTCATGGATATCAGGATTATTAAACTACACTATATTTTTAAATTTTTAGATAATTAGCATATTGATCAATAAAACTGATCGATTGAAATTTAAAAATATTTACCTTGAGGAAGATGAATTTGTTGTTTTAACCACTGCCGAAATTTACATAATGTAGCAAGAAATCTTCGTTTCCACCATTATCCTCCAGCACTTCTTGAAGTGTAGGCATTTCGAGCTTCATCACTTTTGTTATCACCGTATCTTTATCAAATTGCTTGAGATATGTGCAAACTAAAATTATTGCATGTATTAGGCAATATTTTAAAGCTACATGCTTTATACGAAAAAAAATTAAAAATAGAGTTTCTGTTTCAATTTGGGTTGTCTAAAATGAGATAACGATTGATTATTATAAAATATTTATATTAATTTGAATAAATTTTCTTGAATATAAAAAAATAAAGAAAGAAGTGCACAATATTAGTTTGATGTTTAAAGCAATTTAAGAATTTTTTCACATTTTCTTCTTAAACACGGAAAAACATTTTTTGATATATCAAGATTTACATTATTGTAGCAAAATATTTTTATAACTTATATTTTTATTATAACAGCGTAAAATTTGTTGTGCCAGTAAATTCTTTCTTTCCGTGTAGCGTCCCTTTGAAATAAATAGATAAAACTTAGTTTTCGTTCAAAATTTGAAAGCCGATAATTCATGTTGGATGATAGTCTCGCCGATTAAATTGTTAATAAAAAAATATTAATAGTTGTAACATTCTTTGATAATTAAAATCACTTACAATAAGATCGTTAAAAGGTACAGTAGATATTCCTAGCACAAATTCACTCTGGGCCTTATTATGGCCCCGACTAGCTTGTCAGTCACCAACTCGGGCGTGATAGTGGCGAATTAGTCGGGCCACTGGCGGATCTTGGGGAGGGGGGGGAAGTTTTTGAGGTTAACCCCCCCCCCCCTTCCAAGTTAAAAAAAATCAATTTTGCTGGATCCGTTTCAAGAATCTTGATAAAAAAATGCATTAAAGCAGGTCAAAACCCCCCCTATTATCGACATCAGGATCCGCTAGTGGTCGGGGCCACACACGAAATCGTCATAAATGGCTGTGCCAACGCCACAAATTCACCGCAATACTGGAGCGATTGGGACTGTGGATTGGCACTATCTATCTATTTATCCCTTCTAATTATCTTAGATAGGCTATGATGTAGCACCCCCACGCAACCTCCGAAGGCCGACCCTCACTGCTCCTCGAATCTCGGGTATACCGGGACCGGGAAAAAATCCGAATCGAGTTTTTAGAGAAGCTATTAGTAGAAAAACTTCTCAGATTATATCTTGGATTAGGAACTATTTATTTACTAGTGCGTACCAAAAAAGAACAAAAATATACAACAACGCAACCTCCGAAGGCCGACCCTCACTGCTCCTCGAATCTCGGGTATACCGGGACCGGGAAAAAATCCGAATCGAGTTTTTAGAGAAGTTGTTAGTTGAAAAACTTCTCAGAATGTATCTTGGATTAGAAACTATTTATTTACTAGTGCGTCCAAAAAAGAACAAAAATATACAACAACGCAACCTCCGAAGGCCGACCCTCACTGCTCCTCGAATCTCGGGTATACCGGGACCGGGAAAAAATCCGAATCGAGTTTTTAGAGAAGCTGTTAGTTGAAAAACTTCTCAGAATGTATCTTGGATTAGGAATTATTTATTTACTAGTGCGTCCAAAAAAGAACAAAAATATACAACAACGCAACCTCCGAAGGCCGACCCTCACTGCTCCTCGAATCTCGGGTATACCGGGACCGGGAAAAAATCCGAATCGAGTTTTTAGAGAAGCTATTAGTAGAAAAACTTCTAAGATTATATCTTGGATTAGGAACTATTTATTTACTAGTGCGTACCAAAAAAGAACAAAAATATACAACAACGCAACCTCCGAAGGCCGACCCTCACTGCTCCTCGAATCTCGGGTATACCGGGACCGGGAAAAAATCCGAATCGAGTTTTTAGAGAAGTTGTTAGTTGAAAAACTTCTCAGAATGTATCTTGGATTAGAAACTATTTATTTACTAGTGCGTCCAAAAAAGAACAAAAATATACAACAACGCAACCTCCGAAGGCCGACCCTCACTGCTCCTCGAATCTCGGGTATACCGGGACCGGGAAAAAATCCGAATCGAGTTTTTAGAGAAGCTGTTAGTTGAAAAACTTCTCAGAATGTATCTTGGATTAGGAATTATTTATTTACTAGTGCGTCCAAAAAAGAACAAAAATATACAACAACGCAACCTCCGAAGGCCGACCCTCACTGCTCCTCGAATCTCGGGTATACCGGGACCGGGAAAAAATCCGAATCGAGTTTTTAGAGAAGCTGTTAGTTGAAAAACTTCTCAGAATGTATCTTGGATTAGGAATTATTTATTTACTAGTGCGTCCAAAAAAGAACAAAAATATACAACAACGCAACCTCCGAAGGCCGACCCTCACTGCTCCTCGAATCTCGGGTATACCGGGACCGGGAAAAAATCCGAATCGAGTTTTTAGAGAAGCTATTAGTAGAAAAACTTCTCAGATTATATCTTGGATTAGGAACTATTTATTTACTAGTGCGTCCAAAAAAGAACAAAAATATACAACAACGCAACCTCCGAAGGCCGACCCTCACTGCTCCTCGAATCTCGGGTATACCGGGACCGGGAAAAAATCCGAATCGAGTTTTTAGAGAAGCTGTTAGTTGAAAAACTTCTCAGAATGTATCTTGGATTAGAAACTATTTATTTACTAGTGCGTCCAAAAAAGAACAAAAATATACAACAACGCAACCTCCGAAGGCCGACCCTCACTGCTCCTCGAATCTCGGGTATACCGGGACCGGGAAAAAATCCGAATCGAGTTTTTAGAGAAGCTATTAGTAGAAAAACTTCTCAGACTATATCTTGGATTAGGAACTATTTATTTACTAGTGCGTACCAAAAAAGAACAAAAATATACAACAACGCAACCTCCGAAGGCCGACCCTCACTGCTCCTCGAATCTCGGGTATACCGGGACCGGGAAAAAATCCGAATCGAGTTTTTAGAGAAGTTGTTAGTTGAAAAACTTCTCAGAATGTATCTTGGATTAGAAACTATTTATTTACTAGTGCGTCCAAAAAAGAACAAAAATATACAACAACGCAACCTCCGAAGGCCGACCCTCACTGCTCCTCGAATCTCGGGTATACCGGGACCGGGAAAAAATCCGAATCGAGTTTTTAGAGAAGCTGTTAATTGAAAAACTTCTCAGAATGTATCTTGGATTAGGAATTATTTATTTACTAGTGCGTCCAAAAAAGAACAAAAATATACAACAACGCAACCTCCGAAGGCCGACCCTCACTGCTCCTCGAATCTCGGGTATACCGGGACCGGGAAAAAATCCAAATCGAGTTTTTAGAGAAGCTGTTAATTGAAAAACTTCTCAGAATGTATCTTGGATTAGGAACTATTTACTTACTAGTGCGTCCGAAAAAAAACAAAAATATAACCCAACAAATAAAAGAAATTTTTGATAATGTGGTAAGTCTTTAATCCTTTGAGTGCTAAGTGCTCTAGAACTATACAAGAAAGGTTTGGCAATTAAAATTTTCTAAAAAATCTGAAATTTTCCAGAAATATAATACATATAAACCTAATCAAAAAGCTATTTTTTGTTTTGGCTAGAAAACTGTTATAATTTCAATAATATAAATTTGGGTACCTCTGTCTGATTATTACTATCTCCACATTCAAACGTCGACATATTTATTCATTTAACACACCTGTAATATAACAGAAACGCAATAATTTTTAAAAAATCAACGACTGGTATTTATAGTCGAATCTTTAAAATCTGTTAAGGATAGAAGCACCCTTCAAAAAAATTTTAATATTTTCGTGAAAAAGATATTTCTTCGTAAAAAATTCATTCTTCATGAAAGATATTTAAAAAATGTTAAATACAAAATGTTAATGGTTATTGTACTGAGATATCAATTAACAATATACAATGCATAATTAAGTCTCATTTTTATTTTTTATTATGTAAAATTTCATAAAATATAAATTATGTAAAATACTTATATTTTATCAGTTACATATTATTTATAGATAATAACATTATAAAAAAAATTAATTTAACACAAACACAAAAAGCATAAAAAATGGAATATTAAATCAAATAGACACTAAACATTATATATTAAATATTATCTTGATAGACATTAATTAATAATTTAATATATGTCTTAACGTCTTTATCTTTGATTAATCCCAAATATTTATCGTTTTTCTGTGAAAATTTATTTTGAATTTATTAATTTCTAAAACAAAACGTTATGTTATAGGCCTACAGAAATATTCAATATTACAATAATAAAAGCAAGAGCTTAAAGACTTTAGCTAGATGTAAAAAGTAGCAATCGTTAAATTTTACTTCTCTTTATTCTTCAAACATTTTGCTCCATCTTTATAACCATCTCCAATGTTTTATAAATGTTGACGAACTAGCCATTGGACAAATAACAAATTCATGGAATTCGATCATTTTACAATTTCAAGTTCAGTCAAATTGTGTTGTGTCATTAAATAAAAAATTAAATTAATGTGCTGTAAAATTTGCAAAGAAATTACGTAATCAAATTGTACTTTGTTCAGCTGGTTGAAGTTTGGAACGTTCCTGGAACGATTTTTTAAAAATGATTTGTCGCTCTTGTCCTTTTGAAGGGAGGAAGTTTTGAGACCCACAAACAAAGTACAAAAGAGACCGATCCGATACATGCGTCGGAAGACACCCTTATACCCTGTAACGATGCAGCATGCATCGTCACGGCTACGGACCGAACATCATCCGTAGCCAAAAAGGGCGCATCGAGCGCCGATACACATTTTCATAAACACCGGCGATCAATCGCCAGACGGTCGCCCACACCCGACCGTTCCCAAAAATACCAGGTGGAGGTCCGCCGGCTAGGCCGCCGATGCTTGCCAATCCTAAGCCAGTCGGGCGACAGCCGGGTATAAAAGAGGCCCGGTTGTACGCCTTTTCACCAGATCCTGTTCGCTGCTCGCCAGCGAACATCCTATTGCGAGAGCACTCGCAATCCACCGAGAGTACTCGGAGCTTATGTCCAGCAACCCCACGAGCACGAGCATACTCGTGCACCGACCGAGCATACTCGGCTTCAGGAACCGCTTCCACACGTTACGGGAACACCCGTGTTCCGCCGAGCATACTCGGCTCTAGACCTCGATACGAGGATACTCGTATTCCGACCGAGCGTACTCCGTCCTTCGTTCCTCCGTGCGAGCATACTCGTACGTCACCGAGAGTATTCGGCCTCGATCCTCGCATACGAGCGTACTCGTATATCGCCGAGCCTACTCGGCTTCGCTTCCTACATACGAGCGTACTCGTATACCGCCGAGCATACTCGGCTCCGCTTCTTACATACGAGCATACTCGTATACCGCCGAGAATACTCGGCTCCACGTCCGACTTCCGATCACCGCAGGACGCGAGCAATACGCGCGTCCTCGCTCCCGTCTTCATCCCTTCAAATCGGGTCCTTACATCCGGCAGGCAATCGCGACTAATCGATTCGAGCAACCATCGAGTCACCGCGCACGCGCCCGAATCATCGATCAGTTTGATCAATAATCAACACCGCTCGCATGTATCGATCCACGCGCTCGCAGCGATCTAGAGCTAACCACAACACTCGCGCTTGCGCCGACGCTTCCGCGTCGCCGTATGACCACCGTTACGCGCTGCCTTACGCCGCCGTAACTAATATAATTTTGTAACACGCGCCACGTTTAACACACATTTATACTCGCCGTATCCACACGGCTGTACATAGCTAACTTCAACTTAAATAATAAACCTCGTGGTAATTATATACTATCACTGCCTCACCTCCGATTTTGATCCAATTTGGCTCTTTCGACGCGTTTTTTTTTTTTTTTTAAACTTTTTCCTCTTACAAAATTGTCGCTCTCTTCCGCGAGACGAGATATTTAGCGTCAAAGTTGACGACTTTTCAGGGTTAAGAAACCTGTCACTTTGACGAATTGCAGCGACATGAGTATGTGCTGCGGTCACGCGCGCATGCGTACTAATAGAATTGTGCACGAAATACAAAATATATTTTTGATAATCATTAATTGTAAGTCGCAAACTCACGTTAAGTAGTATAATTATGAATCTTGCTTTGCGTAGACACAGGGTATTCCGCCCCCCTCCGGGGGGGCGGACCCCCTGTGTAAAATAAAAATAACAAAACTTTCGTGCGTATTCCAGAGCGGCATAGATTGCTTGATCTATCAAACTAGCTTTAGCATTATATATTTTTGTACAATCTAAAGCTACTTTAATGCTAAAGCTAGTTTAGATTGCACAAAAATATATAATGTTAAAGCTACTTTGATAGATCAAGCAATCTATGCCGCTCTGGAATACGCACGAAAGTTTTGTTATTTTTATTTTACACAGAGGGTCCGCCCCCCTCCAGGGGAATACCCTGTGTCTACGCAAAGCAAGGTTCATAATTATACTACTTAACGTGGGTTTGCGACTTACAATTAATGATTATCGAAAATATATTTTGTATTTCGTGCACAATTCTATTAGTACGCATGCGCGCATGACCGCAGCACATATCCATTTCATCGAAGTGCAGGTTTCTTAACCTGAAAAGTCGTCAACTTTGACGCTAAATATCTCGTCTCGCGGAGGAGAGCGACAATTTTGTGAGAGGAAAAAGTTTAAAAAAAAAGTAAAAAAAAAAAAAAAAACGCGTCGAAAGAGCCAAATTGGATCAAAATCGGAGGTGAGGCAGTGATAGTATATAATTACCAACCTCGTTATTTTTTATTACACAAAACAACGCATTTTTTTAACGTGCCCCCAACCGACCGAACTTCTGATTCCGGCGAACTATTCCGCGCAGACAAACGTACCGTTTCATGGCGCCCGAACAGGGACCAGATAAAGGGGCACGTCATATATATATCGGCGTGTAGATGTTTGATTTCTCGCAAGGCGATCTGTAACGCCGTTGCTTCTGAGGAAGTCGTCTTTCCCACAGGACAAAGCGGAGTCATTGGCCGTAGTCTTTTCCGCAACACTTTTCCTGTTTTCACTCCACTTTCCGATCTCGAAGTCATTTTACAGGAACGAGCTATCCCGGACGAGCCCCCAAAATGTTGCGTCCGCGGAATGAAGTATCGCACACGTCAACGGAACTCGCAGAAATTAAGAAACACAATACAACAGACCTCTCTCTCCTCGGTTCGCAGAAAGCTCTGCAGCGCCGAGAGCCGAGACGGTCACACCACAAGGCACACCGGAGACTCGATTCGTCGCAATCCAAACCTCGCCGCCTAGGGCGTGCTTGGAGAGCAGTTGCAATACGGAAGATCACTTTCCGAATGGAGTTCCTCCAACACCAGGGAAAGGGTTACAACGGGCTTCTTCAATCGAACCGTCCTTTTTAGGACCGGTTCAGTATACTAAGACGCGGCCGATAATATCTTACCGAGCCCGTCAATTTTTATTCTAACTTTTCGGCCTTACACATTTGCCGAGAAAGCGCCTTTGGCGCAATAAACTCTCAAACATAATAACTTGTACAAACTTCTCTGACAGAGAAAATAAATTATATATTTTCTACTAAATTGGTTCTCACAATTTCTCACCAGTTCAAACACATCCAAAAGGCATTACGCCCATAAACTAGTGACTCCGACGACTGGTCGAGAAAAATGAGCCAATCAGAGAAAACTGGCGAGGCGCCAAGCGCCGACGCAGTACAAATCGGCAGAGTATCGGTGCGGGTACCGCCCTTCTGGCCGGAGGAACCGGAACTATGGTTCGCCCAATTAGAGAGCAGTTTCTACTAAGCGCGGTAACATCCGATTCGACCAAGTACGCATACGCAATCTCGCAGATCCAGACAAAGTACATAAAGAAAATCAAAAATGTCATAACCAATCCACCGACATGCGGAAAGTACGAAGCGGTAAAAAGAGCCTTAATTCAACGGCTGAGCGACTCGCGAAAGCACCGCATTCGCCAATTACTAAAACGCGAGGAATTAGGCGACAGGAAGCCGTCGCAGTTCCTGCGCCATCTACGGACGCTCGCGGGCAACACAGTACCCGATCAACTCCTGCGCACGCTATGGCTCGGACGACTGTCAGCGCAGATACAAATAATTTTAGCGACTCGTGCTGACGACCTCCTCGAAGACATGGCGGAACAGACAGACCGCGTTACGTGGTCACGTGCCTAACCGTCGCCATCGTGGACAAGTCGAAGGAGAAGACGCCGAAACCGACTGGCTCACTAGAGGAGCAGATCCAGTCATTGGTCAAGCAAGTCGCAGCACTCAACACGCGATTGGGACGCGTGAAATAACGCGCTAAATAACTGATTAGGTTGCGCGTACCCAGGGTAGGGTCCCACAGGCCCTCTGGCAACGGTGTGCCACCTTGTCGTGCCAGGGCTCCCCTGGATCAATGATCTCCCTTTCCGGATCGGGACTTCGGTCCCAGGATGGATTAGGGTGAGGCCAGTCGATGATCTCCCTTTCCGGATCGGGACGCTGGTCCCAGGATGGATTGGGGTGAGGCAACAGGGGTCCAAGAGCACACCTTAGGAGAAGGAAGAACTCCGAATATAAAACTCGGGCAGGACGGGCTCGTCAGCCATGGTAGGCAACCGTTCTAGTGAAAGGACAACCACGATAAAAAAACCCAGAGAAGATAACTCTGTTAAAAAATTACATAAGATGAAATACATGACGACAAGGAGGACTAACTTACCGCCTCAGGGGCTTCGAAACCCCAGAGGCCGGCGAGGAGGGTATCCGGTCCCGGTGCCCCCCCTGTCGTCATCGTGCAACGGGCCATCCAGGGCGTGTCACGCCCTGGACGAAAGTGTTACCGCGGATGGAGAGCTGTGGGCTGAGGCCCACAGAGTTTTGAAGGTTCTCCTCGTCCTCCTCGGGGAGATCCGCGGAGGCCGCGCGCAAGCGCCAAATGGAGGGGGCAAAAGCCCCGGAGGAATGAGGGATAAATCCTCTTACTCCTCCGTAACGAGGAAAGGGTCTGCACCGAGCATGGTTAATGCCGGGACGCAGACCCGGAAGGTGGACGGGCTAACGCCCAACAAAAAGGAGAGAAAGGGAGGGGAGGTCACCCCCCCTCCCAGGTGTTATAAATGCCTCTTAAGGGGGCATGAGAAATGGCGGTGCTTCTTAGCGGTGGATCGCAGCAATTGCTGCCTCCACTAATGTCTCTATTTTTTTTTTAATTCAACGCTATATTTTATTAAAACTAATATAAACTACTTGTACATCTTTAAACGTAACAAGCAAATATCCCAGAAGCGGTTTATTGTAGAGTTTTAAGACCAATAAAATTTACTTTTCTCGTCAATGCATACATTGCGACGACTTTTCCGACGGGCAGAAGCTCACCCGCCGGTAGGCGTGCAAACCTCGTTGCTCTATTTAATTCTCTCTTAATTAGGAGGCGCCGGCCATCAAGCCCGGGCATGCTCGCAGAGGAGGGCGAGCTGCCCGGCTTGCAAGGAGGCGGGTAAAGATGCGGCCCACCGGATTGGTGGCCGCTCATGCCCAGTCGTCCCCCCAAGGGGGAGACGACGTAGAAGAAGGAAGAGGGGAAAGAGGGGGCCAGTTCCTCCCCTGGAACCTACTTCGGCAGGGACGAGGGAGGGGGGATTGTATACTCCCCATCACCTCCAGTGATGGAGGTTGAAAGTGAGGAAGATGGGGGGACTAGTCCCCCCCACCACCTCCAGTGATGGAGATGGTGGCAGTGGAAAAGGGGGGGATTTTTTCCCCACCTTTGGAGATGGAGACGAAGGAAAAAGGGGAGATTTCCCCGAATCCTCTACCCAAGGAGAAAAAGGTGGGGTTAAATCTCTCACCTCTAAAGAAGAAGAAGGAGGAGTCGGGTCCTGGTCCCTTGTTGCCGCAATTCGGTGACAAGTGGGTCCCACGGCCCCGAGAGACCTTCTATGAGATCGAAGTGGAGGTGATTTGCCTCCACAGAGACTCTGAATGGGTGGTGGATGCCTTCAGAGGCATAAAGGAGATGTGTCTTATTGAGGCGCAGAAGCCGGACCTATGGGGTGTTCGCCAGGGCGGATGGGTGAACCTACAGTTCCTCTTCCGGGGCCCTGAAGGGAACACCCTTGCGGTCCTAAAAGGGGTGGGATTCAAGAGGACACTCGAGAGCCTCATCGCTCCAAAGTTGAAGGCCCGCAAGGCTGAGAACCACCTCTTCAAATTGAGACGGTCCTCAGTCCTCGGCGGAACGTAGGACGGACGGAAGCCGTTTGCTTGCAACGGCTTTCCCCACCGGGGATGGTTCTCTCCCAAAATGGGAGAAGAACATATTGGCCATGTGAGCCACTAAAGGGAGGCCGGTTCTCTCTCCCGACGGGGGTAGTGTTCCTCACTTGCGGGGACATTGCAGCTGGCGGGAGGGGAGAACAACAGCAGCAAATCGCTGCTAAGAAGGAGGTCCCGAAGACCTGACCCCGTTAGGGCCAGGTCGGGTGGATTCTTGGGGGGGGGGGGGAAGGAATGATGTCTCTCTTCCACCCAAAGAAGTTATGCCCTCCCACGGGACGGCGGCCTACTCAAAAAAGACTGTCGTTTCGTGGTGAGGGCCGGGAGGAGGGGGGATGGGTGGTAAATGGCTCATCTCCCCCCTCTCCTGGAGGGATAAAACAAGAGAGGAGAAGGTAAACACCTCCCACTTCTCCTCAAAAAGGAGAAGCTCTAAAGACGAGCCCTTAATGGGGCAAGCCAGGGAGGGGGTCTGGAAGTAATGCTAATGGCGGTTCTTAGCCCCCTCCCACTTAATGGCAAAGTAGGGCCAAGTAACAGGGGTGAGGTTTTAGTGGGTAGGCGTCATTCCGGATAGACAGCCGGGTGACAAATCCCACACTCCCCTTCCGCAGTGCGACCACTAGGGTTGCACATTGCACGCGGAAAGAAGTCTTTTTGAAGATTTTCCCACCCCTGGGGGTACCGGCTTGGCTGCCGCCTTGTCGGGCCCTAAACAACCAAAAAAAAAAAAAAAGGGTCCCACAGGCCCCGATTACCCGAAAGCAATCGTGTCCTCTAATAGCGTTTTCGATTATACAGGATTTGAACGACCCAAGATTGGTTAATGACGTCATTGCAACCTCTCCACCAATGAAAGACTTGCATTTATAGTAAAATAGTGATTGATCAACCCTAGATCGTTCAAACCCCGTTTATTCGAAAACGCTATAAGTTTAGTTTTTTCAACAAAGACTTGTCAGGACGTAACAGTAGACAGTATTAAACATTCCGACAGAACATGTTTGAAAAGGATTTATATACACATTTATTTATCCTTGGTTAGGCATTGGCCTATTCACTGGCCTGTTTACTTTCTATTATTTCATTTCCAAAAAAATATTACTTTAGCATTTGATATGTAAATCGTGAAAGCTTTAAAATAAGTATTAGATAGTATAATTATTGTGTAAATAACTCGAGAATATGATAATGTATATTTATAAACTCAACATTTTGATAAAAATTAATTAATTGAAATTAACGTTTTGACATAATTATCTAAATTTAAATAAAACTGAATGTAAAGAAATCAACTAGAATAATTTGATGTGTAGTAAAAAAATTCATTGATTTCAGTTCTTAGATGTTAACATTTGATTATTTTCTTTTCACGGATGTAATGATGTCCACCGTTTATCTTTGTTACAAAGAAAATACATACAAACAGCGGTAGAGCACTTATTTTTTAATAATTATAACTTTGTAAAAATTAAAAAAAAGCGACTTACAATAATTATAATTATTGTAAAAATTCTTAGAGCTAGAAAAAGATGAAGAGTAAGTTGAACCAAGATTAAAGTTAATCTACATTGGTGGAAATGGGCATTAGAGTTCTGTGTCCGGCTGACTCGGCCTCCAAGGGATAAGCCGAGAGCACAAGCTTTTACATAAAGCATAACGCATAAGCATAAGGAAATTGATTGGTCTATATATAAGCATAAGCAAATGCATAAGGAAATGGACCAATCAATTTCCTTATGCTTATGCGTTATGCTTTATGCAAAAGTCTGTGCTCCGGCCAATACTCTTGTTGCTGGGAACTTAACATCGGATTAAGGCGCGCCTTCCAATGGAAGTTTATAGTGGCTGACGTCACTCAGCCAATCAGAGGATCCGATTTCCTTTGCTATTTCCACCTTCTACCGGATGTACGAAAGGGCAAGCTACTGGACGCAACTACCGGATTGGCTACAAATAGCCTACAAAACAAAACCAAGCAAGCTTCAATTAAAACATTGTTGCAGGAAACCTTGCTTCAATTAAAACATTGTTGCACCTTTCCACGCCTTATTGGCTGAATTTCCACAGCTCACTAGCCCGACCGGAAAGACGGAATCCGCGCCGCACTCAACGATGCATTATATCGAGACGACACTGGGTTTACCGGAAGCGTGCAGGCCGAGGAGATTGGCGCCGGAAAAACTCAAATAGCGTTTTCGATTATACAGGATTTGAACGACCCAGGGTTGGTTAATGACGTCATTGCAACCTCTCCACCAATGAAAGACTTGCATTTATAGTAAAATAGTGATTGATCAACCCTGGGTCGTTCAAATCCTGTATAATCGAAAACGCTAAAAGAGGCGAAACAACAGTTTGATTTACTGCTGCAGGAAGGAGTAATCGCGCCGTCTAAAAGCGCATGGGCCTCGCCGTTGCATATGGCACCTAAGAAAGGTGGCACGTGGCGACCATGCGGCGATTACCGCAAGCTCAACAACCGAACGGTGCCGGACAGGTACCCGATTCCACACATCGAGGATTTCACACAAGCTCTTCACGGGAAATCAATTTTCTCCACTCTGGATCTGGTGAGAGCTTACAACCAGATTCCAGTAAATCCGGAAGATGTGCCTAAAGCGGCGATCACCACACCGTCGGGCTATTCGAATTTGTTAAAATGCCTTTTGGCTTAAGGAATGCAGCTCAGACTTTCCAGAGATTCATTAATAAAGTGACACGCGGACTTGAATTCTGCTACGTTTACATTGATGACATCCTGATAGCATTTCACGACAAAGAAGAGCACAAAAAGCATTTAAGATTATTGTTTCAGAGACTCAACAAGTACGGAATTCAACTCAACCCAGCAAAATGCGTGTTCGGCAAAGAGGTCGTAGCATTTTTGGGGTACCAAGTCTCAGCAGAAGGAACACAGCCCTTACCGGAAAAGCAATACGGAATTTCCCGAAGCCTACCACCGTCAAGCAGCTTCGGCAGTTCCTCGGAACGTTGAATTTTTACAGGAGATTCATTCCGGGAGCGGCCATGGACCAAGCTGTCTTAAATGACGCGCTAAAAGGCAACCAGAGGAGCAAAACACCAATCGAGTAAAACGCGGAAAGAAAGGCAGCATTCAAAAAATGTAGAGAAACCCAGATAACATTTCTTGCGCGCAAAGTTTGCGCGTCTTATGCATATAAACTTTGTACGCGGTTTGCGTGAGTTTTGCCCGCAAATTTATTAAGCTCATGTATTGTCCGTTATACACCAGCAAATCACATGCAAATGGATACCATATTTGCTCGTAAGTTGCTTGCAGTCGTTGTGCTCAAACGACTTGTCCCGCGCAGCGCACAGGAAGCATTCTAACAAAGGAATAGCGAGTAGCGATAGTAACTGCGGTTATGTGATATACGTGACTGACTGTATTAATTTAAGTGAAAAACATTGCTCTGCTCAACACATTCTACTGCAGCCCTCATTCACTCTTCTCGTAAGTAACTCGTATCGATAAAAACATCATATATTTTCGAAATATATTCTATATCTGTAGCGTAGTATATTTTGAAGTGTTCTAACCTATATATTTTCAACTTTATGTGAAAAGTCAGAAAAGTCAGTTTAGAAATAAATATATTTTTATATGCATATTATCTACATTTTAAAAACTATCATTTTTATTACATTTTTTTGTCATAATATAAAAAAATATGATTTGTAGAAAAATATATACATGTAACTCTGTATAAAGAAACAGATTCCTATCCCTATAATTTTAATAAGACAAGTTATATGTATGTATGTATATATATATATATATATATATATATATATATATATATATGTTTTTGAAAGAAGTATATACATTAGAAAGAAGTATATACATTAAAATTATAAAATATGTCATATTATTTTCTTTTATATTGTAACATATAAAATTTAAGATGGAAAAATATAACTATATATGTTCAGTAAAATTTGCAATTATTTTCTTGTATTTTCTGTATTCTTTATATTATATTGTTTTGTTTTCTATTATTTTCATAAAAAGAACAGATGATGCAATTAAGTTATACATAATGATAATCCGAATTTATCGACGTTTTTTAGTTCTGACTTTTATTATTTTAATATTTTCTTTTAATTCTCAATAGAAGCTGTAGTTCTTCTTTAAACTGATTCCTGCCTTAATGTAATCTGCAATGCAATATATTTGAAAACTTTACAGAATTTTACAGTTATAAATTTTTAAAAATTTTATAAACTGCATTATTTTTATAAATTACAGCCTAGATTATTCCACAATGAAGCCGGTTTATGATCGTCCATCTCAGAAGCCATTTAATAGCCTTTCTGTTCGTCAACAACAGCGAATAAAGAAAGCAATTAAGGAAAATGTGCATAACACAACAATACATGAGAAAACATACAATACAAGATCAGTAGATAATTATCTGTTTCAAGTGAATACAAAAGATAGAATGTGCAATGAATCTCTATGTTTAGATGTAAATTCTTCGAATAATGAATTATTTCAGTTTCAAAATGAAGAAATTAATGCGGAATTTTCTGAAATAGATTCTGATGAGGATGTATGGATTAACTATAATTATACTGATGAAGAATGTGATTATTCTGACGACAACAATATTGAAATAATTGATAATTTCCACAAACAATTAGTTTCTTGTTTTGTTCAAAATAATTTCACTCATGTTCAGGGAAATGCAATATTGAAAGTATTAATTTCTCATTCTTGTTTTTCATATTTACCTAAGGACATACGCACTCTTTTAAAGACTCCTTCTAACACTGGAGAAATTGTAAAACTTGAAGATGGAGAATATGTTCATATTGGCTTCGAAGTATCTATTATTGCAAAATTATCTAACATGCATTCCACTTTCCTTAGAGATAGATATTAGTACTGATGGAGCACAATTACATCGTAATGGAAAAATTCAAATTTGGCCTATTCAATTTCGAATTTACAATATAACTGTGATAATAGTCCTGGAATAGTTGGAATATACAAAGGTTATAAAAAACCTAATAATCCAAATATATTTTTTAAATATTTTATTGAAGAAATAAAAAAAATTTCTAATGCTAGAGGTATTGTTTATCGAAATAAATTAATACCTATTATTTATAGGAGTTTTATAGCCGATGCTCCTGCTAGAGCATTTATTTTAAATCATAAAGCTCACAATGCCAAATATCCTTGTTCTAAATGTAAAGTTTCAGGTCTTTATTTAAATGGAACAATGTCTTTCCTTGGTACAACTCATGAGCCTCGTACAGATAATGAATACGCACAATGGAAATATAATAATCATCATAGTAATGAGACAGTTAGTCCTCTGTTACAAATTCCATTAAATATGGTATCTCAAGTGCCATTTGATTACATGCATTTAGTGTGTCTAGGCGTGGTAAGAAGACTTTGTAAAGCATGGTTGATTGGAAATTTTACAAAATCCGCAAAATTATCTGCTAGACATATTGACTTGATATCTTCAAGATTGGAAAGTATACGGAAATATTGTCCAGTAGAATTTTCTCGATCACCAAGATCTTTGAAAGATTGGAGAGATTATAAAGCCACAGAATTCCGACAATTCTTACTATATACAAGTCCTGTTGTACTAAGTGGAATATTGCAAGAAGATGTTTATTTGCATTTTTTGCTTCATACATCAATACGTATATTAATATCTTCAACATATTCACAAAAATTATTGCATTTCTCTGATATTGCATTAAAAAAATTTGTTTTATTATCTGAGAATATTTACGGCAAGGATTTTATATCTTACAACATTCATGGCTTGTTACATTTAACAGAAGATGTCAAAAGATTTGGACCCTTAGACACCATTTCTACTTTTCCATTTGAAAATAAAATTCCATTTATCAGAAAGTATATCAGGAAGCCACATCTTCCTTTGCAGCAGTTTATTCGAAGAATGAGCGAATATCATGGACAACCAATACACTATGAAAAGTTGACAATGAATAATCACATTCGAGTATCACAATCACATGAATCTGGTCCATTAATTCAAGATGAAATATTCCTTCTTTGTAAGCAATATAAAAAATTAGAATACAATAACATGATTTTTAGTCTTTGTCTTATCAATAACTGTTGTCTTTTGAAATGTTCATCAATTTGTTTGATTCAAAATATTCTTGTAGCGGATGAACAATATTATTTTATTGTAAAAAAATTTAAATACGTTAAACATTTTTATAATGTTGGCATTTTATCTGATAAAGTTGAATTTTTCGTATGTTCAAAATTACTTAATAATGAAATTGTTCCTTTAACAAATGTTGTAACAAAATGTTACAGAATGCCATTTTTTGAAACTGATAAAAGTGATAATAGTAGCAGTAATGAAGGCACTGACACATATAAGTATGTAGTAGCTGCTATAAATTTTTGATAATAGATTTTTCAATTATTTAATGTTTTGTTTTTACACTATTTTTAATTTTGACTTATGAAAAAGATTATTTTTGTCCTTTTTTGTATATATTTCATACATCTTTATTATTCACATGAAAGGCGGTCTTCTTTAGAATTTAATAATTTTTTAATTATGAATATGCTTCTCAATGTGTGGGGATTCATTTATTATACATGGTACGTTTACAATAAAAATTACATAAAAATTATTTTTTTTTTTTACATTTTATTGTAAAATAGGAATATATAACGACTTCATAATATTTGTTACTGTAAAAATTGTTAATTTTATGTACAGAGTGTCCCATGACTCGAAGTTTATAGTTTAAGGGCGTGTTATTGAAGTTATTTAGAGTTAAAATTGTTTAATAAACATATGTCCGAAAATGCTTCTTAACAGATAACCTCACTAATATATACGTACAGTGCTGGATTCACGATATATCCGCGCTCGATATATATAACATTGATAAGTTTGAGTCAGACTCAGACTTGACATTAAAATTAACTGACAGTGAAGTGGATGTGCCCGTAGGTAACGAATGTAAAAAGGTAAGCAAAATTGTATTTTTACACTTTGTTGCTACTCTTACACTGCACTCATACGTTACTATAAATTATAATTCTTTATTCTTTAATGTATTTTTTATTAAATCAGCGATGACGAACCAATAACTTTACTATGAAGAAGCACATGAAAAAGAAGAGCAATGATAAAAAACATGATATTTCTATAAAAGCTGATAGACCCTTTTTGGGATTAGATACATTGAATACGAGTTTCATCGATTCTGACAAGAAAATTACCAGTCCACCAAAAAGTCCATCAATATTATTCCATGGATGCCCTAGAATATAAGACAAGAATCTGATGAAGCAATCTCGACTTGTGTTTCAATCAGCAAAGTGCAACGAAAAGAAGATATCATTGCCAAATAAACCAACTAGCATATTGCCAAACACAGAAGAGAATTCCATTAGTGATATTTCTCTAGAAAAAGTATTTGTTACTTCGAAAAGTAATGCTTCAAGCACCAATGAAACTGTCGAAGATGATGTAGTAGAGCTCAGTCCTACAGAGAGTAGATCTAATAGAGCTAGACGTTTAAAAGAGAAATTAAAGAGGAATGACATCAATGACATAAATGACATCAATTTATGTGATACGGAAAATAAACCACCTGTGGAAATATTACTGAAGAAAAATAGGTAAATATTTTTTAATACAAGTTAATGTAATTTTCTTTGTCCATCTGATACATAAAAAATTATTTGCAGGAAAAGAAGAAAGAAAAACATTCCAGAGCAGCTTAATATGCGATGCAAAGCTGACAGAGCAAAAATAGATGGCTGGGATTGCTGGGAATGCAAACAGATAATAGACAGTTAACAAATAATATACATACATATAATTGCATAAAGCACATTTTTTTACAAAAAAAAAAAATTAATTTCTAATCTTGTTTTATTTTCAGTATTACAAGAATTTGTCATTGATGGGAAAAAAGTTGCAGAAACGGAGAAATCAAGTCTCGCGTCACCGACACAGATACGAGAGACCAGCAAATACACCAGAAGGTATAAGTTTTGTGTATTTCCATATATACTTTATATATTATACATAATACATATATATGATAAAACATTAAATTTTTGTACAGTTTTTTGGAATCCAGAATTTCCTGAGACATCCACTTATCGGCAAAATTTAAATTGAGACATAGTCAATTACAATATAAGTAAGAACATAATATATTTAATATTAAAAATAGTAAATATATTTAAATTGTATCTCGAATGGAGAACATTTACATTATAATGCTTGGTGATGTACCAAGAAAATTTGTACCTTGTGCACAGCATTTAGCTTCGTAGAAAAATTAATTTTTTACAAAGCTCAACGCATTACCATCCGTGTTCGGCTCGTATTTGCCTCGATTATTTACATTTGTGACTTTGATCTTACGAACCTGTCATTCTAAATTTGTTTGTAAATATATTTGTTTCAATTATTCCATGTATTTTATATTTCTTAAAGTTTGATGAAACTAAACAAACATAAAACATCTGTATTCAAAATATTATACATGCATCAAATATGACCGGAAGGAAGTATTAAGTGCTTTCATGGCTTGAACATAGATTGATTTATTATTTTACATGTATATATTATATTTTGGATAACATAATATATAGATTTATATATATATAATTATCATTTCCTTTTGTATATATTAATATATATAAATTTATATATAGACTTATCTCTTTACATAAAAATATTTCATTATCATTGCGATATCAGCTCTCTCTCTCTCTCTTATATTTCCCGACTGTTAATATTGTGCATTATCTTCTTTATAACTTACTATATATAATCATGTTTTTTATTGCTACTTTATGATAAAATTATTCTTGCCAAAGTTTATGTAACAATTAAATATTTTAATTTTGCAGATATAAAGTCAATATGAATAGACGACCTAAGAGAAAAAATATAAAAAAACCTTTGCGTTATGAAACTACCGAATCTTCTGACAATGAAGGGGAATCAGCTAAACGATATAAAGAGCAAAACAAGACTTCTGTTACAGATGAGATCAGAAATATTCGAAAGAATTTATCACAATATGAGAATGAAGAATTGGCTAAACAGAAAGCAATTAACAGTGCATCCAAATATCATTCTGCATCCATAATAGGTCTGTTCTTTATAGCTGAACTAGTGCAGCCAGTTCAGCTATAAAGAACAGACCTAAAGTTACCCTCAACTGACAAATCAACTTGCCGTCACATATAGATGATTCATCTATACATGGTTCTCAACCAATTATTGCATCTCAATTGGCATTAAATTCTCGACCTTTTGCCAATACAACTCCGATATCTCACGATCAATTTCCAGTAACATCTGTAACAAATTCATCTATCGTATCTCAATCTTCATTTTGTACGATATCTAAGCCTTCATGTTCTTCAACAATTAAACATCCATCATTTACAAATTCTCAAACATTCTCAGAATCTCAGATTTTATCTTTTCCATTAACTTCAATGATTGATACTGAACAAATACGTAATAAAAAATATGATTATGAAATGAATAATAATACAGAGTGTCCTATCGGAAATATAAAAATACCTTGTCAAAATGCAACTAAACATCTTTCATCATATGAATGTTTGCCAGTATCATCGGCATCTCATATTCCACCATTAATTCCGATGACAAATAATATGGTTCATTATACACCACATCATAATAGAGAATCAACACGTAATCAGAAGATGGCACATCTTGAAAATACAATTGAATCGTCTTCAGTAATAAGTCCTGAATCTTATACATCATCTTCACCTCAATCTTATTCATCCTCACTGTCACGTGATTCCGAGACTCCATCATTGACTTTGCTGTCAGCTCCAGTACCTCATAATAATGTTACTTATAACACACAACCTAATTATACACTCATTTCTAATCACGAACATCCTAATCCCACCATAACGTATCATCAAAATACTCTGCAGGAAAATACTAATATTATCAATGAAATTAAAATGCAAGTGATGGAATGTGTGAGAAACGTAATGACAATTCAGGTAATGAAACAATTCTTTTACAATTTTAAAATAGCTTATCTGTCTTTTTTGCATGTTAATAATAGACTTGTGTTTATGAAACTTTTTCTCTATTTTTTCCAGTAATTTCTAATCTCTATAATGTAATTTTTATCTCATTTTTTGAAATTTTTATATAAGACATAAAAACCATCTGTTGCATTAATAAATTTCAAGATTTACTTAATACAACTTTTTTCTTGTTATTTAAAATGTAAGGAATTTTAGAAACATTTTTTATTAGAAAATCATCGAATATTTAACACTTTGTTTATAATTTTTTTGTTAATAGAACGAGGAATCAATGCTTACATATAGAAAAAATAAATAGAAGACCTGTGAAACCAAACATAATCCCGTTTCACACTGTTGAAGCAGTATTAGAGTTTAATCGGTCAGACGACACAATATATACCGAAATAATAATAATTTTTTGATCTTATCTTTTTAATGAATCAATATTTTATTATGTAATATGTTATATGTTATGTTAATGCATATTATCTATAATAGGTAGAATACCTTGCATCCATTGGAGGACGAAATGCAAAAGAAATAATACATTTGGCGTTTAAAGAGATTTTTACTACAAATGTAGCCCTATCATTCACATGGACAGGCAAAGACAATAATAACCGCTCTATAAAGGAAAAGTTATCGGATCAACGAATAATTAATGCTTTATATGGTATGTCTACAACAAGAATTATATTTTATATATATTCAACGACAATAAATTTGCAATAATACTCATATAAAATTATCTTGATTCAAGCATAAAAAATAAAATTACTGCAGTAAAGATCTCGAAAAATGAAGTAATAAAAATATTTAGAATTTTTAATATAATGCTTATTTAGATATAAGGCCTTAAAATTGGCCCATTGTAGGTCATATTCAGACGGTCGCTTATTCGTAAGCTGCATGTGCAATAATATTGGTATCGCATATATGTGATTCACGGATAAGCAACTTTCTAAATGTATAGCCTATAATTGACTTTAAATTCTTACTTTAAAAAAAAATTCTGACTTTAAATTCTTACATTATAAAAATTATTTCTTACACTAAATAACCGCAAATATATATTTTTATTGCTTAATTTTTTAAGAATGTTTATATTACAAACTTATTGTAGTTGAATTTCGAGATACCCTATATATGAATGTATATTTCAAAATAAATTTTATATAAATCTATAATAAATTTGTAATTAAATCACAGATAATTATTTTAAATATCTACTAGTTATTTAAAATAAGTATTTTTATTTTAGATGCTACTTCTGTACATTCAAAATTAACAACGGCTGAGTTTAAATATTACGTATCGGAAGCCTTACGCTCAGCTAAACAAAGACACTGACATCAACAGCGTATGCACTCAAGAGATCAAAATGATCAAGACGAATCGCGCGAAGAAGATCTCCATCAAGTAAATTAATAAGTTGAAAGTTTTTGTTTATAAAGTTTAAATATGTTTGAAAAAATCTTTTTATTTTATCTACTATAAACTATTCATATTATTATAAAAAAAAGCAATGAATAGATGTGACAGTTTTTTATTTTAAGTTTTATATAAAGAAGAGTGAACTCATGCATATTGAACAATTTTTTATTTTATCATATCACTTACGCAAAGTTTTATATAAAGAAGAGTGAACTCATGCATATTGAACAGTTTTTTATTTTATCACATTACTTACGCAAAGTTTCATATAAAGAAGAGTGAATTAATTCATATTGTAAAAAGAATTAATTAATAAAACGCTAGAATTTATATATACACATATATGTCTCTACTTATTTTTAATTAGATATATATATATAATTTTTTTGTTTTATTTTATAAAAAAAATTCTTTTTTTGCGGAATTCTCTTTCTATCCATATGATAGATCCATATAATAGATCCGTTTGTAATAAAATATATTCTTAAATTGCTATATAAAATTTAATATTATGTAAGAACGTATACATGTGTTTGCTTATTGTATGTATGCTACTGTGAAAAATGGTAAACTGTTAAAAATGATTATAATGTAGATAATGATATAATTATATACAATATTGCATGACTAAAATTATATGTGTTCTAATTTGTATACATATATTTAATAATTATAATATGGTATATATAATCGTCTTCAATTGTTTATATATTACTTTTTTTACAGAGACATTATATTTACATACAATATAAACAAATACATGATGTATAACGTTTCTATATATAATATTAAAATTTATATAGTAATTTCAGAGTATATCGCTTTAATTTCATCTGCATAGACGGCGTCATTATATAATGTGTCTTCCTATTTTATACAGTATACGTTACGTTTATACATAATTCGTAATATATATTACACTAATATATATTACGGATTACGTATAAACGTAATGTATACTGTATAAAATAGGAAGACACATTATATAATGACGCCGTCTGTACATATCGCTTTCAACTCGCATGTGCATATGACTCTCAAATCGCGCAAACTTTGCAGCATCATATGCAAGCAACAGGCGTACGTATCGCTTATTGAGATTACGCGTAAAAGTGTGCTAGCGTTTTGCGTACATATCGCTTATTGAGATCGTGCGCAAAGTGTGCTAGCGTTTTGCGTGCATACCGCTTATTGAGATTGAACGCAGTGCTAGCGTTTTGCTACCGCTATGACGACGCACTGGAATAGGGTTTTGCTTGCGCAATATGAGCCATATTTGTGCGCGATTTGCTAGATATTTACGCGCAAAATGTTTTCTGGGCTGTTTGTATAAGAAAATTTTATATCAAAAATTACTATGATACGGCAGTAGCCGCGCACTATAAGAGGAAATTATATAAGCTTAAATACTATGACCATTATGTGAAAAATAGTAAAAATAGTAAAAATTCCTTCATAGTCTGCGGGTACTGCTGTACTGCTGTACGTAATTTTTGTTATAAAATTTTGTCATGTAGATACATGCTTATTACATCGCGTTTAACGTAAAATAAATTTTATTCTTGTCCCATGATTCATATACTTATAAGTTAAAAATTATAAGTATAAAATTTATTTGAAAACGGGATATTTTAATAATTTTGCAACATTGAACTTGCTGAAACCTTGCCTACGTTGGAATAATCAACGCAACGGAAGAGGATTACAATATGGAAATCCCAACTGTGGAGCTTCAAGAGATAGAACTATATGCTACCACGTGCCTACCACAGATTGTAAGCAAACTCGACAAAGATCTTCCTAATCCTGGGAATGACGAAATCAAGACTCAACACGTAATGTCAATTACTCACCAGAACTCCAACGTCGAAACTCGCGCCGAAACAATAAAAGGTTTACTGCGGTTAGACCACCTAAATCGAGAAGAGAACATTCATGTGAATAAATTAATCTACGATAACAGTGACCTTTTCTGGCTTCCCACGGATAAACTACACAGTACAAATGTCCTTACTCACAAAATCCCGACTATAAATGACCAACCGATAAACACCAAACAATACCGATTTCCTCCCATACACAAAAAAGAGATTAATAAACAAATTAAAACTCTACTAGAAAACGAAGTAATTGAACCATCCACTTCCCCCTATAACTCCCCTCTTTGGATCGTCCCAAAGAAGCCAGACTCAAAAGGAAATAAACGATGGAGGATGGTAATCGACTACCGTGCCCTGAATAAAAAGACCATAGGTGACGCCTACCCGTTACCAAACATTACTGATATATTAGATCAGCTCGGCAGTGCGAAATATTTCAGCGTGTTTGATCTTGCCTCGGGTTTCAACCAGATCAAAATGGACAAGGATTATGCCCATAAGACGGCTTTTTCCACGCCACATGGGCATTATGAATTTACACGAATGCCATTCGGCTTAAAAAACGCTCCTGCGACGATCCAGCGATTAATGGACCAAGTCCTGAGCAGGCTGCAAGGAACAGAACTATTCGTTTATCTTGAAGATATAGTGCTCTATTCCAGTTCACTCAGAGAACACGAGATAAAATTTAAAACTCTCGCTGACCGCCTCAGACAAGCCGGACACCGTTTCCAACCCGATAAATGCGAATTTCTCCGGAAAGAAGTGAATTACCTAGGCCACGTGATCAGCGAAACGGGAGTTAAACCAGACCTTCAAAAGATTAAAGCGGCTCAACAATTTCCTACCCCCAAAAATGCCAAAAATATCAAACAATTTTTGGGTTTAGCGGGATACTACTGGCGGTTCATACCCGACTTTTCCAAGATTTCTAAACCACTAACTAGCCTACTAAAAAAAGAAGTAACCTTTAATTGAACCGAATCGCAGAATTCTGCATTTAACTGCGTTCAATGCTTTGCAAAGAGCCCATACTACAATACCCGGATTTTACCAAAATCTTTGTCGTCACTACCGACGCCTCGGGTTTTGCCATTAGGAGTCCTTAGCCAAGGACCCGTCGGCAAAGATTTGCCAATAAGCTACACCTCACGGCTACTTAATAATGCAGAACAAAATTATTCGACAATAGAAAAGGAACTGCTAGCAATAGTACATTGCGTAAACCATTTCCGCCCATACTTGTACGGTCGCAAGTTTACCTTAATTACAGACCACAAGCCACTCGTATGGCTCCATTCCGTAAAAGATCCAACTTCGCGACTTGTACGATGGCGTTTGAAATTGCAGGAATATGAATATGAAGTTACATACAAAGCTTGAAAAATCAACGCAAACGCTGACGCTCTATCCAGGAACTCTGTCCCACTCCTACCACTTTCAATAACTCCAAATCCCTCGAGCTCTGACGAAGAAACCTTTACAGCCAGACCTCCTAATAAAGCCTCGAATCCTAGCGTCGAACACCCAAATGTAAAACCGAAACCGGTTTTTAGTAATAAAAAAGTTCTTTTTAGAAATAGTGCAATTTGTGAATACACTGATCAACGATTTTTCATCTCCATTTCGAGTTTAGTTTGGCAATACTGCATATATTGGTGTATATGACGGAGAGCAAATAATGGTAAGAATAACGCTTGATTTTTACAAAAATTTATTATAAAGAATAAATATTTTCCATAAACATATACATTAAGAAATATTTATTATTATACAGGATGTCCTATTTTAAATTACGCACCTGAATATCTCGTCAGGGGAGCCACCAATCCGAAAATAATCCTTACAAAAGTTGTTGGGTTTGGAGAGGGACATCGGATGATGATTTTCAATTTCACCTTGACCTTGATCTTCAAGGTCATTTGAAGGTCAAATCGAATTTTTTAAATAGAAACTTTAAAGTTATGTTAAGAGTCGAAATGACCTTTAAAAATCATTTCAAGGTCGAACCGCTTACAAGTCTAGCATGACCTGAAAAATTGATCGTGGTTTGTTTTTTAAGATATTTGAATTAGTAGTCATTTGTATAAAATAAAATTGTTCACACCAGTGCCTGCGTTCAGTCATCGACATAATACATACATCGATGTCCAGGGCTCACGGCGAGGACGTAGCAGGATGGATTTTAGAGCCCTATTTTGGTCCAGCTGATGAAGGCAAGACCGCGACAAACCCGACCAATGATGGCAAGATTCATTGTCCGGCCAATTAGGGCAAGACTATAGAGAAATCAGCCGATTAAGGCAAGAATCATTGTCCGGCCAATTAAGGCAAGACCATAGAGAAACCAGCCGATTAAGGCCGATTAAGAAACTTTAAAGTTTCTATTTAAAAAATTCAATTTGACCTTCAAATGACCATAAAGGTCAAGGTCAAGGTGAAATTGAAAGTTACCATCCGATGTCTCACTCCAAACCCGACGACTTTTGTAAGGGTTATTTGGATTGGTGGCTCCCCGACAAGATATTCAGGTGCGTAATTTCAAATATTTTGTCCATGAAATAACCTCTGAAGGTCATTCCAAAGAAGAGCCTCAAGTACCCATCTAAACGTAAAATTTTGCGCTCTTTCCGAATCCGGGGTCAAAAATAGGGATTTCTATTTAAAAAATTTGATTTGACCTTCAAATGACCATAAAGGTCAAGGTCAAGGTGAAATTGAAAGTCACCATCCGATGTCTCACTCCAAACCCAACAACTTTTGTAAGGGTTATTTTTGGATTGGTGGCTCCCCTGACGAGATATTCAGGTGCGTAATTTAAAATGGGACATGCTGTATATATTAAATAATATAAATTTTTATTGTGTGTAACTTTTATACTTTACTTTAAATAATAAAAATAATTTTCTAAAGTATATGTAAATAATGGAAATAGCACAAATAAATACACATATTTAATTGATATAAAAACATTATTAAATTAGATTTTAATTTTATGTTTTAGGCTGCTCTGCAAAGTCAATGCTTCAAGAAAAGTTTAGTTTACGAAATTTTTAAACCAGCATTGAAAACAGAACTTGTTCTTGCACCAATTGATTTCTTTCATTATTTTGTGCATAAAAATGTTGAAGGAAGATAATTGAAAAATGAATATTTAACGAGATATTTCATAGTTTATGTAAAATTATGTCAAATTAAAATATAAAATATCTTGTAAACCATTCAATTTTTGGCCATCCTAGTCTTATAACTTTTTGCGACAAATATTACAAGAAATCGATTTATATAAAAAAATTAGTGTCCTTCCATTTAAAAAAATAAAAATAATCTTTAAATCTCAGAAGCGCCTCCATCCAAGGTCAAACTAATATCCCTATATTTTTTCCCTCTCCAAACCCTACAACTTTTATTTGAAAAATTTTTTATTTAACTCGGTATTTCTCAGATATTTGAGTGGATCGTTTAAAACGGAACCTTGTATTTCTCATTACTCTTGATAGCATTGCAGGCATAATAAATATAAAATATATTTTGTATTTATAGAAAATTATAAAGTAAGTAATTTTCCCAATTCGCCAATATACGCGCAACGCGCAAAAGTACAAGTACAGTGAGTATACAAAATACAGTAAGTATACATATAGTAACGAAATGGTAGTTTTCAGATCGTTTAGTTTTCAAAAAAAGACCAAAATTATTAATGTTTTTTAAATTATCACCTTGATAGAGATTTGATTATCTTAAACAAAAAATAATTTTTGTAATTTTTCAAAACAAAATTCAACTCCGACGAATTCTGCTCGTTCATTTAAACAAACGATTTTGTTCCGCAGATTGGAAAGAATTGATGTTCCAAGTTAAAGTTGTATATATCATGTTATTCCAATAGCCTGACATGCTGACAATCAAACATAAAGCAAAACATGTAAAACATGTAAGAGCTTTGTAAGGATTTCCTAGTAGCACAACTCTATTGGCGCAATATTGGCTATAAATTGGCTATATTGGGTATAAATTAATTTTCCATATTGGTTTAATATTGTAAAGTAGACGCTCTCTCATTTTCAACCAATATTGAATTCTAATATTGGACCAATATATTAATTTCATTTTTAACCAAGATTGGTTAATAATACATATCCAATTTTTTTATATTGGATATAGATCTGACTTTCAATCATGTAACTATTCTCCTATAGGGTGGAAAGATGAAAAGTGAAAACTTTTACGAAAATTCGACAATTCTATTCATTAAATCACGTAAAACTTTTCACTTATTATGTTTCCGTTATAGAAGAAAAGTTACATAATTGAAAGCCAGTTAATAGTTTATAGTTACAAAAAGTTTATATATGGTTTAATTTTTAATTTTTAATTTTTTATTGAAAACTTGTTTTTTTTTTACAAAGTTTAAACATGTACGAAAATAATATAATATTATATATTAACATATAATAATAAAGTTTTATAGAGTTAAAAATTTAAAGTTATAGTTAAAGTTTTAACAATATAAAGAATTTGAAAAAAATATAATAACTAATTGATATAGTTACTCTTTGGTATAGTTACTGAAATAAAAAATTTTTTAATTTGTGGATTTTGCTCTCTCTTTTCTTCCTCCTTCTCTGTCCCCACTCTCTGCAAGAAACTTCGAAATTTTTTGAAGAATTTCACTTCTTGATGCGTCTTGTAATTTTTTCGAAACAATCTCTAAAAACAAAAAATATAAATAAGTTTATTACTAAACTGTACGTACAAATTTTTGATTCCAAACTTATTTCTTAATTGTTAATCTTATTTGTTATTATAATCTTATTTGTTAATATAAGAAATCTATATGCTTTGTATTAGATATTCAGAATGAAAAAAATATAATTCTTAAAATTTAAAATTATATCAATGTATTTATATATATATATATATATAAAACATATATAGAGCGATATATGTCGACATATTACTATAAATTTCAGTAAAAAAATAAAAAAGTATATGTTTCATATGTATTGCATTTTTTATGTAAAATTAAAAAAAATTTTTTTCAATTTTGTTAGTATTTTTATATAAATTTTTAGAAATATTTTTATTAATTAAAAAAAACTTACCAAATACTGCAGCAGCAACCTTGGTTGCAGAAAAGTCACGCTTTTTTTGCTTACCGCAACCACAAAAGTGTATTGAAACAGTCTTCTTCATAAGCAACTTCATTACTGATGGCACTAATTCCTTCACTGTTTCTCCAGAAGCAAGGTTGAGATACTTTACCTAAAAATAAAAATTATTCGCATAACAAGAATATTTGTTAAACTTAATAAAAATTGAAATTTTTGAAATAGACTAATAGTTTTGAATGTTATGTAACTAATTTTTTAATATTATATTAACATAATTAATAATAATAATAATAATTTTTTGTGTTTATTTCTTCCTTTAATGGCAAATATAATCTAATATAAAATATGCTCTTGTATTATATTGGAATTATGTATATAATTTAGTTTAGTAGGTATATATATATATATATATATATATATATTTTGTTTTTTATTTTTTTATGTTTTCTTACCAAAGATATAAAGTCTTTCTCAGAATTTATCAAACATTGATCAATTTCATCAAAACGCTCCATAGAAGAAATTGGAAGTAGACGGCTAAACTTATTTACATTACTATTATTATTTTGCATGAATAGAGTATCTAATTTTATTATAATTTCTTGCTGTTCCCTTCTCGATGCAATTATTTCAAATCTTACTTCTTCAATTACTTTAAAAATTTTTGTCAAAACTCCTGAAAAATTATATAAAAGTTATTTATATTAATATAAATAACTAAATTACAGAAATAATCAGAGTAAAGTACTATTTCTTCTTAAAGAAAACTGTAATAGAATCTCACCTTCTTTAAAATGCTGAATATTGTTTGATTTTTCTGCATTAATTTCTTCCTTTCTTTGGTTTTTTGCATTTGTATTGCATACTGTAGGACTGTTTATAATTAAAGAATCTCTTGGTAATTCTTTATGTTGATTTGTTTTTGTTATTTCACAATCTATAAAAAAAATTTTCTGAATTAAACTGAATAAAAATATCTTTGCTTGATACAGTATATAACTACTTATAACTACTTGATAAAGTATTATAAATTATAACAGTAATAATTTAAGCAATTAATTTGGAATAACTATTTAATTAAAATTGTTAGATTTAATAACACCTTTACAATACCTTTACTAGAATTGTGAATATAATTTTTTTTTATATAACAAAAATTTGAGAAACAGTAACAATATACATATATAATGTCATAAAGTTCATTTCATTTCAGAATTATAATAAATATAATAATACAAAGAATAAATTTTTTAGCAAAAAAGTGCTACATTGTAGATAAAAATTAGTTCAAATATCCAATATATAATATAATAAATGTCTAAAAATCGAAAAATTATTAAAATGACATTAAATGATCTTTGTTTTATGTTCATATATATTTTTACCTTCATATTCGGGAAAAGGTGGAAGAACAGAATGTTTAGTTCGTTTCGTTGAATGCACGTGCTGTTTTTCTAATGCTACATCTTCATCATCGGAATTGCTTTGATATCGAAGTGGTAATTTTTTTTGTCGTTTCGTTGTACAATATGTTTCTAAATCAGAATCACTGTTGCTCAAGTGAGACGTTTCTTCTGCTTTATATGCTTTTTTTGTAGCATTAGCAAAACTATCTATAAAAAAAATTTTTCGATAGATATTATTAAGCAATGTAGACTAAGATCAATATAAATTATATAACTTAACAAAAAGTGCACACACACATTTTATTTGTGTATAATATTATATTTCATTATAAATGTTATTTAATTAAAAAATTGAATTAGCACTGATAATTATAGGAGGATAATGTTTTTTAAGTTATGAAAAAAATTAAGGTTTATACTATTTTTATAAAATCAATAGCAATTAAACATTGAATTTGTGTTCAAAAAATAAAACTATATACTACTGATATCCAATATTTATTCGAAGTTATAAAAATCACATAAAATAAAATTCTGTACTATAATTTTCTACAAAAAGTTTATCACATAATATTTTCATTTGAACTTAATTTTAAAATAAAATATTTCATTTTTAAATTATTTCATTGTCATATAACTTTTATTTATTTTTATCTATCCTGTATCATAAGAATAGAATAATAGAACATTTTAATATAAAAACAAATATGATAGTAATATAAAAATATATACCTGTATGTCCCAATACTTTTATATTAACAGAGCTCCAATTATCATTGGGTACAGTATTGTTTTTCAAGTATTTTCTTAGGATTGATGGAGTTATATCTTTAGGCCATAATGCTGTTTTATTATTAGATGATATCCAGGAAGAAAGGATAATTTCGACAGTGTTCTCTTCTATAAATTCGACTATAGAATATTTTTTCATCTGTATTTAAATATTTACATATGACATTTGTTGATCATCTCACAATTATAACAAATAATAACAAAATTTATGCTATAATATTTATACTTATAATATAAATGCTTGTGAATATCTTTTTATGTATGTATGTTAGACACAATATAATCAAAAAGAACAAAAATAATGCATAATATGTTTTATTAGAAAAAAAAAATTTATTGAAAAATATAAAAAGAGACGCAAATGTTAATTGTATTTAGTAACTGTGTGTAGAAGAGGATATCCAATATATGAAATATTATCTTTAAACACAATGCATTTGGCTTCTATTTCTGCAAAATTAACTATTTTAAATGACTCTTCCAGATTATACATTCTATATATTTTTAACTTCTGAGATTCACAAGGATAAGTAAAATAATTACTGTATTTTCTAAATTGCTTACAAATAAAATCAATACACATGAAATCAATACACTGTGTTTTTTGTGAATTCTTAAGAACAATATTAAAAATTTGTACAATCTTTCCATTTTTTAACAACGTATAACGATCAGATCTATGACAAGTCACAAAATGATATTTATTAATAATTATCTCTTTATATTGACTTACAGAGCTTTCCATGCCAGCAATAAGTGGTCCACATTTATGTTGACGTTTTAATTTACAATTAAAAATATATTCTTCAGAAATAAAATTCTGATTTTCAGAAAGTCGTCGTGATAATTGTGATAGTGGTTGTTTTCCACCTCGAAGAGATCTTTTTATTTTGCCAAGCAAATTTTCAAAATCAAACGAACTTATATCATCTAATGGCTTTTTAAAATTTTTAACGTCGTCAGCAATATGAACAAGATTATGCACATTGTAAATTTTAGAACTTAGTCCAAAATATTCATCAAAAGTCTTAACAAATTCTATCAGTAAAGTCTGTGCATAATTGCATAATTGAACCGCTAATGTAGGATGTGAAAGAATAAATATTGCTGTATGAAAAATCTTAAAATGGTCGATATGATTATTTGGAATAATTCCATTGAAAACAAAAAGTCCAGTGTACAAGACAAATTGGCGTAGTTCAGTAGCTTTCCACTTTCTTATTTTATTTAAATTTCGAGGTTTTCGTGAAAAATCTATAGGAATGTATTCGTGTAACGATTCTAATATTTGAGATAAGCAATTAATTCTCCTTGTATCTAATTTAGAAAAATAATTATTTCCTTGCACCATTTCAAAAAGTATTTTTTTCATAACGCCTAAATGAACTAGATGCATTGAATCTAATATGAAATTTGTAACCATTGGAAAATTAATTTCTGTTAAGGGGGATATACCATTATGATGCCCCAATTGTGTTTGTAGCAAAAAACTCTCATCTGTTCTTGATTCAGCATTGATTTTATTGAATATTGTTGCACCAAATGGATGTGTCCCTTTTTGTGTGCACCTTTCACAACCATAAAAGCCATTATGTCCTTTAATTACTTTAATAAACGCTCTAGCAGGTGCATCACAAATAAAGGCTGAAACCGTTACTGAATATAATTTTGTATCGATAACTAAGCCATTATCACAAAGATTTTTGTACTCTTGTATAAAATCTTTCATATATTCATGTACATCTGGAGGTTTAGACTGGCCGCAGTATACAGCAACAATAAAAGGGTCAAGTTTACATAATGTTTGATCTATTTTGCAAAGTATCGGCCAAAATTGAATTGAAGAACTATTGGCTAATGGCAGCCCATCAATGTTAACAAACAACTTTATTTCTTGTAGTGATTTCAATAAGGGTACTTTTTAAAATAAAATATGTAAGTTATTGGCAATCCCAAAATAATAATATTTTCCACTACACATATCAAGAACAGATGTATTTCTTGATGTTTTTAATAAAGTTCTAGCATCATAAAATGCAATAAGATTGTACTTTTTTAATGTACGTAAAAGAGAATTCAAAGCGATGTGAGAGATTCTATATTTGAGAGCCCACTGGGCAAGATTACTTGCTAAGTTAGAATTAATATCTTCTGTAGAATTTGTTAAGACATTACAATTATGACTAACAGAAAATTCTGCAGCATTCTCATTAGAACTTTCTTCATTATTATCATTTTCAAATAAATAAAACTCAATAGAAGAAACTGATGAGTTGTCAGATTCATTATCAGTGCAACTAGAATTGATACTTTTAATCTCATCTGTTGTCAACCAAAGAGATTCATTTTCGTTAAATTGCTGACAATGCTCTATCAAGTCGGAATGAATAGATTTTTTAGAATTTGATCTGATGGATTCTTCGATACTATTTGTTTCATTCTCTGTTTCAAGCATTGAAAAATGTTTCTTAACTCTATCATTCATTAATTTCCATTTTTTGCGTCTCTTTGACATTGTAATTAAACTGTACGTATGTTTATAAAAAAAAAATATATATATATATATATCTGTCATATGTTAGTCCAATTAAACTACGTTATACTATATGTGTAGTTATATACTCTATACTTTATTACTTTATTTATTAATAGTAAAAAATATTTTATAATTGATAAATATAAATTGTTTTTTGAAGATAGGATTGGAATGGATATAAAAAATAAATGGATAAAATTCAAAGAAAGTAGCGCAATAATCTGTAAAATATAATTTCAATAACATACTGTGTCTAATACGTAAAAAAAATAGAAAATATAATAAATTCTGGTAAACAATAAAAAATTAATATTTACCTTGGCTGCAAAATTGCGAGTCCTCTCCGAATTTTTCAGGCAAGCAAATGTAAAAATTTGATCAAAAATCAAAATAACCTCTTTCATGAAATATCAATTCATCTCGTTCCTATTTAATGCGAACGAGTAACTGATGTTAAGACTTATGGAATAATTTCTGGAAAGTAAAGATCTGAGTGTAAAATAATGATCAATCACATGCAACAATTTTATAATCGATATATTTTCATATATATATTTCAATAAAACATTAATAAAAAAAATTAGCTTTAATCAAAAATAAAAACTATTTACCTTTTATACATTTACTTTTTCTTTTTAATAATTACACCTTATAGACCAGTTGGACAAATAAATGTTAGCAGCACAAAAATTTTTAGTCTGAACAAAGGATGTAAAAACGAACACATTCACTCGCGTTTAAGGACGGTAACGAACTCACACTCGTTTATTATATAACAAGTATATAAAAAGAGTACGAATTTCTCATCACAATTTCTTTTTCTTCTTGAATTTCAATGAGACAAAAACCACGTTGTACTATAGTTTCGGATTTGTGGTTAGGTAGCTTACATAGCACGAAACGAATCTCTTCTAATGGCTTCTGCAGATAGGATGTTGCTTGTCGCGCAACAAAAGATGCGATAGCCAATCACCTTCCAACTTTTCCATAAAAGCAAAAAATTGACTATCGCGTCGCTTTTTATTACATAGCAAGCATTACAGCGTCCTACGTGCAAGAGTGATATATTATATCTATATATATTAATTAAAGCTATAAATCTAATATTTTAATCAGCGCATAAAATTTATTACTATCTGCATATATATAATCCTAGAAAGAAACCTATTTTTTACTGCAACATTTGTGATTTATTGCACATCAGATCGATTTACTGATTTAATAAAAACGCAGGTTTTCCAAAAATAATATGATTTAATTAACTACAGAAAAAGTACCGCAATATATAAAAATTATGTTGAATATAAAATTAATTCACACACAATGAGCAACATATGCAATATTGGTAGCATGTTGACATTTATTTTATAACCAATATTGGTGTCGTCATGGCACTGCAATATTGGCAACATATTTATATTTATTTTGTAATCAATATTGGTATCGTCATGGCATTGCAATATTGGTAGCATATTGACATTTATTTTATAACCAATATTGGTGTTGTTATGGCACTGCAATATTGGTAATATATTTGCATTTATTTAGTAACCAATATTGGCTATCCATTGGAAAATATTGGCCAACGTACTACCAATATAACCAATATTTAGCCAATGTAAGCCAATACTTAGCCAATGCACTGTGTTACTAGGGTTTATAAAGTTCTTGTCTTTATAAAGTTCTTGCTTATTTGGTTGTTCAAGTCTATATATAGCAATGAAATCGCAGTTATTAGATCGCTTGGTTTTCGATAAAATAAAACCAAAATGTCTAAATATTGATTCCAATTTAGAACATTCTAAATCTCTTTTTTTGAAAAAAACTAAACCTAAAATTATATGCAATTTGGCCTTAACCATTTCTTTTTATGTTTCCAAATGGCAGTTATTAGATTTAACAAAATTTTCGTTTGAAGTGTTATATTAAATATTATAAGACCTGAAAACTGTCCCAACGTATAATTTAATTTTTACGAAATTGTAGATTTCGAAACTTGCATTTTTACACAAAATTTTGCTATGTTTCTATTTAATACTGCATTTTAGTAATTTATTACACTCACAGTTAACGTAATTTTTCATATACAATTACAAGAAACTCAATAAAATAAATTATTTGCCTTTTTATATTAAAAATATGGAAGGTCTGAAAACTGCCTTTTCTTTAAATATTAATTCAGTTAAATGGCAGAATTAAGGACTTGTGAAAAAAATTTATATAATTTATTAGTTTTTTCTTTTTACAACACAAAAGTGATCAAAAATTACTAGTAAGTGTCAAATCTATAGAATACAAACGTTAAATAAAAAGGTATTTGTTGCTTTAGTTAAAAATATGATTGACCTGATAGCTGCCAATACATACAAATTTCAAAATATTTCCAAAAATACTGATTTTTGTTGACGGAAAAGTATTCCAAAAAGATTTTACTACACTATTATTCACAAAAATCATATTTATAGAAAACGTCCCGAAAACTGCCCTTCTACTAAGTATATATATAATAATATTGGTATAATAAATAAATTTAATTTAAATTAATTAGAATAAGTACTTTGTTTTTTAAAAATAAATGCACGTAAAACTCAAAATATTTGAAAAAAATACGTGAGAATAAAATTTTAATATATTATTATTATTATAAAGCGATAAAAATTATACGGTCTGCAAAGTGTCTCGAAAGTATATTTTTACACTATTGTTTGATCCATTATCTTAATAATAAAAAACGAATTAGACTCACCGATCGATGCGCAGCAGCGGAGTCGTTCTATTGATTCGCATAGTTGATGATCTGTAAAATACGAAAATAAATCAAGATTATAGTTGCCGTCATAATGAATATTTATCAAATCATAATAGAGTACATTGAACTTTTAATTCTTTTTGTAAGCAAATATGGAATAAAAGAATTATTGAAAAAAGTTTAATTACTAAAATAAAAAATTAATGAATATGTAAATAAATTCTAATAATGATGAATATTAACTAATGTAAATATTTTAAGTCTTTTAATGTACATACAACATTTTCAACAAATGAATGAATTATTATTTACCGTAAAGTTACTCCATCGGCTCCTTCTGAGCCTTCTTCTCCTCTCAGTGATCCATCAAAGCATTCACACTGAATCACATGCGTTCGCGGCGCACGCTTTGCTCGCGTGCGTGTCCGAATACGAAAATCGCGCAACTCACATTAATTGACACTTCCGATGTCGCAGGCGAATCAAACCGAATTGTCCAAACTGCAACGTTACGCGCGAATTCCATCCGCGTTTCAGATGATCGTATTTACCAATTGAGACACAATTTTCTTAAAACAGAGGGCAAACGTAAGCTCGAAGAAGCTAAGATGCGATTAGTCATGGAATCAACCGACTAGATACCGGGCATCTCACTTGCATTTCGGTGCCAAACTAACAGAACTATCGACCAAGTCCTGGGTTAACTTGTAGGCCGTCGATCATACGTTTCATCGGTGCAATTAAGCAACCCCATGCTTTCCGATATGACATATGTTAGCACGTCTGACACTGAAGATGCCTTTTTGTAGTCGAAATTTTATGATAAAAACCGATCCTTTTCTCCCCCTAGTCAAGTCCAAAGTCGAAAGAAAATCATGTCCCAATATTTGTCGTAATCTGCGGTAGAAATACATTCGACCAGAGCTTGGCATGATCTGCACACTTCGGCCGATTTCCGTCAGCTAACGCCTACCGGCTCAGTGTAGCCAGATTTGGCCCGGTTTTTCGCGCATGCGCGACGCGGCAAACGTAGTGAAGTGTTTCAGTCTAATAAAAAGGTATACCATATAGTACCCGTTTATTTAAAAAAATTATTATTTTCTGAAAAATCAATAAAAAAATAAAATATATTTACATATATTTATATGTATATGTATATGTATATGTATATAAAAATATAAATATATGTAAATATACTTTATTTTTTTATTGATTTTTCAGAAAATAATAATTTTTTAAAATAAACGGGTACCATATGGTATACTCTTTTACTAGACTGAAACACTTCACTGCGTTCGCCGCGTCGCGCATGCACGAAAAACCGGGCCAAATCTGGCTACACTGTACCGGCTCCCCACTACGTCTTGAGCAGTCTTGAGACAACGCATACAGCGCTCTGCCTCAGGTACGACGTATCTGTAACGTGATAAGGTTCCGTGCCCCCTGACTGCCAAATATCAATACTTTCAACACGATCTGAGACGTTTTTAATAAAATCGCGCAACGCATAATGAGACTGTCAAGTGTTTACGATCGTCTCATGATGCATTGCGCCGTCCCTGCCTGCCCGTTATATCGAACTCGTAAGTAGCAAACTATTTTCAATTATAACTCGAAAACTAAGCTTCGGATAAAATTTTGCAAAAAGAAAAATCGTCTTAAAATTCACTCAAGAATATGGCATTGCAAGAACATCAGGTTATTTTGAATCATACTGATATTGCTTCGCTTGAAAATGGTTACCTTCAAATCTCTACAACTCAATAAAAAATAATCGTACAAAAATAAAGAAGTATTATTTTGAAGGTGAAAGATAGCGGAACAGGGTGGCGTAAGCGAAATTAAAAAAAAAAATTATCTTTGACGCAACGTGTTGAATATGATGAAAATCGACGTTTTTGGCCCATTTTACCCCATTTTTCATGGAAATATGACGTGATAGGCAAATTCTGAAAGCGGGATTGTTTTCGGCGATCAAAAATATGTCGGAAATCGTTGGTTTTGTTCTTAGGCCAAAAAGTTTATCTATTTTTGTTGTACTGTGTTACTTATACTTATAAATACAAAGGGTAGTTTTCACCCTTAAAGTTGCATCATTGCCGATATAAAAAAATACGTGTTTATTATTTTTGACCGCTCTACAGGTGTACCGAGTTTCAATAAAATCGGCGAGTAACACAAAGATAGATTTACTTGTTGTTGTGTTGAGGGCCTTAACTTCTTAAGACTGTGACCAACTGTCACCGAACCGTAATTGAAGAGAGAAATGAGGATTGTGTTATGATATTATAAATTGTTATTGATATACAGAGAAGACCGCTAAATGTGCGAGCGAGTAAACGCAAGCCGTGAGACAGACGAAGTATGTAATTCTTTCTTTTCTTTAATTCTTCGTTTTGGTCTATTTTTCTTTCCATAGGAATATGTATAATTCGTTAGAAAAAAACGTAAAATAATAAAAAATACATTATTAAATAATTATTTAGTAGATAATGATTTAGTAGATAATGATTTATTAGATAATAATGATGTAAGTAAAATGCCGGAATATTGCGATAAATTTTTTAAAAAATTGCAAATTATATTAATAACAGTCCTAAACGGTCGGATATTTATGCAGATTTATGCAGAAAAATATTTTAATTAACTGACGATGAACAAATTATATTATAATAGTCCTAAAAGAAAGTAATTTAACATTATATTCTAAAAATGATATTGCTGTGTGTGTGTGTGGTTCATCATCGACTAATTTATAATTTATATTTTTATAATGTATAACATAATAATAATATGTATATATAATTTTATGCATATTTTTTTTATTTTAGAACATTTCATTTTATTAACAATTTATAATTATTTTTTTAATGTTTTATTAAAATTAGTTATGTATTTATTTTGTAATAAAATAATAAAATAAAATGTGGTATAATAGTGTGGTATAATAGGGCTCTTATATATATAGCGAAGGTCCACATTAAAAATATCAAATGCGTCGTTATTGAAACTAACGGCGCGTGATGTGGAAGGCGACTATTTAACTATAATAACTACATTAGAAATAACTAAGACAAAACTATTTTTTTAAAATTACTTAAATATAGTAAATTTTCTCAAAATATTAATGAGAAATAAATTATATACAGGATGTCCCGCGAGACTTGTCCCACCGGGAACAGGGAGGTAGATGGGATCGAAATAAATATAAAAGTCCTTTACCGTTTTACGATATTTGCAATAATAAATGAGATATTAATTTTTACATTTGGACTAATGAGAGCGCGTCGAGAGAAGCGCTCCAACCGCTCGAGATCTAGCCCGGCCTAGTCTATCATACATTGGCTGCGGGCGGCGTGTTGGAGAGGCAAGAGGGGAAACGCGCCGTAGCTCGGCGCCCGGCTCACGTCTCGCCGCACTGCACCGAGCCGGACTAGATCTCGAGCGGCTGGAGCGCTTCTCTCGACGCGCTCTCATTAGTCCACATGTAAAAATTAATATCTCGTTTATTATTGCGAATATCGTAAAACGGTAAAGGACTTTTATATTTATTTCGATCCCATCTACCTCCCTGTTCCCGGTGGGACAAGTCTCGCGAGACACCTTGTATATAAATTGAGAATTTTTATAAAAGAATTTTGAACTCTAAAAAGATGTAATATATATATATATAATTTTAACATGTAATACATTACTTTATAAATTGTTATTTTAAACATTAACAATAAAAATCACATTCTACAGATGTATATATTCTGTTACAATTCTATATTAATTATAAATATATACTTTTCCATTATTATTTGTATGTAATTCATGTTGCAACATCGTTAAATATATTTATATGTGTAATCGTGCATCGAAAAACATTTAACGCTATATTAAGAAGCAAAACAGGCATTTGCTGTCGCGCGAGAAAACACATCATATGTTACACCTGTGCAGCATAGGTGTGCTAGGACCATTGAATAAAGAATACCAGGAAGGAGCATGGAAGAAAAAATCCTTTGTTAGCAGTGCGAAGGATATAACGTCATAAAACTGAACCAATTGCGATTATCGATACCATGAATCGAAGTTGTGACGTCATGTTGTTGAAAGCAAGCAGAGACTAATGAAAAAGGACAGATCTATTGAGAGTGACATATTTAAGAATATTTTACATTTTAATTATTAACCAGTTGAGTGGTAATGTATCATATATGTATGTATGTACATACGAGACGAAATAGATTTATATAAGGCGTCTAATAAATTAGATATAATAAAATATTTTATTTGAAAAATGTATGTATAATACTATATATCTAATTGGAAAAAAATGTTATATGCTTTCTCTATTTTTATTCTTATGTAATACAAAATAAATAAATAAGTTAATTAATTATTCAATACATACATATATATATTAAATATAGTTATCTTTATTTTGTATTTTATATAACTGAAATAATATATACTCTCATTATTTCAGTCATTATCATATATAATACGAAATAAAGATAACTATTTATTCAATATATGTGTATATGTATATATTAATTAATTGATTAATTAGTTATTTTTTATTTACTACATAAGGATAAAAATAAGAAAAGTATATAACATTTTTCTTCAGTGATATATATATATATAGTATTATATGTATATTTTTCATTTATTATTTAGTCATATCTTCTTAGTTCATATTTATTTGACACCTCGTATACGCCTATGTCTTCTCGTACATACATTATATTGCAACCTTGCGACGAAATTTTAGTCGAGAAAAACAAGTGCAAGCATCATTTGTTTATAAACTATCCGATGACACGTACACACAGGAATGCCTTCTTACATGAAGTTACACGCGTCTCGTCGGACATGTTAGGCATATCGGACATGCGTGCTTCACCTCTCAATATTCGTGCATTATAACTGTAGATGTTCGAAAAACGGCAACGCCGTCTCAGAACGGGAAAATGTAATTAACAGTACATAGTTTGATGTATCCGTTTTTCGAATCTACAGTTTATCTACAGTTATAATGCACGAATATTGAGAGATAAAGCACGCATGTTCGATATGCCTGACATGTCGACGAGACGCGTGTAACTTCATGTGAGAAGGCATTCCTATCCCCGTGTGTACACGGAATTTACAGGTCACACAAATGCCTTGACATATGAAGTTGCACGGGTGTCAAGGCATATCGAATCGGCGTGTTCCGACTCTACATATTTTTATATCACGACTATGGTTATGAACACAGCGGCAAAGCTGTTTTGACTGTTTCAAAGCAACTGGAGCAACTGACAAATAAAGGTTAATATTTATAATATCAATCAATTGCTCCAGTTGCTTTGAAATAGCCAAAACAGCATTGCCGTTATGTTTATAACCAATCATGATGTAAAAATATGTAAAAAATGCTGTCTCTCCGATTGCAGGATTTATTATATCGGCCGGTATAATAAATCCTGCAATCAGAGAAATAGCATTTTTTAGGACATCGAGCGGTAGCGAGGGAATAGAAAGTGTCGTCTCGGGAATCGACTCGAAATGAGCAATTAATTCCAAGCATTGCCTTGGAGAATAAAAACATGTTTCAGAATGGAATAATTTTGGTCCACTTATAAATTTAAGTAGCATTAAAAAGATGCTGGAGTGAAAGCCGAACTCCGACGCGAAAGCGTCATCATTTCGATGGTACTAAAAATAAAAATGACATTATCGGCGTAGCCTACGGACCTACGCCGCCTACTACGCAGGTCCGTGTATACGCATTTGTTTGTAGTGGGCTATGTACATACACACGGGGACAGGAATGCCTTCTCACACAATGTAACCAGATTTGATCCGGTTTTTCGCGCATGCGCGACGCGGCGAAACACGCAGTGAAGTGTTTCAGTCTAATAAAAAGGTATATCATATAGTACCCGTTCATTTTAAAAATTATTATTTTCTGAAAAATCAATAAAAAAATAAAGTATATTTACATATATTTATATGTATATGTATATGTATATGAAAATATAAATATATGTAAATATACTTTATTTTTTTATTGATTTTTCACAGGAAATAATAATTTTTTTAAATAAACGGGTACCATATGGTATACTCTTTTACTAGACTGAAACATTTCACTGCGTTCGCCGCGTCGCGCGAAAAACCGGGCCAAATCTGTCTACACTGTTCTCACATGAAGTTACACGCGTCACGTCGACATGTCAGGCATATCGGACATGCGTGCTTCACCTCTCAATATTCGTGCATTATAACTGTAGATATTCGAAAAACGGCAACGCCGTCTCAGAGCGGGAAAATGTAATTAACAGTACATAGTTTGACGTATCCGTTTTTCGAATCTACAGTTTATCTACAGTTATAATGCACGAATATTGAGAGGTGAAGCACGCATATCTGATATGCCTGACATGTCGACGAGACGCGTGTAACTTCATGTGAGAAGGCATTCCTGTCCCCGTGTGTACACCAGGTCACACAAATGCCTTGACATATGCAGTTGCACGGGTGTCAAGGCATATCGAGTCGGCGTGTTCCGTATTTTTACATCATGACTGGTTATGAACATAACGGCAATGCTGTTTTGACTATTTCAAAGCAATTGGAGCAATTGATTGATATTATAAATATTAACCTTTATTTGTCAATTGCTCCAGTTGCTTTGAAACAGTCAAAACAACTTTGTCGCTGTGTACGAGACGACATAGGCGTATACAAGGTGTCAAATAAATATGAATAAAATATGACAAAGTAATAAATAAAAAATATATATATAATACTATATATATCACTGAAGAAAAATGTCATATACTTTTCTTATTTTTATTTTTATGTAGTAAGTACAAAATAACTAATTAATCAATTAATTATTCCATACATAAATATACATACATACACATATATTGAATAAATAGTTATCTTTATTTTGTATTTTATATGATAATGACTGAAATAATAAGAGTATATATCATTTCAGTTATACAAAATACAAAATAAAGATAACTATTTATTCAATATATGTGTATATGTACATATTAATTAATTGATTAATTAGTTATTTTGTACTTACTACATAAAAATAAAAATAAGAAAAGTATATGACATTTTTCTTTAGTGATATATATAGTATTATATATATTTTTTTTATTTATTACTTTATCATATTTTATTCATATTTATTTGACACCTTGTATACGCCTATGTCGTCTCGTACACAGCGACAAAGTTGTTTTGACTGTTTCAAAGCAACTGGAGCAATTGACAAATAAAGGTTAATATTTATAATATCAATCAATTGCTCCAATTACTTTGAAATAGTCAAAACAGCATTGTCGTTATGTTCATAACCAGTCATGATGTAAAAATACGGAACACGCCGACTCGATATGCCTTGACACTCGTGCAACTGCATATGTCAAGGCATTTGTGTGACCTGGTGTACACACGGGGACAGGAATGCCTTCTCACATGAAGTTACACGCGTCTCGTCGACATGTCAGGCATATCAGATATGCGTGCTTCACCTCTCAATATTCGTGCATTATAACTGTAGATAAACTGTAGATTCGAAAAACGGATACGTCAAACTATGTACTGTTAATTACATTTTCCCGCTCTGAGACGGCGTTGCCGTTTTTCGAATATCTACAGTTATAATGCACGAATATTGAGAGGTGAAGCACGCATGTCCGATATGCCTGACATGTCGACGTGACGCGTGTAACTTCATGTGAGAACAGTGTAGACAGATTTGGCCCGGTTTTTCGCGCGACGCGGCGAACGCAGTGAAATGTTTCAGTCTAGTAAAAGAGTATACCATATGGTACCCGTTTATTTAAAAAAATTATTATTTCCTGAAAAATCAATAAAAAAATAAAGTATATTTACATATATTTATATTTTCATATACATATACATATACATATAAATATATGTAAATATGCTTTATTTTTTTATTGATTTTTCAGAAAATAATAATTTTTAAAATGAACGGGTACTATATGGTATACCTTTTTATTAGACTGAAACACTTCACTGCGTGTTTCGCCGCGTCGCGCATGCGCGAAAAACCGGATCAAATCTGGTTACATTGTGTGAGAAGGCATTCCTGTCCCCGTGTGTATGTACATAGCCCACTACAAACAAATGCGTATACACGGACCTGCGTAGTAGACGGCGTAGGTCCGTAGGCTACGCCGATAATGTCATTTTTATTTTTAGTACCATCGAAATGATGACGCTTTCGCGTCGGAGTTCGGCTTTCACTCCAGCATCTTCTTAATGCTACTTAAATTTATAAGTGGACCAAAATTATTCCATTCTGAAACATGTTTTTATTCTCCAAGGCAATGCTTGGAATTAATTGCTCATTTCGAGTCTATTCCCGAGACGACACTTTCTATTCCCTCGCTACCGCTCGATGTCCTAAAAAATGCTATTTCTCTGATTGCAGGATTTATTATACCGGCCGATATAATAAATCCTGCAATCGGAGAAACAGCATTTTTTACATATTTTTACATCATGATTGGTTATAAACATAACGGCAATGCTGTTTTGGCTATTTCAAAGCAACTGGAGCAATTGATTGATATTATAAATATTAACCTTTATTTGTCAGTTGCTCCAGTTGCTTTGAAACAGTCAAAACAGCTTTGCCGCTGTGTTCATAACCATAGTCGTGATGTAAAAATATGTAGAGTCGGAACACGCCGATTCGATATGCCTTGACACCCGTGCAACTTGCCGTTTTTCGAACATCTACAGTTATAATCACTGATCTCTATATTACACTGGATGGCGTATGCTGTACAAAATGTGTGTTACGATTTGAAGACCCGGCAGCCATATTTGATACAGTAAAATATGCATCTTTCGGCGGTAAAATTCAAATGACGGTAATAATATAAACAACGATTAAAAAAATATTTTTATTGTTCACAAGTAGAAAAGGTAGTAGTATGAGTAAATGTGCATAAATATAAAATAATATTAAAAAATATAATAATTCTAAATGAACAATATATAGGAAAATATGTTAAAAATATGTTTTGTAGAAAAAAATTAAAAGTCGATGATTTTTTTCAAAATTTTTATTTTCAAACTTTTTGCAATAAGTAATACAACTAATAAAGTAATACATTAAAAATCAAAAATTGTTATAAATGTAAATAAAAATATTGAATATGATATTACAATATATATAATGTAAGTAATACATAAAATATAAATTCCAATGTTAAGTGGTCTGAACATAATAAAGAATGATTCTTTGGTACAAACTTTGATCCGAGATTCATGTTCTGTAACCATAACTGCAATATTTCCTTATCTTTCAGAGGAAACCTTCACAAAAAATATTCCACAATATTAATTTTGAAAAAGATATGACATTAAATGCAATAAAAAATTTACATAACCTGTAAGGCATAAATATGTGGATATGTAACTTATATACTTACTTATGATGTGTTCTACCCTCGATCCCTTGTTTTGAACCACAATATGTACACGATGATACCATTTTTGTAGCATGAGTAAAAATTTTGTTCAACTAACTCGATACGACGTACATACGACAGTTGGAATCTCAACCTCAGGCCGCCGGCACACGAGATGGTATTGAGACGGAACGGAACGGAAGCGGAATCAACGAACCAATCACAGCTCTATCTTTTTCCGTCGATTTGTTCCGTTGTTTCTTATGTACTTATGTCCCATGAAGCGGAATGTAGACGGAAGCGGAATACTCGATATGATATAAAATAAATATTTGCATGTTATTTGCAATATTTTTTAGGCAAAAAGTGACGCAATATAAATATAATAACATGAAATATAATATACGATAAAATAGTAAAAATAAAATGTATTTTTTTTGACATGTAATTTTAAATATCCATATACAATTATTTTATGATTGGCTGAAACTTGATTTCGCAGCTATTTTTCCGCTCCATGGGACATTAGGGGTTTGCATCGACGGAACACGGAACTCTTTGATAAACGAAGAAAGGAAAAGCTTCCAAAGCTGTGTGTAGCATTGTGTAGTATTGTGAACACAAAATAAAAATTGTTAAACAGACAATTAGCATGTGTGGACATATAAATACGAAGCAAAGAGCGTTTATTTTCAAGGAATGCATTACTTTTTTTATTTTTTGTTAACGCAGGACTAGTTTTTGGTGTTACAGCTGTTTCGGAAGTTAACAAAAGAGGAGCCGATAATAGTTCACTAGGTTCCACTATTATTGGTGATGGCCTCTGTAGCAGTGTTAATGCATCTGCATCTGTTGCAACTCCACTTGGATCAGTGTCTTGATACTCTATACAAGAAACAAACAATTAGCATGTATGAACATAAATACGAAGCAAAGAATATGTATTTTCAATTAATGCATTATGTACTTCTTTTTTTTGTTAATGCTGGACTAGCTCTTGTTACTGCTGTTTCAGAAATTAACAGAAGAGGAGCTGATAATGGTCCACTGGGTACTTTTATTGGCGATGGCCCTAGTGGCACTGTTAATGCATCTACATTTGTTACAGCTCCACTAAAACATCCATCTAAATCTGCATTAGAATTTTGACTGATCTGTAACGGAATCGGGTCCAGTGAGCTTATTGTGCTGCAAAATTAAAAAATTTAAAAACGAAAAATTTACATTATACATATATTCCATAGTAGACGTAACCTGAAATTATAATCTACAAATAGCTTATCTGTTTTTCAGTTTAATTTTTATTATGAACATTCATTAATAAATAATATACTTACGTTTCTGTAGTGTAAGCTACTTCTAAAAATTGCATTTGTTTAAAAAATCTGAACGAAGTAGATCGCAATTTTGTTGCACTCTCTGCGTCGGATCCACTTGGAATATAAGCTCTTGCTTTCTTTCTCGCTTTTACATAGGAATCACGTAAATCTCTCCAGCGAGTTTTAGCCCATGTAGGAGTCGCTTTACCTACATTGTAAATATAATTCTTATATTATATTTCAAAACATACTTTCCATATTTCTTTATCTTGTTTACGATATAAATATTTAAGATATTACCTCCTCCCATCACATTCGAAATTTCCACCCAAAGAGCCTCGATCTTTAATTTGGTCCTATCCCTTAAAGGTAATTTATAGTTTCAAATTGCGGGTCTTTGGAAGACAAGTTCGATTAAAATCTCATCACTATCGTCTGATATTGATTTTGAATTGTCCTCGACAGGGATTACGCTTGTATTTTGTGGGTCATTTTCTTTGTAGTAATTTCTCGCGACTTCAAAATACAATATTATTACAATTATATAAAATTTACTGAAATTAATAATTTATAAAAATAGAAACACATACTCATTCTTGCAACATGGTTCTCATCAACATGCAATGCATGCATTTCTTCTGAGAATTTCTTGAAACATTTGCCGAAATATATTACCACAAGATCCCGCGATAAGCCAGCCACAATAGCCGCATTTTAAATTCTGTTAACACATTTGTACATTACAAATTAATATAGACTAATATATCAACTACAGTTACTCAGTTCGTTATATCACTTACGATTCCTTCGCTCACGTTCATTTTGCATAAACTTATTTATGCAAATGAGATTATCCGTTATTTATTTAAATGAGGTTATGCGTTCCGCTGAATGTAACGAAAGTTGACAATTCAACACGGAACACGAAAGACCTGTGATTGATTCCGTTACGGTTCCGCTTGTTCCGCTTGTTCCGCTTCCGTTCCGTTCCGTTCCGTCTCAATATCATCTCGTGTGCCGGCGGCCTCAACTGACCTCAACAGTGGACGCTACCATATTTGCATATTTTACTTTATCAAAGATGGCTACCGTAACAAGCTGTCCTATTCGATACGCCATCCAGTGTAATATAGAGATCAGTGCGGTGCACAAGCTGTACCGGTGGAGCACGTTTGCGGCGGGGGGGGGCCGCCATATTCGTTTAGTAATCACCACACATAGAACTCACTATTTGCGTATATGTGAGAAATGAAAGTCAGATTCTGCGCACAATAAACAAAATAGGAAATAGAAATAGAAATAATTATTAAATATTAGAAATAAGAAATTGGAATTATTTATTTTAAAAATAAAAAGAATAGAAACAATTAATGCATAAATTAAGAAATAAGAATTGGAACTAATTAATATATTTTATTCTCTTGTTAGATGTAAAATAATTTCTCTTTTTAATATTAAATGTTTATTGCTATTTCTAATATTTTGTCTACTGTATGCAGAGCCTCAGAATAATAAAAGTTAAAGTATTTTATAAAATTTATAATACAACAATAATAAAATCGCCTAATCTCTTTATGCTTGTCACTCGTTATGTCTAGTAGCACTACTACACGAGTGTAACCATGTCACAGACACAGAATCTCTGTGTGAGGGCGGTATTCATAGTCCGTTCTTATATTCAAAATCGTCTTAAGCACGGACTTATATTCGCTCTCTTCGTCACACATAGATTGTGTCTGACGAAGAGAGCGAATATAAGTTCGTGCTTAAGACGATCTTGAATATAAGAACGGACTATGAATACCGGCCTGAGAATCGCTACATCAATATGGCGGAAAGCAGTCCCCCCCGCACGCTTGAGTTACCATCCCCTCTCGCCTAAACTAGGACTTTAAGGCCGGTATTCATAGTCCGTTCTTATATTCAAGATCGTCTTAAGCACGAACTTATATTCGCTCTCTTCGTCAGACACAATCTATGTGTAACGAAGAAAGCGAATATAAGTCCGTGCTTAAGACAATTTTGAATATAAGAACGGACTATGAATACCGCCCTAAGGAGGTATTCATAGTCCGTTCTTATATTCAAGATCGTTTTAAGCACGGACTTATATTCGCTCTCTTTGTCACACATAGATTGTGTCTGACGAAGAGAGCGAATATAAGTTCGTGCTTAAGACGATCTTGAATATAAGAACGGACTATGAATACCGCCCTTAGGCCGGTATTCATAGTCCGTTCTTATATTTAAGGTTGTCTTAAGCACGGACTTATATTCGCTCTCTTCGTCACACATAGGGCTTGTTCGTTTTAGCTGCACTGGGGCAGCTCTGGGTCTGCTCTACACAGAATAATACAGGACAGATAAATAGTTTGTCCTGTATTATCTTGTTTAGAGCAGACCCAGAGCTGCCCCAGTGTAGCTAAAACGAACAAGCCCATAGATTGTGTCTGACAAAGAGAGCGAATATAAGTTCGTGCTTAAGACGATCTTGAATATAAGAACGGACTATTAGCGTTTTCGATTATACAGGATTTGAACGACCCAGGGTTGATCAATCACTATTTTACTATAAATGCAAGTCTTTCATTGGTGGAGAGGTTGCAATGACGTCATTAACCAACCCTGGGTCGTTCAAATCCTGTATAATCGAAAACGCTATATGAATACCGCCCTTAGGGCGGTATTCATAGTCCGTTCTTATATTCAAGATCGTCTTAAGCACGAACTTATATTCGCTCTCTTCGTCAGACACAATCTATGTGTGACGAAGAGAGCGAATATAAGTCCGTGCTTAAGGCTGGCGTCACATAGAACCCGTAATCCGTAATCCGCACCGGAAGTCCGCAAAAGTTACTAGGGATTGCGTCCGTAACGTTACGTATGTTTTTTCTCCTTGTGTCCCATGGAGCCGTAAATACACACGTAACGGTATTACTATTTTTTATTTAACAAATTATAATTGTTTATTTGTATTTTATTCATAAGAAAACTACAGAATATATTATAATTTTAACAAAAATTTTAATTAAATCGTCAAATTTAGTTAAATAAATAAAATTAAAAAAAGCATTACTAGTAATAACTAGTAACTTTTAGTAACTTTTACGGAAATTTCATGGAATTACGGCTCCATGGGACACAAGGAGATAAAACACACGTAACGTTACGGACGCAATCCCTAGTAACTTTTGCGGACTTTCGGTGCGGATTACGGATTACGGGTTCTATGTGACGCCGGCCTAAGACGATTTTAAATATAAGAACGGACTATGAATACCGCCCTTAGGCCGGTATTCATAGTCCGTTCTTATATTCAAGATCGTCTTAAGCACGAACTTATATTCGCTCTCTTCGTCAGACACAATCTATGTGTGACGAAGAGAGCGAATATAAGTCCGTGCTTAAGACGATTTTGAATATAAGAACGGACTATGAATACCGCCCCTAGACTCAGTCCCTCTATTCCTTAGTCCGTGGCTCCGTTCCTCTATTCCTTAGTCCGTGGTGTCCACTCTCAGTCTTCTCTCTGCTAGTAGTGAATTTCGGAACGGAGCCATTGTGGCTATGTCATACACGTTATACATTATAAAAGTTGTGTGCTTATATGTAATTATGGCATTTGTGAAATAGTTTTTCTTTCATTGTAATTACAAAAATCGTGTAATTTATTAATATATTACGTGAATAATAACAATGTCAATGGAGACCGTACCGAAAGATTTGCGTGGATTAAGGGCATGTTTAGTATGTTCTTTGGTTAAGGTATGTAATTATTGTTTATTCCATAAATATATACATTTTGCATATAACAAATTAAATTTTTTCGAATAAGCTGATTGCAATGCATACAGAAATTAGTCATGCTTGTAAAATAATTGCATTTATGTTTTTCCACAGACCTTTGATCAATTTGAGTTCGATGGATGTGATAACTGTGATGAATTTTTACGTATGAAAAACAATAAGGATAATGTTTTCGATTGTACAAGTTCAAATTTTGATGGGTAATATATAATAATAAGTATATAATTTTTGTTTAAGAGTAATTTTTAAAGTACATAGAAGTTTTTTAAATTTAATCTGTGTGAAAGTTATTAAGATTTATATGCTAGATATCTGATATCAATGTGTTGTTGATAAGATCTTCAAATTTTATTTTTTTATTTCTTTCACATACTATACTCACCAGTGTAAAATTCGATTCATCGACAATTTTTAGCAAAATTATTTCTTTAAGGAACACAGTCAAATCTGCGTAATTATCATATGAATAGAAATAAACTACATTTTAGTCCAAATAATCATGATTAATTTTGCCAAAAAACAATTACGCTAAAAAAAATATCTCCTAATTAGATAAAATAAATTTAAGCATATCAAATTTTGTGCTGATGAGTGTATATATATATATTATTCCTTATTTTAATAATTTTAAATATTAAAAATGTTGCAACTTGATTAATAATTCTAAAAAACAAAATTAATTATTTTATTATATATTTTTGCTTTTTAGAATGATTGCTGTAATGAGTCCAGAAGATAGCTGGGTATGCAAATGGCAAAGAATAAGTGAGTATTTTAGATGCAATAATATTTGGCAACAATAATTTATTTTGTATTTTAATAATAATTGTTCTTTTATATCTTATTATTGTGATTTTTATTCTACAATATTTTTTTAAAATCTTATCTCAAAAATCATTCTAACATTCTTTAAATTTATCTAGTAAAATAAAATCTAAAAAAACTAATATATAATCTAAATATCTAAAAAAACTAATATATATGTCATTTATAATGTATGGTTATCAGAGTTATTTACAATGTACATTTAGAAATAATAAATATATATTGTCACTTACATTTTCATTTTTAAATAGATAATATATTTATATAGACATATTTTTACAAATAAACATAGATATATATTTACTGAGGAACATGCTTATGTGCGTACAAACAATTCTTTATTAACTTATTGTTAAGATCTATTGAAATAATATACAAACAGTACATAATCATTCTTTTAAAATCAAAATTTTATTACAATCAAAGTATGTTAATTATGGCTAATAGAGATTATATTTATTTTTCAGATCGTTTCTGCAAAGGTGTTTATGCCATATCAGTATCAGGACGATTACCAGCTGGTGTCATTAGAGAAATGAAAAGCAGAGGAATAGTTTATAGGCCGCGTGATACAAGTCAACGTTAATTATAGAAATTTTTGTGTAATATTTTGATAAGATAATATTGAATTCTTTTCTTAATGTTTTGCGTTATAATTAATTCATTTCTTCATTTTGTATTAATAGATTAATATATATATATATATATATAGAGCCTGTCCATTTTTTACATATCATCATGAGTAACATTATAATCAAGATTTTCCAAAAGTATAAATTAAATAAATAATGCATAAAAACCTTAAACTTGCATTTTACTTTGCTTATATACATTGTATCATTAGATTTTACTAAATTAATGAAAATAGTATCGGAATTATATACTTTTAGAGATAATTTTTAGTAATTAAATCTTCTATACATTATATTAATAAAATTTGCATATAAAATATGTATTTTTAGTTTAAATTTGAAATGTTGCAATGTGCAGAGTAGCATTTTTTTAAATGTGACTTCCTGGACATATACTTGGTTGATAAAGTAAAGAGTATCGCATTACCGGCAATTGATTATTTACACAATTGAGCCATAAGTTTGCGCATGTTACATGATAATTATTATCGTTATAAACAACTCGACCACTCGTAATAACTGTTAAACACAGAGAACAAGATACATATTCTCCCTGATGTAATGGCCAAGCTGGTAGCTCAGTGACAATCTAAAATAAATCAATATAATTGTATTACATAATAATGGAAAATGAATATATATGGTGTTAAAGAACAAAAAATTGCTAGAAAATACATTTAAAACACAGATGTAAAACATAGAATACATGTAAAAATATCAATTTATAGACGATACATACTGGTATGTTTGTGTAAAAAGGTTCCATTTCAGCCCAAATTCTGTCAATGTCCATTAAAAGGTCATCAAATCCAATAATGTTTATGTCTAACTCTTTATATGAAAAATTGACACGTCTACAAACAGCTGCAACTTCAGCTAATTCTAGCGAAAAGAATTATTTTTATATACTTTTACATAATTTCTCATACAGTTTTTACATAAGTTTTTTTCTATGCTTACGGCAAAGAAAGTTGTATCCTTGAGCTGAATTTAAAACTTCCTGTAAAACCATCTCTGATGTAATATTGGTAAATATATTGGCTGCGACTTGTAATAGTAAAACACAACTTTCCATATATTGCTTCCATTCCCAATACGTAATCTGTAATACAGAAGTATTTGAGAATGACACATATCTTTATAGATTTTAACACATTTTGATATTTTAATTACATGTATACCTGTTGTGAAGTTTCTACAACTTGATCTTCCTCTATATTTGAAGGTAAAAATGATTTAAGATCTAAACTAGGCACAGATCCAGACCGTGGCAGTGCTTCTGATGGACCACTAATCAACTCTACACTATTTATCGAAATAGCATCCTCTTTCTGAACATTTTTCCCTAAGAATTATATACTACTTGATTTTAATGAAATAAGAAGTAAGCAAAAATAAAATTGCAGCATGTGTGGAATCACTAACCTGATTCTACTAATTGCACTTCATTCCCATCGTCAAGTTTTAGATTACTGAATGACTCAGACACATCGGATACAAAATTCAGATCTGTTAAGTTACTGTTATCAGTATTAATGTGCGCTTTAAACTCAACAAAATCTGCAAATACATTACTAATATTTTCAGCATCCAAAGCGTCTGATGTTAGAGAATTAATAGGTGGTTGTTCCGCAGACATAAATTCTCCGAATTCGTCAGCTGATTGATTATTGGAAGTTAAATCTAAATTTTTATTCGTAATAGATGTTTCCTGGACTAATGCACGTAATGCACTGTATTTATCTTCGACTTGTTGCAAACTCATTAAATCTTGTTGAACAGAATCAGACCTATCTACCGTGACAGCCTACAGATTTAAATTTACATGTCAACAAAAGCTACATTAATTTTAAGCTTATGCAAACATAAAGACATACTTGCTATAATATTGACAAATTTATTGTTATTTACCTTTGGCATTACGTCCACTTTGTGTAATACTTCTTTATCATATCTAGGAGATATAGCCTCTGCTACACTTGCCAGATTAAAAGTATCGCTACAATCTTTAGGTGTATCATTATTTCTAATCACAGTATCTTTGAGTATTACCGTTTTTGATTGATTCTTTACTCCACATTTAGGAAATAGATCAGATTCTATTGTGGATTCTATCATGGGTTGATCCTTACTTTGATACAGCAAATTTGCAGACATAGATGTGCAAATTTGCACATTAATGGGTAGTGTTTTCGTTCCAGCAGTGGCTTTTTTTATTTTATCAACTGTTTTTTTCACTCCCAGATTGTGATTAGCAAGTCTGCTGCCAATTGCAGAACCTTGCTTGCTATCCCAAATTGATATAGCAGAGGCGCTAGGAATCGGTGCGCTTTGAAATTCTGTAAATTCATCAGAGGATTCGTCAAAAGATGATGCAGATGGAATATTGGCTTGAATACGTGAAATTTGTTTCACGTCTTTAAACAAATTATTGAAATTGTTTCCAGCTGGTCCAAGCGCCTGAATCTTGACGTCAGAAGATTTTCCAAATGCGTTGTTTGAAAATGATATATTCGCATCAGACACTACATTCGCATGAGCTCTATTTTTAATTTTCCCTTTGATATCAGGAATGTATTTTCCTTCCACACCCGCATTACTGATATTGGATTCTTCATTACTGTAATATTGAAGTTTCAATACATTTGCTTGTGCACCAGGTTGCAAATTCATCAGACATTCTATGTTCAAATATGGCGTTGGCGGAAAAGGAAGTAAATGCAATATATCGAGACTGTTGAAGGTATAAGACGTCTGAGCAGCAGCCACAAGAGCTAGCACGATATATAACTCTTGTTCGGTCAGTTGTCCAGCGTACTTCTGATTGGCTAAGTTCCATATGTGACCGAGGACCTCCGTAGGTAGTTGACTGGTAAGTAGCAAAGGAAACACCTTGTTGGTGTCAACAAGTAATTCAGTCTGCATGCTACTTGATCGAACTCGATCCTCTCGTACTGCCTCCCATACCATCTTGTAAACCGGTGGCAAGGTGGTGGAATTGGTCCATAACCAACTCGGCAGTTGGTTCAATTTCTTGTTCGCGTGAGTTTTATTCATGTTTTGTGCAGTAAGGAACAACCCGGCGAATTTTACCGCTGCAAACGGCACAAATTACATGAACTCGTCATGAAGCGATGTGGATTCATTCTTCAAAACTACAAGTTTAATACATTATCATTATATAAAAAAAAAAAGTCGAACGTTTGTTCGATCTTGTAGATCTCACGTTGTGAACATTGTTTTCCTTGACACATTGATATTCATTACGACACGCAGCGCAAAACGTACACAATTAGTCTTTACGTCAAATGTCAGCTGACCTAAAGTGACGTATGTACGCCATATTGTCAATATTGTTGAGAGAGGGGGGCTGCAATGAACAATCGTGTTTTATTTAATAATTAGTTAATTAGTATCATGTTCTTTTCATTCGTTCATATTTATTTATCTGAAAAGCTGTTTGCATTACGCCTATTCAATTTTTTTGTTTGTTTAAAATAAAAATAAAGTACACAAATTGAATCTTGCAATAATCTGCTGCGAAAAATTCTAATTTGGCGTCTAAATCTAATTTAATATTGAGTCATAATACTGAAAAGAAAATACATCTAATTTATTATTGACTTAGTTTACACCGATTGTTTAGTACGCGTACCAAGTTTTAAATCTGCTTCTTTGATTGGTGTAGATTTTACACTAAACAATTTATACCTATCGAAGAAGCAAATTTAGTACTTGGTACGCGTACCAAACAATCGATGTAAACTAAGTCATTGGCCGCGTTCAGCAGACTCAACAGTTGTAGATTTTCCGCTGAATCTCGACTGTTAATTAGTTGGTTCTGAAAGTAAGAACCAATCACGTTCGATTGCTACTAAGCGGTTTGTTCTGCTGAACGCGCCCATTGATTTGTACATTTGCTCGTTTTATCTGGTTGCTGTGCTGAAAGCAAATAAATAGTATAAATCAATGACAAAGCAAAAGTATTCTTTTTTCAATATCAAGCCGACATTTTTGTATTCAAAATAAAATATAACTTATCAATAATTTAAATTTAATACAAAATAGAATAAATAAGAGTAGAAAAAATTCTTTTGCGCCTGAAATTTTGTAGGACGCGATCAAGCGTCTTCTAACCGCTGAAAGACGCGTTGCACGCCATATTTATTCCAACGACTTAACTAGTCGCGCGTTGAAAACGCGCAATACGAATGATTCAATATAAATCAGCCTAATGTTTGATCATGGCGGGCACTGTTTATGCCGTCGATAATTAGAAGTGATTGAAAGTGATAAGAAATCATTGAAGAAGCACGGAGAAACATTTTTAGCGTTTTGCAACGCTTTTGAGCGATACCTGTAAAGAGGCAAAATGTCGACGGACTTTTACATACGCTATTACGTCGGCCACAAGGGAAAATTTGGCCATGAATTTCTCGAGTTCGAATTCCGACCGGACGGTAAACTTCGCTACGCGAACAATTCCAACTACAAGAATGACACGATGATCCGCAAAGAGGCGTACGTACATCAATGCGTAATGGAGGAGTTGAAGCGCATTATCCAAGACTCCGAGATCATGCAGGAGGACGACTCGCTATGGCCGCAACCCGACCGCGTCGGCCGGCAGGAGCTGGAGATCGTAATCGGCGATGAGCATATTTCGTTCACCACTTCGAAGACCGGCTCTCTCTTGGACGTTAACCAGTCGCGAGACCCGGAGGGATTGCGATGTTTCTATTATCTGGTGCAAGATCTCAAATGCTTGGTGTTTTCTCTAATAGGACTGCACTTCAAGATCAAGCCTATATAAATCCGAGTTTTGTCATTCGTTCATTGAAATTATTGTAATAATTCTCTCCTATTGTAATAAAGTATGAAGTATTGGTATTTATGCCTTTGTTTCTTTTTTCTCACATTCAGCACATTGATGAGTAACAATGTGCTGACAATGCTGAATGTGACTAACTATCTAACCTTATCTGAGAAAGCGCGGATAGCAGTTGCAAACAGACGTAACATTCTTCGAAATTTTCGCATTATAAGATATTTGTATTGAGACATATATAAAGGTAATTAATTAAAATGCGATTGTAACAGAAGAATAATATGTGAATATTGTTAGAGTACATGATAATAATGCAACGTATGTCATTATTTGGATAAAATTTTTATACATTTTCTAACCTCTATGTGACGATTCATGTCATTTGCTGGAATAAATTTCTTGAGTGCAATAGACGTTAAGCGTTGGGAATAAAAGTTTTATAGGCACATTTTATGTATACAGTAATTGAACAATGTTAATTGCAGATGCAAGATGTCTGCCAAACAGGTTATGGCAAACGACAAAAACACTGCGGGTCATCATCAGGAGTGCGAAGATCGTGTCGTCACAGACTCCGTTCACGAGAGATTTCGGCAGCTACACGTTCATTGTGACGATTGCAATAACGACATAATAGGAAGCGAAGCTGCCATAAAGAAGCACTTCAATAATTTACACCCCTCAAACAGACACTGTCGCTACTGTAAAGGCAAAGTGTTTGTATATCGAAAAATAACGATGATAGACAATAGTGAGAAATCACAAAATTATATATATCATAAATGCGAGTATAAGGAACAATCAGAAAAGAATACGTCAAGTGAATCTATGTAAATATTAAGGTCTTTATAACTTCCAAGTGTAAAGTTACGCACTTAAACTTGGATATATAATTGTCTCTCTATTAAATTTTGAACAATGAATCAAACATTAATATGTTGGCGCCAAGTTATATGAGTCAGCATACAATTTTCATACAGTACTGTAGAATTAAACAATTCAGCATTTATTTTTACAGTTAATCTTCTAGTGTATTATACAACAATCAGTACATTTTACTGAAGAGCCAACATGTCAATCATCATCATTTTATAATGTAATTATTGAAATATCAATATTTGTTACATATTTTCATTAGTATATTAGACACATGGGATTTAAGACATTCTGCATAAACTAATATCTCTATTTTTTGATATAATATATTAGCTATTTTTTAATTTTATGTATTTTTATTTATGTCACAATTGTAACTTTTTTTCGTAAAAATATAAATTTTAGAAGCTTAGAAAATAAAGAAATGGATAAAAAAACCAGAAAAGAGAAAATTATATTTTTTGCCTGTCCACTGAAATTTTATATAGATTTTATATGGGTAAAGAACAATCATTCTTTATTTACCATAGAATGAAAACTTATATTATAAACTTTGAGCTTACAAATACATAAAAGTTAATTTCAAGTACAAAGGTACATGAATTTGTACATAGTTTTTATTTTTTTTATAATTAACATTCATTGTAAAACATTTTCATTATAGTTTAATATATTTATATATGTTGATTAATAGAAATAAATAATTTTAACAAAATTTAGTATATTATTTACTTAATCTTCCCTGTATGAAATATGTTTATCAGATCAAATAGACGATTTGCTTAAATTATAATTTTGACTGCGTGATTTCTTTTTTCTTGATATCTATATATGTGCATAAAATTTGTGAACGCAGTTATTAAATTGTAAAAAAAATGACAAAGTTTTATGTTTTATTTGTAGCATAAATAGAAGAGTATTTATGCTGTTGAAAGACATTAGACACCGACAATGATTTATAAGTTTATCATCAAAAACTTCAATAACAATTTTTTTGATAAAGTAAAGTTATAAATATGTTAAATAAAAATAACATCACATGAATTCTACGACTATTCCATGAGACAACATACAGTATATAATCTTTCTTATTTTTTATAACCATAAATATTGATATCTTCCATCTTTTTTCTTTGGTAATCTTATATTTATGTATTGATATTCTTATTTATATATGTATATTGCCATATATATATATATATATATATATATATATATATATATATAATGGCACATATACATACCGATCTTTTATAAAAAAAGTTTAATTATATAAATTATATGTAACACGTATAATGAGTTAGAAAAGATGCTATTATTACATCTTATAAATGTGCAAGCTGCAGTTAAATATGTTAACATAATGTTTGTTTAATCGTTCAGTGTACCGCTTCTATGTTTAAAAGATTAGAAAAGTACATTTAACATATAGATATCCATATAGACAATTATACAAGTTATATTAGCTGTAAAATGCCCTGTATGCAAATACATGATATAATTTAATATGTATGACATATTTCAAAGACGTGTTCACAACATTAAAGAACAATAAATCTTGAAGTATATCCAACATATTAACTTACACAAAGTTAATACTGGTATCATGCCATAACTATCATATAGATACAGTGCAAATATCATACTCATCAATACAATATTTGCAAGTGTATATAAATTTATATTTTTACATGTTATGATTAGTCATATATATAGCTTTCAATTTTAGTTTGTTAATATTATGATACTGATACTACTTTTATCACATTCATTTCACGAAAAGGGAATTTCTTATATCACACTCATATATGTATACTAAAGACATATCACGATCTGCATAGCTCGATTTTACTCTTTTTCACATAAAATGTACTCTTCATGAATCTATGAAAATGTTCAAAATTATTTAACAAATGCACCATAGATCAGACTATATGTTATTTGAAGCCTTTGAATACTGGGCTAAGCTAATACTGGCCCCAGAGAGATATAGTAATCAATAGGTATTTTTTTTTTTGTACCAAAAATTGGGATATGCATGCAGACTTTATTAGGACGTGCGAATTGTTTCCTCACAATAAATCTGAGTATGAAAAAATATATCATAAATAAAAAGTTTTGGGAAGGAACGTAGACTACATGTAGAAAATATCAGTTCTTTGGTTTATGAGGAGACAAAAGCATGCTTATCCCACAAACGAGTAGATTCCAATACATGGAGTCTGAGACCGTGGATAGATTCCAGTAACAAATTAGATAACAAAGTGCGTATTATAATTCTGCTGTATACTGTATAAAAATCACTTTGTCAGATTAAATTACTAATTGCCAAAGTATTATTAGATAAACTACGTGTTGCACTATGTGCAAAATAATTATTTATACTGATGTTATTTTATACTTCCAAACTAGTCATCACATAAAATAATAAGCCTCATTAGATATATATACATATATATATCTTATTAAAGTAAAAAAACTAAAATAAAAAATTGAAAAGACCGCGGAGCTAAAACATCAATCTTATTCCATGAATGGATGCCTGCATGATTAATGGTGATGTAGTAAACTACAATGTGCAGTACATTGTATGTTCAATTTTGCTAACAAATTGATTTGTACAAGTCGCAATTACGGCAAATCTTTTTTAAGTTGGCATTTATGCACAGAACGTAAACAAGTAGTTCTGCTTTCCTTATAAAAAATATACTACTTTGTTTTCCTGTACAGCTTATATATCTTCTGGCTTATTATGGCAGATATCTCTTTTCAGATGTGAATAATTCCGCAAATTTTTTCAATTAGTTCATGATATCTGATGTGCACTCTTTAAAATTGTGTTCCATACTTCACTCCATTTTATGATTCTTTAAAAATAATTTCAATCTTGTTGGATAATCCGTCATTACACCGGTCGCTCCCAACTCGAATGCTTTTTTAAACTCTTCATCTTTGTTTAAAACCCAAAAGTAAACCTTGCGCAAACAATAATGACAGTCAATAATGTTAGATTATAATTAAATATATAATTATGTTAATTATAATGTAAAATATACTTACATGTATGCCCCGTGCTCTTAAATGATTAAATAAGCATGGTCTCATTAATAACACATTAATTGTACGCACTACCAATTTTTCCAGTGGTAAAAATGTTGAGCTTGGGCCACCTTTGCGTCTAAAAAAAGAGAAAGAAAATTTTACGTTTATATTTTTCCATTGTAACCATAAAGAAATTAAAATATTTTAATTACCGTAAATAGATTGAAGGTAAGAAAATTTCAAGATGCGTTTCCTTTAATGGTATAAACGGCAATAAACCAGTATACATAAGAAATATTAACATTGTCACACGTTGCATTGAAAATAACAAGTTAACGTTTGGATTCTGTAACAAGACAAAGATTATTAGTTTTATTTATTACATACAGCTTTGTTTTTCTCAAAAATAAATGTTATTAGCTGTACAAAAAATATTTAGCTTCTTATGCATACCATTTTATAACATTTCTGTGTGACCTCATCGCTAAAATTTCCCCAAACTGTGTATTCTTCTCTATTGTATTGTTTAATAAGATCAGAAACTTTTGATATAAGTCGATCATCATTGATTTTAATATCAATATTAATAGGAATATCGGGAAATGTTTCAAAGACCTCTTGTAATAGCGCAAATTGCCGATCTTCTTCTCTTGGAGAACCGACATACTCCACATCTGCTATATTCAACTGTAGTTTTCAAATAATTCTGTTTAAAAGTATCATTTTGCTTAAAATAACAAATAACAATACCTGGATCAAAGTCAATTGGCAAACGTTGCTTTAAGAGTGGCAAATCTTTGTAATTCAATTCGGAAATATTTTTATCCACACCAGTGCTACGCAAGAGATTCTGATCGTGAGACACCACTACTTCTCCATCCTTGGTAAGATGACAATCCAATTCCAACATTTGAGTTCCAATAGCCACCGCTCTACAATTGTAAATAGAAACCTTAATTTCACTTATGAATATAATTATTACATTAACACAATTTAAATATATAAGCAAATATTAATTCTTTGCTTTTAAAAAATTCAAAGTGTGACTTCTGCATAATCTTGATAAAGTTACTCCAATTGACATCAACATTTCATATATAAAACACTACAATTTTTGTATTCAACTTAGCTTTTGAAGTATTTGGAAGATCTAATACTTTTTCTAAACTCTGTATATTATATAATTAATGTATTGTAACGTATGTGAAATTTCCAATAAAATCATCAGAAATGTATGTGTGCATATTTGACAATGATTTGAGAAGATAAAAGCTGTAGTGGTGTAAGTCAGGTTTTTTTTTTTAAATTGACTGAGAGCATAGATGTAATCTATACATTGTATAGATTAATCTATGCACTCAGTGAATTAAAAAAACTTGGTTTTCATCCCCATTTGATTAATTGACACTAATACTAATAAAATTTTGCAGCTCTGACACGAACAAGCCTTAAATAAATATTTCAACTAACCGTTTAAATGCGCACATTGTGTTTTCATAGCTCTCGCCTGCTCCTAAAAACAGTTTATACATAGAAAAATCAATGACATTGCATAGAGGAGGAACTGTCATATCTTATCGCATCGATCGTGCGCGAGAAGATCCCGAGAAAAATCTGATGGTAAACAAAGGGCGACTTACCACCCCGATGGCTGATGTGCTGGCACAGAAATTTCACTTTCTTCTTTTTATGCAACAAAGTAGGATATTTGAACAGTATCACCGAAGTGAGCATGTAGCCGCCGATTAGCGTGTACAGCAACATCCTCGCTCCTTCAACCGCTATCGAGCATAACGATATGTACTCGGCGCGCTGCTAGACAGTAATACACAAATATAAATGAAGAGAGCAGACGACACAAGTGAGAAATCCCCGTCCCTGACCGTCCCCAAATAACGCGTTCACGAGAGCTGCGCTCTGACACGATCACGAGTATGCAGTTTCTATGCAAACGTGCGACTTTTTTCTCCACGAGCGTTGCAATCGGCCAATTGAAAAAGATTGCGATAACTCGGCCGAAAAAATGTTGATAACGATAAGAGGCGAGTATCTTTCGAGTGAGAAACAGTTGAAATCGCTTATTAATGACTTTTCAGCCAATAATTTGAAAATGATACGAATCCCGCTGTCGTGTCAAAAATTGAAATTTATTGCTTAAATAATTTTTGTTTGATTAAAACTAATTTTTTAACAAATTTTATATGTGCACTCGATTTATTCCTCCACTTGAACGATTCCGTCACTTAATTGCAAATATTTCTGAACGTTAGACGATCTTATATGAAAATCAGGCATAATATTATCCTGGCGGATGTGCTATAGAGTCCGGTCTATACATTTCTACATATGTAGTTGGACGCGTTCGGAACCGCTCTTTTATATATCTGCCAAACTCGAATTCGAAAGTTTCTCCGCAAACATGCATTTTTGCCAGCGTCCCTCGTTCGATTAACGCGATGTCCGGATCGAATTCGCCTAAAACAGATACGAGTACCAACCCTTTGCGGCAATTTCGCATTCAAAAAAGACGAACGAAGACAATGAACATGTGTAAGAACTCACGCATTTCTCGCTATTGTTAATCGATGTAACCGATTCGCGTTGTCTTTGTTTTTTTTTTTAATATTCTTATGAATAATATTCATATTAAATGCTCATTCTAATTTGACAATTTAATATCTAAGGATTAATTTGGAGTAAAGTAATTTTATTTGTATTTGGTATAAATGGATTCATTGCATACAAATTCACATTTACAACATTGTAGAATATATTTCTGAAATCTTTTTTTTATTTCATAAATATTAATATTATTTGTTATCAGAAGCGAAAATTTTATACGTTATTTTATGTTATTTTTTTTATTTTAGCTGATGACGATAGCAATTTGGTAAGTTCGGATACACAAGCACGCCGTAAATTTGTAAACCGCATTGAAGATAGTGACAGTGATATTGGTAGTCCAATTAAATCAAGTTCAGATTGTAATATCAAAGATAAAGAGCATATGTTTAAATACCTGAGAACTTTATATCCACAAAATGATGTAATGGTGAGTACATTCAGATTTTTTTAGTACAGTTTTTTTCATCTTGATAAATTATTTAAATAATTATACAGCTTTACACAAATCTTTATCTTTTCCATTAGATAAGACATTTGTATTATTAAATTATCATTATTTTTAATTATAAAACAAAGCTAAGGGTGCAATTTTTATCTAAATTATTTTAAACATGTGAGATCTTTTTAGCAGATACATAAAACACTTTGTGATGCCAATTGGGATGTCGAAGAAGCCAAGGAGGCACTTAAGAATAATAAGAAGAGAAGTTCGGTATCTAGAAAAACTAACAAGAAGAAAAGAAGAAAATTAAATGAAGATGAAGATGTGGATGTTGATTCGGATGAAGGACATTATAAAGACAAAGTATTTAATAGGTATATAATTTTGCAATAATTTTGACTTGTATGATTAGATGTATAATTTTAAGATAAATTTATAAATGATATTATTTTACAGCGACGAAGACTCAGATGTAGAAATATCTAATGAATTCACTGATGATAAAAAGGCTATTTTAGAATTTATGCAAACTGCTCTGCCTTCAGAATTGCTTCTTATGTCTCAATGTTCTCAAAAGAAAGCCAATGCTATTATAGAATCAAGACCATTTGACGATTGGAGAGACTTAGTGAATAAATTCAAAAACACAAAGTACTTAGACACAGACTTGTTAAATGCAGCTGACGTATGTATTTTATTATTCATTTTTTATTCAATTACCAAAAGATCAAGACTTTTATTATATATTAAAAAATTTTTCCACAAAATTGTGCGATTAATTTTATTTTTTACATGCACGAAGGTATTGCTGTCGACGCGGAATGTAATAGAAAATCTTATGAAAAAATGCCTGCATTTGTCCGCCAATATGGAAAAAGCTGTAGCTGCCGGTGCGTCAGCCATAACGCAGCAGCCGAAAGCATTATCGCCAGATTTAACATTAGCTCCTTACCAAATGGTTGGTCTGAATTGGCTTGCTGTTATGCACGCGCATAACGTGAACGGCATATTAGCCGACGAGATGGGTTTGGGAAAAACTGTACAAGTCATAGCATTTCTCACATATCTGAGAGAATCCGGCCTGCTTGACGAAAAGGATGGCCCCCATTTAATTGTCGTTCCCAGTTCGACTATGGGTAATATATCGCCTTCCGCGATATTTAGTCGGCAAATAGGCTCTTGTGGTATCTTTAACATTATTTTTTTCTTTTTCGTATAGAAAATTGGTGGAACGAGTTGGAAAAATGGTCACCCGGTTTGAAGGTTGTACAATATTACGGCTCTCAAGATGAACGGAAAGAAATGCGAATGGGCTGGCGGAATGGCGAGCTTGATGACGTCGATGTTTTATTGACTACGTACAATTTAATCTGCAGCACACCGGAGGAGCGTAGATTGTTTCGCGTTATGCCGATTAATTATGTGATTTTCGACGAAGCTCATATGCTGAAGAATATGAGCACCGTTAGATATGAAAATCTTGTGAGAATTAACGTACGTATTTAGCATACATACACATACGTGCGAAAAGGCTTTCTTGTAACGTGTCAATTCTTTTTAAAGGCTAAACATCGAATCTTGCTGACTGGTACACCTCTACAAAATAACTTACTGGAATTAATGTCTTTGCTAATATTCGTAATGCCTTCACTATTTGCTGGCAAACAGACTTCTTTGAAAAATTTATTTTCCAAAACTCCTGTAAGTCATGAAATTATTACTGTTATTACAAACCGCATCGGTTGTTTCGCATAAGTCATTGTTCATATTCCAAAATAAATTGTCAGAAAACAGGCGATAAAAAGGACGGGGAGCAACCGTTATTCGAAAGAGAACAGGTCAAGAAGGCAAAGAAAATTATGCAGCCATTCGTTCTTCGACGGCTTAAAACTGAAGTTCTACGCGATTTGCCGCATAAGAAGGAAGAGATAATGCGATGTGCGTTAATCGAAAAGCAGCAAAGCATGTACAACAAATTAATCGCACAGTTTTCAAAAAGAATTGCACAAGAGAAGGACAGTGAGATTGCAGATGCGAATGAAAGTGGAACCGGCATGATGATGCAATTGAGAAAGCTTGCCAATCATCCTCTTCTTGTACGTGATTATTACGACGAGGAGAAACTTAAGGTATGTGTGCAATCTAAAAAGCTACTTTTTAATCAATTCCTGAGATTAATCGGATTTATCAATGCATTAATTAGGCTATAGCGAGTAGATTGGCGAAGGAGCGAGGTTACAAACAGGAGAATCCGGAATACATCTTTGAGGATCTAATTTGGACGTCAGACTATCAGTTAAATCAATTAACACGCATGTACAAAAGTGTGGCCGGATTTGGCTTACCGCAGGAACTCATTCCTCAAGCTGGCAAATTGAGGAAACTGGACGAATTGTTGCCGCAATTGAAAGCGGATGGTCACAGAGTGCTCATTTTTAGCCAATTTACTATGGTGCTGGATATACTCGAAGAGTATTTAGCTATTAGGGGACATACATTTCTAAGGTTTGCGCTAATTACTTACAAGATTATTTTGGTTATGCCATCTCAGTTCAACTATAATATGTTTATGTTTTAGACTCGATGGCAGTACACCCGTGACTGAAAGACAAACTCTGATAAACGAATACACGCAAGAGCCAAATATATTCGTATTCTTGTTATCCACAAGAGCCGGTGGTTTGGGAATCAATTTGACAGCTGCCGACACAGTTATAATTCACGATATAGATTTCAATCCTTATAATGATAAGCAAGCGGAAGATCGATGTCATCGAGTGGGGCAAAATAAGTGCGTATCGCCGCGAAAGATCTTAAGGGGATCTTGGAGTCGTCTGTTTTACCGATTTCTTTTAAAAACACTATACTTTTTTGGCTGTGTAGAATGAAAAATCCTTTTCTGTAATTAAAGGTTTTTTCATTCCAGGTATCGACCTGTTTTACCTTCAATTTTTAGCGTAAAATTCTTTTCCTTCTATTTTTAGCGTAAAATTCTTTTTTTTGGCTGCGTGGAATGAAAAATTCTTTCAAATCAACCGTTTGTATTAACATGTGTACTTTAATTACAGAAAAGAATTTTTCATTCTATACAGCCAAAAAGTGTTTTTAAAAGAAATCGGTAAAACAGACGACTTCAGGATCCCCTTAAACATTTCAGAAAGTGTGCGCCTCATATTATTCGTTTAAAAAAAAGTGTATTGAAAGAATACTGAATTTTTTTTACAGACCAGTTACTATAATTAGATTATTAAGCGAAGGCACGATAGAGGAAAACATGTACGAGATAGCTCAAGAGAAATTGCATCTCGAACAACAAATCACTGAAACTGAAGGTAAAAATGCAAAATCTTTTAATTCATAATTTATAAAGAAATTAACAAGATGCATTCTGTGTTCTCAGAAAATGAAAGTGCGGACAAGAAATCTGTTCTAAAATTATTAAAAATGACTATAGGCCAGGATGTTCACAATAAATCTTTACCGTCGACGAAAAATAAGGAATCTGATATAGAAAGTGATAAAAATTGTAAATAAGAAATTAATTTATTTATAATAATCATAATTTTTTTATATATTCCATTTTATAAAATATCAAGTATTTAATTATAACTCAACGACTCAATGTGGAAATATATAACACACACACACACACATACACAATTTGTATGTTTCCTATGTATGAAGTACAATCATGATACACTTAATCTCTCTTGCGATTTTGCAAGTCTATCGCTCCTTTATTTATCTACATGTATATTTTGTTTCATTGTTGTACAGTACATTTTATGTACTCTTATTTATATAGCAAATTTTTAGCAAAGAAAAACTGCCACGTGCATAAAAAATCCAATCTTCAGCACAATGAGCAAATAATTTAATATTAAAAAAAAAAAAAGATTTCGTATAAAATCGCGCGGAGGTGTCGTGTAATAATCTTATCTTTAAGTTCAATCATTCATTGATATAGCATTCAAATGTATAAGGGTTGTAGAATACACGTAAATAAAATAAATATACAGCAGTTTTATGAAAAAATAGAAATGATTTACACAACCACGTTCATTTAAATATCAGCCAGAAGTCTATATTATCAATCATATTGATAAATCTATCGTTTTTAGTTGTACAAAAGGCATGTGAAAACGTTTTATTACATCTTACAATCTTCAGGATATACTTTGACTCATTAAAAGATCGGACATTCCATCTTTAATAATTTTTAAACTTTCTAGATCAGCATTTATTGTCGCAATAAGCTGCGCCATGCCCTGCTGCTCCATACTTAGGTACTAAAAAGGAAAAAAAGGTTTATGTATTTCCGCTTAAATTAAATTGAAAAAAAAAAAAAAAAAAAAAAAAAAAATCTTACCGTTTTAATATCATCCTGCGCTATAGGATCCATTGTATACCTCTCCTGGTTTTGAATATCGATGTGTCGCCTCATTCTGAGCTGAGAAAGCATTTCACTAATTCTGCCTTTGTATTGTGTCGGCGCACTGATTTGCGAATGCATCACTTCGAATCTCCGCGTTAAAGCTTCTTCTTCCGGTTGCAAGGACAATCCTACTTTACGCGTAATCTCCTGCCGAACTAGAACCTTTCATATAAAATTTATGTTATTACAAACGGAAACGACACATGCGATGATAATTAGTGAATAGTAATTAATCGCAGCAATACCTGCAAAACTCTGTGTTGAAGTTCCAGTAATGTGCGTCTGTGTTCCTTGAGTCTGGCCTGCGTGGCTGTGTGCTGCCTCTGCAAGCCCTGTATTTTTTCTGCTGCCATGTCTAAAAACGCTCGATGTCTAGCAGTCTCCTCTTCTTGACACTTTAATCTGTGCTTGACTTGCTGGAAGCCGATCATAGGAACTGGTATGTACAATTCTGGATTGGGATTATCCAGCTGCGCTTGCTTCCACAATCTGGCGTCGATCGCGCAAGGTGGATTATCCAGATACTCCTTCAGCTGCGACGGATCAAGTTTTACCAAAGGAAATATATCTTCAACTCCATTTTGCACCAATTGTTGCTTTTGCATAACCTGCGATAGGTACGCAACCAACTCGTTGGCAGGAATTTTTCTGTAAGAACCAGTGATTCCTTTTTCCGATACATATACCGTCACTTGACTTTTAGTCTCTCCTGTTGATTTCACGTTATCGACAGCTACAGTTAGATTGGGCTTGTTGCCCAACAAGCCATTCAGAAATACGACTAATTGTTGCTTTCCGTCTTGTACGTCCTTTTCTTTCTTACCGAAGCACAGCACCACTAGACCATCGTTATTATCAGCATCGGGTATACGGCTGTACCCGATAGCCTTAAATCTACACAACGAGTTTTCTTGAGTGAAATCTATAGGCGGGGCGTTTACAGAGTAATAAGCTTTTCCTACACCCCATAATGCTTGAATAAGATTCCACCTGGCAATAGTGTTATCTCGCTCGTCATTGTATAATTGACAATTGAACACAGCGTTATAGAGAGCTTCTGATACACTATTTGCAGATTGTTGTTGTTGTTGTTGTTGTTGTTGTTGCTGTTGTTGTTGTTGCTGCTGCTGAGGCTGTGTCAGTCCAGTGCCAAACCCAGTGAATCCTGTTCCTGAAAATACGTAATATGTTAAAAATAAAAGAGTATAAGGAAATATATGAAAAATAGTATAAAATGTCATGTATTAAAGAGAGAAGATAGGTTATGTGCAGGCAAATTAGAGACGTGAGAGTACATAAGGGAGAAAAGTCGGAATGTAATTTAAGATGATACAAAATATAAAGAATATAGATGATTTTATAATCCCTAGGGAAACCAATAAACATACAAATCATGCATTACCTGTCCCAAATCCACCAAATCCGGTAGTGACACTGGTGGTAGCTGGTTTGTTTCCAAAAGCACCGAAACCTGTAGATGTGCCGAAGCCTGTTGAAGCAGTACTCGTAGTACCGAATCCACCAAACAGGCTAGGGGCGGATGTAGTAGTGGTTGTGCCAAATCCACCAAAACCTCCAAAACTTAACGACGATGTTGTCGTCGCTGTTCCAAATCCACCAAAACCAGTTGTGGGAGCAGGAGTACTGCCAAAAGTTGAAGTTGTACCAAATCCAGTGGTTGCAGAAGAAGCGGGAGTACTGCCGAAAGCTGGCGTTGAACCGAAGGCACTAGTCGATGCAGTACCAAATGTAGGTGTAGATCCGAAGCCCGTCGCTGCTGGCGTGCTACCGAATCCAGCAGATGTTGGAGTCCCAAATCCAGTCCCAGCGCCAAATCCAGCGGTTTGAGTCGACGGAGTACCAAACAAACTTGGCGTTGAAGTGGTCGGTGTACTAAATCCAAAGGACGGAGTTCCAAATCCTGCTACTTTGGATTAAAATTTGTTTTTGAAAGATTAATGCTTTCGATAAAAACTGCAAGAAAGAAATATTAAAACTTGCTTGACATTTACTCATCAATTAAAGATATAAATTATAAGTTTTCAATAAAATTATTCATACTTTTGACACTTAGCAATATTATCACACAAAAATTATTGATGTACAAATAAAAATTAAAACTAATAATGAATCACTATGCTAAATTAGTACAGTGATTAATATTACTAATGAGCATTGCTCTGAATTTTGCCATTAATCTATATCAATCAATATCTGATTTTTTTTGTTTAATATGAATTTAAGATATGTTAAAGATGTTTGCTATTGTGACATTCTTTGTTGCTTATATTTTATGAATATTTTTAAATATAATACTTATATCTAAGTGTTCATATACGTTCATCATATACATTGAAAGGTATATAGACACTTAACTGTCTAGAAATCATATTATGACTTGGAATACTTATTGAAGTTTCAATATTCAGAAATTCAACAGTTAGTCATACAATAATATAACATTACAGTGCAATATGACATTTTTAAATCAACAGAATAAAATGCAGGTAATATTTAAAAGTAAAAAAGAAATGAGTTACAACATAAAATATGAGACAAACTTTTTAAATCAGTGTACATTAAATTATTAATAGAGCAGCTTCTATGCACAAGTGGCACACGATACACTAAAAATAGGTTCTATGTCCAGCACTAAAATCATCCTTCGTCATATAAAGTCAATACATGATTCTTCCACTGAAATTTTAAACGAACTTGGTACAACAGATATGATAATTGGGGTACATAATTCATTTTCTCTGTCTATATATAATTGTTTCATCATGTTTTGTGTGATTTTATAATTTGATCCAATTTTCTTTACACAGGATGCAACTGCAGAAACTATGATGACCACACTTGGGAAAATTCCAAATGAAATGTATTATCCAGAAGATACTGTACCTAATGGAAAAGTCACTGCTCTCAACACTGAGTTACACACGATACTCGACACTAATCACACTACATTAGCTCCAATTGAAACTATTATGTCTAATGGATACACGAAACGTTCCACATTACTATTAATCTTGCTGATTGTACTTTTAATTATATTATTGATGTGCTGCATTACGGCGTGCATAATTGCGAGATCCAGGAGCAGGCACGCTTTCTTCACGAAAAGAGACACGGAGTGCAGTCCAGAATGTAGTGGTATAAACCAACCCTTGCTAGGTTTAGACAAGACTTCTGGTACAACCATTACAACCAGTGGTAGTTCCGTAAACAACTGAAGAGCTAGTCTTTCGCATAGTGCCTTGCGGATCATTTGTGCTTGCAACATGTTTCAAAATTTAAATTGGTGAAAAAATTCTTATTACAGTGCGTTTATATTATTCATAACCTCGAAGTTGTCATGCAAAAACCACTGAAGCATTTATATACAGAATATATGTAGATATCGTTAATATTCCCATATCTGATAAAGAAATAGAAATTACAGAAATAAAAGGGAAGATATAGCACAAAACAGACGAAAAATTACTAATTTTATCTCAAATAACATGGCTTACCGGGTTTAACTGGCGTCGCTGTAGAAGCTGGTGTGGTGCCGAAAGCAAACGTGGGTGCAGGTGTCGATGTTGATGCTCCGAAACCGCTGCCGAACGACATTTCCGTTGTATTATTTTCTTAGTTAAAACACTGTATCCGCTTCGTGACGCGCGCAATTACATCCGATCTTACGGACAATTGCGAATTTACCACTTGCAACATGGCCGTCTGCACGTGCGACAAACCATAGACATATATAACTAGATCCAGCATGCCGTATATTTCCTTATGATATTCGTTGGGTTTGGCCACGGACTAAGGAATAGAGGGACAGAGGGCGGTATTCATAGTCCGTTCTTATATTCAAAATCGTCTCTCTCTTCGTCACACATAGATTGTGTCTGACAAAGAGAGCGAATATAATAGCGTTTTCGATTATACAGGATTTGAACGATCCAGGGTTGGTTAATGACGTCATTGCAACCTCTCCACCAATGAAAGACTTGCATTTATAGTAAAATAGTGATTGATCAACCCTGGGTCGTTCAAATCCTGTATAATCGAAAACGCTATAAGTTTGTGCTTAAGGGTGAAATCAGATGATACGGAAAAGAGCTGCGAAACGGAGAGTGCGTCATTGAGACAGCCAATCACAGCTATTGCGTACGATTGTATTCCGCAAGTGATTGGCTGTCTCAATGACGCACTTTCCGTTCCGCAGTTCTTTTCCGTATCATCTAATTTCACCCTAAGACGATCTTGAATAGGGGTGTTTACGATATGGCCGGTTTATGCTTCGGTCTTAATCTTAATCTTAAGAGTTGATAACGTAGAATGCCATAAGGGCGTTTATACTTCCCTAGTCTTAATCTTAGTCTTAATCTTAATCTTGGAAAGATCCCATCTTTTAACTTTAGTCCCTAATGTCCTAAGGCCGGGCCAATGAGGTAAGTCTGACGTCCGACGCAGCACGAAACCGCGCGAAATAATGGTTTTCGATTTTTGTAAAATACGAAAATGAGTGATGCTGATTTAATTGAATGTGTCCAACAATTCGATGTTGTTTGGAATAAAAAAAATCCAAATTATAAAAATAAATTAGTGGTTAGGTTTTGTTACATTTGCACATGCGTAGTCCGAATTTCCAGGGAAGCATAAACGAGTCCTTAAGATTAAGTTAAGACTAAGACTAAGATTAAGATTAAGACCGAAGCATAAACCAGCCAATAATTCAAGTTCGAGTTAGTTTCACTAGGACCGAAAAATGAGATAGACATAACCATCTAGAATCTTTATGATTTATGACAACTCGACGCTGTCTTGTATTGCTTGAGTTAAATTAATTGAATTTGTTGAGTTTATAGAGTAAATTTTATTGTAATAAAAAAATGTCAACTGCAAATCAGTCTATGAAAGAAACAAATAATGTTGGTATGTATGTGTTGGTATACTTCTTTAATAGATATAATTATATATATATGTATATAATTATATTTATTAAACTCAACAAATTCAATGAATTTAACTCAAGCAATACAAGACAGCGTCGAGTTGTCATGAATCATAAAGGTTCTAGATGGTTATGTATATCTCATTGTCGGTCCTAGTGAAACTAACTCGAACTTGAATTATCGTAAACACCCATAGACATAACCATCTAAAACCTTTATGATTCATGACAACTCGACGCTGTCTTGTATTGCTTGAGTTAAATTCATTGAATTTGTTGAGTTTATTGAGCAAATTTTATTGTAATAGAAAAATGTCAACTGCAAATCAGTCTATGAAGAAACAAATAATGTTGGTATGTATATTGGTATAGCTCTTTAATAAATTAATAATAATATAATTAATAATAATAATAAATGACATTTTTCTATTACAATAAAATTTGCTCAATAAACTCAATAAATTCAATGAATTTAACTCAAGCAATACAAGACAGCGTTGAGTTGTCATGAATCATAAAGGTTCTAGATGGTTATGTCTATCTCATTTTTCGGCCCTAGTAAAACTAACTCGAACTTGAATTATCGTAAACACCCTGAATCAATATCTAAAAAACGTAGAATTGCAACATTATGAATGTTTCAGCAACGTTGCGAAATATAGATTCAATGTTGAAAAAATATTGAAGAAATATCTAATGTCCGCTGAATTGCAATGTCTGCAAGACAAGAAACATTAATTCAATATTGATTCAACATTTATTCAATGCAGAATTTATATATATTATAATAATGTTTTGAAAAATTCAACGAAATAAATGTTTAAAATTAATTTTTATTTAAATATATATATATATATAATTATATTATTATTTCTTATTAATAATTATTGTAATAATTATTATATTATTTCAAAAGATAATAATTGTTTAATGTTGTTTCTACGTTATAGCAACATTTAACAATCAATATAGAAAACTCAACATAGATTCAATGTTGAAAAAACCTTTACACTTCAACATTCAACATTGCAACGTCTCAGCAACGTTATTTCAACTTTTTGTGCTGTATGGGTATGAAACTTGCAAAGAGTGACTAGTAAGATTAAAGACATAGTAATTATTTTTATCAGTTTAATTTTTCTGATACGACCTCAACACAGGGAATTCAGATATTGAACTGATTGTTCAAAAATCGGACAGATAAATGTCCGAATAAATAAAAATATATGCAACATTATTCTAAGATTGCAATAACAATGCATTATTGTAAATTCATTACATTGCAATATTACTGTAATATTTCGTTACAATCTTCCTAAAAGCGGACATTTTAACATTTCTGCAATCCCACAGCAATGATGCAACAACATTTTGCAGTGAATTTGCAATATTGCAACATTGTGATGAAAGATTGATGCAATGTGTATGCAATCTTTGTGTGCTGTATGGAAAATATTATAGTGTAATAATACTGTAATAATAATACAGTAATTATACTAGAATCAAGCTAAAAGTGAATTTTTTTTGAATTCATTACAAAACAGAAAGAAGACTTCTTTAAGTCTACTTTAATTTAATTTCAAAAGAAATCAAAAGATATACTTTTATGGAATCCTTTTCTAACTATCAAAAAGGAATTCTTTTTTAGTTCATTTCGAACAGATTACGCGAATTCGAAAAGAACTCAAAAAAGTGAATTCTTTTTAAAATCAAAAGGATCAGTTGTGCTATCTGGGAAGCTAATTGTTTGGTCAAGCAAATGCCCTAACATTTTGCTTACTGGATATATATTTCATAAAGAGTATATTAACGCAAACTTCAATCATTGCATTTAAATCCTTTATTAAAATCTCAATTCTAAAAACAACATAGAGATATGAACGTTACACGATCGTCGATCGTATACAATTCTTGTGCGAGTTATGCGAGTTTTTGATCGTAAACAATATATTCAGGGTTCAATAATAGATAGAGCCTTCAAGTTTTATAACGGATTTTATAATTCAAAAACTTAAAAATAAATATTTCCATAATCTAACGTACATATATGTGATACTTTCGTCAACAGTTCGATAATACTATCGTATATGTATAATTCTAGACTTAAGCGCCGTTTGCGCGGCAGTTGATCAAATGAGTACAGTAAAAAATACTGCGTGGGTGGGCGCACGTGATAGATACAATAAACAAGAGATTACATTCGATTCAAAAGTGTCTATACACAGGATTTAGAGCATACGATGGCATATTTCACGCACATTTTTAGTTTGTAAGCCGTAATATCTGCGTGACGCATCATCGCAGTACTATCTTTTTCTTTTTTGTCTTTTTTTTAAGGCGCAGTCGAATTGTATTTACCGTATCGAAACATATAAAACAATTCCATGCTATAAACTAACTTACATTTTAAATATGTGACAATGACATATCTCATCGCCGCGAAATCATATTTCGGACATTATAAGAAAGTCATTCTCACTTTTTTGGCGTGTCCCAAGATTCGTATTATAATTCGCATATTGACCGTGCATGTAGATTTAATACTAGTTTTAGAAGAGAGTTTTGTCGCAAGCATAGCGCTCGTTTGTGTATATATTGCTTTGGCATCATAGTCGGTGCAGTTCGTACATTTCGCCGACGTGCTGCGTGCCTAAAAACAGAAAGTCAAACACCATAAATTTCATAAATTTCTATAAACGATCGTTAATACTGATACTCCATCCGTAAGTGATTTGGAAGTCGAAAGTGTATGCTCTGTTAGCTACAAGTATTGGAAATAATGTCACACGCAAACCTGGTGCTCTGTTAAAAATATTCAAAAATTAATAAATACAAATTTCAACAATAATGCAACACTTCACACCTCATCAAGACTCCCAAATTATAAACGAACGGCATAAAATTCGTAGGCAGGCTTAAATCTCGTTAGTATATTTTGCATCTATGACAGATGTAATAATCCGATTAAACCAAATTACAATTTTTTTATTTTTTCAAATTTGGGAGTATGCTTCATGAGGTTTACAGCAACATTTGACACTATACAATTAACACGACAGTTTTCTAACGAGATTTAACTGCGATAACTGAAATATATGATTATGAACATTATTTTAGGCCTAACATAAACATTAAATTGTTTTGTGTATATGTGCTACGTAATAAACGATAAATATTTTATAAGCAAACATGCTAAGCCAGTAAAGTACAATTTGTAATTATAGCCGCAGTATATATACCGGGTGAATAATTAATGTTTACTGCCATCCATATGTCTACCATATTCATACATTGTTCATTTAAAAATATGTTTGCATTTTTTCTTATTACCTTATTTAAAATTAAAAAGATCAATTTTTTTAGATAAACAGTTATGCGACCCGGTACAGAAAAAATGTAGTTTTTGTTCCTTCATTTTTTTATTAGGAACATAAATATATTTCGCTATTCCAGTATAAAGAATTCATTGTTTAATAAACGTATTTTATTCTTATCATTCGTGTAACTCTGTTAAAATCCATTATATTATCTTTGAAAAATATTAAGATATATTTCTGATTGAAAATGATAAAGACTTAAAAAACTTCGTTATTTTTATCGAGTATACTTGCTCGATAAAAGTTAAAAGTTAAGGTATAAAATACTTAAACGCTCTGTCCCTGAAAATGTTATTCCGTGTGATACTTGGTCCATAGGGTAAGATTGTTTTACGCTAAGAATCTGGTTAAGTACTTTCTCATAGTGCTGAAAGTTGCACCCGATGATATTTGACAAACATTCTAATCTCAGATATCTACACAATAATTAATAGAAAACAAACTACGTACAAATATATAATGACACTTTAGATAATTAATTTATCATAGTGAATGATTGTAGAAAAAAAGAATACATTCATTGCCGTCGAAAAGATAGAGCCAATTTTCATAAAACGTAGGCCAGATTTGATCAGAATTCATTCATTTCATATCTCGTGTTTATCTAAATTCGCACAAAATTACTAAAAAGTTTAATTGCTAATTCATATATTAATTGATGTGTATTTAACTGTTTGTGTATTTAACAGTTAGAAATGCGTATACACGAAACCTATGAGATTAATGTATGCTGATACAAAAACAATGTATTATATGAATCACATTATCTATTAAAAAATTACTCTAAACAATTAGCTGAAGAGTTAACATTTATGACATTAACGTTTCACTCATTAATTTCGTTATTGGATTAATAGATTAATTTTCTCTCCACCGCGTAACCGTATTAATAAGAATAACATAACAATATGATTTACTTCGTGCAAATTGCGTGAAGAAAATATGCGCTATTCTAATAACTCACAATCTAACTCACAATCGCAATTTATTCCTGCCGTTTCATTGTTTTTCGAAATTGTGCAGATGCAATTGTAACTCAACTTTTCTTGACCGGATGTCACACCATGCTAGACATGTTGCAGTGTAATCATCGTCAATTATCGTGTACTCCGGTTACTCGAACGAAACATTGTTCGAAAGTGCATCGTGAAAAAAAACACAAGTACATACCCATCGATACTTACAACAAACGTATTGGAAATACGTTCGATCAAAGATTCAAAAGCGAAGCGTATGTATATAACGATAATCAGCGAAATCGATTGAAAACAACTTTATGTCCCAAACGTATCACGCGATGCGTAAAGATGCTCGTGGCGATGCGATTTTTTTAACTCGTGTGTCGAGAGGATTATAAATACGTCTCTGAAAACTCAACATCAGAAGCGGAAGCGCGGGAGGATTTTGTACAAATAGAAATACCCCCACCGATAGCACTGTCTGATGTCCCCTCGCCGGTCGGATAGTCGGCAACGATGAACTGCTTGGGTTGACTCTGCCTACAACGACTTATCGTGGTGGTTCCCCTCAGGGCGTCGCGTTCAGCTAGTTTCTGCTTGATGGCTTGAATCTTTTCTTCTTTCTGAAACACAAAATAAAATACGTAATGAAAAAAATAACAAAACAATATAAAATACATCAGTAATATTGCAGATGATAATTAATCGATAAGATATCGTCATCATATTCTCACCGTGGCAATAAGCTTTTGAAGGTCATCATTCTCGTTGAGTAGCTTCTGATATTTCTCCTCCTCTTCCTTGGACACCGCTCCGTCTGGGTTGTATCTCGACTCGGACTTGTCTCTGGGATGCCTAAACACTTCGATCACTTTCGGCACGAAGATAAGCGCCATACTGAGGAAGCAACAAAAGATAGTGGCCAGCGCGGAAAAGGCATAACTGGCGTCCTGTTGGCTAGAGATAACCATTACCACGGGTACCGTTATGAGACACAGAACTACGATGTTATATATTGACATTCCCACGTATCTGGAGTCATTGATCAGTTTGATTTTGAGGCTTCTCGTTTCATAAGACAGAAAGAGTCCGAAAGCCAGGACAATGCCTTTATAGCCATAGATCAAACCTGGAAAAATATCCTCAATTTTGTACACGATCTTTATATTAAAAGGAAATTGTAAGTTGGCACACACGCAGAATTGATTTGACATGTGAATTCCTTCTTGAACTTGCGACATACTCACCGAGCCATAAACTGTTGTGCTCGCTCTCGCAATGTTCCAATTCGGGCTTGATCATTGCATCCTCGTCTCCGTAAGGAGGCAGTTCCAACGCGAAGGTCTCGATTCTTCTATGCAACGGATCGACCACCTGCCAGGTGACGAGTAGGATGATATCCACCGACAGCAATCCGCTCAACATAACGTACAGCTTCCACGGCTCAATCTTCTTCTGTATAGACGAAACTTTTTGTTTAGCCGTCAATGACTAAAAGGAATCGAGAATAAGTTAAAGATGCGGGACATACGAGCGGGAACAGCAAACCATGCAGGATGGTTCCGTCTTCATGAAAAACTAAAAATCAGCCTCGTTACTAATAAAGAACTCAAAGGGAAAAGCAGTACGATTGTCCTTACAAAAAAATTTGAAAAAAAAGATACTGACAAGCATGCTAAACTATTTCTTACATTCTAGATATCGCAACACTCGTCGCAAATATCACACCCGTAAAGATCCCTCGTACCACTTTGCCAATGGAGACTCGTTTATCCGTAAATAATTTGCGACTTACTTTCCCTTGATCAGCTTTCGCCTTTGTCGAGAGTCGATGGACCCTCCACACTTTGCTGAACATGGCGCCGAATGCAAGAGTGAAGCCGATCGACATAGTCCACGCTCTGGCTTGGCAGATTATCAAAAACTGCCACGGCGTCACAAACCTACCGTCAATTCCTATGCACAGTACGGCTAAGAAGCACCCTATTATTCCCACTAGCATTATCGTGTTGGCGGTGGGATGAGACGAGTATATAACTCTAAAAAGTAGACATCAGTTATAGCTATCGATTTTGAGCTGTACTCCGGCCTGCTAACAAATGTAGCGCAACAATGCGGTATACCTTCGATGCCTGTTATAGATGTTAAATATGATCAATCCAACAGCTATCAGGATGCCGAGCGCCGACAAGGTCGCCATACTTATAAATAAGGGCAGTGACACCGTTCTTAAAACGGTTCTTATTATCGTTCTGTCTTGCGGAACCTTACCGCCGATCCACCGTTCCACGTTCCGCCACGTTAGATTGTCGCTTTGCGTATCGTAGTACCCCAACTTAACATACTTTCCGTCAATCACCTGCTCGATCTGCGTCAAAGCAATCCTGTCGCCTTGCGAGCTGAACGCGACGTATCCCTGCGGTAAAAACATAATTTTTGAAACTGCGCTGCTCGGGCAAAGGAACGATGTATAAGCTATAGTTCTACATACGGAAACTCCGAGAAACTGGGTCGAGTTTACTGCAGCGTATATCTCATCAGCAATTTCTTTGTTTTCGTAAGTGAAGTTCTTCAAACTCTTCCCCATCTTGCTTAGTCTCTCCATAGTTCTGTTAAACGCTGACGGTAGAGACAAAAATAGCATTAAGGCGATTATTCCGTCTATCGATTTGCTAAATTGTTAGCAAATTTGACTAGATTTGTTAGTGGCGCTGGCTAAAACCTGCTATATATTTTAATCTATCTAATTGCAAAAATTTTATTTAACGTAAATACTTTGAAACATCCAATACATATTTTCTAGCAAAATGATAACCCAGCAAACACAGAATGCTGCAGCAATATTGCTGGGAAATTATATTCAGTCGTTTATATATAATGCGTCTGTTTTCACACCAATTTCTGTACTTGAATGTGTAGTAATGCATACAATCGACTTCGTTATACTTATTCGAAAAACTTACCCAATGCGACGGACCAGACCGCGTCGTAGGCAAGAGGTGCCTCTTGGTATCCTTCCGGATATCGATTGTTATCTGTGTCAAAGCCGTCGTCCTTCAGCAGTTTGTTCAATCTCTTTCGGAAGTCCTCAGCAGTCATGCCGCTGATTGTCGTGTCATTATTTTGATTCCACATAAGCGCCTCAGTGGTCAAGTGACCTTCTGCCGCCATTCGCATTTGCTCTTTCGTACAGGAGATGCCTTCCTTTTCCAGATTGATCTCGAACCAGTCGTCTTCGTACCAACCGATGAAGAACCACACGTAGGTCTTGCCGTACAGCTTCTGGTTATAGAGCTCGCAGAGCACCCGCCTCGCAGCCACCACGTAGAAAAGGCCAACGATTATGCGCGCGTCCTGACGGCGTAGATTTTTCACCGCGTCCGTCGGATCCGACAAGAAACTCTGCCGAGTAACTATCTCTATCCCAGCTTCTTTACACCGTGCTTCTAGATCTTCCACGGTCTGCGACAATTTGACAAATATCCGTTTTTACACTCTATGTATACGGCGATTCCACTCATTCAATATTAATTATTATCGAATTAACTTCCTAGCAAACACAGAATATTGCAGCAACATTGTCGCAATGTTACTGCAATGTTCTATGTTTGCTGGATTGTTTTCAACACAAAAGCGGACAAAGTGTAATAATACTTTTGTAAAATGTTGTCATATAAAAATAAACAAGTAAATTCAGTAGCGTGATGTTCCTACCGATATAAACACTTCTTCGGCTTGCTGTAATATCGCTACCCGAGACCAACCAAATTTCTGCAACAATTTAATTCTCGTAGGATTGTGCACGGTGGCAGATGGATGCGTCCTGAAGAGAGTCGGGAATCGATTTCGGTCAGACAATGCCGGCGATGACGCACCGTAACAAAGCTGGGAAAATGTTACTTGTTTGTCTCTATTTGTATGCTAGATGTCAATAATGTCTTACACTTCTTCTTAGGATCTTTGCTTGGATTTCAACTTTTGCGTTATGCGCGATGCATTCGAAAAGAGCAATACGATTAATTGGAAGTGTAAGACATCGAAATTTAATTCTTCACTTTTTAGAAAAATAACTCCAGCTTGGTGTACTCACCACCACTAAATTCCACATTTTTGCCGCTTCGGCAACCGTAGTGCAGACCGTGCTACACCCGGCTAACAGCATTAATTTATAAGGTGGAAAATATAGCAAGTTGTACATCACGGAGGCGCCGAGACCGGGCTCGCACTGTGAAAGTAAAATGTAATAAATTACAAAGGTAATTTCATCGCGAGGCAGCGGCCGCCATCATAATGCCATTAAATGCATCTTCGTGAATTTACCTCGCTATCGTTGGAATGAAGATGCAGTCTATATCCGCGTAACAAGTTCTTTTCGCGATTAACGTCCTCTAAGGCCAGGTGCGCGGCTGGCATGCAAGCCTGTTGAATAAATGATAATGCAATTCAGTCTGATTAATCTCCTAATTTAATGAACGAGTTTGCATGCGCGAGCAGTGCCGTTCGATAGGTTCGTTATCTGCGAATCGTTTCAAAGTGCCAAGGTGCTATTTTTTAATTTGGTAGACGCAATTAGAAAGTAAACAATTATGCAATTTCATGACAGTTGTGCAAAAAAGTCTTTAATTTGTATGAATTCAAATAACACGAAAATTAAAAAAAAATATTAAAAGATATCTGAAAAGTTGAAAATATATACAATTTTTTAGACGTGTCGTTTAATCCGAATAAATAAAGACATTGTGGTTTATTAAGTTTCTTCATGCTTGCAGGAAGATGTCAAAATTATTCGTAATGAAATGTCATCAAAAGTCGATAATCTTTTAATAAACTTTTAAGAGCCGAGATGGTTCGTCGGGATAACTGAGATTTAATTTCATTCTATATTTATCACAATTTACGCCATATAAACATATAAAAAAATTGGCTATTATTATAAAATTATAGTGTTACATTTTAATATTTAGATAAAATGAAAATACACAAAGAATAACATGCCGCATAAAGTGAATATTAGCGAATTTTCAAATATATTTATTATACGTATCTGGAGCACTGAAAGTTTCATTTTATCGTGCAAAATTTTCTGATTTTAAAAATACTTCAGTGCATGTTAACTTCAAACGCGCAAGGTAAAGAAAAATTCTTCAACCGATAAACTTACTTCGCCGTTACGAGAACTTTTGGATTTTGATCTCCAAAGTTTCAAAACTGCTTGTAAAGTTCGCCGGAAATTTTACTCAATCGTAAGGTCGTTCATTGAACAATTTGACATTCGACAGAAGAATCGAAAGCAGGGAACAGACAAAAATCAAGTTACGATGACAGGATGTCGTGTAACATTCTTTCTTCTTTTGTAAAAATACATATACAAAAATGGGAGTCAAAACAATAAGAAAATACAATGTAATTCTTACCGAATGTAAGGTAGTTGTGTAAAAAAATTTCTTAAGAATGATTTAAAATTGTAGCTATGTGTTAAGAAAATATTCTACTGTGCGACTGTAAAAAAATCGATTTTTTTCATTTTTTTAATGTTTGGGGTCTCAGATGAGTTCCTATGAGGTTTTGTCGAAATACGTAAAGATAGCGGAGATACAGGCCTTGTAGGTTGCGCCGTTCAGGTGAAAAATCGACGCGCTTAGATACAAGCTGCATCGAATAGACAGACACCCTTCCTCAGAATAATTTTCTAGTATAGGTTTCTTTGTATAGCGTTCTTTAGTGTGTATTGCGTGTGTGTTGGTTTAAAACGATTGTTGGAAATATCTGTTTTGAAAGGACAACCTCTAGAAGCGTTTAAGACCATCGAAATTGCAACATATTTAGCAACTTATATTTTCAACGAAAACTTCCACCCACTTTTGGAGATGTTAATATTGATGGAAGTGAAAATTGGACCCGAGAATGTTTGCTGATGTAAAGGACGAGGAATACGGATCTGAGCATCTAAAGCGTCAAAGGACGCTCGTAGTGCTCGTAGATTGCAATTATCGGAACGAAATGAACATTTTGAGATAGAGGGGGTTTGCTGTGTGGTATCGCTAATTAAAACTTTCATTTTTTATATTATATCTATACTGAAGTACTTCAAACTTTAATTGCGTTTTTTTCTCGAAACTATGTTTTTGGATTCGGTTGACACGATTTCTCAAAAAGTACTGAACCGATCGGCTTCAACTTTTTTGTATATATAAAATACATGTTTGTTTACGATCGGAACTAGAATTATTAAGATATCTTCAAATTAACTTTTTTTTTTATAGCTGTCAAAGTTCAAATTTTTAGTGAAAAATTGATATCTGTTTTTTATCTGTCAAATATTGTCAAATATAATAACAATTTAACAATTTGCAATATTTTTTTTTATTCTGGTTCGTATAGCCACATTCATAATAATTAAGAATCTTGTTTATTTTTTTGTTTCAGACAAGTAGAAACGCTGATTTTTTTAATAGCCTCTCTTTAAAATTGTAAAACATAAAAACTAATTAATATTTAATTTTACAAAAACATTATCTATAAATATCTGCACAATTTTAGAAATATTTACCGTTTTAAAACTGAGATGATTAAAGTTAAAAATAGAACTTTTAACTTGTACTGCATAATAAAAACTAATTATGTGTGTGATACATATATCATATGTATTACTACAATTAAAAACAGGATACAATTAAAATACATTATAAGTAAAAGGTTAAATTATAATTCTGGCTCTAATTATTATTCAATAATACTATAAAATAAAAGCTATTACGAGCCGAGCTGGGTAGCAATTGCTCCTTTTTCATTTATTAATAATATTGTATCTACACATACGTTTCGACCATTCGGGATGTGGTCATCTTCAGTGTGTTAAATTACATTAAATTACATACTATTTGTTCGTACAAGTTAGTCGCAGTATTTTATAGATTGAATTAAAATTAAAGATTATGATTTTCTAGTCTTGCTATTGAATTCTATTGTGTGCTTTTGATCTTTAATTTTAATTCAATTTGTATGACACATCCCGAATGGTCAAAACGTATGTAGATACAATATTATTAATAAATGAAAAAGAAGTATTTACTATCCAGCTCGGCTCGTAATAGCTTTTATTTTATAGTATTATTGTAAAATACATTAATAATTTTCATAAAAAGTCAAATAACAGATAATGAGCTAATACAAAATAAGTACTTTTTAAAGCTTCTATGAATATATTTTGAGACAATAGAGCTATTTCCCTGATTTCCACGCCAAGTCTTACTGATATTATATACAGTAGTTAATGATTCAAATAAATTTTGCAAAAAAAAACAGTTAAGTACTTTGTTCTTATCTTAACATTATTACCGTTATGTATCTCACATTTTATTACGTAAGAAGGAACAAAATACGCAAGGAAGAGGATAAAAGATGTTACTAGATACTTACATTGCAATTGAATTCGATTAACATTAGATCGCTCTTTCTCAACGTTCAAACGTTCTCAACGTTCAAACGCGTATTAAATATTCACGAGTGGCAAGTACAGTTTGAAAATAAAAAGAGATTATCGTTCTTACCTGGCCACCTTGCCAGCCACCCTCGCCGGCGATGGGAAAGATCCCGCCGATGTGCAGAACGTTCTCCTCCTCGTCTTCAGGTGGTAGAGACGCCTCGGTCCAGGGCGCTGCCATTAAAATCACAATTAAGCCCAACATCGTGCATTGCCGAAGTAAGCCGCTCGCCATTCCGCCAGCAATGTATTGCTCTCTCGCACACGCTCGCTAAAAACCGTACGTTCCTCTCTCTCTCTCTCTCCCCCTTTCTTTCCTACGACATACCGGGTGCAGTGGGACACGTAGTGGCAAAATCGGTGGTGGGCAATGCCGTCGAGAAAGTGCTCACTGCCATCGTCCTCGTCCAATCGACCTCGGCGCTCGAGTTAATCAAACACCCTCTCTCTTCTTTTCTCTCACTCTTTTTCTTGGTTTCGCTGCTGCGTGCGTGTTCGATCGCGCTTTTTATTCCACCTCGGCGCCCTTGCCTCGATCGATTGAAATCAATTCTTCTAGTTTCTCCCTTGCCGCGAGAGTTTCCCCCGTTTCTTCAACCAATTTGGATCGCTCGCGAATCCACGTTGTCCCGTTGACGATCCTACCGCAACGCTTCCTCCGCGACGTTCGCGATTCTTCGCAATCCTCGTATTCTTGGAACCGCAAGTGTCAACGTAGTCGTCGAACGGGAGACGATCACTTTGACAATTCCCTCGGCCGTCGTCCGTGACGTCGCGCGAGTTTCACACGCACAGACCAAGTAAGGTGGTCACCCTTTGATTGAGATATATCGGAGCCGACTATATCATTCGATATCATCCGTGTGCGCGAGACTACTCGGAATCAGACAGTGATTGGAAAACGGAAGAGATGTCCGCGGCTTTGCGCAACTGGCACGCTCTGCCTTCTCGCGGTTTCACGCGGCCGAGAACTTTTCGTGGAAGTGAAGATTCAGCTGTGAGCGCGCTTCGCGGGCGTATTCATATTGATTCCCAACCCCGGAAGGCCTCGGAGAACGAGTGGAGTGGGACAAAGTGAGAGAAAGAGAGGGGAGGAATTGCAGAAGGGAAAGGGGTAAAATAGGATGGCTCCGTGAAAACAGGGCTCACCTTCGCACGAAAATCGATATACGCGGGCGATTTGACGGAAAATTGCGAGCAGGATTCTTTTTTCTTCAATCTTCTTCTAAAGTCTTCGACTTGATGTTTTAATGATTAAGATTCCACTAAAAAGTACCTTTGGATATGACTGGAATATTTCTAATAAGATGCAGTCGAAATGAGCTTCGGAGGTGATGTGTCCATCGGATTTGCGCAATCGGTAAAAATGTATCAGCTGATCTTTTCAAGATGGCTGACACATGTCTGTAACATAAGTGTCATAAAACATTAGTATAAATAATATTATATATGTTGAATATATTCCGTTTTATCGTGACGAAATGGCTACACAACGTGCGCTTCCACAAAGTAAAGAAGCTTTATTGAAATCATACACGACGAGGTTAAAGGATGACGTGAAATCGATGCTGGAAAATTTTGAAGGTAGTCTAACCTATATCTAAGAGGTATTCTAACCTATTTCTCGTGTTTGAGTCTGATTCGAATTTTACTTTGATTATATTCCAATTTATTCCATCAATTTAATATATAATGTGTCTTCCAATATAAGCATAAAACTTTAGATAAATTTTATCATGTCGAAATAACAAAAAAGATGCATACATACAGATATTTTTACCTCTATAGTTTTTAATATTTGTAATAGTCTCCATAATCTCTTAATTTATTTCTGCTATTTTCAGAAATAGTTAAACTTGCAAAAGGGGAAAATGATTCTCAATTATCTCGAATGACACAATGTGAGCAAGACACATATGAGATGCATGTCAGAGCAGCCAACATTGTACGTGCTGGCGAGTCATTAATGAAATTAGTCTCCGATATCAAGCAATATTTAATCCTAAATGACTTCCCCTCCGTTAATGACGCCATAATACAAAACAGCAAATTATTTAGGACTAAACAAGCGGAATGTGATCAAAAATTAGCTTCCTTGAGGGATGACATGGCTGCAGATTTATATGATTTGGAAGAGGAATATTATACTTCGATATACAAATAACACTAGTTTATAGTCCGACGATACATATGAGACTGTGTTACGACTTAAACCATAATTTGTCAAAATGCAATTCATTCACTCATCAATCTGTACATTATACACGTATTTAAATAAATAAGATTAATTTTTTATAACATGTTCCTGTGTTCTGTTGATCTTTTGAGGAATTGTAGACAAGAGCCTCGGATAAAAAGTAAGGAGTAATTGTCTCTTTTATTATCTCGATATTTTGTAACACACAGACAGTACATCACACGATTACTTTTACATGGTAGGTATATTCAAGAAAGTAATAATATAGATCCAAGCTTCAATTATCAATTATCACCTCACACTTGTCTCCACTTATTAATATTTACTTGAAGTATGGTGTTTCATGATACTGTACAATGATAATTTACAAAACCGTATTATGTAGCTCTTTTATATCGGAGCAAAGGAGATTACGATTAACAATTACGCGAATAACTGACGAATTAAACAAAAGATATTTATTAGGAAAAATAAAAAGTAAAGGAATTTTTTTGATTTTCAAGTCAATTGAAAAATATCCCTTCACTTTTTCATCTTCCCTTGTACACATGTTTTCAATTTGGAATCTTGCACAAATATCATTTCTTTTGCTTCCTGCAATGGTCATGTATTGTAGCAACGGGAAACAAACAAACAGTACCGACGATTCGCATACCGCTGCGTCTGAAAAAAGCTGAGAATTGTATACTAAAAAGAAGTTAACAAAAATATCACAGTGTAAGACACAACGCTGTGACACAAGAACAAGTCTTTTAAATAATGCGGTACATCACAAAATATTCGGTGAACTGGTGCAGCATCTAATAAAGTAAATATATTTGACATGTTAACAGAAACGTAGCAGCAGTTTATTTTTAACGCACCTTTGTAATAAATTATACTTTTATCGCACTTTTCCGCTTGAATCAGTTCACTGTTCAAGTTATAAAATTGTAATCGTATTAACTACATATTGCTACAATCGTACATTATTAAATACCTACACCTATGTGATTCAAAAACAATATTTTTGAATATCTGCGATAATTTGAAATGCTACATAGACAACGGAAGAAATTAACACAAAACAAAGGGAACAAAAGTAATACAAACAAAAAACATGCTCAAAGCAATGTAATTTTTCATTTTTCAAATTTTCGTGATTCGATTAACTTATTTTGGATGGCTCGTTAAGACCCAATTAATAATTTAGTATATACAAAATTTAATTTGCTTAAAATTAATAACTAACATTAAACCGTCGTTTTCTTCTATGCCTTCTACGTTGGAAAGCTAATAGTTTTATGTATTATGTATTCCTTGGAAAATAAATGCGAGCTCAATATAGAATGACGCGTACACTGTAATGGCTTGATCTTCACATTCGCAAGGCATATTTAGAATATAATTTGCCATGCATTCAGTACAATTGATGATGTTGTGAAATGTACACTTCTTACAGTTTTGCCGAATTGAGACACTTATTGTACAAATACATTATTAAATATACTAAGTAGACTTACGTTCTACTTTGGCAAAAACGTTTACAAATCTAAATCCGAACTGTTTTTCTTGAATTTTTTTTTAATTGGTTCTCCAATCTCTCTAAGATATTCAATCGTTTGTGTCGTTTTCTACAAAAACTCGCTTAAAATTCTGGCCTTTACTGGCAGCTTGAACGTTCACAGCTTAGGATTAAAGTAATCTCAAAAAGGTTACAAAACTCTCAATTCCTCTATCGACTTCTCTTCTATCTTGTAAAAGTATGCCAGAAAGATGATATGCTTTTTATCTCTCTTTTTTCTTCTTATACACAACAAGGTATCAGTCGCTGGGCTCTTCCTTTCGAGTGCCTTATAAAAAAAAAAGCAGCACTACTCTATCTTGGCAGTTTCGATGATTCATTGTATAGGAAAAGTCCGTTCATTTGACATAGTGTAACGATATAAAGTAAATGCATATACTTGGAATGATACTGTTGGTTCTTACTTAACGATCTAAATAAACTTTACTATCGATACATGATGCGTTCATGAGCGGAGATCGCACTTTCAATCTCTTTTTCATGATTAATGAAAAAAATCACATAAATTAATGGATACCGAAGTTCAATAAACAATCTACGACGAGCGCTCGCAATCACGTGAGGTAAATTTGAGCACTCGTCGCAGACTCGTTGCTAAACTTTAGTACAATATTGATCCTTGCATGTTTATAATTTTTCACGATTTTATCACTGCTAGAAGAAAATACTTTTTTTTTTTCGTTAGCCCTCTAAGCTTTATTTTCGTTATTTTTATTCTATTGCTGCGAAAAGACAGTTGAGCTAGTAATGGTAAAGCGTTTGACTCTCTCTCTCTCTCTCTCTCTCTCTCTCTCTCTCTCTCTCTCTCTCTCTCTACACTTCTTGCTTTGATCCATTTAATAGAGAAGATCTCCGGTCGTCTCCGAACCCCATGCGCCTGCGTCTTGAGCCGGTCTCAAGTATTCCACTTCGCTCGTGTTATCGGTATTTTCCCCGGCTGTTGTCGGAGCAGGAGCCATCATCGGCGCGGCTCGGGTGATGCCTAGCTCGAAGCCTTCCGATGTCAGATCCACTTTACTAGGCGTGTAACTGGCTAATCCACTTCCACCTGCGGACAACAGACGCGGCAGGTAACAGCACGCTCAATGTATCATTTTGTTTCTATCTCTTCTACTGCAATTTTCTTTATTCCATCGATTAAAAACAAACGACATTTCCGTTATACTTTGCAACGCACACAAGACTCTACAGTTCACAATATAATTTTATAACTTGCTCTATCGTTAAAAATTAATTATTTACGTCATAATAATTGCAAAAGTGTCTTGTCAAGTGACGAATGAGATAGTAAAGTTTCTCTCACCTAAAAGGGACGGCATGCTCGTCGTCGAGCTGGTGGTCGAGGAGACGGTTTTGTTGTTGCTCGGTGCGGTTTGCTGCTCGACGGAACTGGAAGTTTCGCCATCCACGCTGCTGGTCTCGCCTTCGAGGATCGATGCTTCGCTCGGATATTCGAAAGTACGAGTCGCCGTATCGTCGAACTGTATTCGATGCTGAAATTGCAAAGATCTCAATTAGACGATCAATCCGTTATGCGAATCGCTTGTGGAAGATAATTCGCACGAAAGTATAATCGCTCGCGATAAATTTCATTTATGCGGAATGAAGAACCGCTGCGGACATATCGCGGCGAATATGTAAACACGTGTTACGGAATCGGCGGCGATTTATATTCGCTTTTGCGCCTTTAGCGGAAAACAGTTATTTACGGAAAAATTTTGCGAGCCGCTTCGCGTAATAAGCGCTGTTGTGCGCGGTACAAATGAGATACGGGGAGAACAAACAACAGCAACCGCATGTAACGTAGTCTCGAATAACAGTAACCGGTCACACTCGCTGCTTTTTCGACTGCGAAACGGTGAGCGGGGACGATCGTCCGTCGTCGCCTCGAGTCGTCTTCGTTCATCGTACGAGGAGTGAATTATCAAAAGAGAAAGCGCCTTTTTTTACGCGTCTGATTAAAAGCCGATATAATTATCGTATATCATAACGAGTTTAGAAACCGATTCTGTGAGAAAATATATAGTATACGGAATTGATATTCTCGCTGAAAATAAATAAAATTAATTATATTGCTCTTTACAATAATATTGCGCACTTTTATTTTCTTACACTATTTCCATGCAAAGAAATTATGTATATTTCGTGTATCTCTCTAGATTATAAGATTCCATATATTCTTAAGAATATTTTTAATTTCTTCGGCTTGTTAAATAGAAATAAATTATACATAATCGTCTTGCGTGTGCACGCACGCATCGACGTTCCACGAATATATTTTGGACGTGATTTGATGTGAAGCAAAGATTCGCAGCAACCCGCGAGCGTTCGTGACCGGCCACGTCAGTCTAGCAATAACAGTACCGGCGATTATTTCAACTAGGGGTTGACTGCTCGCTTCGTATAATTATATATATGCACCGTTCTCTCTAGCGAGGCGTCGTAAGACCATCCTTAGACAAAAACTAAACCGGCAGAGATTAATCTTGGACGCCGAGCAGCGGATTTCTTGAAGGAACGCGATCCTGAATTCTCTCTCTCTCGGTGCGCGCTCACTGACCCGGTATGCTGATCGAATTCACATTGTCATTCGTATTGTCGCGTACAAATTGTCATTGTGTCGCGTCTTTTCTCGCTCACGAGTCGCTCGCAACAATGGATCTCCAAATAAACGAAAAGTGGCACTTAAAAGATGCGAAAAGTCGCTTCAAGTATTACCACACTTTCTAAAGCGGCGCCCCACTTTTCCGCAGGACTTCTCGTCGCAAATTGCAATTAGCATTTTCTCACCGAGTGAGTGAATGCGACAATCATGGACCGTTCCGGCTAGCTGGTTAAGTGGCATTAACAGCGAAACTTAAGGAATAAAGCCAGACTTTCCACAGTAATCTTCACAGATCCAACCAAGCAGAGTCGAATATAATATTACGCTTTAATATTTCAATTCGACTCGCTTTATCAAGTTGAAAGTCTTTATCGACGATAGATATTAAAATGTTGAAGAGTTTAAAAATAATAATTAGTCACTTCGGCTGTTCGAGAAAATTGATAATGAAAGAGTTCACAGTAAGTATTCGCGATGGTAATCGAATCGTGTGTACACAGAATACGATAAAAATGATGGATTTTCCAATAGATATGTGTCACTCTGCCTAATCTAAATAAAAAAATCTTGATAAGATATTTCAATGAATCAATTGTTGCTCTCGATCTTAAGGTAAAGTCGAAAAAAAATGTTCAGTATTTCGATACATCGTAATTACGCGACTCACCGTTGCGTACTTTGTGATCACATAGTTCATTGTTGTGCACTTTGTAATTACGCGATTCATTGTCTCGTATCTCCACAAACGCTTCTATGCCATCGGAAGATTCTTGGAACTAATTATCTAAGTATTTTATAATAAAAGCGGAAATTAATTTTCATAACTAACTTCTCTGCAAATTGATCACAATTGAGATATTACAAGTGTTATTTGTTTATTCGAACTGTATCGAAAACCAATAAAGATAACAAAGGAGAGAACTAAAGCGAGATAATAGAATATAATTATATATTTTGAACAGAAATAATTTCTTGGCGGCATCTTTGTTTCTATTTTTTCAAGTGTTTTTTTTCACGAGTGCGTCTCCGATCATAAATTAAAAAAAAAAACTGAAATATAAAATGAATATAAACACTAATTGGCGATATTCGCTGCTTGTAAATATTGTACGATGTAATAAATAAAATGAGAATTACGGTTTTGGTATATTACGTACTTTACACGTCATCATAAGCAGTATATTTATTTTCTAACAACATCGTGAAAAAATCTAGCTTCAATAAAGTTTCCTTCCTAATTTATGATCGAAGATGCATCATTCGTGAGCAGACATCCGATAAAATGGAAATAAAAATGTCAGAAGAGAGACTTTCCGAGCGTGAAATAGCATTGTCAATAAACGTGACACGGCAATTGGCTAGGAATGAATATCAAGTCCTGTCCGTCTCCGACGTGTATTGACAGGACGAGAATGCACACGTGGGCACGCATAAAATTGCCGCCAAACTACTCTGAAAGATGCACGCCAACCATCGCACAAGAGCGTGTGCGTCCATTGGCTGTTATATTGATTTTTTTACGAAGAATAACAGCGGACTGTCGCCAATCGATAGAGCGTGTACTTTCGCTTTGTTGGCACACTCGCGTGAAGTGATACATACTTCACGTTGTCGCTGATGCACAAAATATTAGTCATAATTTTTTATTGTATAGAAGCTGAATATAAAATCTTACGCGGTGAGAGTGTCAATGTGACCTTTGAAATAGAAAGAACTTTTGTAACGGCAATGCAATATCGTTCTTCCTGAAATACGAAGGCCGCGCAGTTAGATGATGTAAAAGCGCCAGGAAATTTATGTGGTCTCGCGGCGTATCCTGCTAGAGCCCGTGTGCTCATCAAACTCACGTATCTCTGGCTTTTCTCAGCGACAGTGCTAAATGAACGCACATATAAAGGTCACGCCACACGGCAAAAACTCGACTCAGACGCATCCGTTACGTTCTAATAAAACACACAGTACGGTTTTCTTACATCGTGTGTGTTTCCAGTGCAATTAGACGCAATACCACGTGATCGCTCGGTCAAGCGAGTTGAGTGGTTTCGAAAGATGTGGATAGATGTATCAGTGAACCGTCCACATTTGAAGTAGTTGTAAAAATTATCATCCATTATTCATCAGTGATTTTACGAATTGTGTAGTTTTAGAAAAATATTTGTGAAACTTTTTTAATTATGTATACGCGCATGCCCCAAAATTGTGAAATTCCTAAAAACTTGAGCTCAGTTATCTGAAGAATCAAATATGATAAAGGAATTTTCTCTACATCAATTTTTCATAATTTACGAGCATTTGTGCATTCGAGAGATCGTGTTCATCACTTGCTCGTTTTATTAAGTACAACCGTCACTCTGGCGATCAAAAATTGGCAAGGCTCTTTTGTAAATCGCTAACTCGTGAATTACGTAACGTTATTCATAAGAAGTCGTTTCAACGTTCCGTCGTTTTTGCGTGACACGAATTCGAGTCGACTGTATTTAAGCGCACGATGGACAAATAACTGTGTTTATCAATTTAAATGCCTGATTGAAGAGCGATTAAAATGTTTACCGTGGACAAAGTGAATTACTATAAACCCCGTTACGATCTATGACGCTATTTGGATAGATTACGCATATCTTACATGTGTTTATACATGATTCGCATGTGCGCAAAACAATCTATGACGATGTACAAACGCGTCACGTAAGGAACGAAGCGCATCGTTTAGAATTGAAGTTGAATTTATTCATCAAGTTCAAATACCTTCCTATCGATTTGGAAAAATAAATTAATTCGATATAATGTTAATTAAATTATTTTATATTTTATAAATCTGCGTACTAACGAATAACGTTTTTGTTACTATTTTTGTGCGAGAAAGTGTTAATTCTATAAACCGATAACTAAGTCGCGTAAACGCAACGAGTTATACTTTGCGCTTTGTGGAATAATCAACAAGTAACATGCCGATAAAAGTTGTTTAAATTTGCAAGTTTAACTTCCTTTCAAGGACACTAAACTAGACCGTCGGCATTTCAAAACAGTTTACAATCAATTACGATCAGTTTGTAAATAATAATGAGTCTCTACAGGCTCGAATTTCGATGACTCAATTAAACATCGTACAGCGTCACGTTTGTAAATGTGATTACTAAAACCAAAAAGTGATCACCAAGATTTACATAACGTCTGAGCAGTGTCTAATGATAGAATAATTCTTATTATTATTTTTTAGCTTAATCCGCAAATTAATAGTAAATTTAAATAAATAAGAAAGATGTCACTGTGCAACTATCTTGTAAATAAGCTCACATTTATACGAGTTTTGAGAGAAAATAAAATAAAATAACTTTCGAAATTCGATTTAGTTAGCGATGCGTAAATATTTTGCATCTCAAAACGTGCAAGTGTAATAACGATCAAAATATCGGACACGTGTGTCAGGCATGCAAGATACAATTGTTTAAACACTGCGTCTGCTATTTTTCGCAACTTGTTAAACTCGTCATTATGCATATTTTAGAAAAGCTTTTGTCATCGATAAAACTCGAAAAAATATCGTTGCATCATGTCGGTTTCCCAAATTATACCAATCGGCAGAAAGAAATTTTCTCATAATTTAGCACTAACGAGTTGGAATGTAATGCGTCGTGAATTGACTGTAAAAAGTACGCGGCTAACCGAAGGATGTCAGTCGGTCGGATATTCAGTGTCACTCGGTATAAAAATCGAGGAAAGCAACGCGTGTACACGCAACCTGCTGGCGATGTATATATTATCGGACATTACGCATAGCGCAATTAGTTATTATTTAACAGTCGCGTGCCAGACATGCGTTTAGAAAACAAATAATAACGATTCTCTTCGCAAGCGTACATGACACACAGTCTCTTTCGACTGACATTTTATGTGTATCCTTTCACAAATATAATTATAGCATAATAAATATAATATTTATGCATCTTTAATTGTTTAAAAAAAAGTTAATACATTGAAAATTATCGAAATTAAGAGAGCATGTATAAATATAATTGAATAGTGCAATAAATATAATTGAATAATACCTACACGTGCTATTTTATCTCTCGTAATTAATTATTAACGCGAGTGTGCTGTTGCATGCGCCGCGTCTCATCGTTATCGCACGCGGGCGTGAAGTCGCGCGTAACGTCTGCAAATTGCGCGTTGCAATCCTTTTATCATCACGATCCCGACGACTATTGTCTAGCTTATGTCTAAGCTTTAAATGTAGGCTTGTTGGTATCATTTACGCGAAAAAACTTAGACAATACAGATGTTTACGGTGAAACGGAAAAAGACAATCTTTTTTAAACCTACTGAATAAATGACATACTTCGTTAACAGCAAAGAGAAAGAGATGTCTGTCTAGCTAGCCTTCCCCTCCCCGTTGCGCAAATTCAACAAGAAAATTATATAATTATGCGCTCACCAAATCCTTAAAAAAATTTTGCTTTTTTAGTTTAGCAATAAAAATTAGATATACACATATATACAGAATGTGCCCAAAGTTCCGGTTAAATATTTCAAAAGCATTTTAGAAAAAAATGTTTCAGAGAAAAGTTGTAGGATACCGAGTTATCCATCATGTGGTGATATTGGTATGATCTTGAACGACCTTGGGAATGTCACATCAAGGTCACCGTAATATTTTTAAATGGGCACCCCTATTTTTTATTGCAAATTCTTGTAGCCGACGTCGAGACCTTTTCAAAACAGTATAATAAAGTTCAATTTTGCCAAAAACTATCTAAAACTATCAAAAACTATCTACCTAACAAAAATCTGCCAGTTTATTTACCATTTACTTTTAAATATAACTTTTGTATTTTGAATAACAAAAATAACTTTAGAAAAATATACGCAACAAGCGTAAGAAATAAAAAGAAGCAGTTTAGCATTGCAGCGCTAATTTTTTATATTATATATATTCTATTGTAAATGCAATGCATTTTATGGCAGAAATTATGAATTCTATAATGTAAATTAAAAGTACTTAATTTTCAATCAGTTAATTCACATTTTCGCAAAATGACGTCGATTTATCGTTACTTATTTCACTCTAATTTGATAATTTTCAAATTTATCATGTAGATAATGTGTTATTGTCTTCATTTTTCCGCAAACAATTTATCATTATCGTAATTGTGCAGGAAACGTCCAAACTAATTTGACAGAAAGACTTCGGAAAATACTCAAGTACGTGAATAATAGACAAACGCGTGTTTACGGTCACGGTAGCGTGAGAGAAGTTGCAATGTTGACTGGTGCATTACTCCCGTACTTTGCGTAATGCGCTTTACATAAAATTCAGGATTCCTCGCACTCGCGCACGCAAGTCCTTCTTCTCGTGCGGAAAAAGTTTCTCACGAGAAACATTTGTTCCCTCGATAAGCCTATCGTTTAGCCTCGTAGGACTACGCTCTCCTTGCCTCGATTTTCTAAGCTTTACACAGAAGAAAGACAATAATTGCATGTCCAGTTTTCGTAGTTAATAATTTAAATTCGTCATCGATCGAATAATAATGAAATCTGTTGTAGAAATCAAATAAATTTTGTATTCTATATATAGAATATATGTTATATAGATTTGTTCACTTTAAAGACGCAAAATAAGCGCTGATCTTGAAAACGTCAGCGGCATTGCAACTAACGAGCAATAAAATTAAAGCAGAAACAAGGAGAACGAGTTTCCTCCTGCAAGAGCGAGATGTGCAGAGACGATAACGTAAGAATTTCCGAGATATGCTTTTAAGAGAAATGTGTCAACAACATACGTATTTCTATCTCGAATATTATAACTGGGCCTCTGTTTAATTTTACACACATATTCATTATTTTTTATAAAATACATTAATAATTTTCGCACTTACAACCAGCGATGGCTCTTTAATATATATTAATTTGATATTATCTCACACGAGCCTATCCTTATAATAATTTTAATTATTTTTATTATTTTCTCTATTGTTTTCGATATATTCTTTGATGTTGATTGTAAACAAACATTAAATTAAATTATAATTATACATTTTAAATTAAATATAAATCCTCTTTCTTAATTAGTCTTTGTGTAATTTGAGCTTTTCGGCGAAACGACATGACAAGGTAACTAAATTCCCTCTTGGATCGTCGATCCAGGAGCAACGTCCGCGTTTTCCAGCCGAGAATCATTCTGCTGAAAGGAATTCCGCGTCGCGTATAGTGCCCGATCGGCTATTCCAGCGTTTCCATCAATCCGACACGGTGTACGAACACTGAAATAAATCTAGAGAAAACATGGCACAGCGTTCGCCATGCGATCCCGGAAATATCAACTCTCCCGAGACGAATAGCGAGATCGAATAAGAGTAGACGATAGAAAACAGTGCTCCAGAGACACCGGTTTTTTACCTACAAATTTCTCTAATTCGTATTAATTTTTTAATCAATAAAAATGTCATGATATCGAGAGTTGATAACGGATGAAAGATGCACGAGTTCAGATGAATCAAACTGTGAGAAGAATAAATAACAAAAGCCTATTTTATATCTTATTCGTTAGTGTGACAGTTTTAATTTGATCTACTATTTAATATCAAGAATCAAAAAGTTTTCCACAAAAATCACGAGTGATGTAATATTTAGACATCGCAATTAAATGTGATCTGAGAAATATCAATTTTAAATTGAATTAAACAACAGCACGGTCGGAAAAAAGGTACTTAATATTACTTTTGAAAGAAAATGCTGACGTTGCAGCTGAGTCTCAACTATGCCTGATACTGTGTTTTCGTGATATCAGCTTTTTGTAGTTCGCTCTCCGCGTTTGTTGCAACGAGCGTCTAGCGGAATTGTTCACCGATGTTGTTTCCCATAGCGCACGGTAGATTAACTTGGTCGACGAGGCGCTCGAAAATCATTGTCGGTCCGTGGACACGATACTTTTACTTACAAATTGGTATTTCATCGGTGTTGGTAACACGACGATCTCCCATCGCGACTTCACGTCAACGCGCGATCGCGTGAGAAAGTCGCGAATGAAGTGAAATGCCCGATGACTGGATGAAAATGATTGCGTCTTTAATGATTTAATGGAAACGAATGAGAATTTTGCAAGAACGTAGCGGACCCAATTACGCACAGTTTATTACAGAGATTCAGATTAGGTGCTTACAAAACGCCATTTAGAATGATTATGTTATTACGCAAATTGCATTGTAATATTCATTCGTTATTATTAAGATTACAAGAATCAAAATACGGTAGTAATTAGTTCACAGTTCTGAGTTTTTATTATTTTTTTAATAATTAAAAAATTAAAAATAAAGAGAAATTAAAGCAATAACATCCATCATTACATTCTAATCTTTGACTAGCTCATCGATACATTTAGTTCTTGAAAATTTCGAGATGTTTTGCAAATTCGTTATTTCAACTTCAATATTTTTCAAATTGTTACTTAAAATTGCGTTGTTTGTTCGAAGTAGCCAACAAAATATCGTGTAACAATATTAATATTTATACGATTGTATTGCAAAACAATGCTAAATTTCGCGATAAATTATTATAGCACCAATAATGCACTGTGCACATTATTGCAGTTCAACTGTTTTCCTGCATACGTCATGTACATATCTTACATCGTTTATAAATGATGCTTTGTTCGCTTATCTGTTTGCTGCTCTATTGATGAATTATATCAAAGTAACCCGTGCGAAAAAGATCTGAATTTCCTATTATGCGTAGTTTGGCGTGCGATGCTAGCATTAATAAAGCGTAACAATGCCGTGTTCCAATTTTAAGATTCCACAGAATTTTAACGTCAACTAATTTTAATGTTTACTACTTTAAGTGAAATAGTATTTAGGATATTTATCCAAATTCAACTAAACACAAATTCTGTTAAATAACTACAAAGAGATGTCTAATTGCGCAACACAAAAGTGTAATAATATCTAATTAATGCCTAATGAAATGCATGTAAACCAGGTAAACCAGTAAGTTATGTTTCGAAAACAAAACAATCCTGGGAATTGCAAGCTTCGAGGAACAGTCCTGAGAGTTTTTAATGTTTTTAGCAGAAAGAAGCGGGAAAAAGGAGAGAAAGAAGAAAAGGAGGCACGTGACTGACATATAATTTTTAAATAAATTTATCAACAAGCTGTACAAGTGCCATATATTCAAACGGATATAAAATGACACTAATGAATAGAAATATTTCCCTACGATACGACTTTCCCCATTCGACGTTATTTATGAACGAAAAATGCTTTCTCTCCTCGCGCGCGTAACAGCAAAATAACGAAAACAAGATGTTTCTGTTGCCGAGAGGCGTGAAACCGATTGTTTGCCATCGCAAGAGCCGAAAATGTATTACGTCATGACACGGATTAGGAGAACCTCTATCTTTTTTCTGAGGAGAAAAAATTTCCTCGAGCCACGTGGGAGTCAGACACATTGTGCACATCTGATCTCACGAATAGTTACAAGGCAAGTTTTCTCACGCTGCGCAAACGATCTTGAAAGTAATATTACACTACACACCTTTTGACTCACATCGGCAAAGTAGCCGGGTTCATGATCCACGGATAATGGCAGAGTGTAATTGATTAGATTAGATATATGAATACCGCGCCTTACCGCGCCGAGTGAAGTAAAAACTGATGATAAGATTCGTTATATCGATATCGCCAAGTTTAAATAGCGCCGAATTTTCAAATGCTTTCTGTACATTCGACGAATTATACCACGCTGCATTTTTCTATTACACTAATAAATAAGTTTGTTCTATCCGTTACAGTTTTGCTTTCGAAAGTACAAGAGATAGAAAATTCCTGTTGAAATATATAACGTAAATCGCTCAATGATACAACAAGATAAAACATTATTTTTTGCAAATTTTACTCGTGTTGTTTTTATTAAATCAATATTTAATATTGCAGTTGCAAAAGCAACTGGTCTTAAACGCTGACTTTATGACGCAATCTTTCCCTCCGTGAAACCTGTTTGAACAAAGCATCGCCTGGAAAAACTGCATAATCATAGCGAAAGTTTACTCACCTTATGATTTCGTGGCGTCCTCGAGAGGTTGCTGCGCCCGTTGATGAGGACATTGTCATTGAGAAACGACACGTCGCAAGGTGATGGCGGACCCCCGGAGATTTCCCACTCGGCGTCGTCGGTTGTGGATGCATCCAAAGTAGCATCCAGTACTATTACGCCACTGTCGTCAATCTGTAACAAAAATCGTAAAAATGTCAAAAACGTTAGAACAAATATTTCATTATCTGAAAACATGTTCGATGGCATTTCAGTGGAAAAGAATTTTTAAGATTGCGCGTACAGTCGACTTTTTCAGGTAATATAAATTCTTCCTGCTGGCAACCCAACATTTCAATAAGTCGAAATGTACATTTCTGCATATTTCTGAATATTCGAATGCAAATAAACGCACGCGCAATTGCGTAAATCCTTTACGATCCGAGAAATTCCCGCGGTGATTCGGGAAAGTTGTTTCCGTGTGGAAATATGAGGGTCCGATTGAAAAAAAAAACGCACCTTTCCTAACCCACATTTAAGACTGTGGCAACGACTAGTTTACACTTTGCGTGTATTCGGACATAAGCGGCTTCGTCAAGCTTTCGCTCGTAGAAATTATACGCGGGATATACGTTGCCGTTGCAATTCAATTTTACTTAATTTTCAAATTATTATTAAAAAATGTAAACTGCAAATGCGACATGTCTCTGTAATTTTTTTAAATGTACAAATAAAATATATTCAATCTGATGTATTATTTCTTAGGTTTCGCTAGAGATAATATAAAACTATTTATAAAAAACATATTTTGCGAAGAAACACAATTGTGAAAAAAATATTTCAAAAAATGCATTTTGGGAATATTTTTCTTTTATTCGAAGCGAAGAAATATTTAACCACAAAAGTTCCTTTTTTCTTTCCACTGAAAAAGACTGCGTGAAGAACTCGTTTTCCAACGGGACGCAAAATGTGTCATCACAGTTGAAAAAAATTCCTTGAAAAAGCATTTTTGCGGCATGCACAATCGAATGGACCTAATAACAACCTGCGAGAATCTCGCGACGCTTCCTGCGACGTCTCCTCCGTGTATCGCAATCGTAAATTATCCTAAAGCAATCTTCAGAGGAGCTATCCCGCGGCATCGTTTTTCTCCATTTGTTAACAATGGAGATGTTAACTGCGAACGATGCGAAGATGTGTTTAAACCGTGCCGTGACGACGGTTATATTCACGCGAGAGACGTCAGTTGGTCATTACGGTTACGTCTTTCAAGACTCTCGTGAATGGGACATCCTGTCGAGTCGAAGAAAAGAGGGAAACGAAAAACGTGAGTGATACAAGGCAATATGGATAAACACTCGGCTAAAATCGCCCTTCGAGGGAGGGGCCTGCCCCCCGTTCGAGCGGACTCCCTTGCAAAATGTAATAACAGGATATGCGAAAGAAACGCCAGAACTTTGTTGCGAACCTTAAAATTGTCTGGCATCTGTTGTCCGTAAACACGTGCTCTATACAATGTATACAAAAACTATATATATATTTCTTCGAGAAATATATATAATTTTTTTTCCTATAAAATAGTATTTTCCGAATATTAAGATGTAATATATAATTATAGTATATTAAAATATAAAGCTAGTAATTAATCAATAAAATATTACACATACAATTAAACACATATTGTTGAATATGTTATTCGGAAAATGTGACAACAAAATGAGCAAATGCAGTCTTAAGTTATTTTTAATATTATTAACATACAAAAAAATATAATAATTGATATAAAATAATATTTTTCTTGGTAACTTTCATCAAATTTCACGTTCAGCGGAGATCTGCGCGTGAAATCGAATGGCCTTACGCCAACGGAACAACCGATTTCCGGTCTACTTCCGGCGATTGCTTCAGGGGGATCGTCGCTTGACAATTTTCGAAAGTGATTTTTTTTGGTGGTAATCCGTTTCGTTGCCTCTTCCTTCGAGTCGCGCGAGGATTTGGGTTGAACGTTCGTTAATCCAGAGAAAAATGCGGTCACGGATCATAAGACGCAGCCGCATTACGGACGAGCAACGATCGAGGCCGAGTAACATAATATCTGTATTTGAATATAAAACGTAGCGTGTCGAAGCGACGTGCCGGTGAAACGAGAGAAGCGAACAAATATAATAGCGATTTTGTTTCAGCGATCTATCATTTGCTTAGCCGACATTCATAAACGCTTTGACAAAATATATTATTTGCGGAAGTTCTAGACAATGTTTATCGATAGGTAATAAAAATTTTCTACAGCAATTTCAGTCAAACTTTCTTTTCAATAGAATTTTAATTTAAGTAATAATTTTCTGATATTTAATTTTGAAAATTTCGTAAAGAATTAATTTTGAATTTTAACCGAACAATATATTGGTCGAGAAAGTGCTTGAACTTATAAAATATTCAGAGGAAATCTAATTCATTAAAAAGTATATAGAATATCTTATATCTTACATTCATAAATAATAAAATAAGATAAAATATGTAAAACATCTTTTTACGATATATTTTTAGAATTAATTGCAAATTATAGCGCTTGCTGTATTAAATTAATTAGTATTAGTAATAATATTAATATGAAATATTATAATATAACTGTATTGCACGCTCAGTAATTTTGTAATTTTAACGTAAGAGAGAAGAAAGATTCAATAACTTAGATTTTAAACTTTCTAATCACAAATAAATCAGCAGATTTCAGATTAGTAATTGGTTTGTGATTGATTGCAGAGATGCCAACGCAAGAAAAACGTAACGCGATATATTCTCCGGCTAACTGCCGCAAATTAATGTGTCGTATTCATTACGCAGGTAATTCTTACGGATAATATATCGTGAGAAAAACTGTGCACACTCAACACCTAGCGTATAATCTCGTATTACGTCCAAGCGAATGGGCGGATTAAATTCTGACAACGTGGAATTAACGCTAATGCGGCGCGATTTAAAAGTAAACTGTCGATTGCGTATAATGATAATTAGTCGCAGCGGTAACAACGCTTTGTTTTTACAGATTCAAATGTATTATCCGCTTACGATTGAAACAGCGAGCAATAACATTATCTTATTAGCTCTCTCTTATTTCTTTTATTAAATACTTACTTTACTTGAACAAATCTAGTGTAAAACAAATTGCAAATATACTACACTGAAAAAAAATCGATGATAAAATGAACTATAATTGCATGGTAAAAAAATTATAGTCGGAATACTCATTTTTATAGTAAATTCTACTATAATACTAGTTATATAACCCTATTCGCATGGTTCCGAGAAACAATGAAACTTTTTACTATAAATTTTAGTGAAATTATGGTTATTTCAACTATTTTTTTTTTCAGTGTACAAGCAAAAATGTGATATGCGATCACATATACGCTCATTTATACATTTAGCAAATGATTATTCAGGATGATGTAAAGATGTGTAGCTAAAAACGAAACAGCACACACAACTGCGTATCTCATAAGAGTCTGGACCAATCTACAAACAACGGGCGCAAAATGACCGAATAAAAACGGAACAGCGGTTTAAAGGGACATCAAAAGAATGCAGATGCAAAGGAGGCGAGTTGCGGCAATGAACCTGGAAACGGGGTCCCTGACTCCATGAGAAACTCCCAGGACGGTTCTTTCCATTATTCCGGTCGCGGTGAAGTATCACTCCCGCAGGTGGACCTTGAACTCTCTAGAAGAGATCATCGACTGTCGTCTAATGGTCGCACGTAAACGCACTGCTCGCGGGAACGCGCGTTTTATACGCGTTATGCTTGCATGTGCAACAAGCGGCTCGATGCGTAAACATCCTTCCTGAGATCCGCGATCATGATATTTGCGATACAACCGTTAAAACATATAGGAAGTGAATTCGTTAGATTTACAACGTCCTTATATATATAGTTGGGGAGTTGAGAGAATTTATTACATATATATCTGTGACTTGGTGCAAGAAGTGCCTAAGTAATTTTTTTCTATTGCCTTAATCGGAGGATTTCTTGGAAGCATAAGTATTTTTTGCACAGACTAAATGGGCTTATTATATATATATTACGACTTAGGCATGTCTTGTAGTAATTTTTGTAGTTATAACGGAGTGACATATGCATTTTTTGCATATTTAAGCTCCAATTAAGCTTATAGAAAAATAACAATGACTTAAAGCGTCCAGGAACTGTGGTCACTATTTTCAACGTTCACTGAACTATGCTTACAACCTCGATCAATCTAAATTGTTGCGGTTATTTCTTTTTACAAAAGAAAATTTTTAACAAAAGGCGATTGCACGGTACTGTTAAGCGGCTCGTAAAATAGATTTTCCCACAGAATAGTTGAAACGGTCTTAGAGTCGCAAGCGTATGAAGTTGGTATCTAATTGAAAATTATTAAAAACTTGCTGCACGGCGTAATCGTTCTCATGCGCGTACTTCCTTTCGATTTTACTCACCCCAACGCTCAACGAGCTCATTTCCTCCCTCGACCTCTGATTTGGTTCATGGTCGGTCATATTGTAAAGCACTTCAAACGTTTAATATGAAATGTTCGATTATTGTTAGCAAAATTTATTTTAGCCCGAATATCCATTTAATTTTTCTAAAATCAAATTTATTGAAGAAAAACTTTTATCAAAAAACGCAGAAGATTGTCATAAATAATATAGAAAAGTTTATATTTATTTTATTTATTTCTCTCCAAACAAATAAATTCTTTTTTTATTTTAATGTAAAGAATTTTAACGGCAATCGCAATGTTTTCGACTACAACGGTCATTCTATATTTATGTGCACAGTCACAGGAATCACTTTCCGCCCATCTATGAACTTTATTAATGTGTGGACGTTTCGTCATCGAGGGATCAATTTACATGAATCATCCTAAATTTGCTTGATCAAATCGGTTAGTTTCCTGCAGAGTTGCTGGTAATTTTTTTACTTTGCAGTTTATCGCCGTAAGAATTAAATTTTTTCGAATATTGATATAGGACGATGTCCTAGTGCCTGTGGCTGACTGCAGTTTAGTGCCATTTTGTAAGAGTAGACTCGGTCAAGGTCAAACAAGGTCAGGCATCTCGAATTTCACCGTGGAAACTCTTTCACGCCCGTTCGCGATGGAGAACGACGAGATTTCACCATCGCGATCGAAGTCGTCGAAAGAGGCCTTGCTTCGGGGAGTTTATTCACGCGGGAATTAATTAGCCCAATTTACGAAGAGAAGGAATGTAGCGACAGGTGTCATAAAACGCGGATCACTCTGAAGTGCGTCACAAGATGAAAATAAAACGCGTATGGCTCGAGAATGTTTTGAATATCTTAAGTTTTTTTCTTCCAGTATTAAGTATGAGTATTAAGAAGAGTACGTATTTTTAGAATTCATAAAAAGATTAAATTCAACTTGAGATCAAATTTAGATCAATACTTTCATCGTTATGTCATATTTGATTAACACGTTGACAGACAGCGACACCTATAACCATTACGTAAAGCTAATTTTGCGATGTGAACCGGGCACCGTATATTTTCGAATTATGTCAGCTATACCGAATCTATTATGTTCTAGCCTTTTCACATTTTATAACAAAGAGAAACGTTACAAAATAAATATTTATGCAATGAACATATGTACAAGGAAATTCGTTCACCGCCATGTATTTTGCACGCTAGTATAATAACGGCTGCAGATATTTGTCTGAACGTGATATTTCTTAGAAGGTCAAGGCGAGAAGCAAACCTGAAAGATGCTAACGGACCTTGTGCTCTTCTACTGGATGTCCCGATTGCCGCTCTAGGACGACCATATATGAAAAGAGATTATGCCCGCGTATTATGCCGTGAAATGTTGCCGATCTAAGAATTTTTTTGCCCTCTTTTCTAGTTCATCCGATATCTCTACCGTTTCTATGCTAGATTTATCGATTCACCAGCAAACGTATCGTTCACGATTATTTCTTGTGGACAAATATATTATTACAATGCATATAAAAATAAAAAACGACTAATTTAATTAACATATTTTACAGATAAATTATAATAACGTAGCATCAGAGAAGAACGTCTAAAAGAAATGGTTGATGTACAGTCAAAAATAGAAATATAACCAGAATTTGCCGATAAGTGCGATAGATTATCAATGGCGATAAGATTAAAATAAATCTCTCTTGCAGCAGCTGAACTTATCGAGCGCATTGTAATAACATATTTCATTTTTATAAAAAATTCGTACCTTTAACACGAACATACATTTCAATAAAACTTAAACCTAAAAGAGAAGAATTAAATTTATAATAATAAAAACACTAAGAAAATATTCTTTCTGTATGAATTCGGTTATTTAATTAGAAAACAAAATAGAATCGTAATCAATAAAAATCTATCAATAATAATAAATTTTCATTAAAGCGTTCATACGTTTTGCTTTAATATTTAAGTATACATTTTTCGATTATTATTTTCAATATTTTTGTTACTTGCATGCAAGTTAAGACTAAAAATACAACCACATAAAATAAAACAAATTAGAGAGATTAAATAAAATTTAAAAACTAATTTGTAAAAGAAATAAAAAAATAAAGGTGTGATGACTGTAGTCATCGTAGTTGCACATCGTAGTTGACATAACGATATACGATAACGTTGTAGGCTTATAGTAAATTATTGATTTTCGATCGATAAACGGACAACTCAAACGAATATACTCACAAAAAACGCAACCTAGATGTGTTTGTATAAGGATAAAGTTCACGAACAGTGCACAAACATTGTATAGCCCTTAGCGCCATCATAAGTGAGACGTGCTTATATTTTTTCTCGCGAAACGCACGGATCTAACAAGAAAAAACCCAAGTTAATCGCAGAAATTGAGTTGAAAGAGTGCTCGTTTTCCGACTGAATTCGCTACGCTTAACACAAATTATGTATCATTAAACGCTCCCGTGAATATACCGAGATGTTTCGATAGCTGGAATCAATAATTTATAAAAAAAAATAATTATTTCCGTCTCGTAAACTTTTATTATTTCGCGTAACGCACAAATAAAAGATTATTATAATAAAAATCTGAAAATTAAATTTATTTCAGTAACAAAAACAACAGTTTTAAAATAATAATTTTATTAAATAATATATTAGAAGAGCATTAATAATTTTATTATCCGTCACGTATATATAACTTGAAAAAGGAGGAAAACCAACGGAGGCATACAGATGACAGGAGGATGTGGTGTTATCGCGCTATTTTAAACGAAACAGGACGTTGCACTAACGTTTGACCGGATGATAGTCAGCTGACGTGTCTATATACGCGCCGATCAGTGCCATCGACGCTTTGTTTAAATTCCTTTGGGTGTTTCGGTTAATAATTATTATGCATACCACACGAACGCCATATACGTACGTACACACGTCTGATTTAATCAGTATTTAATTATCGCCGAGTAAGCTGAAGCTTTGAAACTGCTAACGTAGCATGTAAGCATATAATATGTAAGCATATGCTCAACACGTAATGACGTGAAGTAAACTGTACGATATTCACACAACCATGCGATCTTGATGACGCGGGTATGTTGAATTAGCTTGTCGTAAAAATTTTGCCTCTCACGAACGGCGCTACGCACACTATTGCTGAACTCATAAAACCGGGTTTGTCGTAATTAACTATGTCGCTGAAATCAGATAATTATGTCTCTCTGAATATCGATCCACTCCTCCGATTTTAATATCACGTCTATATTTACGTAAATAAATTTGCATAATAACGCTAATTTTAAGTATTCTATTTGCACTATGAAATAAAATGCTTAATAAGTGAAATTGATCGCGTAAAAATGCAGTACAACAAAAAGCAATTTACATTTAACCTTTGCTGCGTCATATAACTTTAACAAACATACATTCGAACTTTGAAACCTTTATTATTTGTATAATCTTTAGAATCGATTTAGGTCAAGAGATTCTTTCTTGCTTATCAAACTCTTTAGAGACAGGACTGCACATTTTCCACGTTGCACATAGCAAGGTTATCGTTGCATAATCTATTATATCACAAAAACGACAAATTTATTCTTCAAAAATATTACTCAACAAAAAGAGATAACGCTATCAGTCGGTTTTAACATGAGTTGTGTTTTATTGTGCCTCATGTCAACCGTTATCAACCGTTAACGCAGAAAGCTCAAAACCTGTTTTTCTTGTGCTTAACACTGAATATCGCGTAAATAACGCGCATTCTTCTAAGGATCTTCATGGAACCTGATGAAGATTGCACCACCTTGACGTGTGGCGTTCCAGTTTCTAGTTCGTTGAGCGATCGCCTTTTTCAAACGCCGATATATTCGGTATTCATGGATGCACCGTTACATCAATTAGATAGAGCAAATGCAATTTTTGCGAATAAAATATGAAAATTGTGCGCGCGCGCGATTCAGGGGACACTCGCGTCTTTGTGTACATATTCCTTTGTTCGTATGTTGTTCGGAAGGATATCATTGCGCCCATTAGATAAGGCAGATATCATTTTGTAAATGAATATTAAATAACGCGTATCGTATCCGGGAGACGCCAACCACTAGATTCCAATTTATCCAATTCTACTGTTCGTCGATATGCAAACAGACTTTACCATGTTTTTATTGTAATTTTCTATCATTTTAAATCAATTTATTTATGTATTATAGATAAAACGTAAAAAATTGAATATAATTAATTTATGATTAACTTCCATTAAATTAAAAATTATTTAAGATAATTTTGCATCAATAAAATTTTCAATTATTGCAGTTAACTTAATTATACAAAATATCTACACATTGAAAATTAATTTTCAACACAAGCCTACTACATCTTTTCTCTCTTTACGTAACTGATAAATTTGCCGAAATTTTTCCATTTTCAATATTCTCAAAAATTCAAAATAAATCGGTATTAATGCTAATGAAGTTCAAAACGATAACGCATCGAGTGTCGATAAAGCACATTTTTAATTAAAGACAAAGCAAAAAAAAATAATCAATAAGTATCGAGCAATATCCCAAGATTTTATCAGAAAATTATTGACGGAGCAGTTCTCGTCATTACTTTGCGAGGGCAATCTGGTAGAAACAAAGATTCAAAATCAGAATAGATCTCGCAATGTAAATATATTGGTTGTCCGTCTCATAAATTAAACGTTTTATTCCGATTATCTATTCTGATAATTTTCTGGCGGAAAATAAAACGCTTCAATTGCCGGTAATGTACATATTGAAATGTAGATACTAAGCTCGCGTGAGACGTGACTATTAGACACGTAACAATCTTGTTCTAGACGTGTATGAGAAAAACACCAGATTGAATGTTTAGAATCTTTGATTATCGTCAAGAATAATCGCTACCCTGCTCGCGTAGATTCCCACTTCCGGATTATCTAATACGAGAAAGTAATGTTTCTCAGGGACAAATCGATACCTAATTTCTCTCATTTTCCGCTAAATGTCGGATGTCTTCGGTTTCACTTAGCTTCACCGCGATGCGCTTTACGCGAAGACGGTAATCAAGTATGTAGCGCTCGAGACTCCACATCGAATGTTTTAGAAAGCGCCGTGCAATTTCGGAGACGTTTTACTTTGCGCACAGCCTGCACAATAATACGCCTATTAATTTCATATCATGGTTATCGCAGACGAATACAACGTTTATTGATATGCGATCAAACGATCTGATCTCACAATCAGCGGCGCACAAACTTTTGCGTATTAAAAAATACTGCTTATTGTTTTTGCAGATAACGTGAGTATCGATCATTAACATAAAACCAAGATTAATTTCTGCAATCATTTGTACAGATAAAATCAAGTTTTTGTTTGACCTTTTCCATGAAAATGATGGATTTCATAAACTTTGGAAGATATATCTATGATAATTTCACTTACAATATAATCGTTATGCGGAATTAAGTGAAAAAAAAGTTATATGTACTATTATTCCCAAAATAAACTAAAATCAAATTATGATTGTATCGATGATAATTTAATATAGATATATTTTATTATATGAGTTACACGAATGTATATTAATTGAAACCCAATATAAATATTTTAATGACACTGAAAGCCAGACGATAAGGCTATAAATAAACAGATTCCGCCACTTATTGCTGATGTTCTATTTAGCAACCAATGTAAGTAGCGTGAAATAAAAAGATTATTTTTTTGTCAACCCGTCGGATACAACTGCCGCGATAAACAAACCCAACGCTGTCATCGTCAATGATTGGAAGCTGCTAAACTGACAAGTACCTTAGGGTGCTCGCGATAACAGTAATTAATTCAACTTCCGCTTAAAGCGCGGTCAATAGTGTTCAGCGAGGTTTAGGGCACGCGACGACACATGTTGTACAACGGTTTAACAAGGATTCTCGTAGTTCGTCAACGATGTGCGCAGTGCGAGTGGAAACGAGAGGCAAAATCGAGGCCGAATAAGCTACGGAGTGCACAGGATGTCACGCGATTTTACCGCGTTTCCTTTCAGTTACATACTTTGTACTCCTTTTACGAGTTTCAAGACAATCCTTTCATAACTTTCAACATTGAACTACGCATATAAATTTCTTCGTAATTGATCTATACATTAAGAAGATTTTAATTCATAATTTGGCTGAAATTTATGAGGATTAATAAACAGTATAATGTTTCTATCTATTTAAAACTTAATAATCATTTCAAAGATATAAATATAGATAGGAGCATTATATCTTTTTATATGCAAGACTTTCACGTTTATGATAGAATAACTTGTCGACAATTGTAATGAAAAAAATGTAATCCGACATAATCACAGAATCAATGGAAAACAGTAGATAAAAGTACGAGATACTTTATGTATATACAACTGAAACATTGTTTGAAATATGTATTTACAGTTAATTAAAACTCCACAGACGACGTGATAGGTGCGAACATTGCCTCTGTCCACTGTATTAAGGAGAGTGAAATAAATCGAACTATCTTATGCACACGAAAAGAAACCTACCAGGTTTCTATTGAACATATCGATCATTACATTTTCTTTTACGACAGCAAGAAACAATTTAACGAATTTAGTTTAATGAATATCTGTTAGAAGAAAAACACTAAAACGAAACGGCGACAGAAAACTAATATAAGAAATTTGCGCTAGTTTTTTTCAGCCTGTAACTGTTTTACATTAACTTGGTTTACGGAAAACATGTTTTACATGTTTTACTTTTTCGCTAACAAAGTTATTGCACTTCATAATTATAGTAGTGAATGAATAAAAACACAGCGTTTTTTTGGAGATGCAATATTTTAAAATATACCTCAAGATTTAATAATGATATTGAGAAAAGTCGAAACGTTCTTTATATATTAATTGATAATAATCTAAACTCTTGTTTAATTACTCCCCCCCCCCTTTTTTTTCTTGATTAGTACTGTTATAGAATTGACAAGATTCGTTGGATGACAAGTGCCACGAATGTTACGACGCGACATCATTTTTTTCTCTGCATGCTTTGAGTAAAAAATATTTACCACATGTGCTAATAAGACATACATATCTAAACCAATGTACCTAAATTTTCTAGTAATACAAGAAATTTATACCAATTTCCGAGGTATTTCTGGAAAAAAAACTATGCAATTGTGACTCACCTTCGGCTTCTCCCGCTTTCTCCTGATGATGAGACCGTCGTTCTCTATGTAATCCGGCACGTCCTTTCGGTTGCTGAAGTTGAACACCATCGTGTTGTTCTGCTGGTTCCACGGCTTCGTATCCCAGAGACCGCCGCCGCCTCCACCGCCTGACGCACTCGTCTTCTTCGTCGGTTGTATCTCGTCGGCGCTTTTCAAACTCACTACCACCTTGGTCGGTTGCTCGATGCTCTTCACTCGGTTGATTAAATTTTTCTCGAGCTCGCGATTGCTCAGATTCTGTTGCAAATGCTGCGTTTTCGTGGAGACGAGCGGTCGTATGATGCCGATCTGCTTTTGCGGCGGCGAAATTTCGCTCTTCTGGCACCTCACCGTCTTCGTTTCGTTGTTGCCGCTCTGATACGACGTCGTCGTTGCGGGCTTGATCAGTCCTAAGCTGCAGATAGCGCCGATAGGCTTGTTCTCCACGACGATCAGCTTTTCCTCGACGCTCTCTTTGACATCGAGTTTCTGTTCCTTCTCGGGATCGAGCCTCTCCTGCAGTCTCGCCTCCGAAATCGCTACGATGTTCGCGGGTGCGCTCGATGGAATTGCCTTGCCTCTCGACTCCGTCCTCGCGCAATGCTCGTCCTCCGGAACTCGCTTCTCAGCCGCGTTCTGCTCGTTCTGCTTCGCACCCGGTAAGTAACTTTTGTCGCTCGTAGACTTGTCACCGAAGTTGAATTGTAACGTTATGCCGGCCTTGCCGATGTTGTCCAGAGCGGTCTTGGAAATAATTTTCGATCCGTCCACGACTTCCTTATCAACGTCCTCTCCTTCAGCGTCAGGCACGACATGGCTTGGTTTGGTGTCTTCTTTTCGCTCTGCGTTGACGAACGCTTCTGACAATTGTGACTGTCGAGAGTGCTCGACGCTCGTTCTCGGAGACTCCTCGATTTGTGAACAAGCGACTTTCGACGATTCCGATTCCGTCTTCGAAGACTCCCTAACGGGACTCGGCAGCGGCGGTTTGTGAAGCGGGCTTGTGATCTGTATCCGTATCGGATCTTTGACGGGAGAAAGACTCTGCCTGATATCCTTGCTCGGCGACGGTGGACTCTGCAGTTTGGGCGACGCGATCTTTGGCGAGAGCACCGGCGTGACCGGCGGCGACTTGACGGCGATCTCCAGAGCGGTGGATTTCAACTTGCACGTCTGCGGCGGCTCGGGACTGTTCGCCGGAGAGAACTTCAGCTTGTAGCTCGAGGGCTCCGGCGACGGCGAGGGTGAATGCGACTTCTCGATCTGTTGGAACTTGCTCACCACCGAAGACACGGACTGCACGATCGGTTCCGTGATCACGCCGTCGATGTGATACTCCTCCTTGCCGTCTTGTTTCTCGATCAGCTCCGCCGTTGGCTTGTGCGGCAATACGATCTTCTTCGGAGAGCCGATGACTGCGGCGCGAGCACCGCCGTTGAGGAAGGGCTTCGGTTGCAACGGCGGTTTCGGCATCAGCTTTTTATGCGTTTGCGCCTTAAATGTGTCGTTGATGGTCTTGAAAGTGGCGACCTTCGCGGCAACTTCGCCCTTGGGTTTCAGTTTTCTCGCCGAGCCTTCGAAGATCCTCATTGTGGTCTTGACTAGATCTGGAGGCGGTCGCTCAGTTTCCGCCAGCACCGGCTTGATCCTCTTGGGCTTGTTGATCGGCTTGGGCCGATCGCGCTCGCCTAGGCGACTCTCGATCTTGACGGATGTGCGGTCTACAAGAATGATGTGATCGTTAATCTGCTCCTGGCGCACACCGTTCGTTACCGGACGCGTAATTGAAACCTGACGCACAGTCGTCACGTCGTCTGTCCCTACATTGTTGTACCTCATCAAGGTCTCGACGCTACGCGCCCGCTTCATCGAGTCATTGCCCCGGGCGGCGTTCCGGTACCGATCGGTCTTTGGGGCGATGACGCCGCCGCCGCCGCTGCCGCTTCGCTTCGCGTACTTCCTGCTGGTAGCGGTCTTTTCGTGTCCGGGCGCCTCGTCGTCGTCGCGGTCCAGCAGATCCTCCAAGCTGGCCGCGCGCCGGAACCGTTGCACCGACGCGCGGCTCTTGTTCGTTTCGCGTAGAGTGAGGTTAAGATACTTGCTTTTCAGCTTGTTCACGATCCCCGGCCCGTACTGGAGCTCCTCGGAGCTGTCGCTCTCCCCGTCCTCGTTGGACGTGCGGTTGAGCGGCGCCATGCGCGACAATTCCTTCGACGTCCTGACACTTCTGCCGTGGGAGCTTTTCCCGCGTCCACTTATGACAGCGCGAATCTCGTCGCGCTGCGAGGACGCGCGCTCGTTACTCTCGTTCATCCTCACGGTCGCTCTCGACAGTTTGCCGTCCGGCGTGCTCCTCGGCGTATCCTCGTTCTCGTCACCGACGTACTCCGACAATTTCCGTTCCGACGTGTCCGCGTACTTGGTCGGCGCGCCGTTCACAACATCCTCCGCGTCCGAGCAGAGCGATAAATCCACCTCGAGACGCATGTTGTACGCGACTGACGACGCGAAATCGGCAGTCGTTGCCGCCACCGCAGCAGCGACACCGGTGGTGGCGCCACTCGTCGACGGCCTTCTCGTGGTTGGATACGAAGAGGGAGAGGAGAGCAACACGCCGCTACCGCCAGCACCGCAGACCGCGACGGTCGATGTCGCGGTATCCTCGCTGCTCGTCGTCGTCGAGTGCACCGTGCGAAGAGCTCCGGCGATCGAACAATGCTCTTGAACCGCCGCTGCGCTCTGCTCCACGCCGTTGTCCGACGTCGTCGGCGACGACGACGACGACGTGCCGATCACCGCGCTGCATAGCTTCACGCTCGCGCCGCTGCTCGCGAGCACCTTGCTCTGCTGACGGCGACGTTGTATAAGGTCGCGTTTCCACTGCGGCACGTTGCTGCCGTTTGCTTCGTTGCCGGCGTTCACCGTCGAGTTACTACCGGCGGTAGCCATGTTGGACGCGCGCCGTCAACAGTCCACGTTTATGCTCTCTCTCTCTCTCTCTCTTCTTCGCTCTCTCTCCCACTTTCTCGTTCCCGGCTTCTTCGCAACACGAGACGACGAGATGCGTGCGTGCGTACGTGCGTGCGTGCGTGCGTGCGTGAGACGTATGCACGCACGCACATACGTCGTTCTACGCGTTCCTTCTGATCGTGCGGCTGCCTCTCTTCATAGTTCTTCCACTTGCAGTTGCCACCGGCGGTGAAACGTACCGGCTGCACACGATCGCTGGAAAATCGATGACCACTGACACGCTGAGCATACGGTCGAGCACGCGCGCACACGCAGGTTCGGGGGCGAAAGAGGTGGACGAAGGCGGAGACGAGAGTACGACGATTGCTGCTCCGCGTGTGTATTCTCTCTCTCTCTCTCTCTCTCTCGGCGATAATCTCTACATGCTTCTAGGCTCCGTCGGTGTTTTCCCTCGCACCGCGAGAGAGAATTCCGTTAGGTCTACGCGAAAATCGATCGCAACTCCATTCTCTCCGTCTCCCTATTCGACTACCGTCGAGAGAGCGCACTCGTGTGTCTCTTGTTACGTTTCACGAGAGCGCACCGCGCGCTCGTTCACCTGCCGCGTTCTCGCGACCGCTCTCCACTCCGCCGAATGATTGACGTAAATCGAAGGCACCTGTGCCGCGGTGCAATGAGCTCTCGTCGCGCGCGCACACACACGTTGCGCGCACGGCACTGTGACAAGCGATCGGCACGACGCGTTGAATTCAACGTTCGCGGATGTGTGCTCGAAGAGTGTTCGATAAATACGCGCGTCGTCGCTCTACCACGCGATGACTGGCGTGTTCGCCTCCTGGAGTGCCAGCCACGACGGCTCCGGCGAGAGCCGGCCCACTCGACGAAATCGAAAGTATCTGGTCTGCCGTTCGCGCGCGCGTGCTCGCTCGCTCGCTCGTTCACTCGCTCCCTCGCTCCCTCGCGTACACAAAACCCCTCGCGAACGAAAGGCGAACGCGCCTGTCTCGCACTACCATCTGCCCCGCAATCCCGCCGCCACCGTCCTGTCGCCGGAGATATGGCTTTTCTCTCTCGCGCGCACAGCAACCCCTCTCGCCCTCCTTACTTATGCCGCCGAATCATCCCCTCCTCTCTTTCGCACACTGCCTGTCTCTTTCTCTCTTTCTCACTCACTCTCTCTTTCTCTCTTTCTCTCTCTCTCTCTCTCTCTCTCTCTCTCTCTCTCTCTCCTTTCCACTTGCTCTCCCGCCGCGTTCGACCACTGTGTGCTCCGTAACGTCGCCTCGCAAACGACGGAGGCGCTTCCATCGAGCACGTAACGCGAGGACAAAATACCGAAACTTGCGGTTGCCGCGATTACGTATGTCGTAATTTTTTAAGGGCTGATTTAAGAATTAACGATCGGCGATAGATGCAAACCTGTTTTTGCGATTCAGGAATTCCTTTGCGCTATTTGTATGTAAACAAGATGTTTGTGTCAATGAATGATTGACGAAAATATTGTTAGATAATACAAATCTGTTACATAAATGGGAATAATACTCTTTCGTCGCGTATATACAATTCTCTTAAGCATAAATTGACACTTGGATTCGTGTGTATCGATAACTTTATTTTACGACTAGTTCAATATCGGTGACTCGATATGTGGAACGCGAGACAGTCAAACGGTTTCCCTACATTTACATATTGAACAAAACCTAGTTATTTTACTGAAATGCATAACTTTTATTCGTATGATGTATTATTTTTTTTATTTTGCTAAATTATTTAAAATAATTACCAAATTCTTGTGTCGATCCTTGCCCTTTGGTCTCATTATGTAGCTAAATTGGTGTACTTTTTGCCTTTTCGATCTGCTTTCTGCGTTCAACGCGGGATAGACTATTATATTCGCGCGTAGGTGTTATTATGCCGTCCCTTCCGTAATTTACATGCGCTCTGCCCTAGACGACTCGCAAAATGGTCTGCTTCCTGCGCTGTCAGCAATCATGACAAAGTTTATCTGCAATAATGCACACGCGGAAACGTTCAATGCACCATGCATTATGCCCCACAAGAATAGGTACACGGCAAGATAGAGATCGTGATATTGTTCTTTCAACTCTCAATAAATTTCGTAGACGAGAGCGCATGCACAATAGCGCTGCTACAATCTTTGGACTCTCATACGAAAACTTGTTTGTATCTTTATTTCTATAACGTTAATATTCAACTCTTTTTTTTTTACAGATATTTACTGCTGCAATGTAAATAATATTTAGATAATGAAACATTTGTGGGGCATAAACTATAAACCCGAAATGAATATAAAGACCAAAGTAAATTGCTACTTTAATGCAATAATTTATTGAAAACGTGAAAAATTTTTCTTTTTTTTTATGGTTTTTTATGCTGGATTTTTATTTATTCTGATATACGATGTGAATAAAAATTACAATTGTTATGGCACATTTGACATTAGTTTGAAAGGAATTCGATATCCTCGAAGGGAAAGTAAATCGACGCGTAGCCTCTGCATATCATGCCTTTCCACGATCGCGTAACAAATCGCGTCAGCTAAAGTACGATGCTTACCAAGATATGCCTGCTGGGCATATCAGACTTAATCGCTATATTATATCTTATTGTTAATAAAAAATGACAAACTTTTTTTGGAGCTAGTTTTTTTGTTAAAAATATTTAGAAGCAGCTATTCCCTTTATTATTTTTTAATTAGTATAATAGTTAAATATTCTGACAAACTTTAAATTAAACTTCTAGGAATTGACGAATAAAGTTTGAATTTCAGTGAACGATGATTCTTTATTACATAATTAAAAAGTTGTTCAAAGCTCCATGAATAATTGTTAAAATTATTGTTCTCGGCTTTTATGGAAATGTAAGGCAGTTTGCTCTGTTCCTTAATTGTTAAATATTTTACTATGTACGCTAAGGTCGCGTTAATTTCTTTTCTTAAGTCAAGTTCCGTAGTTAGTTTGGCAATAATATCTGAGAGCTGTTAGAAAAAGCACATAATTATCGGTAAGAGCAGTGAAAGGTTCATTCTAATGTAATTATCTACGATGATCGTTGGCTAATTACTCCTCTTGCATGATTCGAATGCTCGCGTTCAAACTCACGAGAGACTTTCACGTAATCTTTAGTCATGGTTTCGTTGTGATTACGCAGGAAAATGCAATGGGCGCCGCAATTACACAAATAAGAATACGATTATATGTTCCAGTAGGTAAATTACATTGCGCCAAAAGTGTTAAATAAACATACACCAGGCGTTGTATTTTGTTTAGAAAATTTTGTTAAGAAAACGTTATTGCAACCAACTACCGAATACTACTAAAATATTCACAAACCGTCAATATATGATATATATTGTTAATTGAACCGTTTATTTTAAAAGTAAATTCACTTTTTCTTGTCCACAAAATATTTAAGGATTTGCATTTTACTCCAAAAATACTATATTATCGATTTTTTCGAATTTGAATTTACACCACTTTCAAAATCAACGGCTCAATTATGATAAGTTTTTAATACATTATTTAGGGAAGATCGAGGTATTAAAAAATAAAATTATTTTATGTCGATTTTATGTATATTTTATGAAAAACTCGCATTCCGTGCGTGCATTCTAACTCAACCAGAACGAAAGTATCGATATATGACTGATTTTATATATTCGCGGCATATAAAGAAAAGAAAATTCTTTTTCGACTTAGTTATAGTCTACTTAAAAAATTTTACATGTCACAAAATCTCCAACTATTATGTTCCTGATTAACATAAGTAATACTTCTCATTTAACTGTGTTGTAAAGCACGAGTTTTATGAAGATATTACATAACCAAGCATGTAACTAGAGAATTATTTTCTCGTTAAACTTTCAGAACGTAAATTAATTACACCAAGCGACAATAATATCTTACTTTCCAGTTTAAGACTTTGATATTGTAAGAATTTGTATATTCGAAAAGTGCATTTACAAAGTTGTATCTTTACTCAATAGTCTGACTTCTATTAGAAAGTATCCCCGCTAAGGGTTCGCCTCAAAAACTAGTTATTCTGACGACAAGTTTCCATTTGAAGTAAAACGGTTCCGACGAGCGGTTTGCGCAAACCAATACGTCTAACATGGCGATTCTCGCGCAGGTAATTCCTACGTTTCTTAATGTCGCGATAGAACCGAATCGCAAAATTGGAGCGCGTCATGTCCGGTTTCGATTTGGAATGCGTTCAAAACTCGTAAGAATCCAGCGACTTCGCGTAAATCGCTGTGTCACACAGCTGTTCGCTCTACAAGAGACATGACAGCCGAGATAAACATGGCTGCTGTTCGCGACGTGTACGGAACCAGTTCCAGATTGAAACCGGTTTGGAACTAGTTCCCTTCGGTTTTTCGGCCCCCCGCGAGAGTCGCGCAACCGGCATCCGCAAATGGCACTCCGACCGGATTGTTCGGTGCGATTGCAACGTCGTCGACACACAGATTTCTGCCTAAACGATCATGGCTGATAACAAGGATCAGAGAGGTAAGGAAATTGTTTCCGACTTGCTACGGATTCGATACTTTCGAAAGGTGCACGTGCCACCGCGTTCCACAACTCAGCTTTCGAAAGTGTCACGATTGTAGGCGAATTGTGCGCTTGATTACCGCGGTATCGGCACGTGAAAATTCAAATTATTTTGAATCCGCGACTGTTGATTATCGTATTTAAAATGCTATGAAATATTATATGAAATAATTAAATTATTAGGTTGTGTTTTTCCAATATTATCTTATTATTACAATAAATTTTTATACGACTAAATTGTTTGTCAAACAGTTCTTAAGCTCAATATCTTCTTTTCGTTTAATATTTTTAATTATTGTGACGGTTTTTCGACAGAAGATAACGTTGACGGTCACATGGAAGTTAAGGTGGAGCCGGTGCTTCAATGCTACATCGAAGAAGGACATGAGAATGGTTTTCCGAGTTACGAGAATACCTGTGCAATACCGTCGAGCGTTGACGTGGGCGCATTGAACTTGTGGACTAGCAAGGCCACTACCTGTCTAATCAGTCAGTACAAGAAGTATCGATCGATGGTCGGGCAGTCCACGCAAATCAGAAGTCTTCGGGAGATGTTTGAGATGATATCTCTAAAGATGCAGAACTACGGCTTCTACTTCAGTCCGCAGAAGTGCGAGAATAAATGGCGCGTCTTGGAACGCAAGTATAAGAATCTCGTGTTCCGCGAGCGGCTGAAAAAGCCGGGCAGAATGAGACATTATGGACAATGGGAGCATAAACGCGCCTTGGACGAGATTTTTAACGAGAAGAAGAGACACATGTATTTGGAGGAGAACGATCCGCAACCGACAAGTAAGTCTGCGAAATATTCTTTGATCTTGAAACCCAGTTGCAATCAAGTCAGCGACTCGTCCAGTAATCAGCAACACGAAAATTCTTTGACGTCATGCGCCGTGGCCAGTAAGAAAGATGAAGAACCGTTGGATCACAATCAAACCTTAATGATATTAATTGAGAACTTTATCGAAGAAATGGGGAAAAACTTTGCTCTGGCCGAGAAGAACAAGGAGAGGCGGCACAAAGAGAAAATGGCTCTAAAACAGAAAGAATTGGAGTTAAGGAAACAGTTTCTCAAACTAAAAGAACAAAAGATGGAATTGCAAAAGTGCCAAATGATTGCTGCTGCACAGAATTTACGTTTAAATTTGAAATAATACGCGTCGCCTGATATCGGACGCTTAATATTTATGTATTTTATTTTAATATAATATAAAAGAGATTGTATATTATTTACATACATACACATATGTATATACAATTTTCTGGGTTAGATTTAAGAAAAGCCAAAAAATAAAAAATTTGAAAAAGTACATTTTTTTATCAACAGAACTGTCGATGCAAATTATAGATAACAAATAAATGATAAATTATTTTAAAATTACTGCATTGGCATCCGATGTCCTTCCTAAGCCTTTTTCTCTTTTCAATCCTCTTTGCAGTTCTTCAAGGCATTTGCAAATACGAAAATTGCAAAAATAAAATTTCGAATATTATCGCACGAAATGTAACGTGTTCGACATTCTGCAACGTCCGAAGCAAGTAACGATGGAAAAGAGGAAGCAATTGAAAAGTACAGAATAATTTTTTGCGCGTTAGTCACGGCTATATGCTACGTTTAAATTACTTGAACGTTTTCTATATGCTTTTTTTGCGAAAAATACTATAGATAGTTGCGATTTATGGCATACAGAGCTTGCTATCTCCTGTATTATAATGTGAATATAACATAGATTATAAAAAAACGTAAACAACTCCTAAACGTTGTGCACCAGCCTTGATTAAAACATTTAACATGATACAAAATATTTTATGTATTACATAGTAATATATATGCGTTTCAATATACAAGTTAAAATTAAAGATAAATATCCACGGAATAAAAATGTTACAAAACACGCCGTTTTGTGCGAACACGATTGCCAACACAATTTTGATACAATAAATCTTTAATTATAAATTATTTTAATAGTTATCAATCGTTTAATATAAATTCTGCAAAAATTTGTATATCAGTGATTTGTTGTTAATTTGCGTATTGCGCGAATTTGTGGCAAAAATTATAAGAAATTTAAAAGTTGTAACTGTACCCTCAGATGATACGCGTGCAACATGTATTATCGACGAAATATTATTAAAGTGTGATGTCCCGACAATGGTAAACATTCAAAAAACAGAACATTATTAAAAAGATCTGTACAAGTCCATCCAAAAATCTAAAGAGCAAGATTGAAGTTATAATTATAAGTATTAATTATATATAATTAGTTATAAGGATATTAGTCATAAGAATATTGAATAACTAAACAATGCATTGAACAAATAAGTGACATAAGAATAACATAAGCAAAGGCTGATGAAATAATTTCACGAGAAATTAAGAGGCATCGACGAAAGAAAGTCGGCTTTGTCCAAGAAGTAACCAGACATTAATCTTATCCGCCGACTATCTTCTATAAACAAAAACGAGCTGCATATAAACTTCTAGCCAAACGATACTCCAAGAAGCCGACGTGACAATTAAAAATCTATGCGATACTCTCCAAGGCTTACTCCCCACCACAAGAAGACCAACGTACATCATCGCTCGCCGATCAGTACTCTTCCATCAGTCTCACTGTTAAGTCAGATTGTATTGTATATACTATTCTCTGCATTGTTCAGTTGAAATCTCAGAATTATCCAGTTTGTATTTAGCAGTGTGTAATATCTGCATTATTCATATTATTCATTGTATTTATAAGGCTTTGCTATTAATTAAAAAGAAGGTGAGTAGATTTAATCCACTTTATTATTTTATTCGTTTTCTTTCGCACGATAGATCATTACCTCCTGTATCCCTAGTAAACCCGGTGAATGCAGGGTGACTAAAAAATATAGAGGCATTTCAAATTTCGCGCTAATAGTCGATATTACAGAATTCTCTACACACGTCTAGTGACCAGACGTAACAAAAGTCTTGTCGATTGTTGGTAACATTGCCATAATTTGGCTCACAATCAGATTTAGCCATACAAAATTCGGATCATACAATATAACTATTAAACTTTTCCAAATTTTGGAGTCTAATTCTTAGACAAATTAGGTTAGAATCTAGCTTGTTTGTGGTAAAATTCTCAAATTGTATTTCTTCGGTTACCATCAACATTCACTTTGGCTTACTGCTTCTTACTCTAACCGTAATTCTTGTTGAAAAGCGTTAGTGTACAGTAAATTTTAGAGCTCAAACATAATGAAAAAAAAAGAAATACAAAGTTACATATAAAAAGTTAAAATAAAAATTCAATTTTAATATAAAATGCTATGCTTTTTTAAATTACTTCTTTTCTTCTTCTTTTAGTGATCTCTAATATTATATAAAGTGTTTATAAAATAGTTTTGGTTAAATTAACAACTAATTAACAATAAAAAAGTTTTTATACTCATACATTCTATTCATCTCTTTGTTTATATATTTTATTCATTTTTTTATTGTATTATCACCAGAGAGAAATTAGTTGAAAAAAATCTATTAAATTATAGTTATAAAAAGATTTGTGTTGAAAGAGAAAATTAGCTATAATGAGCTTTAAAAATAGATTTTTATTTGATTAATAGAATTAAACTGTTTAAAGAAAAATGACAGTAACAACAAAAAGTTAATGTCAATTAAAACAAGTGAGTAAACGTGAATTGGTAAGATAGAAAATATTATTTCTAAATGCTTAATTCTGCCAAGAATTTTCAGTATACATCATTATACAATTATTTTCATTATACAATTAGCTAAAAATAATGGTAATATCAAGTTAGTAAGACATTAATATAAGATAATTATAGAGTTAAACGAATAATTCATTATAATGTAAAAATTTTATGCATAAAATATTATTTTATTATTATGTAAACTAAAAATCTTTAATTCACTCAATCTTATAATGTTGTAAACAGAGTCAGATAAGATTCAAATTTCCACAACTCATTACAACTAAATTTCTTTTACAACTATTCGTGTAGCAGACACAAACTTTTTGGAACTGTGATTTAAAATAGTTTTTTTTTAAGTAAAAAATTGTACGTGAAGATCGCGCTTTTAATGTTTATTTCTAGTTAAAGCTTCTTAATAAAATATTTTTAAGATACTATCAGATGTATTTTGCGGCGCGCAAAATGCGCGTGAGAAATGCAGCGAATACGCGCTAACATCGTTTCATTTTTCAGTGGCTGCAAAAGTGGATACTTCATCGTGTCAGATTGCGAGTGTCGCCGCGGATTATTTGCATTATACGTCCCGTACGAGATTCTAACGACTTAATTTATGAAACGCAGCATCAAAAGATTATGCAGGTTTGTGCACGTCACGTCTGCGTACACACTTGTGTTTACTTCGCCGAATAATGATAGGCAAGACATGTTAATATTAAGAACGAGTAGAGAATCATAAAAATACCTACAAAAATGTATCCAAGAACAAACAATTCGAGTGCAGAAAAATATGGTAATCTATAATTAACTGCATCTAACATTGATTATGTGCATATTAAAATATAGCTAATTGTAATATAATTATGTTATGTTATAACATACCAGGTATGCTATATGCAACCTAGTATGCTAAGAGAATTAATACAATGTACAATTGCTGAAATATAAATATTATTATCTTTTTACACATATTATATAAATATAAAGTGTAACAAAGCATAATATTTTATTATTTTGTTAAAAATTAGTTAATTAAACGTTTCGATTACGGGTTCTTGCGAGCTGTCGTGACATCAACAACTGTAACAATGTGTTTATTTTTAATAATTCGATAAAATTAATTGCTTTAACAAAGGATTTATTTTTTTCAATTTGCATTCTCACCCTCTCTCTCTCTCTCTCTCTCTCTCTCTCTCTCTCTCTCTCTTTCCCATTTGCTCTTTGTTATTTTTTGCTATTTAATCCGTAACTTTTTGAGAATTTTTTTAAACCAAAATGTTACGGTTTTTTTTATTTATTGGAGAGCACTATGACAGAAATAACGTGAATAACGTTATGACCGTTCAAATCCTTGCGAGCGTCAAAACATCATGCTCGTTCGGGCTAAGCTTCTGATATGCTCGACAGGGCGACTGCACACGCATACATGACATCCAACGACGACAACGACGACGACAAAGGGTACGTACAATTTTATAAAGCGTCACGAGTGCTTTTCGTGAAAAAATCGGTGGAACCGGTTACACCCGCTCACCTTACGCTCTCGTGCACACGCGCGGCTGGCGTACACAGCCTACTTTACTGTTTACGCGAGAAACACGCGCAGGTGCGTATATATACGTGTGCATATCGTGTGTTCACAATGGCTGAATGGCGCAACATGAATCAATTCATGTATCAGCTGAAGAAATACAGGATACAGACTGACATTTTAAAATTTTGACACGTAAGTCTAAGCGAGTGACATTTTAAAGAGCTTTTGGAATCTCAAATAAACAACATTTTTTTGTCTCATAATTAAAACGTGGAAGAAAAGAATAATTTCAGTCTGAATCAGTATCTAAACTTACTAAAAGTTTATTAGCTGAAGTTTAAATGTAACAATTAATCACTACTAAATCTAATTTTTTTTAAATTTGCTTTGACTTCTTTACAAAATTTGAAATTGACATACATTTTGAGATTCTTTATTTATAGGTATACTGCTTAAAAGAAACTGACACAAAAAGTTGTCACATAGGAATAAGAATTATTTCAAATATAAAATTTACAAGTATAAATTAATAAACTGCACTCTAATACTAAAAATGTAAAAAAAAATTGATCATGTTCTTTCACAAAATCTTAATATAACATTGTTTTTTAGCTTGTTTTAATCAATATGATCTAAATTTGAAAAGAATTGCACTTGATTATATATACATATATAATTAAACTGTGTTTTCACAAATGTGTGTGTTTTTCGTTTAATATGCATTTGATGTATAAGATACAATTGTTAAATAATTTTAATCTGGCATTTCAACATATCTTTTAGATTTTTTTGTAAATTTAATTCAGATTTAAATACAATTCAATGTAAGATTATAAAAATTAACTTATTTCTTGGCGAAATGAGTTTACACGCTCGCTATTTAAATTCGAATTGTCGAGAATTAACTCATCATTTGTACTGTTCGATTGTCAGTGCGTACAAGTTGCAGGGTGCCGACTTGCAGACTACGAGCGTGAGCGCGACGATCAACGGTGTGGAGGCGGTCAGCCATCCAGTTGTGCCGCGACCACCGAGCGGTGTGTACGTATCGTGTTGCATCGTGTTCTCCGCAAATCAGTGGGAATGGAAGAAGAAAAGAGAGAAAGAGAGAAATCTGACCAAACATGTGAGCCTTTTCTCGGCGCGTAAAAACCAGAACGCATCGTGAGAAAGTGGCGGCATTCGAATGGCCAACTAAATCGTGTCTCTTCACTCACACATCTATCAAAATAAATCAAGTGTGGAAATCCGCATTTATACGAATGCATATGTCACACATCGAGGCACGCGACGTGAACACGTGAGTGAATATTCTGTACCCCAAACGTTTGCCGCGAGACGCGATTTGTTTACAGACTGCAGTGGCGCCGCAGCATAGCTTCCTCTTTTCCTTTCTCGATTTTTTTTGCATTCAGGCGGAAAGTTGAGAGTTGCACGAAACGCGAAGCATGATGCAGTGCCTCGCATCGACATTATCGCATCATCAATTTCGGCCTTTTCCGCGATTGATGCTTTATTAATTTTGTGCGCGTCTCTCTCGCGACGATAGCCAACTGATAGTCAACAAGATAGCCAACTGCGTCAAGTTGAAAGTCATCCTGTCATAAGACAAGCGTTCTGTATCACCTGTCGCCGAAGGAACCATACCGGTAAGGCAAAGGAAAATTTTTGTCCGATACGTTGGCTCTTTATCGCGCTCAACGGTCCACCGGCCTGTTTTGAAAAAGGCACGCGCGCCCGGCAGCTTCTTCTCATCCTGCGAAATTACATGCAGCGCGTGTCGCGGCGCGTTGCGGCTCCCGTTCGCCGGGCCCCGTCTAAGTAACAGTACTTCCTTGCGCTCAGTGGAATAAGCCTCTTTCCGTGGAACGGGACCCACCGCGCTCTCTTCCGCGCGCGCGCGCGCGCGCGAAAGCACCAGCTCCGCTCTTCTCTCTCTCTCTCTCTCGGCGTGGCGATCGTCCATCTTACTCGCGCTTCAATTCGGACGCTCGCCATCCCGTGCTATCGCGTCCGAAGCAGTCTGGCCGGTCGGAGACGGGGGAGCCTCGCGAAACCAGTCTTCGCGTACGTACGCACCGGACTCCTCAACCGGAGTGGAGGAGGCCTACGGTGCCTCCCGACGTAAACCAGCACCTTCCGCACCTGCTCGGCGACATACGAGGTTTTTCGGCAGCCGGCCAAAGGAGCATCGAACCATCGTTGAGAGAGACGTGATAGAGAGGTGAGAAGAAGGATTTTGCATCGATCGAATCGACGTTTCGAATCGACGATCTTCGATGTCGCGCGACAAACAGGTGATAAATTGATCGCAGATGTGTCAAGAATCAAGGCGCATTGAACATTGGCGTTATTCGCGTTCGGCGTCACATTCAGAGCTTTTCGAAGCGTCCTCGGGTTCGGAAAAGTTCGCGAAAGTATCCATACGATCGGTGCCAAAGTGCATAACTTTTCAAGTATACAATCGATTCATCGACCATGACATTTAACCAAGTTCTTTGGCTTCTGTGGGAGAGAAGAAAATCTAAGTTATCGTCAAGATAAATCTTTTTGCGTTCAATTAAGCAGTCATCGCGCGAGATTGACTCCCTTAAACAACAATGAAAAGCGTGTAGGTTAGGTTTGAATTGAAAGGAAAAAATTCATAATCTTCATTGAAACGCGCCAATTGTTGCACTATATAAATTTATTATACGTATATTTATTATGTGCAAAGGTGCTAGAGTATCATTTGTTTGAAAATTCAGTGAAAATTTGAAAATTCGATATAAAGCGTATTGATATATCACTTTGCGTACGCGACAGTTAGCGAACGTTGCCGGGCGAATCGAAGGCGAGCAAAGTGCTCGACATTTTATCATCGAAATTTATCGAAGTGGATAGCGGTCTCGTCTGATTTGCGTGGAGCGTAATACTTACGTCGACGTATGCGCAATATCCGAGTCAAATAAACACAGATGTAAACGCAAGTGACGTGCGAAGGCGATTTCGTAGTCGATGTGTAATCAACAGAACGCAGCAAGCATATTGATTTAAAATTTTAAGAATTTTAAGATAATCCAAGAATTTTGAGAAACTTCATAGAACAACGACAGAAGTAAAATATGTAAAAAGCGCGTAAATAAACGCTCTGCAAAATCCGAGATAGAGATAGAGATAGTTTGTGAGACCTTTCGCCGCTCGCGACCCAAGTTTCTCGGTCGTTCGCGAGTCCCACTGATCTAATTCACGTCACTCTTTTGCACCTCGTGATGCTTGGGTGAAGACGTCGATCGTTCATCGACTACATCTATTCGAGTATCAAGGGAAGGATCTCGGAACAGGATGATGCAAACGTATCAGCAATCTTCGCAAACGAAGAAATCTCTTAATTAAATTTTTGTGGGATAATTTATTTTTGCGCTTAGAAAAAAAAAACAGAGAGAAGATACAGAGAAGAGAACGTGCTATAACATCGGCAATATCGATTGTCTTATCGCGTAAGAAATTGAGTGACGCATCGCGAGTGTAGCTTCTTACAGTGTTTTATTTTTGCAGTCGGTGAAATCAATACGGTAATTTTCGTATAAGACATTAATGCGATCTGAATGCGGAAACATTGTGCGTCTATTCTTTTACATTTCGCGGATAGTCTCGTATTCTTGAGGTAACGCCGTCCAATTGATTCGGTTGTGACAAAGTGAATACGTTCGCGATATGAACTTTTCTCAGTGTTTTGATTTCGCGGCCAAGCATTGTGTAACCGATAGGTAGGATAGCAGTAAAGAGCGAGACAAGGAGGCGAAGGAGAAGCGCACGAAAGAAAGAAGATATCATTTGGAGCAAGAAGATACGAAGTTTATCGAAGATGAAGACCACACAGCGAGCTTTAAGGTGAGTCTACGTAAAAAAATACCAACAAGAATATTCCGCGATTGGTTTTCCGTATTCATGCTGCTTAATGATAACAGTACACACCGGCTATTTGTAACGAAGGCCCCGTTGTTCTGCCGCCTTAATGAACCGCACGTGCTGTTAAAAATATACAAGAATCAACTCGCAATTAGATGCCGCTCTTGCGAGCGAACGCGTGCTGATTTTTCTTACAACACGCTATCTCAAGCGATAAATTTTTTTCTCGCTTGTAATATCTAAAGTTTTTTATTGTGGTTAAAATGATTAGATTTTTAAGTTGCAAAAAAACGATTTTAGATTTTCTTTCGTCTGAAACAAATTTAGCGAGAGATATAGAGTATAAATATATTACAAATGCAAATATTATACATAAAATTATTTAACTAAAATGGAAAAGAATAAATATTTAAATTTTATATAATGTTATGAACAAACTGGCACTTCTAGGTTAAAAACATTTCCTCGTTAATTAATAGTTTTGAATAATTTATCACAAGTGTCAAATGGCACTTCTTTTATGTTAGACTCTGTTAATTCTGGAATTTCCTCATCATATGACTTGAAATCTAATTAGATAAGACTAATAATTAACAGATCTAAGAAAATTTACCAATATTGCATGCACGCCAATCTTAGACGCGTAATATAGTATAATAATGAGCAGCGCGCCCCGAGAAAGTCTCATTTTGATAATTATTTATTTTCGTTAAAACAAACTAGCCACGTCACGGTAATTGGCCGCCAATCAAAGTAATTGCACGCTGTTATATCGCTACAGTATAACACTCGCGAATGCAATGCCTATGGGGCTCAAGCATTATTCTTTGTTGCCGTATGTAGAATTTGACGCTTCTCTTATTGCGTAAGTTAATTTAAACACATTTAAAACGATTGATCGATCGTTCCACGGTTGCTTTTGATCATTTTTTTTTTATTCCGGACGTTTATTTCGCCGTATATCTCACCGGGCAGTTATGTCACTCATTCTTTTCTCTCTCTCTCTCTCTCTCTCTCTCTCTCTATAGAGATGATACTATCGTGGAGAGATATAAACGTCGATCGTTCACGAGGGAAATATTGGTGGCGATATAGAAGTCGGGATAGCTTAATACCTTAGATGCGTGAACGATGATAACTCTCTGTATCTCTGCATCTTTGCTTTTGCAAGAGAGACTCGTGATATATTTTATTACAATAATAAAATACGCAACGACTGCAGGAAACATGGGTAATAAAAGCTTTTTCTATTTTCGTTTTATTCTTGTTCTTGTCGCTTCAAATGCTAATTGCCAAAATGCCTTTCAGGAACTCTAGAACCATTCTTTAGAAGCACCACCTCTATTAATTATATCCAAGTTCTGAAAATCAGTTGTTCGCTTCACAAAGATTAATATTCTGCTGACAGAGACGGACAGATCTCATTACGAAAGAATACTTTTAGCGAAAGCCCCGCCTTGTAATTACGTGCAAATCCATTGATTCGTTTACAACTCGCGGCGATGTTATTAGTAAATATATGAGCTACCGTCGCAATCCCAAGGCTATTATTAAATGTCATGTCAGCGAAATTCGATGCGGATCGGAAGGATTCGAATCGAATATAAATTCAGTAAGCTCAGATTTCAATGCTATAAATATTGAAAATTATCTTTGTGATTAGTGAAATTGGAAATATAATGCAATTGACGTTAGATACATTTACTACACCTTGTATAAGCGTCGAAAATTGAACTCACCAATATGGAATATGGTTCTGCAATATCGAGAAATTAGCGAATATTACTTGATCGACTTATTACATGATTTTGATAAAAGTATCGAATCCTAAGACTACAAACTATATAATACAAATGAAACAACATTACTCTGCATTATTATTATTGATTCTCTAATATTTGAGTATTGTACTGCTAGTTTACATGAATTTTTAGGCAATTTATCTATCGGCGCAAACTCCGAGACCCAATTTGATTTAGATTTCTGATAAGATTCGCGAGATACGACTGAAAAGTAGCGATTGAGCCTAATCGGACCGCGAACTCGGATACGATACGGCAAACAGCGCTGCGGGCGGCGGGTATATATGTAAATGTCACGTTTCCAGCTCCGCTGTTGGCGGCTTTGCATCGAAAATGTCAGGTGGCGAATGACGACTCGACTCCGGCTCGGCTCGGCTCGATTGTCCTCGTTTGACTCGCGGCTGTAACATGCGGTACACCTGCGCGGCAAATTGAAATGCTAATTTGAAAGATGGTGTATGGGCGCACCGACTAACCGTCTCTAGCTTCCTCCTGCCGAACAAATTCTACTTTGTCTTTTTTTTTTTAATAAAAACAAAGTGGCCATTGGCGCGAGTGAGAATTTCGACGTGCTTCGATAAGCCGTGGTAGTTACGATCCATTGTTAATACTGCGAAAGCCGCATGGGTTTGCATCGATTACGATTGTTGGAAAGCCGGTGTATGCATTTAAAAAAAAAACCGATATCACCCATTGTTATTGTTTTCCTGGCAATTTTGTTCGCAACTGATACTCTGAGCAATGCTTTTGTACAAAATGGAATAGTTGAAGAAATCTCGTTTATACATTTGTGAAGTATTTTATAGAGATGTCTCTTTTTTCCAAACATAGCATTCTAAAAAAGTAATTCCATATGTTGCCTTTAGATTTTAGAGCGTAAAAATAAATTAGAAACAATTTAATTAAGTCTTTAATGGAACATTTGGTATTATTTTTACAGTTGATTAGGATGTAAAAATTGGCATTATTTGTAATAATTTCATTATTGAATCAATGACGTATAGTTAGCTAAAACTAAAATTGTACACATTTCACGTCTCCGAATTGTTATTTATGTTATTTATTAAAGTGATATTAAAAGTTATTGAATTACTTAAGAATGACTATGAGAAAAGAATAAGAAGAAAAGATTTATTTTTTTTTATAAATTATCTATTTTTTATATGATACAATATCTTCAATTTGATATAAATACATTATGAAATTGAAAAGGGACGCTATACAATAATCAACGAGCAATGATTGCGGTTTTTTATTTTGAATTGGAAAGCGATATTTCAGCGGCTAATCCGAACGCAAAATCGATTCGTCACTAAGAAATAGAAAGTAAGAAAAATTTTGAACAAGAATGACAGCCATCTCAATGATCATTCAACGGCGCTGAAAAAGCATCGTCGAAAAGCGCTGACGAATCTTCTTAATTGTGCCGTGGAAAAAAATCTGATTTCTATTTCTATTCGTGCACGGCGGAGTCAGGTTTCACAGAACTTTCCAGTATATCGCAATTTTTTCTCAAGACAATAAAGTCAATTTCGAAGAATCCGATATCGCTTCCGTGTTTGATGTTCCTCGTGACAGGTGCGCCAGTTATCGTATTTTGATGAAGAATACATTGATTAATGCTGATTCTACTTTTTATCTTTATATAGAACATTGAAATCCAGGGATGAACCATTGACTAAAAATTGAGAATTCTTGCTAATATATAATAATAGATATTTTGTATGCAGAATATGACAACATTCTTCTCTTAAAATCAAAGAATTTATCAGGTAACCAACAGAGTTCATGTGGCTTTTCATAAAGTTTATTATCAGCAAAATTGCATGAACTTTGCAGGTTATCTGATAGAATCACATTATTTTGCATCAGCTGATGATGTCGATAACTTTTACGAGTAGGTTTTTTATACTAGCAGCACTCTTTGACATTATCATATATAAAATACATGCTTCCTTTTTTTATGCTTCACTTTTTTTAGAGTAGAGATTTGCGTTTTTTGCTACACGAGTATTTTCTCAAGCACGCACGAGATAACATTCCTCATTGCTCGTTAAAATATGGATACTACATATTTACTATATGAATAATTAGTTTATTGTACATATGAAATAATAAGAATACAGTTAACAACATGATAATTGCCTTTATTCGAATTGAATATGATATTTGGCTACACCACAACAATTAATCAAACAAATTTATCATTTCACTTATTAATATTCATATACCATTAATTAATTTTATGCGTCACGCGGAGATATTATTTTATCCGTTGATAGAGAAATAAATACAGCATAATGTAATAGTGATCATTATAATAAACCGATATAAACTCTGTTTACTAAAATTATCGGAAAATGAGACCCATGCGAAAACCGAGTTTGAAGTTAAACCAAGTTGAAAGTTAAACAAGTAATTGTAAATATTAGTACATGCTGCATTTGTGCATGCAAAGGACCTCGCACGATTCTTATGAGAAAACGGATCTTGTGACAAAGACTTTCAAAAGCCTGTAACTCAAAAACTGTCTGTTGGAAAGTTTTGTGCTCATTGAGTTTTTTGATCAGAGATAAGAACTAGAACACAAAACTGTAATCATATCACAAATTCAGACAATTTGACCGGAAAAGTTTTCCTTCAAGAATCGTGCTGGGTCTTTTATATTCAAATTTAATGTGCTAACCTGGTAACATATTAATTATTATACGAATTAATCGATCGAATACATTTTGTCATCGATTATATAATTTTATTCTTCGCGTGTTTCGCATAAGATTGCATCGATTCTCTCGCCAGGAGCCTTTAACGAAAGGAAACGGTAACGCTCAATTAAGCAGTAGTCTTTAATTAACGCGGGAATCTGTAGGCTATTGTGGGATCGATTGCAAGATATGGTACGTGACGGTAACTTTCTTTTCTTCTTTCGAGAAAATAAAGCCTCCTAGAGAAGTTCTCGCGACGACAGCTTCTTCGCTTCTGTCTTTCGTGCTCGCACACGCAAACGAGCAATCTAATTAAATCATTTCAATTAGGATTAGTCGGCTATTGTGCTCCTTCAGAAATCGAGAAAAATTTTCCTTCGAGTTCCGAGTTGAGAAAACGCTCTATAATTAATTAACAGAAAGCTGGCATCTTCGCTACCGAGACTGCACGCGAGATGTGCAATGTTTTTTGCTGTAAACTTGTCGCAATTAAATTTTGAAATCAATATTGCTTCAATAATTGCAGACTTTTTGCTCTATGTACGCGGTATAATTCTCGTTAGATCTCTGAATGCTCGTCGAGAGTAAAAATGCATACAAATTTGTTGTGTATTTTTGTGTATACGCCGATTAAAATGACGGGCGATTGCCGGAACGTATTATTTACCGCAAGTATTTGCGACTAACGACGTTGAGTCAATCGCTATACACCGAAACCGGTATAATCTGAGTACACGTTTCGATGCCATAGACACGAACGCGCGGTATTTTCCATTAAATGTAGCATGTTAAAGATTTGGCTCATCGAAATCTCAAATTGATTAAAACACAGTTGTTGCGCTCGTGTCCGTACGTGACGACCTTCGCGTGGCCTCCAAACATCGTCCAGCTCGCTGGTTTTGAGTGCCAGATTACTCTGCATCAAATGAATAAATAAATTTGTACAACACTACGCAAAACTTCTCCCAAAATTACAATATTATTGTAGTTTTGAACGATTATAGAAATTTTGTTAATAGAAGAAAAATATAATAAACACTTTATTGTTGAAATGCTGTTATCTTTCTCTCATAGGTAATATTTTTATTTAACTTGCGCAAAAAAACTTTATCTCTCATAGGACAGCGTATGTATCAAGCGTACAAAGTCCGATTGAAAAAAGAAATGCCAGTGTTTGCTAGACTTCGCATCGAACTCGCGGCGATATCAGCAGGATGTAATATAGGTGCGCAAAAACACGTGCACGCGCGATAACATTGTTTTCACGTTACATTTAAAGCCACATGGTCTTATAATGTTTATCCGTGGACGAATTAGTACTTGAGTCACGAATGACTCACGTACTTTTCAACACGGTATCTCTTGGCAAAAAAAATTACACACAACGAGTTTCGCGTTTGCATAAAATCTACAACGATTTATGGCGCAATGTTTTTAAAACGTTCGCGTTGCTATATGATAACTTTTTTTGCTTCCTTATCTTCTTTGAGCATGTTACGATAATGCGAGTTTTGCTGCTGCACGATGATTTCGAATTTTGATGTCTAATTGAGTTAAAAAAAGGACCGTCTTTAAAGTTTAGATGCTTAGAGCATTATTCGTTAATAAAATAAAATATGTCGGCTATAAAAATTTATTTTATCGTACTTTTAAGGAGACTCTACAAAAGTATCACTTATAATATAAATTATGTAATTTAATGTTTGAACGTGGGTTATTAAAACTCTATTTCTCTTATCTTCTCATATTTTATTTCGGACGCGCAGATGGCAACATTTTCTTTATTTTTCCGGAGGGTGTTGATAAATAATGAACAGTACAAAAGAGTCGATATTTCGTTGAGTGGTTGGACACGGATAAAATAATAGCAAAAAGTTGAGAGCTATGAAAAAATTTATGAAATCCAGTTTATGAAACATTTTCAGCGCACATTACATTCAAGTAAATTTATAATTTTCAGCATTTGATATTTGATATTCAATACTCAAAGCAAATACTTATTGAAATAAACTGATAATGGAAACAATTATTAACTTATATTCTTAAAACTTTAATTAGAGCTAAATTTGTTAAACTGATTAAATGAATTTATAACTAATTCCACTGGTTTCAAGTATTTGAATAAATTGAGCATTTTATACATAAATTTTCTCCAAGATAGAATTTAGATTTTATAATAATTATTATTATAAATGCTAAATTGCCATTAATAGTGGCAACACAAGTTCTGATGCAAAATTGCTACGACCAGAGGAAAGATGTATCATATGTCTGTGTTTCATAGACTATGAGAAGGCCTTTGACAGAGTGCAACATCACAGGCTTATGGAGGTTCTCAGAAAAACTGATATAGATACAAAAGACATCCAATGTATTGAAAGCTTATATTGGAATCAAAAGGCACAAATCAAGGTTGACTGACAGGAAACCAACGCAGTCAAATCTGCAGAGGCGTTCGACAGGGATGTGTTCTCTCACCCCTTCTCTTCAACCTATACTCTGAGATTATTTTCCAAGAGGCGCTCGGGGACATTGAGAAGGAGATCAATGGATGGTCAATGGAGAATGGCTGAATAATATTCGATACGCAGACGACACAATGTTGATTGCAGACAACATGGATGATTTGGAACAAATCTTCTTAACATGGACAGCGCAGTAAAGACATGGGACTAAACATCAATACTAAGAAGACAAAATTTATTGTTACCCGAGAACCGGACATATTCAGAAACGTCAGCCTAACACTAGAGGACAGACCGATAGAGCGAGTAAGCAAGATCAAGTATCTAGGAACGTGGCTGTGTGAAGATTGGACGTCGGAAACAGAAAATGCCGAATAGAGACGGCTTGCAGGGCACGAAATTTAAAAAAGTCCTCACCAATACGGACTTCGATCTAAATTTGAGAATTAAATTCATTAGGTGTTATGTACGGTCGGTGCTTCTGTACGGAGTGGAGGGGTGGTCACTGAAAGTTTCCGAAATAAATAGACTGGAAGCCTTTGAAATGTGGGTTTATCGCAGGATCCTTAAGATACCGTACACGGTGAGGACCACCAATGGAGATGTCTTGAGACGAATGGGCAAAGATCGCGAGGTACTGACTACGATAAAGAGGAGGAAAACGGCATATCTGGGGCACATCATGCGCAATGCAAAATACGAACTATTACAAAGAATCATACAGGGAAAAATCGAGGGAAGGAGAGGAATAGGACGTAAGAAGCTATCTTGGCTCCGTAATATAAGGCAGTAGACAGGATTGCATACAGTGAAAGAACATATGGCAGGGAACGGAGAGAGGATGCAAAGTGTGATTGCAAACATCCATTAATGGATAAGCATGCGAAGAAGAAGAATAATTATTATTATAATTATTATGTCTCTAGTAGACGAATTAATTTTCTATATAAAAATATTAATAATTTTTGCACTAACATCCAGCGATGGCTCGAGATGCCTTTTAATTTTATAATTATTAATTTATTTGTTATTGTGTGTGTGTGATGTAATATGTAATTAAATACACATGCATTGCAAAAGCATTTTTCTAGTAGAACAAACTCGTACGTTGTGTGATACTTCCGAGTAGCGCATATCTCTTTTGTCGTTTCACGCCACAACGCCATAAAACAATCGATCATTCGATAGTTCCGGATCGCCTTGTATAACTCTGCGCATGCAATGATACGTGCTCGAATGATACAGCTATCTCTGATTCGGAATGAAACAATGCATATTGAAATGGCATAATTGTGTATTGAGGTTACAGAATGATATAAATATCGAAGACATTTTTCTTTCACATATTTTTTTTTATTTCTCTTATTTTTGTCTTTTTGATATTTACGCTTTGTATTTTTATTCCACGCATTATTATATTGTAATTCTGCACAAATAAGATTTGATAATTGCTTGCTACGCGCGTATTGAATTTCACTAAACACTACATTAAGCTAATACCGTCGTTCGGGAGCAAAGTATAACGTACTCGATTTTGATCTTTCAAATGCATGACGTTGTGATCCACGCAACACCTTATATTGCACCGGGCTTGCATAGACGCAAGAAGTACGCAAGTACAGAATGATCCCACGGCCCCACAAACTGCTGAAAGAACTGGCCTTGGTCATTTTTGTATAGTGTACACAATGCAAATAACAGGATGACACGTTGAAAGTAACTAAAGATAACGTCCAAATTAATTTTCTTAATTTTTTCATAGAAATAAATAAATATATCATAACCATTATAGTTTGAAATCTCAAAACTAAGTTTATTTTTACGACTTTGGAAAACTAGATTTTGCTATGTATATTTCTAAAATATAGGACTGTCTTTGAACAAAAGCATTGATTGTGCATTTAAAAATAGCTTCATATTGCATGTTGCACAGAGAGACAGGATATAGTTATGTAGGAATTGCTGGCCTGTCGCGATTCGAGATGTGCTTACTTGCGTCATATCGAGTGAATCTTTCAATTGCTTCAAATTGCATAAATTTTTCGTAAAATGCTCTCTGCAGCGTGTGGAATGCATCTAGCAAATTTTATCTTTTTTTGACAAAATAGAGTTTTACACAAGGCCGGCCCAAAGCTCCACGGCGCTCGTGTGCAACATTCGAACTGCCGCCCCTTTCAACATTAGGGATGGACAAAAAAAAAGGCAGAATGCCAGCCTCAAAGGCCCTTTTGTTTAAAATGTATTAAAAAGACAGTAATCTCTTTCATGATTACAATTTACTACCGCTTTAGTGGCACGAAGACGTCGGAACAAAGGGGGCGCCGGCGCCCTCTCGAAGCATCTTTGGCGCGCTCTCCCCCCTCTTTTAGTGCCCTGTGCAAAGGAATAGCTCGCCTCCTCCTCCTCTTTTCTTGAGCCGGCCCTGGTTTCACATAATCTGCATATCGGATGTCTTATCCGGCACGTGCGAAAAAGTTCAACTATGGCACGCGTATACTTACACTTGCGACTTTACGTACTATACTCTCACTTTATTTCAGAGAATCGCGTACGTGCCGGAAACTACGTATATCAGTGTCGCAATTCCGGCACGGATCGATGCATCGATACGAACATCCGTAACGTTATACGAGGCACGCATAAAAAGAAGTAACTGTTTTATTGTGGAATTTTATATTGAAAATAACTTTCGGCTGATTCATTTTTCCGTAGAATCTTCAAATACACCTATAATGAGGCAAAATAATTATTTTATGAATTTTGTTAAAAGAAATTTATTACAAAATTAAGCAGTAAAAAAGAGATGAAGTAATGATAAGTAAGGCCATTTATAAAAGAATAGCTCCATAATAATAATTACATTATTAAAGTTTAAAGCTTTTATACATTTTTAAAGTTATCAATCATAGTAATTAAGGATTGTAGCTAATTACAGATTGTAGCTGATAACTTTCCTATATATATATACTTTGCATTTTATTTTTAATTAAGTTACGTTTAATAACAACGTTACGTCGCGCGTATCGTTGTTAAACGTACGCTATCAATTATGTGCTAAAGATAAACATAAAGGAAACTATATAAAGCAGAATTCTAAAATTAATTGTTGCTTTTTCTATTCAGCACAACCAATATGCTTACAACAAGACAGAATAATGGTTAATTTTGATCCTCGTAGAAACGAGAGCAAGTGTAGTATTTCAAATTTCATTCTTTTCTGTATAGAGAAGGCCACTTCAACGAAATAATGTGATATTCGAAACAAGTTTTTAAACATGTAAAAATTTTTTACATACCTATACAGTAACTTAAAAGAATGCTTTCGATACATTGACGCCGCACACGCATCTCTCTTTTATGCCTTCAATTCTCTGCATTCAACGCACGATGTAACGCGATCGCGTGTCACTTCGCCTGCCAGTTTTATTCCCGTATAAACGAAATAGCGCGATGCATTTTGCGCGACATTGCAAATCCGGGCGCGATCGTCTCGCTGAAGTGCATTCTTATTTCCCATGAGAGAGGCAGCCGGCACGAAACGAAACGAAATCCCGTTGGGTTTCTCATCGAAAAGTTTCGAAGCGCGTTGCACGGCAGAAATCCGAAACCGCCGATCGATTTACCGCTCGTTTCGATGCGTTGTTTAGAGTTTCCAACGTCGGTCGTAATTACCGTCGAGATTGCGCAACCGGAGAGAGGCAATTTCTTCCTCAAACCCATATTAAACCCTTTTGTTCGAACTGTCAGGACTGTGCGCGATAACCGTCTTAGAATATTTGGATGCTACACTGTTTGACATTCTCTAATGTAATTAACATGATGCTAGTATAATTTTTTGTTTAAAAAAAAAAAGCAAAAATTAGACGCCACATGCCAAAAATGCGTACGATCACTGCGTCGAATTTGCAAAAATTTGTAAAAGAGATTTTATTTACTATTGCTAAGTTAACGCGATCGTGGAACATGACGAAGATCTGTGGTCTTGCTACAGTATTAATCGCGGCCATGAATTTCTCTCGCCGAAGTTAACGACGGTGGTACTGGGAGCTAATTGGAATCCGAAAAGCGTCATGCTGCGTCAAAGGCACGCAACTTTGCGAGAGCGTTAACGCAAAATCGCGCTAGCGGGATACTCTTGGATTCGCTCGCACGCGAATCAGCGCGGACGAGGCCTTTCGCCATCAAAATTTTACTCGCCGTAAGCGCAGTTTCGCACGCTTCTTCTCGTGTCTCTGCCGTATCTCTCGCGCGAATAATAATGACGACAACGCGCGTGATCGACGTCCCACTGACCGGCGGAGAGAGAGAGAGAACGGTGGGAAGAAAACGAAAGAATAGAAATCTCCCCCCCGAGGGCACGTGTTGCTTCTCCGCTTTCTACGTCCCTCCCTCTTTTCCTCTATTTCCTTTGCCACCCCGTCGTTTAGAAGAGAGGAATTTTTTATGCGCAGGTCATCTACAATTTAAATATATATATTCTCCATACGTGCGTTCTCGTGTACCCGCGCGAACTTCTTCTTCTCGTACCTTCTCTTCCTCTTCCTCCTCTTTTGCGCGTTGCCTCGTTTATGCGCATGTAAAATCATGATGCAAATTTATTCATGCGTCGTCTATTAGACTGGTGCAAAGGCAATTCCCCGCATAGTTTCTAGCAGCGCGTAAAAAAATATTTTTCTCCATATTGTTGGGAAATCTTGAACTTTGTCCGACCAATACGAGTCGTTTGTGTTGCTTCCGATAAGTTGCTGCTTATCAGTAAGATGAGTAACCGTATGTTTCGAATGAAGATTTAAACAATGTTGGAAAGAATTATCTTTTCAAGGTAAATAATTATTGTGAAATTGTATGTATTTATTTCGGACGGATTATCTTTACTTTATTTTTACGCGGATATAATTTGTGTTGTATGGAAATAGCATGATTGAAACACCGAGATTGACTTCCAGTCGCACAATGTGTGACTGCCTGAAAAAAAGAGGAATAAGGTCGTACGAATGTACTGAGTTTCACGTTCGGTTAACGTTCGATCGATCACTGCGTTTCTAGGAAAATAACACTCTCCATGGCTGTCAGCAGAAATGATAAGTCGACCAGCTGAACATGAATTGCGCGCGTAGATACACAGTGAATATGTTTAAAATCTGATAAATTCTTAACTGCCATGACGCGGCGCACGAAAATAGATTCTATAATTGACCAAGCTTTCAGATTGAAGTAAATATCATTATAATAAAATTATAAGTAAAATATTTTATAAATGAAAATTATGAACCGTTATATTCGTGATAAGTCATAAAATTTACATGATTAATTATTTTGTAATACTACATTGTGCGCGCGCGCGCGGGTGTGTGTGTGTGTGTGTGTGTGTGTGTGTTTGTGCGCATTAACCTTCTCGATACGGAAAAAAATGAAGCTTGTTATTGAGACATATACATAAATGGAGTATTTAAAAGCAAATTTATAATTTGTCACGATTTTGCACGAAAAGTTTACGACTGCTGCCGTCGCTTTTGCACGCCATTCCGTTATCGCCGAAGAAATCTCGTAACCTGCGCGATTGCACATTAAAATTCGCCGAGCATTAAGGACGTCACGTCGCGAAATACTCTTCTCATTACCCGTATATACGAAACTTGTCTTCTGTATAGTCTTCGACGGCTCGTATTTCGAGAAAGCAACAGGAGCAAGAGGATCCCGTTGTTGCTGGTCGACGGAGTCGAAGGTCAATCTTAATGAGGACCCGTGGCTGTAGTGCACGTAAAAGTGATATACAACCAAGAGAGGAATTGCTTTTAATTGCACTTCGGCGGCGGTCGCCGCGCCGTCTTCTTCTATTTCTTCGGACTTTATTTTCAATCTCTTCCTCCGCTCTGCCCGCGTCGCGCCAATTAAACTCTCATCGAAGTTCATTCCTGAAGAGAAAGAATTATTTTCCGCATTTGTATACAGGATATGCCCTTTGCTACACGTTACATGATAGATTTCGCGGCAAGCTGTCACTTCTCGATTGTATTTCTTTTCGAATATTAATCCTTATTAGACTTCAAGTATGACAATTTTGATAAGATAAATTTGATTTCCGATTAACTGCGTAAGTAATAGTTTCATTGCTTATTGACATCAGATAATCATTGATAATCATTGATAAGTATCGATAGTCGCAATCAGTTAAGTTCAGACATTCTACATCCATTCCTCCTGTCGAGTATTTTATAATCTGTATTGACTTTCTTCTTGAATATTTCATCCGAAAGAGCGTGTATATCTTTTTTCATCGACGTAAATTGAAGTTGCAATAGTCATTCATTATTACACACACACTGGAATTCATTGCCTTCCGTTCTTTTCTCTGCGAGCTTCACTTTTTTTTTCGATTCCGCATTTATATGTGAGTTAGCTTCACAAATTTCGTATTGATCGACACAATATTTGTGTTCCGCTTATTTGTTTATTGAAATACATGCAAATAAATTTTGCATTTATTTAACCTTCGTTCTACAAACAGATTGCACAAAATGCCGATAATAGAAGAGAATTAAACGCTTGTGACATGTGTGTGTGTGTGTGTGTGTGTGTGTGTGCGTGTGTGTGTGTGTGTGTGTGTGTTGAAACTTTTCGATCGATCTTTTCTCTTTAACAAAATGTCATGTTGCAAAATATACTCTTTACATTGTTCGATAACGCAATAGAGACGCATTTACCACACGATCTTCCGCTTCCTTCTAGTTACAACAGAGTCTCTGCGCGAGTCGTGCATTTTTTCATTTCTTCTTGTGCCCCCTTTGCTTTTTTCCCGGTTCAAATCGACGGGACACGAGCGTGTCAATCGATTATCGTACTCGCAACGGTGACTATGCAGGTGTCGTGATTGATCAAAGCATCAGGTGAGTAAGAAGTTTGTAACAAGCAGCGCTGTGTTGCACCCTTGTGGCGGAATATTTTTATGTTATTGCGTTTGATTGCTTGTCGATGGACATGTCAGACTCTTTTTGTAGCGGAATCACCCTTTAAGATTTCATAGAAATCGAAAAAACAAACGAGCCCTTCAATAAACGTACTTTACAACGAGCTCTTATTTCACGCATTTTTCTGCTTCCCTTTATCGTTTAATAATGCCATTTTAGAAGCATTATGATATAACGTTACGCGCGTTATTTTACATTCAGCGGCAAAAAATTTACGTAACGCGATGTCACTTGCTGAGTTTCTAGAATAACAGAGTTATATAAAATAAAATATGGAAATAAGGCAGAAGATTGAGTTTTTATAAACTTTATACAAGTCAAATGTATCAATTTATATTTCATTAGTTAATAAAAAATATTTATTAAAGGTATATATCGATATTTAAAATTCAGTCAATTTAAGATATTGAAAGTATTAATATTGTGTTAGATAAATCAGAAATGTTAGTTAAATAAACGTTAATTAAATATTATTAAGATTAAAAATGTATTGCGAAGAGAGAAAAATGTCTCGTTGATATATCGATCTTCGGCATATTTGATACAATTTTATAGCGAAAGTAGAAATTTGCATGAAAGAGAAAGAGAACGCGCTCGTATATCTGGAAAACTTCCATTTACCTTGCGGATAGAAAACTCCGGCAAACACAATGGCGATGCTTCGTTCTATCGTGAGAAGCACAGCGATGAACCGCAGCAAACAAAAGGGAAAAGCGGAAGAAGAGGTTGATGAAAGGGATGTAGAGGAAATATTGGTGGCTATTGGGTTTCGAGAGGAAGAGCGGAAAATTTCAATGACCTAGAATATGTATGTGGATGAAATGATGAAACGAAATGGCAAAGCTAAAACACTATTCGTCAGAGCGATATTCCTTCAATAATATTCGCACGCAATTGTCAGTTCTGGCAGTTGAAGGAAAAATAATAAAATTCCCTTCAGACATATATTTTTTAAATTTATTCCCGATGTGCGGCAATAAGGAGCTTAACGTTTGCCTAAGGAAAAATTCTCGAATTTCACTCCCGATATTTGCACGATTCGAGAATCGGGAGGGTAGATGCGCCGTCGAAGTATGGAAGTCGAAGAAGGAAGTAGAAAAGCGACGCGGACTCGGTACCCAAGAGACCAGCACGTCGGAGGAAAGTTTTGAGTAGCAGTAAGATGTTATGCATTAAGAATTTTTCTACGCCGTTGGGGGGAAGAAAAAGATAGATGGACGAGCTGGCGCGCGATATCCAGGAGAGAAAAACCGTTTCCCGAAGCTGTCGCGGATATTTACAACGATAGCACCTTGAGACTCTCGAGAAGACAGTTCGTATTCTTATAAACAATTATTACAGCGACGAAGGTAATTTGCGATCTCGGGCGGATCACGATGAAGGCTAAGTGCGCTTTAAGTACGCTTCTTTACGTCCGGTGACGTTCCACGCGACCCTTTCCCTGCTACTTCGAGCGTATCTCCTTCCCCCGTTTTTTTTAATATCGAGCGCGGCAACCTACTAACAAACATATCGTTGGAAGAAACGGGCTGCTTAAGTCGGACGGAGGAGGGATATGTGGAGGAAAGTAAAGAAAACTGCGGGGCAAAAGGAGAAGAACGACTGCTGAACGACGGAGAAGAAAAGGAGGAAGAGGAGGACAACGACGAAGCGAAGCATCGCGCAGCTAGTAAGTTATAGTAATGGTGAACCGCGTTGGTGAGTTATATCAGAATGATGAGACGCGAGAAGCGAGAAAGACGAAGCACACGCGTGTTCAAAAGAGAGAGAGAGAGAGAGGGAGAAAAAGGAAAGAAAGGATCGCAGGGGATGGATGGTGCACGAAGAAGAAACCGGACTCCGCAAATAGACGAAGTCGATGAAGAAGGGGCAGTACCAACCGCCAGAGAAGAAGAGGCGGAAAATGACGTAGGGGGAGGTTCGATTGGCAGGTCAAAGTGATGCTGCGGTGCCGCGGACGCGGATCGGCGGGATGTGTGCGAGAGAGGAGCGCGAAGAGAGAGGAATTCTCGTAACGATGCTGAAGACGATAGACGTGGAAGGAAGGGCGAGAGTAACGCCGTCTCACGGAATATCTTTATTCGCAGAACATAAAGCGGCGTTCCTGTTAACCAATCTGCTCGCCTGCGAGTGTCGCGCCGACACTGTACATATTATTGCGTAAAAAAATGATTTTTCTCCGCACACAGCGACCCCATCTCGTGGAGTGAAGAAATAGTTATCCGAAGGTGTACACGTAATCTTTTTCCTTATAACAGGATTAAATTTTAACTTATTTTTACTTTTTAATAATGAGAAAACTTGATAAGAAACCTGCACAAACTTGTCGCGAACTTAACCGGAAGGTTATTAGTCGCTCGGTTTTTCACGTATCTTCGAAATACATTTTTCTTTTATGTTCAGTTCCTAACGAGAAAAAATGCAGAAGTTTTTTTGAGTTTTTACATTACCAGCAGAATTAACATCATCGGGTGGAAATATTGTTCATTTCATTACACTTGCATTAATAAAACAGAATAAATGTTAGGTAGTGTGTAATTATCATTATTAAGGCAGGCACGGCTTATCTCTTCAAAACAGCTCGGTTCAATTGTTTCGTTTGTTTAATGAAACAAAAGACATTTAATGGAAAATATAGTTGGGGTTGGAAAAGCATGCGGAATAATTAATTAACATTTGCTGTCTAAAAATTAATTAGCATCTTCTGTTATATATATATTTTATAGATGTACACAGATTTTTATATAAAGACTTCAAACAAATACAAATGAAAAGAAAATTACATTTTCAGAACGAGGCATGTTAATCTAACAATGAGTATATGTCAATAAAAGGGCAGGATAGAAAAAGATATCGTAATATTTGATCCGCCCGAGATTTTTTTCCAATGAAGTCCTTTGTGTGTTCTATTGTATTGGAAGCACATAATAGAGGTTCTTTCACTTCTCTAAATAAAAGTGTAAAAGTTATCCTTGTCGTCTTTGCATTATCGGTAGATGATTCTTCTTTCTCAATAAAGCGATATATTTCGCATTTGATATATTTCAGTAGTGAGAACAGAGGTTACTTCGAATTTCCAAGATAATAATAAAATTATTCAGCTTTGGCAACAGTAAGCCGACGCTTTTAATTTACAGAATGCTCCGCGCGAAAGAAAAATTAAAAGGACAGAAGCGAGAAAAGAAACCGCAGCACTATTCTAGTCTCTTGGCTCCCGAATCGTGTATACATCATGCGTTCCAAGTGTATTTACATATAATACTTGACTGAGTCACTGGTAGCTCTGTCTGTCCCGAAATAAGTTAGCCGCATCTCAAAGTCAGCAAATACATTTCCGATGTCTCTTGTATAACAGTGATTCTCAAAGGATATGTCGTGGAATTGCAAATGTTTACGTTACCGCAAGTATTTTATGTATTTCGCAATATTCAAGTTGCGATACATGCGGAATATCACGGAATTATCGATTGTATTGCGACAAATTTCAAAGAAATTAGCGATTATATATAAAACAATACGATATTTATTTTAAACGTTTAACGCCCTATTCGATGTTAAAAAGTTGTGATTAGCAAGAAGCTAAAGTAGCGACTACGACTGTAGCCTTATTATAATACAGAATGTAATTCAACGTGTGAGAAGAAATCAAAGTGGACGAGAGCAATCGTGCGATCGACGCATTAAAATGATAGCGAGAAGTGCATCGGTCGACAGCGAGGTCGCTTTACGAAGCGTGAAAAAGGGCTCTGCGGCACAAAGGGAAAGAGAAAGAAAGAATTAAAGGAGCAGTGAGTGAACAAGTCGCGAAAAGGCCCCCCCCCCCCTGCGACTTCGAAGAACTCATTTGTGAGAATCGTAAAGCGATCGCTGCCTTCTTGCTCCGGCCGGCGGCTAAAGTCAAACAAGAAATTGCATAAAACTACCGCCGGGTCTTCGGCGTAAAAAGGCGGCATATGCGCGAGCGCTTATACCTGTGCGTTTGGAGAATAGCTGAAGAAAGAAAGAGAAAGGAAGAAAGGTCGAGGCAGAGGTTGAGAAAAGAAACGAGAACGATGCGTTTTTAACACGCGCCCTTTGTGCTCGCGCCCGGTTGTTGCACGGTTGCGCAACGATTTTCGAACGAAGCAGAGATCCTTCTGGCGAGGATAAACGCTGCCGCGTTCGTTCGTTCGGTAGCGATAAAAGCGCGAGCGATGGATATTACATACCTGGCGCGCAAAACACATTTATCCTTATTTATTGAAATTTCCTTCTTTATCCGATGCGATGGATCGCACATGTTTTGTTTTCGTTTTCGTGTGACATAAAGTACATGTGTTAAAATTTTAATATATTATAATAGTGATATTGAATAATATTTCCGGCGTATTAAGTAATTTCATATATAAACTGCAAGATTATCTTATAAACTTGTTGCTTAATTGAGCATATATGTAAAATGCATTCACTCTCTTTTGTAGAAAATACACACCGATAATCGTTCGTGCGCGTTTCGATTTCGACAAATTCATTCGCTTTGAGAATTGCTGTTCAGAAATGAACAATTATTACCGGCGGGGGCAAAAATAATAGGAAGTGGCGGGAGATAATTGTCTAGTTGTAAGAAGCGCGTGCCTGTACGTAACGCGATTCGGTATACCTGCGACTAAACCGCGGTAGCGCCGACGCGGAATACGAAGGACGTCGAAATTGGAAAGTAAAAGTTACCGCGAGTCGCGAAGGTAGTCTCTCGCGAACGCGATAGTGAAAGACCGCGGGAAGGAGCATTGATCTGAAAATGGGAGCTAATTGTCGTACTTTCCCGTGTTATCGTCTACGACGGGGCGGAGATAGGAAAAAGTTTCACCGACATTCAGCGGGTCGACGTGAAATGTCGTCAAAGTGGCACGTCGCGCATCCACTTTTAACTCCGTACAATCACGTTTCCAATTCCACGATGCATGACAAAGGAATTATCAGCCAGTCGATTAACTTACTTCTCGAGATGACGAGAAAAATGCTCGAAAATATCTGCCTCTGGTTTTCAAGCGCTCCGACTATTTTATAAAGTAGTTTAGCGATAAAGAACACATTATTTGAAATAAAGTAACTTGTTTATACATGTGCTTTACTGCATGTAAGAATTTAATCAAGGCTAGAGAGATGCCGTATCCTTGTGTTTCCCTTTGAGAAGGTGTCTATTTTTGGTTGTTTAATATTTTATTCGACAGAGTGTAAATCGGGAAAGCGTCTGTACGAAGAGTTCGCGTTCTAATCTGTGATAATTGTTAATTTCTAAAGAGCAATTCAAAGCGGATAAGTTTATTTCGCAATATGCACAAAGATTAATAGTATGCATTTTCTATAAAAGAGAGTGAATGCGTTTTACATCGACCTTTAACGGCTTTCGCCACGCGAAGTGACTCTTGCGATTGATTAGTTTTGAAGATCACTGTAATTAGAAATTATTTACGCGCTCATATGACTTCGTGACCCTTTCAGGAATGAAATACGTTTTCTCAGATTCTAAAAAGAGACATTAAAATATCCGATACCAAATTATTAGGTTGTCGTTTCTAGGACCGTGATTGTTCTAGACGATGTTCAAACATAGCCTTCAGCGTTATATTTCACATTAATCTGTTTTTAAACAAGAATTTTTTGAAAATTGAATAATATTTTAATTTATCGAACAAATGCTATACATATATAAGAAAAATAATTTTATATTTATCTATTCTATTTAGAAATGAATGCACACACAGTTAAATAATATCATCATTTATATTATGATTATTACAATATATACTTTGATTCTGTCTTTCCATCTCTTCTCTGAAATATAATCGTTCGAATCTTCTCTGCGTTTGCGAGATCATCGAGCGCGTTATTTCGCGGGAAACGAATTTTAAAATGTAATTTTAAAACGGCACATCAGCGTGATTACGCCAGTTTCTCGAAAGTTATTTTTAAACGTAATTGTTTCTGCGGGATCGGAGCGAGCAATAAACGGACAGTCTCGGCTCTCCTGCCCCGTCGATTCTCGATTGCAACTCGCTCCGACCTTTATCGTCCTTCGCCTTACGAAATAATCCTGCGCGCGGGAGGATTAATCGCCTCCACCTTCGATCCCTTCTCCTTCTCACGTGTGCGAAGATACATCTCGATGGGCCGGTAAGCGCGCGTAAGCAAGAAAACAAGCGAGTAAGCAAGCGAGTAAGCGAGTACGCACACACATGCACACACGAGAGCGTGTACGTCCGTCTCTTTCACGACGAAGTGCCGTGTCGTGTGGAGAACGTGTTCTAGGTCTAATGTCGATGTAGCGCCGACGAGAGCGCAGAAAAGGAAGGTCGACAAAGAGAAACGAGGAGGAACGAGAACGAAGACGCGTCGTCCAGCTTTCTCGACTCACGCCGCGATTAACCCTCTCGAGACACCAGAGACAATGGCCCATATCCACCTCGTTGCTCGTGTCGCAGTTCTCTATTTACCAGCCTCGGAGCTCTCTCCCGCGATCGCGATACGTCAAACGATGATTATCGATTGCAAGAGCGGTGCCGGATTTAAAGTATTATACAGAATGGCTGAAAATTATTATAGAATACTTTGTATCAATTGCAGGACGTATCGTTTTATCTTGTAATATCGAATGTTAGGTCATTTTTGTTTATTCAATATGTTTTTACGCATTTCAAAGCACGAAATCAAGAATGATAAAATTATACGCGTAAAACGATTTTTCGTTGCGGCGCGAGAGAAAACAATGGAGCGCGGCGCTGCATACGCTGGCTGGCTAATTATGCAAGAAGCCCGATTCAATCTACAAGGTGCTTCTTCTCGCGCGCGGGTAGTGCGATTTTCTTTATTTATTTTAACAAACATGCTCATGCTGGTTTGTTCCACTCGTAGAAATAAGGTCATTCGCGAGACTGAATTCAAACTTGAAATTATTAATATTAGTACTCAAACTCTTGAGCATTCTGAAATGTCCGTATTAATAAAACGGAGGATTGCAATTCTATACAATGCGTTTTTTCCCCGTCACTATTGACCTGAAACGTAATCGGCCGGTTCGATATAGAATTTAAGCGTCGAAGATTATAACGTAAGTTTCGTGATATCGAAATCTCTTCTAAGTGGTTTTGCACTCCGTAATTTTCACATTTTTTTATCAGTTTTCTTCTATTTGTCGAATTGTAAAAGTGAAAGTACGTTCTGAATTTTCTAAAAATACCAAGTAAGAGAATGAAAATTTGTAATAGTATATTTTAGGCTGATTTGCATAAAGATTAAAATGCTTTTACACGAGCTTCTTCTCAGAAAGGGCGCGTCTGGCGCGTTTATCTACTTTCAGCTCGCTTTGGCTAATATTCTAGTTTAATTTTGAAAAATGTATACAAGTACAAGGTGATTGATGCGTCGTGTTACGTTGAAGACTCTATTATATTTGCACACGTGCCCCTGAGAGAGAGAGAGAGAGAGAGAGAGAAAGAGAGAGAGAGACGGTTTTTATACGACGAGCAACTCACGCGGTGTCCTCGCAGTCAAGGGCTTCTCGTTGTCCCTGAAGAAGCCTCATCGTTTCTGCCGATCGATCTGCGTGCCACGGCGTACCCTTCAGGCGAGTTCTCTCGGCCGCATTGAAGTCACCCTTTCAACCTGCTTCGTGAACCTCTTATCTGCACGCCGCGTCCATTAACCTCTGTCCCTCTTCTTCGTTACAAGGAACACGGCCGCGCACAAAAGCACGCACGAAGATAGGAAAAGGGTAATAGTGACTTCACGGCTCTCCGGAGCCCGCTTTAAAACATTATTTCCAACTGCAACTACATTGTTGCATAACAAGATACAAGCTTCGCGTGACCTCACGTTACACAGGTTCAGGCCCGACAGAGATCTTGACTTTGCAGTTTTTCGCTCGCGCGGTGTTCTGGGAAAAGTGTATCTCTGTGTTTCAGTTCTATATATATATATATATTCTGTTTTATGATTTTTTTGGCTTATGCTTCGTCTACACGCTGTCTTTAAGAAACTATCTTTAAAATAGTACGTTGAAGTAAACTGCATTTGAAACGACTATTCAGCTACACGCTGTATTTAAAGATCGATAACTATCGATAGCAATCGATAGTTTGTTTTGTTTCGCGCAATACATAACCTCTAAAAGTATTTTTTTTAGAATTTGAGCCTGTCAAAAATTAATTGTTTCCTAATTCCTAATGAACTACCAATGGATACAAATATATAATATTACGCTACAATTATATAATAAGTGGTTAAAAGATAAAAATAAATCGATATAAATCAGAAATCGATATAAATCGATACTTTCTAATATATGATGTTGAACTGGGATTCCTAACATCTTGAAGACAGTTTCACTTAAAGATAGTTTGACACAGCTATACGCGCAATTTAACATCAGATCTCTTCAACACACTATCTTAAAGACAACGTGTAGACGGGGCATTAGGATGGCCTAAAACTTGGAATAAAATATCCTACATAAATCCTACATAATCGACAGGCTTCAGCAGCGAAAATATTCCGTATTACATTAGCGACGTTAGAATCGATATTTGAATTATTAAGAAACGTGGCGCGGAATAACAATAATTGATATCGTACCTTCCAATTATCTGTATGAAACATCTGTCATTACGTTGCGATCAACTCGAGCGGTATTTTTCGATAATTCAAAATATCAATAAACAACGCGGCGCGGAATAACCGCATTGCGGGCTTAGAATGCATGCGATAATCGACGTACACGATCTTCCCATGTTTACGTTAAACGCGTCGAGCAAGTTTATCCTTCGATGTAGTATCCCTCGGCAACAGCCGCGGATATCGATAGGTTCTATTCTAGTCGTACCACGATGGCTGCGCGATAACATCGAATTTTTATAAATCTGCGACAGGACTCCGGCGGGGGACATGAGTTGTTGTTCGGCCACACTTGACGACCGGTTCTTTTTCCTCAATTACACATCGAGCGGTCATAACGTTAGACAACGCAGGTCCTTATGTCCGATGGCCGAAAGGACCCGCCAGGGGTCGATCGTTAATACATACACGCTCGATCGTTTACACAAAGAGCGCCAAGACTTTCCACGTGCCGAAGATATCCTGGAATGTGTCTCGCTCGTGCCTCTTCGTTCTCATTCTTCTCCGCACGAATCCGAGCATCGCTGTGTCCTTTTCGCGCCGTTACCGACGCTGGATGTCGTCCTTGCATTGAAAAAGCAGGCAAGGCCGTTCAGGACTTATATAGCTCGATCCGACTGACCGCAGTTCGAAGCTCCTGGTTCGAGAATCCTGTCCTTTTTGATCCTGTCTCTCGCTTCTCTCGCTCTCTTTTCCGTGCTTCGACTGGTATTCCCCCCTGCTCCCCCCTTTCTCTCTCTTTCTCTCGCACTCACTTCGGGAGATATTCTGGCTTCATGATTCTCACTGTGTGAGAAAAGCGTGCGTTACTTATCTGCGCGTGTACGAAGGCTCCGAGCTGATATACGAGAGTAGACGCCTAATCTCGGCGAGTGGCTTTGAAAAGAGCAAAGCTGGAATGTGGAATGCAAGGCGAGCTTGCTTTCATATATGAAAATTCGTCGGTATATTTCGAAATGACGAGATACTGAACCCGCGCTGCAAATTCGACCCGTTATAATGTCTACGGCATATAAAAAACATTTATTTGCACTCTAAAACGAAACGGACGTATTGCGTTTTAATATATCTAAGTTTCACTAAAATATAAAAGAATAAAAGCCGTAAGGAAGAAAAGCGTGAAATTGCAGATATAAAAGTCGGCTAAAGCGAAATAAAGTGGAGAAGGGTTCGGTCCAAAATTCATTTACGAAGACAATGACAAACATAAAGCCGCTTCTATCCGGACAATTCAGAGTTTATGTCTGTTATCAATCTTGCGGGCAATCACGGCGAATTTTTTTCCTATAAATAGAAAATTTGCACGGAGAGATTTCCCGCTTCTTGCGCGCGAAATTTCTTTCTTTCGCATTCACTCAGGCGCTTTTCGTTTATTTCTCAATCTTATTCTTCAACAATAGCTTGATTATATTTATTGTTCGTTGAGTTTGGAATTATATCTTTCGGCCTTATTTTTCGATTTTGTGCGCTGATATATGTATATCTGCAGCGAGAATCAACGTTGATAAAAGAAGTATATTTTGAACTAAATCTTATACATCACTTTCGATGCATTTTTTTTTATAAAGATTAAAACTCATGAATTGTAAATTAAAAAAAAACATGGATTTATTAACAAATTTTATCCCGTATAAAACTCGATATTTCAAATGGAAAATCTACACTGTCTACATGAATGAAATACAGTCGGGGCGGTTCAACAGGTTTTCATAGATAATAAAAAATATTGAAGCTAGTAAGAATTAATCTTTGAACAAATCATATTTTTAATATCTGCAAAATGAATCTTTTGGTGCTTTAAAAGAAATATTTTTTTTAATTTGAAATTAATAATTTATTACTCCTGATATATGAGATGGTTTCTTTTCTTAAAAGAGACAGAGAGAGACAGAGAGAGAGAGAGAGAGAGAGATATATATTATATTAAAAAAATGTATGTTATTGCCTTTATGAGGTTGTATAAAATTTCAACTGTTATTATGTAAAACATTAATGCGTAAATCAGGAAAATATTATGAATTTCTGAATATGTTACGCGCCTTGGCGCAACGAAATCGTTGTATAATTCTAAAAATCTTAATACAATGATATTATAATGAAGAAAACATATCAAAACACTCGATTGATAAACTTTTGTTATCGTCGCCAAACATATTTGATTGCGCCGAGGTCACTTTTTCGCAATCAATTTTGATGGCATTGCAAACACGAAAGTATCGCGCGTGTAGATCTGCTTCGAACAATAAAATTTCATGTTTTATCTCCACGTGCCGTGAAAACGGTTCTTTTTCCCAATATCTTTTTCCCAATATTATACTAACTGTATAAATTGTCTTTCTGTTAAAAGAGAAATATAGTTCTCTCAAGAGAGAATACGCAAGAGAATATATTTCTATTATATTATACATAAAAAAATACATATTTTTATCATAACTTGCTTTCTCGTTGAATGATTCATGAATTTATTTGAAAAAGAATTTATAAAAAAGGAGATTAGGATATTCTTTGTTATAAAAATGTATGACATATTTATCGTATGTGAAACGGAATCTAATGGAATTCATGCTTCTTCACATTTTCGTGTAAAACATTTCTGTTAGAATTTATTTAATGAGGAATTATGATAATTGAATTATTAAGAGGTAATTTTACGCCGAATAATTGTAATAAATCTACATTGTCTTTACGATTTGTAGATAAATATATATATATTTGCAAAAATTTTATAAAATTGGTTATTTTTTTTGTGCAAAATGTAATTTTTGTTTTTTGTAAAGTTTTAAATCAATTCGAAATTTACTTTAGAATTTAAATGACCTAAAATGCGTTTCAAATGCATTACGCAACCCATTAAATGTAAAAGAATTAAAGAGCAGAGTAACATATTTAACGTTTATGCCCGCAGCGCTTTGTAACACAGATTCAGAGCGGTCTCGATGTAAACATGTGTTTATCTCTCTATTGCATAGTGATTGCGCACGGCAATACGTGCGCGTCCCACAATGTGTTAAAATTCTTGTGTGTGCGACGCGCTGTCACGTGCAAGCTGCACTATCGTGAAAAACGCGCCGCACGCCCGCGTAAATTGCACGCCGCACGCACAGCCAACGCTAAGACTTGTTAAACGGGTTTCCGAGATTTCGTTTTGCTAAGCGGCACGGGGCCTTATTATTTCGATGTATGTATGTTTGCGCACGCACGTTTTAGACAATCGTCGTGCCGTATCTTTGCCGCGCGAAAATGTATAATTTCACGTGAAATTACGATCTCCCCCTTCTTTTTTCCTCCTTCCCTTGCTTTCCTTTGACGCGCAGCATATTATAGGCGACACGCGAGAGTGTAGAGTTCCGATAAATCTTCTTTACACAGTGTAACGACGAAGGAAGCGAATTTCAAATTATAAAGCGGCGCATAAATTTCAAATTGACGCTCAATGATGTTTTCCGTCGAGCGCCTTCGATATTACGCAAGTATAAAGATTAAAGCGCCCGGGATTTCAATGACTGAAAAACTTTTATGCCAGCATATTTCAGAAAGAAAGAAAAATATTAAAACTTCTGTTCCAAGTTCCTTTCTCTCTCTCTCTCTCTCTCTCTCTCTCTCTCTCTCTCTCTCTCTCTCTGTTGTCACAAATGCTGTGAGAATTTCTTTTCTCCAAAAATCACAAACTGAGAAAATATCTAAAGGAGATTCCTTCTTCCCTTCTTCACTTTCCGGTATAGATCCGCATTTGACTGCAGTGCTCTGCGAGACGCGCGCGTTTCGCTGCATGTTGACGCATGTTTTCAGCATCCTTGTCCCTCCGACGTGTAATCCTCTCTCTTTCGTTGGCACTGCGCTCGAGCGTAAGAGCCACGTCGTCTGCGAACGGGTGTCAAGGGCGGCAGTAGACCAGAAGGTGTCTGCTAGGGTTGGCTCCGCGGGTGCACACACAATCGATATAGCCACTAAAGCTCATGACGCGCCAGCTAACCCGCCGCCCGTCGTTGTCCCCGTCGCTGCCTTCCCGCGGTTCGCCGACGTCGTTTTATATCTGCGCGAAGGGAGGTCAGCCTTTTTTCCTCCCATTTGGCGTGCGCGCGTATCAAGAGACGCTGCGAATATTACTTTCCCATGTGATGATATGTACATTACATTTTTTTTGCTAAAATGGCACTGCCTTTTAATCAGATCTTTTAATTGCACGCGCGCGCACGCGCGCACACATGTGTCTAGCGATTTGTTAATTGTTTTATATGTTATTAACAAGAATTTACTTTCTATCTCGTAAATTCTATTTGATCTATGCTTCTCAGCGGAAGGCAGGAACTTTAGACCGAAAGGAAGGAAAATTACAAACTTAAAATTGAAAAAATTTATTTTTTAATATACTGAGCATGCAAGCGCGCGCAACACGTGCGCCATTTATTCTTGTAATGAAATATAAAATATGTACAACTACACGTACGATACAATTGTCGAAAACTTCGCAATGACAGCCGCTCACGATACGAACTGAGTGCAATGAAAGAACCAATCGGCGTTGCGGAAATGCGGCAACAATGAATTTCGATACTATTGAGATATCGGATAACACGGCTTTTTAAAGACAGTGAATAGTCGCTTTGTCTTGAACATTTCAAGGTTCGTGAAACTTTTTGACTGCGCCCATGTTCCCTTGAATTTCAAACTGTCCGTAAATTTCTTTTTTCACGTCACGGTGCGCAATGGGAGCGCAATATCCGCGAGCCGAGGTGTGTGATGGCGATTCTCATAAAAGGTATTCTCATGCCGAAAACGTGCCGCCGACGGCTGAAAGCCGATCTTCAAAATGGACCGTCATAAAACGCGTGTTTCTAGTTCAATTAAACTCCCATGCATATGCTAATCTATGGACCAATCTGTGTAAGAGAGGAAGATAGATAGATATATAGGGTGGAAAGGGAGGGGGGAGGGGAGGGGAAAGGGGATATATTTATTACGGCTTGATCTTTTTCTGCGCAATTTATTTAACGCCGTCGTAAGTGATATCCTACACCTTATTGCAAGATAACGCGAACATATTCTCTTTGATGGTTTATTCCTTCGTAATATATGAATTAATATTTCTTAAATATATATATAAATACACACGCATGCACACACCAAGAAATTATTCCAACATGAGAGAGTCTTTGGAGGTACTTGAGTGCTCTTAAGCTGCAAGTTGTAAAATATTCTTTGCTATACAGCGCGTGTAATTCTATACACAGGTGAAAATGCTGTTTCGCGAAGAATGTTGTTTCGCGTTATTAGATCTGGGATCACAAAATGGCGCTGCGGCCTCTAATTTTATATAGACTGCACGTGTAGACATTCGCCAATCGTCGAGCTGTATCTCTCGCATCTCAGACGTCGAAAAATAATTCACGCATTGCAAATGTTGTATCATTTTTTTGACAATATTGAGAATACAGAATGATTCTTAACTGTTCTTTTATATGCGACAGTTAAATTGGATGAAGATGCAATATAAATTTGCAGCCGTTTATAAGCACGTCGTTTAAAAGCATGAACGGAAAGTTTTCTCCTTGTCTCCACTCTTGCCAATTATCGACTAATCGTTTTACGAGTGGTTGATTCTGCAGCGCCTTTGAATTATCATAAAAAGAGGTTAGGCGATGCGCTATGATAGAGCGGGAGGATGTTTGCGACTGGACTTATACCAGTGCGAAGATACGACGTGGATAAAGGCTTAAAGGAACTAAATCCAGGCTTACCCACGATGATAGATCACGTATTCGTTGCGCCGCGGATAAATCGCGAGCGCGCCGGCCGTACGCTTCTCCCATGTCCCGGTGTACCTGTGGGCCGAAAATAATTAACGACCTTCTTACATCATCCGCTCTAAGAGCCTCGTACGATTCCACGCGGGTATTACGCCCCCGGCGAGAAACATACAACTAACAATAACAGCGGGTAATAAAACGCGGCGAGGAGCTGCGTGATATAGCGTTTCAGGGTAAACGAAGAAACGAAACGCGCTTTATGCGTCTACAAACCGCCGTGATTCATGTTTGCTTTTGTTAGATCGATGATCGCGATTCGACCGTGCGCGATCGAGATTTCTCGAAATGCATTCCTGTTTGTCTATCGAGGAATCTATCTCTCGGATGGAGCATTAAGGGAGAAAACGGCACATTTTGTTGTATTTTTGCCATCCACCTTTATTGGCCATTGGTATATTTGTGTTTAATATATTTTTTATATATGAAGATACGCGCGCTCGTGCAAAAAGTTACACGTGTAGCATCGAAATTAAAAATACATCCTCGGTAAAATGCGACAGAGGCAGATTAAAAAATATATTTTTCTAGTGCGTTTAGATCGCAAAAATATTTTAGGCAAATATAAAGCTTTGGTAACTTTCAATATATATAAATATCGAGAGAAATTTTTTTATCCGAACGAATTTTTTTTTCTTTTATTCTGTTCCAGCGCTAAAAATGGTTTGCAACAGCAACAGTACGGATTATATTTTATTGCAATTTTAACCAAGTTTTTATACTTGAAAAATACTATTTCTATTCTTGTATAAACTTTAAATTTTTGTTTTTTCTACAATATAATTAATTAATAATTCTTTAAAAGATTTTAATATCTTTGAGAGTTTAGCAGAATTCTTTTATTTTGTCTCGGTTACGCTTAATATTTTGCTTTTTGATTAAAACTCAATTTGCTCAAATTTTTAATTTTGTACTTCGCTTTTCCTGACACTCTTAGCTTTTTCATGTACCTATTAAGGAAAACACAAGAGTTATATTAGTGAAGTATATCGGGAGGCACGCAGTAAACAAATCGTCTCGGTTGACAATCAATGCGGAAAAGTAATATCTCGCTATTAATCACACGCGCAAATTGTGGCCGATCATTCTACTCAGCAGAGCAGAGTAATTGCCGTCGATTCGCGACAACTTTTCGCGAAAAACAGTCAGAATGGAGCAAGCGCGGCTGTTGATCGATCAGTCGCGGATGAGGGTAGTTGAAGTTGAAGTTCCGGAAAGCCATTACCAGCTCCGGTCATAATACTACGTTTATTTTACGGATATATCTCTGCGCGAGGCGTAATTGAGGAAGCATATCGCGTTACGCGCGTGCAAATACACTTACGCGAGATTGCACTTTAGGCGACTTTTAGTGGCTCCCTTCCCTCGTTTGATAATCCATCAACGCATTAAAGCGCCAATTCATCGTTCGATCGACGATATAAATGTATAAGAATCGTTAAACGAGTTTGCCTTTTCCAATTTCTTTAATAAACGGCATTCTGAGAATTAGTAAATTTATTCGAGTTTTTAGCAAGCCTTTATATTGAATTCCGTAATTATATTTGCATTGTGAATTGCTATAAAAGTTAAGGGAAAGCTTTTTAGCACATCTCACTTTGAGGAATTGTTAATCAAGTACAATCTTTACTGCCGATGATGGATTTTTTCTTGATTATGAAGACTCCGCTCTATCTTTTCTATGAAAGTAGAATCGAAAAATTTAGATAACTTTTTATGTTTGATGCACAAACTAGAGGCAGTCAACAAGTGAAGGAACTTTATTGATTCCCGAATCAATTGAAAATGTCTCCCGCGGCCCTTTAAATGTTACATTCTTACAAGAGGCGGGTATCAAATCGCAGAGCAGCGCGAGTGTATCATCTCGCGCTTTTTTCCAGACACATTCGTATCGTGCGGCGCGCGCGGTGGTATCAGTTTCGCCGGACGGACGGAGAAAATATGGAGACAGTCGTGCGCGTACACTGTGCGAAAATTTATCGCTCCGTTCGCTCGGCGTGCAGCTCCGAAAGGGCGCGGAGCGTCGCTAGAAAAAGTGTCTATAATCGTCACGGAGGGCGGGATGGAAGGACGAAATAAAAGAAACAGCGAGGAAGAGAGAATTGCTTTCAGGATCGCACCGATATAATGAAGATAACAATGTTGATGCCGTGGGTCGGCGGACACACCTCGGCAACATGCTGCTCTTTGTTTCTCCCTTTTGTCGATCTCCGTTTCCTTTTTTCATTCCTCTCTCCTTTCTTTCCCGCGACGTTTCCATCTTTTTCATTCCCATTCCCTTCTTCGTATTTTCATTGCCGCTCATGGTGGAAGCGCGAGGTGGAACCCCGCGTGGGTTCTGTACGTAATAAGACGTATCCTATCGTTTGATACCGCGCGTGTATCCGATTCCGTGATTGGCCCGCGCCCCGCAATCTATCTCATACGTGATCTATGCGCCTGGCTTCGTTCTTTCGCCTTTTCGCGCCCGCGGTATCTCGTGCTGCCGCGCGAATGAAAAAGGGCGTATGCAAATCGCGGCGCAATTAAGAGGGCTAAAGTGTGACGCCGACCAGGGAACTCAATATTCGACGCAGTGGGATTTGATCGCGTCCCGGCGTACACCGGCACATACAAGTTTCGCCTCCGGCACGATCGAGTTTCAAACTCTTTCCAGCCGATATTACCGTCCTGATAAAATTTGCAAAATCTTGTTATTCATTTCGTTTTAACTGAAACGATAGAACTTTTCCTTAAATTTCTTTCACTTTATACATATTTTAGAATTGATCTTTCTTTATTCCGCATATTCCAGCATATTTGGGACGCTATTTTTAATCGATCGAAATTTTCAATTGATAAATCTGTGCTGTTTTATAGCGTTTCAATCTTTGATTGCTATATTTAATTTTTCGCATCACACAAAATGCAAAATACATTATCAAAAAATCCACTTTGAAACCTGGAAAATCAAAAGATAGAGTCTGTAACCCAGCATGGAAGCGGAATGCTAACCGTTTACACGGCAATGGAAGAATTAGAATGATAAATAAAAATCTCGCGATCTGCTCGTAAGCCAGAAATATCCCGACTATTTGCATCTTTCAAAGGACGCCACTCGTCTTGCGGGATCAGCTGAAGCTGTGGGGCTTGAAAGATCGAGTATTTGCGGCTGTGCCGCAAGTTCGCGACGAGACGGAACGAAGAGGATTTGCGGCGATGGCGTAGATGTGGGAGGAAACGCGCAGATGAGGGAAACGCAAGGGAAATACGAATATCGTCGTAATTTTGTTCGGGATTTTTTTCTCTCCACTTTGCGTTCGTCGTCTTTTCTTCCGACTTCGCCCGTTGCGCGGGCACACGCGGGATTATCCGGAGTTATACGAGAGGGGTTCGCGTGACCGCGAGCGAGATGGGAAATGGGAAATGCCGTTACGATGATATTTAAATCGAGAGATCGTCAGATGGTGCCTCCGAGCGACGCGGAAAATAAAGCGGCGGCGAAGTGGAAAATTTCTCTATTACGGTAACTCATGCGTTTCCAACGAGTCTATCTCACAGCTCATGCTCGTGTATTGCATAACGTTCGTTAAAACGTTATTTTAAAGGGTCTCGGCCTTGCTATTTTAAGCAGAATTTTCAAGCAAAATCGTACTTGGAAAGTGACTGAAAGATTCAAGCGGAGAGAAATTACATTCACCGGCGCGAATCGCGAAAAGCTTTCCTCGTTGTCCCGCGGGACGTCAAGTTTTTAATTAACTTACAGTGACACGCTGAGAGATTTAGAATCTGACGATACAAAAATTAACAGGGTAATTTATTAAACTACCTCAAGCTTTGTATAAATACGAACATCTGTGCCTAAATTTCTCTTCTCTCGCGTCTTTTGTTTGTTACTTCGGAAAAATATTATGCGATATAATAAATGAGCTCGATGCTCGGTCAAATTAATTATTTAATTATTAAGTGCGCTAATTGCATTTGATATATGCATTATAAATATGTTGTGTTTCACCATTTCATAACGTAGCAATTAATTAAAGTGCACATTAATTAAAGTGCATATTCGTTTTACTAGAAACATACTGAAAGCACGCTGAAAACACGCTTTTGGGGAATAAAGGCTCGAAAGTCCCGATTTTGTCGTTAAGCTGCAGAAAATACAGAGTTCTTGTTTATTCTGTTAATTAAGCTGCTTTAACGAGATGTTGCACAATTCCAACATTTTATAATATACTAATTAACTAGCGTGCTTTGATTACGCCGCGCTTTTGACATGCTAAACAGCACAGAGAGCGATCACTTGTACAACAAAAATGAAAAATTCAAATCTCTGTCGGAGGTTTCACTTCGTCACACTTTTGCAAACTGAAATCTCGCACGCCATTTGACCTGGGTGCTTCTTCCGCCGCGAGGAGATCGGCCGTTAATTACTGGAGCGCTAAACGCATTCGAGGGAAATCGTCGCTATCACCGCGCGCGGCGTAAAGGAGAACGTGCTGTAATTACGATATACGCGATACGTTTGTACGCGGACTGTGCGACCAGCTGGAAAATGCACGGATTACGTCTATTCTCTTCCTCCTCTTTTTCCTTCATCGCTCTCGTAACATCGGTTCTGCCTTGTTTTTCCTTCCACTTCCTCTTTCTCCACTTTCTTCGTTCTCTCTCTCGGTCAACTTTCACCTGAGATTCTTGCCATTCGTTCCCCCGAGAGTAAATGCGGTCGATAGATGGTACCTTCTTGTCTCCACTCTTCGCCGTGCGATCGTAGATCGCGCACGGGTTTCGTAAGACCGCGGCTTTCGCGGATGCAGCAGTAATGAAGGCGCGAAACAAAAGCGGCAACGACTGCGCAAACATTTCACGTTACGTCAAGTGGCTTCAATGGCTCTCGTTTACTCTTTAAGGCGTCGAGTTCATAAGTCAATGGTTCGCGTGGATAAAAGGGAGGCATATTTTTAGCGTGAGATAGAAGCTATAAATGTAAAAGATGGAAGTTTATTTTTAAATGAGAGTAAGTGAGCTAGAAAAATACGTTTTATGCATATAATCTGCTATTTATATCGTCAAGCATTTGCTTCAAGATTTGAAGTATTTACTTGCAAAAATCTAAAAAAAAAGAATTTTCTAACGAACATCACAGGAGCAGCAATAAGATGTTTCAGCATTGCCAAATTACGTAAAATCGTAATATTCGTGACAATTTTTATATATTGTAGTCTGAAAATTATGGAATTTTTGTTTTTGAAAAATTTAACGTATAAAAACACGCTATAAATTTTACATTTTTGCGAAAAAGCAATAGGCTTTGTTTTCAAAAATTGTATGTGCCAAAACCAACATATTGTAAAAACTGTATGTGTCAATTTTAAAAATATTTATGAAAAAAGGAATGCACACATGTATTTCTCTTGTATTTCTTTCCAAATAAATGAAATATCATTGAAAAGGGAGACAGCTGCGATAATGGCAGTAGCAGCAGTAATATAATATTTATTTTCGGCTCTCTTACAGTTTCTTTCATATTGTATTTTCATTTATATATAAGGCACGTAACGTGAACATAAATGCGGCGGAAATTCTAAAGCTACACGTTTGTGCATTGCAAAGGAGTCCTCATAACGGAATAATACACTCGGATAGTGAGAGAACAGTGAGACACTAACGCTTGCGCAATTTTCGGAGATGCCGGCAACTGTGATAACTATTCTTATCCCCTTATTGCCAACACAAAGCCCGCTATAATCGGACCGTGTGAATTTCCTTTGTTTACGAACACGTGCGTGCTTAGCTATGAGAGGGCTCTTTCGTGACCCCGACTTCTCGCCGAAACCGTAGTTATTAAGTCAGATTTGCAATAATCAGAAAATATCTTTAATATTGTCACTCTTGTTAAATCTGTAGTAAATAAGATTCAAACTTAATATCGTGTAGTGACAGTTAAGAGAAGTGTAAAACCCAAATTTTCACAGTATGCTTAGCTTAACTGAATTTCCGTTATCTGCATCCAAAATCCGAAAGCGGCTATTTTGACGTTTTTTGTATTTGCATCCGAAATTTGTGTTGATAGTCAACTATTATTCGATAGTCGATTGTTGTTTCGAAATTCATGCTCGAATGTTATCGAAATTCATGCCCAATCACGGATGCGTGGGTAGGCCAGGAAAGATTACGAAGGAATTGATGTACAGCAAGAATAAATATATTTAAAAATCGTTAATTGCAAATGTTGCACTTGTTCGTTAAATAAATTACTTCAAATATGGCATCAATTTTTAACTTACGTTTGTTTGTGTAACACATACGTTTTTCATTTTCAATTTGTATGTATGATATTGCATACACATTTATTTTAAAATTTTCTGCTTTGCTTTTCTTTTTATGCTAATTTGTGCAATACAAGTTAATCTTGGATTAAAATATAAACTTACAGAAGAAGAAGGAGGGAAGAAATAAAAGTATAAACATTAACAATTAATTTCTTTTACATTACATATTATCTTATTCTTTCATATATTTTAAAAAACTTTTTTCTTGTATAGCTTCTCACATATAAAAAATATAGAGATAAATAAATATATTAATCAAAATATAAATTATGTTTGATAATTTGAAAAGTTTGTAACAATTTTTATGACAAAATCAAAAACAATTTTTATATGTTTAGTTCTATCTTTATTCAATAATGTATGCCGTTTTTTTTGATAACTTTTTTCTTGCAACAACAGTCATACATTATTGAACAAAAATTGGTATGTAAACGTATAAAAACTGTTTTTGATTTGTTATAAAAAAGAATGAATTTTCCATGTTCGTGAACCTAGCATATCATTTTCCAGCAGATCAAAAATAAAAGAGAGTTCTTGTCGCATGCAGTCGAGTTCTATAGTTCCTTATAGTTTTTAGTAATAGTTCTGGTGATTTTATCCAAAAAAACACCAATCGAAAAAATGATCTGCTAACTTCCCGTAGCAGATCATTTTCTAGCAGATCAAAAATAAAAGAGAGTTCTTGTCGCATGCAGTCGAGTTCTATAGTTCCTGATAGTTTTTAATGATAGTTCTGGTGATTTTATAAAAAAAAACACCGATCGAAAAAAATGATCTGCTACGGAAAGTTAGCAGATAAAAAATAGAGGACACTGAACATATATGTGATATGCTGGCCGTATATTGATAGTTCTGTTGATAATTAAAGAGTTTTCGTGTAGTTCTGAGCCAGTACATTGCTTTTCCAAAGAGTTCTGACGACTAAGATAATTAGAAAATTTTTTAACAATTATTTTACCCGAAAAACACGCATTTTTGTACATATATGTGATATGCTGGCCGCATATTGATAGTTCTGCTAAAAATTAGACAGTTTTCTTCTAGTTCTGGGCGAGTACATTGCTTTTCCAAAAAGTTCTGACGACTAAAATAATTAGAAAATTTTTTAAACAATTATTTTACCCGAAAAACACGCATTTTTTAGTATATGTGTGATATGCTGGCCGTATATTGATAGTTCTGTTAATAATTAAAGAGTTTTCGTGTAGTTCTGGGCAAGTACATTGCTTTTCCAAAGAGTTCTGACGACTAAAATAATTAGAAAATTTTTTAAACAATTATTTTACCCGAAAAACACGCATTTTTGAGTATATGTGTGATATGCTGGCCGTATATTAATAGTTCTGTTAATAATTAAAGAGTTTTCGTGTAGTTCTGGGCAAGTACATTGCTTTTCCAAAGAGTTCTGACGACTAAAATAATTAGAAAATTTTTTAAACAATTAATTTACCCGAAAAACGCGCATTTTTGAGCATATGTGTGATATGCTGGCCGCATATTGATAGTTCTGCTAAAAATTAGACAGTTCTCTTCTAGTTCTGGGCGAGTACATTGCTTTTCCAAAGAGTTCTGACGACTAAAATAATTAGAAAATTTTTTAAACAATTAATTTTCCCGAAAAACACGCATTTTTGAGTATATGTGTGATATGCTGGCCGTATATTGATAGTTCTGTTAATAATTAAAGAGTTTTCGTGTAGTTCTGGGCAAGTACATTGCTTTTCCAAAGAGTTCTGACGACTAAAATAATTAGAAAATTTTTTTATTTTAGTCGTCAGAACTCTTTGGAAAAGCAATGTACTTGCCCAGAACTACACGAAAACTCTTTAATTATTAACAGAACTATCAATATACGGCCAGCATATCACACATATACTCAAAAATGCGTGTTTTTCGGGAAAATTAATTGTTTAAAAAATTTTCTAATTATTTTAGTCGTCAGAACTCTTTGGAAAAGCAATGTACTCGCCCAGAACTAGAAGAGAACTGTCTAATTTTTAGCAGAACTATCAATATGCGGCCAGCATATCACACATATGCTCAAAAATGCGCGTTTTTCGGGTAAATTAATTGTTTAAAAAATTTTCTAATTATTTTAGTCGTCAGAACTCTTTGGAAAAGCAATGTACTGGCTCAGAACTACACGAAAACTCTTTAATTATCAACAGAACTATCAATATACGGCCAGCATATCACATATATGTTCAGTGTCCTCTATTTTTTATCTGCTAACTTTCCGTAGCAGATCATTTTTTTCGATCGGTGTTTTTTTTTATAAAATCACCAGAACTATCATTAAAAACTATCAGGAACTATAGAACTCGACTGCATGCGACAAGAACTCTCTCTTATTTTTGATCTGCTAGAAAATGATCTGCTACGGGAAGTTAGCAGATCATTTTTTCGATTGGTGTTTTTTTGGATAAAATCACCAGAACTATTACTAAAAACTATAAGGAACTATAGAACTCGACTGCATGCGACAAGAACTCTCTTTTATTTTTGATCTGCTGGAAAATGATATGCTAGGTTCACGAACATGAATTTTCCGAATATATCTTGGTTTAATCCATTATTCATGATATGATAAAAATTTCTACGTAAAATTTTATATTAAAAATTTCAATATTTTACTTTTATAATTTTAATTATTACTCTTTTTCTTTGTACGACATGTAATTGTCAACGTAAACACAATAAACTAAAAAATTTTATTAGTGTAATTAATTATATAATTAAAAATTATAGATGTTTATACATTTATATATTTGTGGTGTTCATATATGCATTATAAAATTTTGCGTATATCATTCAGGGTTGAATATATGAATCATCTAAGCTAATCAATAATTTTAGCCCACTTATTTTAAGATAATAGATCTATGAATTTTATCTGTAATATTCGTTGATATTTATCTGTAATATTAACAGAGAAAATATACATAACGCATGCGGCAAAGAATAAATTTATTAAAACAATGAAAAATATTTTCTTCTAGAAATTAATGCTTGCACAATTAAAAATACTTTGAAAAAAAATATGTGGAAAGAAGACTTTTAAACAATTAATATCATATGGCCTGTAAAAATAAAAAATCTAACAATCATGAATATTGTAAATATTATAAATGTGCAATATTATATGTTGTAAATGTTTTACTGAAAATGTCAAATATTTTATGTGCAATATTTTGCACATTAATAGATAATAAATAAACGATAAACACCTCCGTCGATTCCCGATATCCATCCTAAGTCTACTCTCAGCATGGAAACGCGATTTACTTGCAAAAATCCGATTAATTTTTATCGCACGACATTTTATACGGCACTCTTATACTTTATCACATGAGAGCAAAGATAATATTCGAATATCATCGCACGGATACGCTCGACGTAGAAAATGACGAAAGAATATTTATAAAAGATATCATCTCTTATCAGGGTGGTGATTTTGAAGGATAATTATAACGAAGGAGTAGTAAAGATGATAGAAATGGAGTAACACGCCGATACGCTCCGATGCGCAATTCGCCCCGTACGAGTGTCGTCGTGTGAATGATAACAGGACATTAGCAAAGATCGCGCAGATTCCGATTTGAAAGAATGAGTAGAAAGTAGGAAGAAGGAGTAGGAAGCAACAATGTGCACGCGGAGACATGCGACATGAGAGAGAGAGAGAGAAAGGCGATATAATAAGCGCGATGATGAAAACAACTCCATCCAACCCCTCGAGCTGGTGATGTTTTTGTCATTATGTTTAACTCGCGCGCTTTATATCCCCTCCCTCTCTGTTTTTCTTTCTCACGTTGATAACGATCGAATAATAGTCGACTATCAACACATATTTCGGACGCGAATAGCGAAAACTGAGCTCTGCGCCATACGTCTTGCGAAAAACGTCGAAATAGTCGCTCTCGGATTTCAGATGCAGATAACAGAAACTGAGCCGAGCTCCGCGCTAAGCGTCCTGTAAAAAAGCAGCGAGTTGGTCGCTCCTAGATTTTTCTCAAACGAAAGGTGCAATTCGCGCACACGCGAGAGTGCGTACAGCGCGAAGGTTGACTGCTACTTTTGGACTATTTGGACTATGAATTATTGTTTTTATATTATAGTGTCACTTTAAAGACAATTGAGGTTTAAATGTTCCCAAGTTAACTTTTAATAAAGTTGATTTCGCGATGCACGCTGAATAATGGTTCCAATCTTGTGTATCTGAAAATGAATCGGGGACTACAAATTGTTTAAGAAACGAGGCCACATTCGTGATGAATTTTCTCGTCTTGCAAAACGTGCAAAAATTTAACTTTGCACGTTTGTTCGAGTGTGTCGCTTAATAAGGACGCGCGGCGAGAACCCGAACAAAAGGCAGGGCTTGGTGAATGTCGGGGGGAAAAAAGGTGCAGGAGATGGTGAGGGAGATATTCCGTTGCGACATCCTTGCGGTCTACGTTGGTCTTGATATCTACATAGCGGTATCTTATACTATGACCTAGATAGAATGAACGATATTACTTAACCGTATTTCTTGGATTCTAATTTCATCTCGTTTAATAGGGCGCGGGACAAATACAGGGAATCGTGATATAAGCTGATTGATACGCAAACTAGCGGGTTAACACTTTCAGAAATACATTCCAACAAAACTTGAAGATCATCATTTGCAAAAAAAAGTTAAAAATAAAATTTCAGTTTTATAAAGACACAAAACCTACTCAGTTAATCGTCGTCGTTAAAATTATATCCGTCTCGACAGAATACTTTTTCCAACGTTGGTAATTAACTTGTCAAAAAATACAACATTACAAATGGAAAGTTTGCGACGACATATAATCTATCCGAGCACTTTCGTTAAAGAAAAATCGATACGTAATATTTTCAATAGGAGTTTCTCGCGTACAATATATTAATTGTATTATAAGTTTGTGAAATGAAATGAACATTGGCTAATAGAGATGGCAATTTCTTGTTTCCGTTAACACAAAGGGATAAGATTTCCGAGTAAAGCTTGAGTTGATGTCGAAGAAAGAGATGTGGGAGGTGGAAACAGTCGGTTGCGACACGCTCTCGTGGTCTACATTCGCCCCGATAGTTCAAGAGTGCAGAGTCCTTCTCTTTCTCTCTCCCACCCTCGTCCGATCTCTTTCTCGGTCTTTTCGTCCTCCATCGCGTTCCCGTGCTATATAACTCCGATCTCTCTGCGCGCCGGTCCGTCTCTCTGTACCTCGTCGTCTCTATCTTTAAAACGAGATATAGTTTAGATCGTTACGCGTCGCGGCTTTCACTTTTCTGCCTCTCGAATACCCACTCCACCGCTTCGCGCAATGTGGGTGAGAATCGGGCGTTTGTTGTGCAGCTGCAACCGCAACGATGCGATGACTTGTCGTGGCTACCGCCTCGCGCTAATCGATTACTATGCTTGCACTTCCGATTACTTTCCCGCGACATTGCGCGGCGATTAATATTTTGTATTTTCGTACATCTCGACGATTCGATAAATCATCAATAGTATCGATCTTTTAATCTCAGCTTGCGCAGATGCTATTATGTTCTTAACAAAATCAGCATTTTTTAATAGAATTTATTTATTGTTAATATTCCATTAAATTGCACTTGTGAGATTTTGTAGTTTAAACCGTAAAACAGCTTACGTTTGCATTTGCTAAACTTTTCTATGCAATAATACGCTTAATATGCACGTTTAATTTATCGCGAACGACGCCACGTGGATGACATTTGCATTAGTAACAATAATGCCTTGTACAGAAATTGTAAACCGAGAAATGAATGAGAGAATGTGTTCGCGATTATCTGAATACTACGAGATATTGAAAAAGTCCAATGAAAAGTTGCTGCATTATAGTAGTATCGCGCAATACCGTAAAACGGTATTACGTGCAAATTTTATTGGACATTAATAATGCAAAAACAAAATAATCATCGATATTCTAAGCATGTAAATTTAATCTTTTCGTATTTCAAAATCTTTTATTTGCAAATTTGACTAATATTTTACTTGGCGTTCGGCTTTTTTTCTTTACACTTTATTCTTTACATTATGCATTTATGCGTTTGTAAATATTAAACGATGAGAAGCACGTTTTGCAATTTCATTGCGCTGCTTTTTGATAGAATCCTTTTCGCGATTCCAAGCGCTATCGTGCAGATTTACGTGGGAATTATGTATCGGAATTAATCCTCCGTGAAGCAACACTCCTCTCGGCGGGAAAAAGAAAACTCCAAGTGAGATTCCATCGGATAATTTTGCGAGATCGATATAAATTCGCGAAACGAATTCACGTGCAATGGAGCGTTATGTAATTAACGTTTATTTCTGCTGCATTTCGCAATTTCTCCCTAATTAATTCTGCAACCTGATCTTACTTTACCGTGCGCGTACATCCGGACTTTATAGCATCCACTCCACGGACTGGCAGCGGTTCGGAAGGTGGATTTACCGTTTAGGTTTTGTTTTTACTGCTGCTTCTCCCGTGAATGGTATTAGAGAGTGCGTTCTCGTTGGTAAATCATCATGGACCGGCGCGGCTCAACGTTAGCGTTATTATTATTGACGCATAGCTTTCCCACGCAAACACCCACGCACGAACACTACGCACGTCGTAATTTACCGTGATCGAGGAAACGAACAGTTTGAATCTGCACGATGCTAAAGGCTTTGACGACAAAATTTTCTTTATTTTCTTTCGAAACTACTATAAATAGTAAATCTAGCATTTAATACGTTATTTGTTATCTCACAATTTACTTCAAGTTACTTCACAAAGCATCGTATGATTCTTTGCAAGGCTTGCGTGGCATTTTGGATGTCTATTTAACAAATTTGAAATTGTACTTTTCCTTATAAAACATAATTGCAACATTTTTGTTAAATTTTTGCATTTATATTAAACATGTCAGACAACAATTTGCACGTGGCTGTTTGTGTGTACCTTCGAGATCTGTGAGATGAAATTCGAGTCACGCGTTAGTGCTGAAATGCGCACGTTAAGACCACCCATTGAAAATGGCGGTAATTTAAGCTGCTAATTTGGCCGAGGCAGATTACGAAATAATTAATTAATTCACCAGATTACATCCGCTGATTTAACTATTACGAGATCCCTTCAGCGTGTCAGCGTAATCAGGCGCACAGCTCGGGTAACTGGATCGTTCGGGCTTTTCAAGGGGTGAAAACCAAGATGATAAGGCTTCTCTTCTTCATTTCGCGAGACATTCGAGACGCTCGATCCATTTAAATATTTTGCCAGTAATTCCCTCTCGGTACGTTACGAAAATACACGTAATAATTTAATCAATGTAATTAAACGAGGTAATTTTATACTTTGAAATGTATCTCTCGTGAAAATCATAGATTGGTGAAATTTATTTTACAGCTTCTCAGAATGCGACGCGAACTTTTCGGTAATGCAATATTTCAGTTAAACCTTCTAATTTATTGGAGAAAATTATATTTACACAAAATTTTTAAATTTGATCTATAATTGTTTTACTTGAGGGCCTATATGAAGTTAGCCCCCCATTTTTCGATTTTGAATATTTTTTTAGTTGTTCCAGGTTGTTCTACGTTTGTTCTATATTGTTCCAAAGTTATGAACAAAAAAATCGAAAAACATGACGGGAAAAGCAAAAAAACGATTTATTTTTGTGGCCACCCATTTTTTTTTAAATTCAAATTTTTTTGCTGTTCTGGATTGTTCTAATTGTTCTAAACATTGTTCTAAAATATTAATCCCCCTAAAAAAGAATTTAAAAAGATATAGCAAAAAATAGCATTAAGCGTCCAAATAGTATTTTTACATTTATCGCTATTATTATATTATGTTTTGACACCAAATTACATATTTAAGCTAAAAACGAATAGAACAACCCAGAACAACTCTCAGTTTCACCAGAACAAACATATAAAAGGCACTTTACTCTTGAAGGTAGAGAATTATTTTGTCTTTTTCGACCGATAATGTTACACCAGCGACACTAAAACCTGGAACAATGAGAAATAGACACAGAACAATCCGGAACAACTCTCAGTTTTGTCAGAACAAACGTTTAAAGAGCACTTTACTCTTGAAGGTAGAGAATTATTTTGTCTTTTTCGACCGATAATGTTACATCAGCGATTAGTGTCGATTAGTGTTTTTTTTGAATTTTTTTATTTTTTTAAATATAAGAGTAAAGTGCTCTTTATACGTTTGTTTTGACAAAACTGAGAGTTGTTCCGGATTGTTCTGTGTCTATTTCTCATTGTTCCAGGTTTTAGTGTCGCTGGTGTAACATTATCGGTCGAAAAAGACAAAATAATTCTCTACCTTCAAGAGTAAAGTGCTCTTTAAACGTTTGTTCTGACAAAACTGAGAGTTGTTCCGGATTGTTCTGTGTCTATTTCTCATTGTTCCAGGTTTTAGTGTCGCTGGTGTAACATTATCGGTCGAAAAAGACAAAATAATTCTCTACCTTCAAGAGTAAAGTGCTCTTTAAACGTTTGTTCTGACAAAACTGAGAGTTGTTCCGGATTGTTCTGTGTCTATTTCTCATTGTTCCAGGTTTTAGTGTCGCTGGTGTAACATTATCGGTCGAAAAAGACAAAATAATTCTCTACCTTCAAGAGTAAAGTGCTCTTTAAACGTTTGTTCTGACAAAACTGAGAGTTGTTCCGGATTGTTCTGTGTCTATTTCTCATTGTTCCAGGTTTTAGTGTCGCTGGTGTAACATTATCGGTCGAAAAAGACAAAATAATTCTCTACCTTCAAGAGTAAAGTGCTCTTTAAACGTTTGTTCTGACAAAACTGAGAGTTGTTCCGGATTGTTCTGTGTCTATTTCTCATTGTTCCAGGTTTTAGTGTCGCTGGTGTAACATTATCGGTCGAAAAAGACAAAATAATTCTCTACCTTCAAGAGTAAAGTGCCTTTTATATGTTTGTTCTGGTGAAACTGAGAGTTGTTCTGGGTTGTTCTATTCGTTTTTAGCTTAAATATGTAATTTGGTGTCAAAACATAATATAATAATAGCGATAAATGTAAAAATACTATTTGGACGCTTAATGCTATTTTTTGCTATATCTTTTTAAATTCTTTTTTAGGGGGATTAATATTTTAGAACAATGTTTAGAACAATTAGAACAATCCAGAACAGCAAAAAAATTTGAATTTAAAAAAAAATGGGTGGCCACAAAAATAAATCGTTTTTTTGCTTTTCCCGTCATGTTTTTCGATTTTTTTGTTCATAACTTTGGAACAATATAGAACAAACGTAGAACAACCTGGAACAACTAAAAAAATATTCAAAATCGAAAAATGGGGGGCTAACTTCATATAGGCTACTTGAGGGATATTTAAGGGCGTCTACGTTATTTTTGCTCAATGCTTCGATTAAAATATTTGCATTGCTACAAAGGATAACGGAAACTTTATCTGCGGCGGCAACTTATTTGGATTTTGAGTAATTGCGGACGAAGGGCGAACTGTTACTGCCCGGTCGGCCCTGTAAACGGGATAGAGCATCGTGAAGTGAGCCACGACAGCAGGCTTGCGCACTTTTCTGACTGCAGGATGGGTCGTTCGACCGTGTCGCCTTAACGAGCCGGGAAACGGAAACCCGTCCTCACAGATCCGGGAACAGGTTTACCGCGTGGCACGTAATTGCCGCCTGCCTTCGTTGCACCGAAACGACCGATGAATGTGCATATCGTAAGTTGCCCGGATGTCTTTGTTGCTCCTCTCCTTCCTTTTACCGATTCAACCGTCGCTACGGAAAGGACCCGGAAAATTAAATTGGGTCGCTTTACTCGTTTAAACCCATCCGAATACAATGGCGATGAGAACTCGATTTACAGAGAGTTCTACCATAAATTCTGAATTTGCGAATATTTTTTAAATCTTTAAATGTTTTTTTTTTTAAGAAAAGATACTAATTACGATCTGAATTGTATTTAGAGTGGCCCGAAATTATTGTAGGATGAAAAGAGAGTTCACAATGAATCTGGATTATTCACGATTAGCGTGTTATTAATCATGATTACGCACGCTTCAAATGATAAATATTACTTTAAGACTTCGTAAATTAACGTTCGCTAAATCCTCTATTTTTTAACATAAGATTGAGGAATTAAAACTTTCGCTATATTTTCTGATGGGGTACAATTAATTTTGTTTTTTTAAATTAAATTATTTCCGAAAGAAAAATACGTTTGATACTTTGCGAAAATATTTTACCTTTTATAATTTTTTTCAAGAGAATTAAACGTTAAACGTGTTATTTTTTTATATATTGCAAATATTAGAATATATAAGCGATGGAAATATTTCAAAGTATCGAGTCGTTAGATGCGTTAGATTTGTTTGAACAACATTCGCAATATTTACAAGTTGTCAAACTATTTTCTTTGCTTCTGTTATTGAAATAATGCTGACATCGTGAATCGTGACGATTTAATTGGAAATTATTTTGACACAACGTACTTTTGCTGATGAAGTCTATGCTAATGCAAATGCACATCACATTGAATTGTAGATGCGATCGACAGGGAATTAATTTCCAAACGCTGAATAATAGAGCATAGAATCGTATTTATTCCGAAGTATTTTTGCTCCCAATACCGATGGCAAACAATGCATTGCTACGTACGACGCATTGCGATATTATTATCGATTAGCTTCGAATAAACCTTGATCAAAGTTGCAACACATCCAATCGTTCTGCTTCTCAGTACTATTACTAATACATCACCGTTTCGCGGAATGCAACGAAAAGCTTATTTTTAACCGATTTCGAATGGTTATTTTTCGATAGAAAATTTTGAAAAATTTGAAAGTGCAGCGTTATATGAAATCTCAAATTCTTTATTATACATTATTGCACGTCGAGCTGCTTGTTAAACAAACAAGAGCGACCGTAATTTTAATATTGCCAGCTCAATCTTTTTATTTAAATTCTCGTCTGAACAAGATAAATATTGGGATTACCTTACGCAGGGAATTAATTATTCCATGTTTTTCCATAATGCAGCAATTTAATTTCGTGCATTATTAAAATGTTTTCGTTTTTTTACGCATAAAAAATAAGGCTATAGAAATTATCCACTGCTTTATATAATTATTTTTAAATATAAAAAAAAAAGAACAAATAAAATACACTTGATCACTTTTTTATATTTTTGCCATTATAATGTTCAGTCGCTACGTTTTTTGAGAACTAATATTTTATCTTCATTAAACCCCGCAGAAGGTAGAAACGCGTCCCTCGATGCAAAAGTTTTTCTCGTCGGTTTAGGCGCTTTCCGTTTAATATACTGTAGCTGTGAGATGTAAATTTTCTCTTGCTATCTTTTCTGCAACAACAAAGTTCTTGTTTTACTATCGTTGAAATATAGCGGAATTTACTCCGTGGTTGTCCTCCTTGTGCGCAGCTGGAAAACCGCGATGGCGCATCGGCACATGTGTGTGCGATTTTTAAGTAGAATGTACTCGCGCTTATAATCATGCATGCGCATTATATGACACGCGTTATATATATTTATTTATTTTTACTCTCGTCCGCATCTCTCGTTTCAATTGCGAATTATATTTTTATTGCGATTTAGGATAAATGTCTTTTTATAATATTATATCAGCGGAGATTTTATATATATTTACTGTTTATATTTATTAGAGCGCTGACAAGAAAATTTAAAAACTATTTTGAGACGAGCGGAATATAAATAGTAAAAATCAATACAAATGCTGTGAGCTTCAAGTGATTTCTTTTTCAGTATTTATTCGCGTAATTTGTTATTACGCTTATCAACGATTAACGCATCCATTAGCATTCGTAGCTCACTCACGCATAACATTAATTCGAAATTACGTAACACAGGTAACAGTCGAATAAAATTATATATTTAAATTCTTATATGCAAAAATGGCTTATTAGCATCTATTTAAATACGATTTCCATCTTTAATAAAACAGAAAGTTTTACAATGTCTCTCATATACTTATCGACAATTATTTTATTTGTAGCCAACATTGAGTATGTAAATATTAATAAATATTTTATATTTGCAATATAAGCAATTTTTCACATGTTCTATATATTAATATAACAGCTAAAAATTGTTATGTGTTTTGAACAATTTTTTATACTATAAAAGAAATAATATTATATTTTTATTATTAAATTATGTAAAAATTATTAATACAAAATGCAATGCATAAAATATCATTTTAATATTTTCTGAGTAGAAAGCTAGTGCGAGCAAGAAAATTAACATTTATGTTTTAACGCGCATTTTATAATGAGTCATTAAATTTTTGTTTTTCTCATGATAATTGCATATACTTTAGTTAACATTAAACGGATATTTTCATAAATATCTTACAGTTAAAGTAGATGTGATTCAAATTAGATCTAATGTACATTTTATCTTTTTCTACTATTAAAAAGCATAAATCAAGCGTAATCATGAAACTTTGCAACATTAACTTTATTTTCTACAAAAGTATAAGTTTTTATAAAAGTATTTATAAAGAAGAGTTTATTATATATTATAATTACAGATTGATGTATAAATTGCATTAAATTTATACAAATAAAAAATAAACAAAGATAAATATCGATTATGTTAAAAATCGATCGTTACGAGCGAAGCTGAGATATTTCATGATTATGTTCCGATGTTTCTCATTGAATTATCATAATCTGACGCGTTTATTTCTTGATTTAGAACACGTGTCGGAGCGAGTCTTTATGTGAAGCTATTATTGTGTATAATATCCGGCAAGAAAGCGAAAAAGACGAAGGAAACGCGATTGAAATTCGAGCAAACAGAATGCCTGTTTGTGGACGAGAGTGGCGTAAAAAAGAAAAGGAAAGAAAAAAAAGAGCCACACACGGAAGAACCAGTCAATCGGGTTTCTTTATCTGTTTGGTGATGTCGAGAGGGACATTCCCACGACTTTTAAAGCGATGGCATCAACGACATCGCCGCGGAAGACAATATCAACGTCGCGTCATGATTTCCCTCACAAACGCGGCCCGCTCGTCAACGAGGAAGGAGACGGGCGACGGTGAAATAACTCGGGGCCTCTTTCCCTCCCCCCCCCCCTCCGTCGCTATATCCCGACTCACTTTAAATTCTCCTCGAAATGTCACCGACATCGCGGGCGCAGAACTTGACGGCGGTGACAAAAAAGTCGCACGTATCACAATGGCATGCGACGCGTTTTGCGCGCGATTGTCGAAGATCGTTTCGGTAGTTTTTCGCCGATTTAATGGGCCAATTCCTCCATCGCGATTCCGCTCGCGCGCTTTGCGGGCGAAATTGCGTTTCTCGAGATTCTCCTCGTCATTGTACGTACTCCGGGAGAGTCATCCGTGATAATCGGTTTTACGATTATGCAGTGTGCCGTGTGCGAATCAACTGGTGCATGCGCGGCGTCTAGATTGGATGCACATTGACGGGCAGTATTAAACGGAATTACAAGCCAGTTGTTTCGCACTAATGGAATTATCGCGAGTTGCCCAGTTGAATTTCTTAGCCTCCGAATTTATATTAAACTTAGTCATCTTTATGCGAAAATATCGATTTCTCGAGATTTTCATTTAGACCGCAATTAATTTTAACCATATCGATAGTAATATTAGTTTTACATTTTGCTTAATTTTTAATTCATTCAAATAGTGATAGAATAGAATTATTCAACTAAATAATAAAACGACGTCGCGTTATTTTGGAATGATTCATTAAAATGATAAAATGAAAACGTCAACGCGAAAATGTGTGAATGTCGCACGAATAATTGACCAGAAATCGCGCACAAAACGTTTGCACTTTCTCCTCAATTCAGTGTTCATCCATTAAAGCACAATGTGTTCCGATAAAAACGATTAGTAACGCTCGGACACGTGTCTGACAAACGACATTTTCTACTAACAAGATTCATGTGTCTCTTCCTAATTTATACCACAGCATGGCAAATAGCTCGTCAAGAGATATGCATACATTAGTCAAAAAAATATTCTTCTTATTCTTCGATAAAGTATTTAAAAAAAAAGTATCTCATATTACAAAAGCCATAGTCGATAATTCTATTAAATGAATAGAGGATCAATTTATACGCGTAACTTTTAGCGCTGCGTGTACATTAATTTAATAAAAAGATTTAAGTCCACTCGAAGTTAAGATCAATCGTGTGTGTCAAATTGAAGGCTTGTACAAATCGCCTAAGGCTACCTATATTTCCATCGAGCAATGGCGGTCCCAAAAGCAAATTCCATAACTAATCAAAGATGGTTCCTTGCTATAACACAGAACTGTGTAAATTCTATATTACTTGGTACGTTCCAGTGCTGCCCAACTTATTTGCACATGTGGCCTATATTTATTTAATAGAGCGACCTCGCGATCTGCTCGTATGCGGAGGAAAAAATATAAAATTAGAATATGACTTCATAAACATATCAATAGAAACAAACTGATTGTGATACATAATTGCAGCATATGCTGTGTAAAAATTGTAGCATATTTGTGCAAAGATGCCATGTGCTCTGGATATTAATTTTGTCGACATGTTACAATCAAATGCTGCAGTTATGCATATGTTGCCAAATAAAGTTTGTCTAGAAATACGACAACATAATAGCAGCATTTAATTGCGATGAAAAATGATCATCACTGTGTGCTGTTACAATTATATCATTATATGCTTTCATTTAAATGTGCAGCACATCTGTCTATCTGGGAAGTGTCAAAATATATTATTAAGAGCCAAAATAAATATTAAAATCAGAAATATAAATTTTATAATAAAATTAAAATGTGAAATCTATCAAAAAACACGTCGACCGGTGGATCGCGATCGATTGGTTGGGCACCCCTGGCGTATTCGATACATACTCAATTTCACTTATATGAGTTGGACGGCAGTTTAATATTAATATATGTCCACGAAGCGACGTATAACGTTATTGATTCTATAAAACGCTATATATGCGCGTAAAACGAAGAAAGAGGAAGGAAAGTACGTAAAATATGTCAATGAGGGGACAGAAATTAAAGGAGAAAGATAGAAAAAGATAATGGTAGTAGGTTAAGGTCATTGGTCGACATTTACGTGAACGTCAGTCTCTTAGTTTTCATAAATATTTCCGAGAAATATTAATAGCTGGAAGAACGAGGTGGTAAGAGCCGATTCTGTCAAGGATTTTCTCATCTCGATGATTGAGCAGCACGAAGGATTCTTGAGTGACCGCCTGCCTTTGTATGTTCTATCGCGAAATGCCTCATTCGTGGCATTGTGATGCCAACTACGTTTCAGTTTGGCGTTAAGTTCCACTTCTCGCAGTAACCGACCGTATAATTTCGTGGAGCAGTGAGCAGTGAGTAATTGTCGAAGCCGCGAGATAATTTTACGACCCGTTTTTTGGCATATTTCAGGCATTGCTTGGATAACTGTATTTGTTTTATACAATTGTGGTGTGAAAGAAAATAATTTTTCGATTCGAGCGTTTTCCACTGCAGTTACGCGCAACATTTGTTTCGCGTAAAGAGAACGCAGCGAATGTAGTTTTAAGTCCTTTTTCGGAAAATAGTGGAACCGGCTTTTAAAGAACAGTCGGAACGGATATATCGAAGCGGAAACGAATGAATTTCCGTCACAGTAGCCGAGTTTGTTTGTTCCCTTTTATGATGCTTCATCTGCGACAAAGCGGCAAGAATGTCTCGATGAGGATTCCGAGTCGGAAGTCGAATGCCAGAAACCAGGACGGACGGTGTCCCGTGTCTCTGTCCGCCTCATTGTGCGACGGTTACATGAGAACAGAAAACGGAACTCACGTTGTAATTTCGCTGACAACGGCGGATTTAATTACCTGTCTGCGCTATCAAAAAAGGGAGAACGAAAGAGGAGTCGGTCGCGAAGAGCGAGACTTTGCGCTTTTATGACGCTTCATTCGAGACTGATGATAAGAGGACGCCACTGAATGTTTGTTTCTCTCGGATTTTGTAAACTCAGAGGGGAGAAATGCTGATTTCAATTATCGTGATAGCGTGATAAAGGATTGAAAAGCACACAGAGAGCGTTAATGAATTGGATGCCGAGAGGAGGGAATTCTTTTGTATAGAAATTGTTTATTTACAAAAGGTTTTTTTTTTTAATGATAGCAATCTAAATCGTGTTCCAGGAACAATTGACTTCAATTCGCAAACACGCAGTTAATTAAATATATTTAATTCAACGGGTGTGGAAAAAGAGAGATTGCATTTTTGATCTGTCCGTTTTACATTTAACTTTTATATTCTTTTTATTCGTAATCCAATTCAAATTAAAGTACATTGGTACATCAGTTCGTGAAAATCAGTGATAATTCGATAATCAGAATACATCGAAAACGCTATCAATTTATTACGCGCGTGGTTATAATTATTTTCGAATATATGCAAAGTATGTCGCGTATGCAGCATACGCTGCATATTTCATTAGTAAATAATTGAAACACGACACAGATTACATTACTCGCATCAGTCAATAAACTATTTGTTATTAATATATGTACATGAGAGATCGTGGTGTTTATGTTTGTTAATAATACTTTCCATGTAGGAATCGCCAGTCTTTACACAACAGGGTCATTAATCAAGTGCGACAGCTGATCCACAGCTACCAAGAATCTATTATTCAATAATGATTTATTGGCAAATGACTGTTTTATGATATAAGTAGAATAGATTTTGGAAGAATGCCAACTATTGGCCGATCTACGGCTGCCAACTGTCTGTAGAAATCTATCACTCAATGCCGGCCCATTATCGGCCCGGCAAGTAAATAACATTTAGGTTTTTATCATAAAAAACGCTTCTCATATATAATCATAAAAAACTCCGGTAAAAATAATCAATTTTGATACTCTATCAATGAAGTTTTAAATTTTATATTTATAAACATTAATATTCTCTAGCTTAATTTAAATTTTATAAATACTGGGCCAGTACTGGGCCTTCGTTTGCTAGTACATATATTTTATACGTTACTGAGATTATTCAACAAATAAAAATGAAAAATTTATCGTCAATCGAGTTTGAAAATTAGCAGAGAGTTATAATTTTACGTTTCAGCGGGAAAAATAGATTTCTCTTTTAGAATATTATTTAAGATTAGATTAAATTACAAGATTTTGTCTTAAAATTTAATAACATTTAGATTATATTACGAAATGCAGAGACTTTAAGTATTATTTGTTAAAAAATGATGCAAAAAGTTATTAAAATTGTTATTTTAGGTATGTAGTAGGATACGTTGAATTCCATATCTTCAACATGATGTTTTTTAATTTCACAAATTGGACATTGCACGAGAATTCTAATTATTACAGGCGTCTATGTTGGCCAACGCCGCCTTTGTTTCCAGTGAAAAGTGGTCGATCAATTAACAGGCAACCAATTAAGTTATCGAAGTTGTCATTTGTACACCGACTGGTCAATTTGGAAAATTGGTCGTGACATAAGCTTAAATTAGAAATCTAATTACGCGCAACTATTAACATAATGCAACTTCTACGTAGAATGTCGATTCTACGCGTTATTGAATCGTCGACCTTTGATATCAACCATCTGTGCTCTAAATTTCGATTTTACGCTACAATGCGCAGGAATCCCACATCAGCAATCAGGCGAGTAATTACGCCAAAAATTCAATCATAACGATTGTCGACGAAATAGAACTTACTGTAAGAAAATTTTAATGAATATTGACATAAATTACTATTAGACATAATAAATTTTTTATTTTATAATACCTGTTTTATCATTAATAAATCATTACAGTGTCTCATTTACGTACTCAACAAAACACTGAGCTTACGCAGAAGTTTAGAGGAGCTGGCTTACTAGCTAGCCAATATCATTTGTTACACTGTTGTTGGAATGCGTTCAATTCTTACTACGAAAACAACAAATTCCGTTCAAAAGTTTGTTGTCGGATAGTTTGTTCCAACGAGAATTTACTATACAAAGAAGCAAAAGTCACGCGGTTGTGTGTACAATATATATATATAAATAAATGTTACGCATTACCGCCATTCTTCAGGAGGTTACCAAACCGGAAACAAAGTGCTCCGGATGAAAATTAAGTCTCCAGAACGGGTTTCCTTTTATGGACGAGTGGAGGAACTCGCGTGTTACGTATTACAAAGTAACGCTTTAATTGCATACCGAGACCGGTATAATTTTCCAGCACTATTATTCTTACATTACATTACATTACCGTTATGATCGGATTGTTGTGCCACGTGAACATCGTTATTCAATGCGTGGTCCCGTATTTTTATCGCGAAGTTGCCAATTCTGTTCCTCCAGCTAACAAATGTGCCCGCGCTAAGACTGCGCTTGAAACTTTTTTCATCATGGCGCACTTTCGATCGATCGTTATTTGTAGACATATCGATGCGAGTGTGCCATCTATAGATTAGCGTTTATATTCCGCCGTGCAGTTTAGCATATGAGAATTTATAGCGATACGCTCGCTTTATAAATTACCGTAATAACACTGCGTTTTATTTTATTTCTTGATATCAACGAAAAAAGCGCTATTATCCTAAATTTATTCGAACTTTAAAAAAGAATTCTCTGAAAATTCTCTGATCTTCCAATCATTTTCAATAAAGTTCCCAAAAATACAGCATTTTTACATCCAAATTCAGCATGAATTTGTTTACTGTATAAGTTTCTTGATATTTTCTGCTTATATTTCTAAAGAAAGAATTTATAAACTGCGCACAAGTTTCAAACATTAAATTTGAAAAAATAAAAAGAAGAAGTAAAGAGTTCATTAGCCGGTCGGAAAATAAAAGAAAAATTTTTGAAAAGACATTTTTAATAAAAAGTTTTGCAATTATCGATAAAATTCTCTGAATATTGCAGATTTTTTCAGGCAGAAAAAAATATCTCGAATGTTTCAGATTTCCCAAATTTTTCCAGTTTATAAACACTCTGCTTTAACAATGCATTCTGTAAAGCAAAACTTTCTAATCGATGCGCCACGAACGAGATTGGAAATAAAGTTTTTCTAGTGATACATTCTCCCATGTTTTCTTCTCACAATCAGTATAATTATATTGTATAATATTAAAAAAGCGTGATGATTGCCGGTAACGTGGGATTAAAAGTTTCCTGCCATTATAGGAAAATTGTTTATCGTGTCCGTGTATGTGTAGAGGTGGTCGAAGGGTTAATTACTTTGTTACACACGTCCCTGCGCGGAGTCGTGTGAAGAAGAGAAATTACGAACATCGCAAAGCAAGAAGAAACGTTGAATGAAAACGAAGAACCGTGAATGGACACCGAGGCGCGGCAGCAGGTGTTCATTCTTCTGCTCTGGAATTATCCCGGGATTTCCATCTCGCGAAATGCGCACAAAGAATGTTATTACAGCGTCATGCTTGTCCCATCTTTCGCCTCAACGCCCAACATTACAGCATTTTGTTCCTTACCTTCACTTTCGCAGTTCTCCTTTTTTCGCATGTGCGCAAGACGCGTATAAGGAATACATCAAATTCTTTTCGTACGGCAAAACTGTGTGTTTAAACTCATCTTAACCGAGTCACTCTACCGTGACGCGAGAAACAAATATCTCTCGCGAATAATACTCGTGAATGCGAGCTTTATTAAATCTCGGATCGATTGAATAATATTTTGCATCCTTCCCCAGGCAGAAATGTATCTAGGCGAAACATTGGCCCTAGTTCGATTTTTCGATGTTCGAGAAATTGAGACGTTAACTAGATTGTTACTCGCAAAATAAAACTTATAATGATGAGGTTTGACTGGCCATCAGCAATGTGTATTCCATAATTGAGAGTTGATTGTGGAAGTCTCGCGGCTCTCTAGCTTAACTCTGAAAATCAATGCTTATTATATTCTTCAAATTTTGTATTGTTTTTGAAAGTTAATCCGAGATTTGGCTGCGGAAAAAGTTTTTATTTTGAAATTTTGGAAATTATTCAAATTTTTCCCATACAAATTATTTTGCAAAGACCGGAAGAGACGGTAGTCTAACGGTGCAATGTCGCGAGAGCATGGAGAAAAAGTAAGGATTTCCCAGCCAAACTTATTTAATTTCTGGATGGCTTGCATCGCAACATGGAGGCAATATTATTCTGATGGAGCGCTATTCCTTTTCGATTCGCCGGTAAAAATGTTATAAGAAATGACGGAGATTATATTGCTTAATAAATTCATTACCGTTGAGAAATTGTTGTTTTACTCAGTGCTAGAAAACGAAAAAATGTTTTCCAATCTTGTTTTTCAAAGCTGCGTCTAGCTAGTGGCCAGTAATACCAACTTGAGCCGAGACTTTCCCGATATGCAATTTCTACCTGGAGAGAAACACTGAAATGCTTTCAATACAAATCATTAATTTTTGCACTAACGATATTTAAATAATTCGAACGGAAGAAAGATATTTGCAACATTGCAGAGTAATCGAGGGAAAATAGTTTAAATCTTAACTCTGTAAGAAAAGTAAATTTTAGATTGACTAAAATTCGTAGGTTAGGTAGATTGTTTGCGTATGTATAAAAAAGTGGTAAAATAATGATGAAAAAGAAGCTTGATCTTGATTTTCTATTGTTAGATGTTCGAAAACTTTAGGAAATCTATAAAATAAATGTTAATAGCTCTCCGATGCTCCAATAATTCTGATCTCACTTATGTGCTTTCACTGTACTTGTTGAAGTTTCGTTTGAATCCGTTTTTCACGGATTCCACTACCAACATTTGTGCTCAAACTCTAATATTGCGTATTCGCCAAGGTTAAAATGCATCATGCATAAAGGCCATTTCGAAATGCAGATATTAGTGGCACGACTATGCAATTATTGTGCGCGGATGACTGTAGGAATCGAAATTGTGATTACTTTGTCGGGATAAAAAATTGAAAATAGTAGTAGTAATAAAATAAGTAAAATAAATCTGTATTCTTATATCGAAGGAATGTTTTGTTTCTTAGTTAATTTCTGATAATTGTGAGTGATTTGTGGTTTAACATCTTAAAATTAAACTTTGCGACATTGAACGAAATTTGGTCTACTAGCAAGCGTGTTTCGCTCAGATTGCAGCGACAGCGACAAATGGAGGAGCAGGGAAAGATTGAAAAAGACAGTCATGGAATAATAAATATGAGACATAAAGACGCGTCTGATAATACAACACGCGCATAATGGCGTTCACGACTCTTTCTAGTTAGATAGAGTTCTAAGTGAACGCAAGCACCATCGTGAATTATATTCGCGCCCTGCACTTCCACGATGCTTTGACTCCGCTGCGCTCTTTCACGCGGATTATAAATTAAAGGTGATTCACGCAGTGCATTTATCGCGCTGGTTATTGAAAGACCCGAGAGACATTTGACACGTCACTTTGTTATTGCACGGTAAATCAAGCGATCAATCTCCGTTTACGGAAATGTTACGAAAAGATTTTACTGCACTGTGAATGTTTTATGTTACAGTTTCATTGTGTTAGCATAATCGCGTAACATATTTATAATCTTACTATTGTTATGGTTGTGGCTGTAATTGTAATATTCGTGTTTTAAAGTGAATTATGGTCACATAAATTGTCACATACGGTTGTCGAGTATAAATATATATTTATAGTTTAGATTATAGATAGACTTATATAAAATTTAGATAATTGAAATGAAATTTATATCTACACTTTCTATTTCCGATTTAATCTAATCCGCTAAATTATTATTACTTTTCTTACAAATATTCTTTTTTTATATTACAAAGAATGCGTTTATTTTAAGTTGAATGTAAAAAAAGTATCATTATTATTTTTAATTGTAGAATCTCAAAAGAAATTACTCCATCACTTTGCGGATAACTTTAATCATCTTCCAACTAAATTTTATGCCTGAACTATATGGACGATAACTCTTCTCACCGCGGCCAACATACTCAAGCTAAACATTTACATAACTTTGGTCAAGGAATTTAATAATTTAAATTTATCCGTCGAAAATGGGACACAGATCGATGTTTCCAGCGAAATATTGCGATAATTCAAGTGGTTTTCATTAAGTAAATACTAATATTTTATAGGTTTGTAAATCTACTCCCAAATGCGAATTTTTTGTAAAACTTACACGGCATTAATTGTCCACAATCTGGCTATATTTGTCCATATATAATTTTTTTGTTCACCTTGCGGAGAAAAAGCAAACAAACAGTTGGATAAAATTTTGTTATGAACATATCTAAATGCATTTTTTTTCTAATTTGTATGTTGTATGTTATTTGTATAACCTTTCCCTCTGTGTGTGTGTGTGTGTGTGTGTGTGTGTGTGTGTGTGTGTGCGCGCGCGTGCGCGCGCGCTCAAGGTAAACAAAAAAAAGTTATGATCAAAAATTATGTGGACAATCAAATGCCATATAAGTTTCGCATTTCGGGATGTCACAGATCTAGATTGTTTCTATCAACATCGAAATTTAAATGCATTCGAATTACGTCAATCTCGAATAACAAGACAAATCAAATTTGTCTACGAAGGGTCAGGGATGACCGGTGCTCAAGGATGTTTTCGTATTGTGTCAACAGCATAAATTCAGTAAACTAGGTATATGCATGCAGAGAATCTCAATTGTGAAACAGATTTTCGCAACGACTGCATTCCCTTGATACCTGCATAGACGTTATTGTACTTCATATCAGAACATTAGTAATTAATGCACCCTGACGATAACAATAGGCAGTCATCGTGATGCGTGTCTTTCTTCCGATGCAACTCCTTCGCTTTCTTCGAGAGGCTACTTAACGCTATCATGTTAATGTGCTAACGAATTATTCCATGGCGGCACGATCTATTTACGCTCTATTCTAATGCAGAATAACTAACGAGAATCGTTCTAGGAAACTGAAAATTGCAAGCATGATACGCTTTTTTTAACTCCAGCAGAGTGTTTAATAATTTATATAATTAACGATCGCGCGATATTTATTAATTTCTAAATTATTTTGGTTGCCAACGCAATACGGTGAATTTAGTTAATTAATTTTATTTTATTTACATTTATTCTTTACTTTTATTTAAAAAACTACATCGACAAGTTTTGCAATTTTCAGTATAAAGACTTGATTTAATTATGTTAAAACAGAAAGATACTACAATATTCATCTAAAATAATTATTACACATTTACAAATTGAGTTAACAATCTTAATTATGTGTATATTTGGGAAATAAAATAATATTTTGGAAAGGACTCTGCACTCTTAAGTGGGATTTGGATTTTCTGTCAAATCAAATAAAATTTTCAGCGATGAAAGGTTTTGGAAGGAGATTTTGGCAAAAACCACTGTTGCTTGCGTTGTGGAATTTCATTAAAATAATCCCGCTATATTTCGAAAATATAGCGCCCTATCTGGATTGAACGTTCTTTTCAAGACCATTCATCGTTGAAAGTTTCATTCAATTTGACAAAAAGGTCCAAATTCCATGTCAAGAGCTGGGGTCCTTTGATTGTACGCACTTTCCATTGAAGTTTTATTTCGTCGAATGTAGATGAATGTCACAAAGAAGAAACCGACGAAGTACCTCATAAATTGTTTTCGCAAGCTGCGTACCGATGGCACGAGAAAATTACAGGAAAAATTCGTTCAACAATCCGCTGCATCTCCGCAGAAAATATCTCCGTGCAATCGCGTTCTGAAAATATCGTCGCGGAAGAAATATCGCGGAATCAAATTTATATGACTTTGTTGAATTTATGCGATTTGTTTTCAAGTGTGCGCCGTTCGTCGTCGCGATTTATGGCCAATGTTATTCGTCGTCGCGTGGCGTTATACGATATATTATATCTGCATACGGCGCGTTCCCAATTTCCTTCGCATCCTGTTGATTGTAGATCCTTTGGCGGAAAATTTAAAAACTTTTCGTGAATACTTAATTTATCGTTATTCGACCCTCTTTAACTTAACTTTAATAACTTTTTTACAATATTTTAATTAAAGTTTAATGAAGTTAATAAATTAAGTTTATAATTAATGAATAAAGTTCCACCTGAAACTTCAAATGAGAATTGAATTGATTTTAAATCGACGCTTATTTGTGAAAGATTTATTCGAAATTAGCCAGAAATCCAGTACTTAAGGGGAGATAACTTGGAGCATCTTGCATATTACATGAGGTAACATTTGTAATCCCGCCAGATTATGCAGAGCTTTATCAGAGATTTGTGCTTAATGGACTGAAATGTTGTGCAACATACGCTCCGTTCACCGTTGTCGGGCTCATTTCGGTGGCCTTTAGATATTCTCACGGCCAAGAAAGAATGTGTGTACGCTTATCACCTCGGGCTTGAAATCGCGTGTCTTCGATCGTGCACATCACGCTGCGGTGCCGTCGGCTAGTATGATTTTACGTTCGATTGCCCCGCGATCTCACGTCATTACTCATGTAACACTAAAATGCATCTGCGGTGAAAGACAGTTTGTCCTGCGGATTATTTCTTCTATATCATATCGTTTGCAGATAAAAACTGAGTAACTCCTATTTTCATCGGAGAATATAAATTCTCAATTAAATAACGTTGAGAGTTTCCTTAAAGCGCATTATTCTCTCGCAAATATTGAAAACAATTTAAATTTAATTTAGAACTTTGTTAAATATGTATAAAATTTTAGATAGATAAAAAATTGAAAGAAAAATGTATTGTCTGCGTTGTATTCTATTTTTGTACGTGTGCTTATATTTTTAATATAATTTTATTTCTCCAAAGAAGATAAGGCAGTGAGTAATGAATAGACCATTATTCATTCGCGCGTTTCTTTTTCAACTTTCAGATAAAAAATTTTATTTAAAATATCTCGGGACAGTTAATTTGAAAAATATTTGTTTTGATTCAAAGCAATTCTAATCTGACAAAAACGTTATTTCTTTTTCTTGCAAAAAAAATTTTATCAATCAAAAAGGATATTATTTCCTTTTGCAGCTGTGCGCCGACGAGCGTGGGTGCGTATCTTGCGTACAAGCAACGTAATTGCCAGTTTGTTCGCTAAATAAAATAGCGATTAGCGCGGCCAGGAGGAAACGCCGGGGCGTGCCGGTTCCTCTTCGAAATAAAGCTTTTCAACATCCCTTTAATAATGAGTTTCGCTTGCATGAAGTTCGTGTTCCACGAACGTGTATCACGTACACGCCACACGGATGCATGTGTGTATTTTTAACGTACAGTTTTATATTCGGCAAATAAAAATATGAAAAGTAGATTATACGCGACAGATTTTTAAAATTAATACTCCGGTCTTTTCACGGAAGTGCTTTGAATAATAATCATACACATCGCACGCACACAATTGTTTTATTCTACATTCAGCCCGTCGTTGTGAGACTCGAATTATCAGAGAATTATATATAGAGTCTCATGTTTTAATTTTACAATTATCAGGAAAGAAAGGAAGAAGAGACAATCGCATTGTGCGCCTTGGATGATACTCGAGAGTTTCGGAGTATCGCACGTCTTTCCGCGTGCGGTAAACGCTGTAAGCGCGCGTGCAGTACGCCACAGCGTATAAGTGCGCGCGCGACCACACGCTCGTCGACCCCACCGCTTCCCGTGTAGGAGTAGAAAGTTGCTATTGTGCTGGGATCTGGTTTTATATAAATAGCTGCACTGCCGGCGGTCGCGAGCCGCGGCTGCGTTTCTACCGAATGATAAAATAATACCGCCGCCAGGTGAAAACGGCGGGATGATCGGTCGCGGCTCGCCCTTTTGCCGTTTTCGAATTTTTCCGGCGCACCGGTTGCGGGGCGCCTTTTTCGCGTCGGCCGCGCTCTCGTTTGCAGTGCACGAAGAAATCGACCGTCGTGATTGTCCTGCTAATAAATACATCGGATGCGCCGTTGTGAAATATGCATACTTTGTAATATCTATGCATCTCTATTTTGTTAATATGTAAAAATTGCTCCTTGGTGACCTTTTTGGGGGGGAGAGGTGCTAACTTGGGATTTAAATTCTACGTAAAAAAGACTTTTTTACTCTTGTCATGTTTTTCAAATTCCCCGAATTTTTTAGCTACAGAAGGTTTTCCCCAAATTTTGAGCTTCACAAAATGCGATGTAGCTTCGGCACTAACTGAGGTAACTAAATTCTGAAAAAAAGATTGGAAAACTGCATGTCAAGAGTTTTCTAACGGCGAGTTCACATTGTCACAAAGTGAGAGATAAGTGTTTACATTTGTAAAGTTTTGACGGAACCAGGTAGTGCCAGGTCTTCCTTAGTTAACGAAACACATTCAAACTGTGGCCTGATAATAGAAAAGGGTATAATATATGTCGTTACAAGTAACGTTCTCAGATCGTAAGTGGCAAAGTAGGATAAAAGTTTGTTTCAAAATTCAAAAGTAACGTTTTTTGTTATTAATCATTTGCAATCTATAAAAAAACTATTAAAAAATATTATAAAACATACTAAAAAACACTATAAAAAAATATCCGATTAAAACTTTTCAAATATATCGGATAACAACGTTTACATCAACATACGTTTACATAAATTCCAGATTGTTTGGATATACATGAATTGTGTGATATTTAGCGGTGACAACGAATTGTGTGATATTTAGCGGTGAAACGTATATATGACAAATTTAATCGAGACACAATTGATTAGAAATAAAACGTGGATAATGAAAGAGGAAATATGAAACAGGAAGTGTGAAACAAAAGAAACAAAAATTATAAATAAACCGCTGCAATCTATTTTATATCGAAATTTATTTTATAAAATAATATAATCTACTTACATGTCTTGTTATTCTCAGTATAAATTAATAATAGTAGCTTTATATTGATCTATGCTACACTTGTATTAAATATGTGCAATATTATTATTAATAATTTATATCATATTTATAAGATTCTTGTAATTTATATTACATTTATTAGGAGAGAGAGAAGGGAATATAAAATATGTTGTCATAATTTATATTATTTCCAGAAATTATTTTATCTCTATTCTCACAGCTGATTTATAATTCCGTGCGAGAACTATTTTACACGATTTGCAGAAAGATTTATTTTCTGCGAGCACTCTGCGGAGACCGCCTAGCCTAGTGAGCTTATTATATTTATCGCATTCAACTAATTTGATTATTCCTATAATGACGACAACAAACACTATTGATCAACTTCTCTTTATGCGGTTAGAATTGTTGAATCTGAATTTCGTTGAGCGACAGAAGAAAAGAGAAACGTATTTTTGCCTAATATTAAAATAATCTACTCAAAGTTAATTAATTTTCTTGCTTTATGTTGCAGGTAAGGCTACAATTTAGAAACAGAGGCTTAATAGCTAAACCAGCGTTAGTTAATTCGGGCTGTTGGCGCAATTCAGTTCAAATGCTTCAACATCAGGTATTTTAACACAAAAATAGGATCTCTTTTAAATAAAATGATCATTTATCACGTTTATAATTTACTATACTTACAGTTTTATCTTTAGTGGCAATTCATTATACAAGAATTTGCTTATATTTATAGAAATGGTTCTTTTTTATTTACAATAATCGATATTACATAATGAAATAATTTTTCTCTTAGCACATTTTTTTGTCCATTTAATATTTTGCGGCTTATAATAAAATAATGCGATAGCAGTGAAATTATTCGCGAGCGATCTGATTTTGATTTCGATCGAGAATTATTTTTATAGACATTCTTAAACATTTGATACAATTTACTTAATTCGAAAGCAGTCTGAATCTTTGTAAATATTGTAAAGTGTATGAGTCGATTCTTTTATTGGAATTCTTATTCAATTTCGATGAAACGAAATTTAAATGCCTATGCTATTCGAGTATTTAGCGAACACTCCATAATCGATCTCCGATCGGCGATTACTATATTATTCAGACGACAAGAAAGGTATTCGTGCTTTTTCCTCGAGCACCATGCAAGACATTAAGTGCAATTTGCTGTCATAAATAAAAGTAGAAATTTGCCGGGTAAGAGCGGTGGCGTGCCGTTCGCGGTTTCAGATCACGACGAGGCAAAACCACTGGCTGGCCGATCGTCCGAGTAATCTGTTTGAGGCATGTCGTATGCTCGATTTCCCTTTCAGATCGGTGCTCGTATATCTCCGACACGTCGCATCGATTAGAATCGCAAAATCCGCGCGCATCGCGATTCGCGCTTTTTCCATCGCCGGCTTATACGCGAATTAACATCAACTGAACGGTATATTCTGCTCATTTGAGGTTAGGTCGGCATTATCTGTATTTTAGTGTATTCAAGTTTAGACTTTATTGTAGACTTATTTCGAATTTATGAAATTGAGTTTTTCTCTTTAATACCTTGTGTGAATGTGATTATCGATTTATAGCATTCGAAGAAAACATTTATTTGACTTTCTAATTTGTGTGAAATAAGCATAAAATCCTTTAAAAGTGCTAAAGTATTTTTTAATTTAACGAATTCGTTTAGTTTAAAGGTTGAATTAAAGGTAAAAGCTTGTGTTAAAGAGAAAAATATAGTGAATGAGACTAATTGCTTTCTGTCATTCGCATTTGATAATGAGTTTGGATAATAAATTGAAGCGAATCAAAGTGAATTGGTGAGTGAGTTTTTACAAAATACTCGAATCACTCTTCTTTTCATCAGCCATTACAATTTTACTTTGCAAATTTAAATGTTACACTCGTGTTCTAATATCGTTGTTTTGTTTTCAACTATCGAACTGCGATTTAAAATGTATTCAGTTTTCAATTTTCTTCTCTGTTTGTATACGTTCAAAGTAATTAAATTTCTGTATTAAAAAAAATTCATTACTTTATCTTGCCTGTCGTTTGATTTATATTTTAACTATTATATAGAATTATTTCACTCTTTCTGTTGTCGAGCTATTTTTCTACAAATTTTGTTGCTTTGCAAAGAAATATGATTCTCGAACTTTTTATTCTCGCAATCATATTTTGAGGGAATTTTTTGAAAACCGTGCAAAAGCCGTGTAACATGTGACAACGATTCGATTTAGTGATCCTCGTGCGAATTGGACGACATTTCTCGCGTTTCTCGTTTCAAATGTCTCGTTTCAGATAAAAATCAATTAATGCTTACACTGCCGTTGTCGGAGATATAACCACGAGAAAAAGTGACACTGGCTAGCCGCGAAATCAAATACTTCGGTTTGATTCGCTTGCGAAAGGAAATAGGAGGAGCGCGGTTTGACAGAAAAATAAGGAATAAAAAACGAAGAGAAAAAATTATTTTTTATTTTTACTTAAGAAATCAGATACTTTTTATAATATTTTTAAGTCCTTTTTTTAGTATAACAATTAGCGTTTCGAGAATTGCACAGCATTTTTTGTTATTCTAAATAAGACTAAATTCATGTTTGAATAAACATTGCAGTTTTGCAGATAACAAATATCAAATATTGCATTTTTATAGACTCTATTTTATAAAACTAACGGCAACATTGAAAATCGAATAGTCTTCTTGAAGCCTTCTTGAATTCTCACTTTTATTTGCGCCTTTTTCCAAAGTCATCTTCCGTGTAGCATATTATATCACGTCGTTGTGAATTGTTTTCTTGAAAGGAAACGCTTACGTCGTACGAACCGAAAATGAATTCGATAATCTTACTCCGATCACCAGTTGCTTTGAGCATCCTTTTCCTGTGTTTATTTTATTTCAACTGTAAATCGTATAACAGTCCTATTGCTTCCACTGCTCGAACTGACATTTAAATGCTGCGATTTTTAAGAAACGTTTTATTCACGGTTCACGACAAGAGTGCGAGCACGGTTTCAGCTTACGCACTCGCGAGAGTTGCAAAGTAATGCTCGAACCAGATAGAGAAACGTTAGAGGCGAATATTCCGGCATGAAAATTTTTGAAACAGAATAATTGGAAGAAAAAACATTATACCGAAGCAGGAATAAATAAACGATAATATTTCTCGAAATAGGAATTATTAAAATAAACATACTTTCACGAAATAATTGTATTTTGTTGAAATTAATATTTATATATGTGAGATTCATTATTATGATGCTTTTTTACCTATACATCGCATCTCAATATCTCTAAAAATGCAATATTTTATGTTTAATATTTGTTGAAACGAGAGAGTTTATTGAAATCAACAAATATAATGATATATTCGAGAGAGAAATCAGCTGTGTGCTGTCAGTTGCTGTTTATTCGAGAAAACGTTTGCTTTATCCAGCAGTTTCGCTTTACACGTAATCCAATCGAGAATGGAAAGAACAATAAAAGGAGATAGAACGAGGTAAGCGACCGATAAAAATGGTGAACTTCTTCGTATCTAAGGAATCCCGCTCGGCAAGGTCGAGAAACGACCTAGCCGCTGGCTATAAGAACTCTTTTGCTCGCATCCGTTCTCTCTCTTTCTTTCTTGGAACATGCGTGCACGTTTGTTTCTCCGTACGCGAACATAGAGAGAGATGTCTGACAATCAATGGGTGTTTATGCTCTGACGTTAAAGGAAATAGCATTTTTCAATATAACTTTGTCTTCACATGAATAAACAAATGAACAAAGTATTGTTCTTCATCTTAAATAAGTGTTTCTGAAAAAGAAATTTCTGCGTAAATAAATTAAAGACTATTATTGAAGGTTCTACAGAAGAGATTGAAGAGAGAGAGAGAGAGAGGACATCTGCGTATAATATATTTTAAAATAATGAAACGTATTATGTTCAAGTTTCCGTAAACGAAGTGGCGACGTTAACATAATAATACAATAGAGAGTAGAGCGGATGCTGTCTTGTTCCGTTGCTGTAACATAACGTACGTTTCTAGATCAACTTCGTTATCCAGTTACCCGCGCATTCCAATAATCTTACATAATAGAAGGGAAGTAGCTCTCGATCGCTTGCGATTGGAAGGTAACGGTTGAGAGGGAAAAGAGTGGATAGAAATACATAGTCGTCGGTTGCGTCTCAGTTTGACGTATCCGACTTTACTTCCTCCCCGAGCAGTCTATTTCGTTTCCTATAACGCGCCCGCAACATTTTATAAATGATGGAGTGCGAATTTTATAAAACGAATAGCGCGTGTAACGGAGAAAATATGCGCGGAGGCAGATGTCTTACCGTTACGATAAAATGTAACGGTGAGACATCTGCTCGATTGTTCGTCTTGTTCAGTTCACTTTGGAAAAATATCGCACTTTAAGATGAATGCGTGACGATAAACCAAGATTAGTTCCAATCAGGAAACTGTGCGCTTCCTCTATTACTTATGTACGCATTATTGTGAATTTTGAGATTTTGTTTTGGAACTCGCCTCTCATACGCAGTAAACTACGTGCAAAGTTTGAGCAAAATCGGAGAACATCTTCTCATCCCCTAAAACGGTCAAAGTTTTATATATAATATATATATATTTGGTTGGCCAAAAAGTAATGTCGGATTTCTGCAGTAAATAGCGTTTTTGTGTTTTTTGATATAAAGCATTGTTTCTAACTTATCCTAACATACCATTATGTTTGGTTAATTTTTCTTGAATTGACCCTGTTTTGAAAATGAGTGACGATGTACTTTCGAGCAATTATGCTTTTTTATCTCCGCAAAGGGAAAAACGCGGCACAAGCAACAAATGTATTACAACACCCACACAGCACGCATATTCGAGAGACGTTCAGAAGACATTCCGAAGATATCGTATGTCTCAAAGATCTTTGAGAGAGACGATATCTTCGGAATGTTTAAGATGAATCAAAGATATCTTTGAGAGATACGATATCTTCGGAATGCCTTCTAAACGTACTCCGGTTATGCACGCTGTGTGGGTAGTATTGTTTCTTCTCGTCGCTCATTTTCAAAACAAGGTCAATTCAAGAAAATTTAACGTAATGATATTTTGTTAAGCCACGCGTTGAAGCATCAGCTTTCAGAATATGTAAATAGAGATTAGGAACGATGCTTTGTATGGAAAAACACAAAGACGCTATCCACTGCAGAAATCCGACACTACCTTCTGGCCGACGCAACATATGGGGCGAGTTTTGAAGGAGAGAAGATGTCTGATCTTGCTGAAATTTTGCACGCAGTTTACTGCATATGAGAAGCAAGTTCCAAAACAAAATCTCAAAATTCACTTCTTTCGTTCCACTCTAATGTATTATATTTTAAAACGACAATGCCGTTGATTCTTGGAATATCCAAATTTTTCAAAGTCCGTGAAATTGATCCAATTTAGAATTTTATTTTTATCAATCCATTTAAAAAGTGAAACAAAATTTTGGAATACTTGAAGTAAACTGTGTCACGAATAACAGTATTTATATTTGCGCAAATACGTCCTGATTTTTGACAAATTATTCCGCGAACTACACGATATTAGCATAAAATACATCGTTGAGCATCGAGTAAAATTAAAAAGTCTCTGATTACTTTGACACTGTCGATACGCTTTGCGCGTTATCGAACAGTCAATTCTGCATGGCTGCGACATCGAATCGCCGGTGAATCGTTTCAATCAAGTTTAGCTCGTTAACGCTCAACATGCCGAGTGCCGACATTCGATGTCGAGCAGCATCGGATTCATCGAACTAGGCGAAAACTCGAAGATACAGTCGAATCAGTGGCTCGATTGCAATTTGCGAATTCAGAATTTCTGCATAGCATTGCTTTAGCGTCACGTAGCTCTCTGTACACAATACCTACCTGCCATTTCAACGCCGCAAATTGTATTACGCGTTTTCAAAGAACTTGAATGCGGATTTCGAGCGAATTTTCATTGGTTTTGGCTCTTTCTCAGCCGCCGGGCTTCCACAAACTTCGGCAATATTGTCTAAAGTTTAGTAAACGGATTAGTACGAGAACGAGGGGTAATAAAGGGAACGTGATTGGAGAATATAATAAAACGTACCTGCAATGAATAAGAGTTAAAACTATTAAGAATTGGTTGAAACAAAAAGCAACTTGAGACAAAGGAGTAAAATATTTTAATTTACATAATTTATGAAGAGATAAGTGTGTTATGTTTATTTTATTGAAAAATATATGAGATTCTTTTAGAATCTCTTTTGAGAAATTTAACAAGAGAGGTACATTGATCAGGCAAATATTCGCAGCTTACGCACGCATTGACATTCAAATTGATCGACAGAACGCGATTTAATCATTGATGATAATTGAACGAAGTGAAAAGCCCTTCACTGCGCCGAGCATGAAAACTAGAAAAAGCTAATTAAGATGTCAGGAGAGCGAAAACGTTATTCATATACGGCTATCGTATTGTCTGTGGCAATATTTGTTTTTTTCGCCGTGATTTGTTTTACCGTTTTATTTTTCGCAATGGAATTGCCGATAATTTGCATGAGAAAGAACCGTGAATTGAGAGGAGCGCGAATGCGACGAAAGCTGACAATATGGAAATTAACGGGAAGAGTCCACTCGATATTCCCGCTATTCGCATCTGGCTCGCGCTTGTGCATTTAAGGCCATCGAGCGTCAAAACTCGCACAGAAGCGTGCAAAATATCGATGCGTTTGAAATGCGTTTCCTTTCCATCGGATCTCATTGCTCTTATCGCCGACGTAAATCGATGATGGCCACTGTTCACCGGTGGTTACTCCATTTCGTACAGCACTCGCAGCCGAATTGGAACACGGCTTTACTCTCTCGTGTATTTCTTTGTTATAACGCGGTCGTCGTCGCGAGACTAACGCATCTGTGTCTTCTCGGGTCGATACGAGGCGAAAGTGAGCACATTTGTAAATTACAGGACTGCAAAATGTATTTGTCAAACGAGTAAAACAGACGTAGCTGTGCGCGTTTACCTTTTTCGATAAATTGTGCAAATTAATCGGAGATCAACGGTAAAATCAGGAGAATCGAAAACGGGCAGGGAACGCGCATGCATCGAAATTAAGCAATTTGCAAATTCTATCTGTAGCAATTCCAATCTGATTTATAACGATGATAGTGCAGTTTGTTGGTTTTAAATCGTCGATGGATCTCTCTCGCGCTTTGAGTTGTCGCACATGTATCGGCGCTAATTGGAATTTTGTCAATCGCATCGATTTCATATTTTTATCCGATTACTAAAATTACATTTTTTTTTCAAGCTTGAAAAATTTTTATGCTTAAATTTTACAATGTCACGTTTTTTGAATATGTACTTTGCAATTCCGACGAAGCCTACAAACGTTCCAATGCTTTGAATTGATATCTTTAGCTTTACATGCATAATTTTCGAGTATAACGATTTCACTTGAGTATGACGGCACGTCACTTTTACTAATTAAACGAAAAATAAACTGAGAGGGAGAGAGAGTGAGAGATTGTTTCAATAAAAGTTGCCTCTAATTAGTGTTTCGTTCGTATCGGATAGTACGAAAAACCTCGCAACCGCGGCGAACGAAGGCGAGCAAAATATGATATCCTCCGAAAGAAGCCGGTGCGCTTGACGGGGAAATATTCTGCGCTAGTTGCGTTTAATAAATTACGGTAGCAACAATTTCCGACAGGTCGCACGTCGCATAATGGAAATATTTACATATGTCGACGTCAGGACGTCGGAGTAATTACCAGGCGCAGACGTTTCGACGGTAATAATCAACGCCCGGTTAATGCATAGCGCCGCGATGTGCGGTGCTAATTCAGTCCCGTCGACATATTAATGCCAGATGCTATTGATTTCGCATCACAAGAGCATTACAAGACTTGCACGATATATTACGCGTGGCACATTATTGCATTTGTGCGTTAGAGTCGACAAACTTTCAAAGTTTCTTTTATATTATATAAAATGTGATTGCTGTGAAAATTTGTTGTACATTCCGTTATGCCCGAACTACACCGGAGGATGATCCTGTTTGTGGCTCATCCGACTACTTTCGCCCGTCTACACTGTAGGTACAATTTTAGTGTTATTATATTGGTATCATTGACTTTAAAACCGGTAATAATGTCAGTATCTAACCTGTAAAGCAAACTTTCATCCGATTTAAGGTATCCCGAAATGTTATTCTGTCCGATAGAAGATGTTGCTTATTTTTATTTGTAATATATGTATATTTTGTACACATTTGACACACTACTTGTGTAACATAACCTCTTCACATTTATGTGAAATAATCTTCCACTTGAATTTAGGCACAATTAGAAATTTTTTGGGTTGGTACGATTGAAAACTAACTTCAGTATGATTTTCGGTCGTTCACATTACTCACTCAGATGAGCCACAAGCAGGATCATCACATACACCTTCGGTGTAGTTCGGGTATTAGATGTCGAACAGTGCGAACTGTGCATCTCGTTGGGAACAAGAGAGTGATCGATTCTCGAGAAACGGCGATCTATATTTTCAGTCCCCGCCGGATCCTGTTGCGTTCGAGGAGCAGGAGCTCGACATCGCGTGTCCGCGAATCGTTTGCTAATGCGCTCGAGTCGCGCGCATTAGTCGTTTGCGTTCGGTGTCGCGTAAATAAAGCTGTATATACTTTCCGAGTGTGCCGAAAGAGCAACGACTTCATTACGGACGACGGAACGAGGATACGATAAATTATTCGCGGTCTATGAAATTGAAAATCGGTCGATTAATGCGCTCGCTCGGCTGTCGTCGGAAAAGTAGCGCAAACGGGTAATTAAACACGAAGGTTTAATCGCGGCAGCCTTGTTCCTCTCGTATCACTATAAACGTGGCATGTGGCTAAATCCAGCAGACCTCGCAAGGGTGTCAAGGTCGGTCTGCCGCTTCCCGTTTCTTGAATCTCGATATCCCTGCGGGAATCCGAGGCAATTTCGTTCATTATGAAGTACGTGCCCCAGTGACCATGTCCTAAGACGCGAGCGTGAACTAAATTCTTTATTGTGTTATTGAAACAGTGCTTTTAGAGATTCGACCTTACGATAAGAGTATATCGCGCGCCAGCGAAAGTAAGTCAATCGTTAATGGTTGCTTCTTCAGGATTTTTAATTAATATTGTCAATCGCGTAACTCCTTTTACAATATTATTATTCTATTTCATTTTATTCGTAGCATTAAATTTTCAATGGACGTACAAAAGTCTAAATATTACATAAACATTGAAAGAACATTTAAGAATACTTATTAAGTATCCAATATCCAATAGAAAATGTGCAGGACACATTTGCTATGTAAATTGTAGTGTCTTAGAATTTTTTTACTGGAAATGTTAAGAAAATCATTATTTATCAAATCTCAGTTGTGATATTATTTATATTTTAGCATCTAAATTTTCGAATTTCATAAAGTAAAATTGAAGGTCGCATGACGAATAATGTAATTATTTATTCTTCCGCACGAAAAGTTCTTTATTCCTGACAAATTTCACCTCAAAAACTATTAGTGCCCTTTATTTCAACGAAATTCAATTTGGAATTAACGAGGGAATGACATCACTAACGATTTTAATCCAATCTTGGTATTTTATATCCTATACAGGATATCCCGCGCAAGACACAATCTTTGCACGGCTTCTGCATCGACTGCTGTTGCCTACGTTAAATCGTTCTCCGAATCGGCTAGATGGTCGCTCTAATTCCTGCTCTACACGCTTGGCCGGCGCACCACGACGCATGCACATACGCGTGGCGCGTCACACGCGCGCGCTTGTTTAGCTACCTCTCTACTTTTTTTTTCCTTCCACTTCCTTTATATCAGAATTCGCTCTATCCGCTCTACAACGTCGCGCGCATAATGCGGACAGGAAACTATGGCGACCGCGCAGAGACCCCCTTCTCCTCCGGATGCGCTCGATGCTTCCCTTCCGGCGCGGCGACTCGTGTCGTCGACATTGAACGCGAGCGGCGTGGCGCGGCGCGGCGCGTCGCGACGACGGTACGTCGTCCAACGACGCAACCGACGTGCAGCGTCCATCGCACCACCACGTTTTCGTGCACCGCGATAGATGGCAATACTTACCGGTACGCGTCGCTGACCCACTGCGGCTCGGATTCTGCCAAAAGTTATCATCGACACAGTAAAATTGTTATTTTATAGGTTCCGATAATTTTGAAGAAAAATTAAATAGATTTATTGAAAAAGAATGAAAGAATAAACAAGAAACTTGAAATTTGCTGACAATTTATTTTGAGATGCTTTTAGAACTTTAACTACTAAAGATAAATAATATTTTTTTTGCAAAAAGTGTATTCTTATAGAAAAATATTTTAATAATGATTTGTCAGGCAAAACAAAAGAGGATAAATGTATAATTATATATGTGCACGTTTACAATAAGGTTATATTTAATTGTAAAATTTTTTCAAGTTTTTACAGTATTTTTATAAATTATTAGTGAAGTTGCTTTATATATACATCTTTTTTTATTGTCTAGATATGTAATTTTCTTATTTACAATAAAATAAATAAAATAATTTTTTTCAAGTAAGGTAAAATCAATAGTAATTTTTTTAATTATCTTGTGTTGATATCTATATTTTTAATTTTATAATTTGCATGGTCAAAATAAAATTTTTTTATTGAGAGAATTGTTTAAATACAAAACTGTATATTTACAAGCCGTAAAATAATGATTAATTTTAATTACACATATTTTATGTAACAGTAATTTATTTAACATATAATATAATTTTGATAAATTGCATATATCTTGTTTGTATTAAATTTATATATTGTATGTTCTTTAAATATATATTAAAAATTTATTTATGATATTTTTGTCAATTTCGGTTTGCTATTTTACATCAAGAGAATAAAATTTAATAATTATGTTATTTTATTTCTTTTTATTAAATTATTTTTATTCGTACGATTTTGTTTGAGAACATATATACATTTATTTTGCCAATTTATTGCAGAAAATCTGACACTCTTTCTGTTTCAACGCACGTTTAACAGCGAAAATATTAGAATAACGATAACAATTTTTCGCATACAACATTTCTGCAAAAAATAAATATTAGCTCCGACAACGCGGTTCAGCAGACGTAAACACATGTCTCCATATATCTCACATGAAAACCGATCATCCGGAATTTTCCACCCAATTTTATCTCTTTTTTTATTTAGACTTAACAAGGCCCAACGAATACTTTACGATATTTTACCAATATCTCTTCGTAAAACTAGCGTTTCATATTTTCAGAATTTTGATTGATAAAAATTTGATTCTTCTTTAAATGCTTAAAGAGTTTTGTTCTGAAAATGGAAAATATGAAAATAATGACATCTACTCAAAATACACACAACAACACGAGAAATCGTGTTGCAAATCTGAATAATATATGCGACAATATTATATATTTATTGTAAATAATCTGGTATAAAAGGCGAAAAGAGCCGCTGCTAGGTGTTTGTGCTACAAAAATTCAACTATATTATAAAAATTATAGAATTACAAACGTTTCTGCCTATGTTAGGCCTTCTTCAATGTCGTTACAAGTAAAATTCATAATAAAACAGTATTACATTAGTCGAACCATTAAGTAAACAAATAAAGTAAAGTACGCAGAGCATTCTTTTTAGTAAATAAATTCCATTATAGAAAGATAGACAAATTGGAATTGTGATTAAATATCGGATCTATATGTCCAGTAAGTATAAAAGAGCCAGAGAATAGTATTGTTCAACAATTTGACTTCAACGTTCATGTTAGGATTATTTTTTGAAAACCGAAGTGTCAATGATTAAAAAAAATGAATAGTTAAACTAAGTTGGGTGGTTGAAATGGTAATAATGGTAAAACAATAATATTTATTGTAACTGTTATGCTGACAATTAATAATTGTCGCAGTTCAGTTACAAAGTACTTCAATGATGCACTCGTTTCTGTTATTCGTCATTCAGCTACGATCGTGGCGCGATTATCATGCAGGTACTATTTGCTTTATATTTATTTTACTTCCACTGCGAAACCGGCGTTCGTTAACGCACGCTCGTTTAGTCCTGCTCGTGCGGCGGCGCCATTACGATTATTGTAAAACAAATCGCTTGTAAGATCTGCTGTTGATCGTGGGAACGGAAAGGCTCGCGACAGCGATGTAATTATATTCGATATGCAAGTCAACATTGTAAAATACGCAAGAAACTGGAAACATTCTAAGAAGTTTTCCAGACTGGAAACGAAAATAGATGGCGTAATTAGCGCGAGATGTGGCATTCTGAAAAATGAGAATCGCATAAATTCAATGCCATTAATCATTTGTCTCGTTTATCATTTATACCAGATATTTCCGACAATGCAATAATTTTTTCTAGAATTTATAATTACAACGTCTCGTGTATAATTGCGGATCGAGAACGCGCCAAATAGTTTACGTTACATTTATACATACGCCATTTCTCAGGATATGCATTTGCATTTCCTGTAATTTGCCGTGCAAATATACGTACGTATGTACGCAAAATACAAGGCATAAAAGCATTAATAGTTGACATATTTAAATGAACTCATTATCATGCGTGCAGAAAAGCGAAAGCCCACGCTTCACGCGGCTAAATATAGAACATTTCAAGATGATCGCAGTTCTTTTTATCTAGTAAATGCGAATTTCGGTTAAGGTGATCCTAAAGTGGTCCGTTTTACCTATTTTTTTCAAATACATTTAACTTTTTTTTGGCTGTGTAGAATGAAAAATCCTTTTCTGTAAGTAAAATACATATGCTAATACACTACGGATGGTCGATTTGAAAGCCACGCAGCCAAAAAAAACGAATTTTACGAAAAGTAGAAGGTAAAACAGAGACGTATTTGTTTTACCTTCTACTTTTCGTAAAATTCGTTTTTTTTGGCTGCGTGGCTTGAAAAATCCTTTCAAATCGACCATCCGTAGTGTATTAGCATATGTACTTTACTTACAAAAAAGGACTTTTCATTCTACACAGCCAAAAAAAAGTTAAGTGTTTTACCTATTTGAAAAAAATAGGTAAAACAGATCACTTTAGGATCTCTTTAAGGCTGATTTATCTTAAAAATAAATATACTTAATTCATTTCATTAAATGATAATTTCATTAATATACTGAATGAAAATGAGATTCTCTAATCAAATTGAAATGTGGCCTAAAAATTTTCAAGCGAGAAGTGATGATTCGCCGATGAAACAGCCAAGTCCAATATGAATCTGAAACATTCTAGCGTTCGTCAAATAATCGCGAAATCGAAACCGGCGGAAATTTCCATAACCCATCTCTTTGTGCTTGATTCCATTCCACGCACGCTAAGTACAAATGTACGTCCTCTGCCGTAATATTCTAATATTAGCCGTGATATTAAGGATTCGGGCGGTGGCACGTATACATGCCAAAGTAAATAGGGAGAATCGCGAATGAATGTGCAGATAAAGCACACACACACACACACGTTCCGCTGTTGAACGTAACGCGAGCCTCGATTGATCCAGCTATTGTGTATGGGCAAATATTACGCGCAAGACGCATTTCATTAATTAATATCGGGAGGAATTCTTGCCAGCGCGCATTTCATCCATCTGTGCAAATATTCAAATTTTCTCTCTCTCTCTCGTCATGTGCGAGTCGTAAACGCGCGAGTTTCAGCGATGAATTTTTCGTTTTGTTCCGTTTAATATTTTGATAATAATAATTTTGTTCGGAGTGAAGCAATAAAATAATTTTGTTCCAATTTTGTTGTCAATTGTTCAATGCCGCGGCTAGACTTTGCCGCGCCATTAATTTTCGATGGAGTGGAATTCTTCATGGAGCTGTCGCTCTCTTTCGGTTCTTCGGACTTTGCCATTTTCGCCATTCGACTCGCGACACGAGCATCGAATCTTCTCTCCTCTCTTCCCGTCGCGACCAAGTTCACGGGGAATATAAAAATGCTAAAAAGTCCAAGGACTCCGGTCGTCCCGTCGGGGGCCAGGCTGAAATTAATTCCGATCACGAAAGCGGTAGTACTCGCAGAATGTACTCGGTGCATACACGTGTGCGGATTCGGCGGGCTTCTTCGCATGACAAAAACGTCGGCGCGCACGAAACGTAGGACGTCGGACAAGTTCCCGTTTTTGCATAAATATTTATATAAGTTGCACGAACCCGTGTTTTCTTTGCAGTTAATACTACACGTTGGGCATATAAATATTTTATATGTATATTGCGTACCGTGGCGACATCGGTTGCATCACATTGACGAAAAACTTGCATCAGTTTTTCTCCATATGCTGCATACTTCACTTAACAGCCATTTAAAATTGATAAAAGTCACGATGGCTTATTTGTTCACACAGAGAATTATTTAATTGATAACCGATGAGTGCGAGAAGCTGTTTTATGTTATAAAATAAAACTGTCGAATGGATTTATCCGATTCTTGCGTGAGATAATTTTCTAGAAATTTGATTGTGAAAATAACGCATGAAAGATAGTGTTGACTTTTCAATAGTTAGATAAAAAGTTTCCGACAATCTTAAGAATTCTAGATGATTTTTATCGCACATAAATCTAGATTAATTTTACATATTTCACATTGCTGTCTGATAGATCTCACCCTTTTTATTTTGCTTATACGTTAGTATGCAACAAAAGTTAAATACACATCGGTTTCCGATAAATTGTGTTTTTATTATTTTGTTGTTTTTTTTGTCTTTATATACTAAACATGATTAAAAACTATTGAAAAAAACGGAAAATTTTTGAGGCTATAACGAAAGATAAAAGGTAAAAATTTTCGAATATTTTTCACATATGTCACAGAATGCGACATATGTTTAATTAAAGTATTTGTTAGCGTACACTGTCAGAGATAATATCTTTCGCTCTTTATCATCGCGTGGATTGGATAATCCGAGCAAGATTGATGGATGTACGCGGACGAGATAATGCGTATTATTAAGTATAGCGAAGCGCGGCCGAACGGATTGTTTCGCCTAGAAATTAATAAATCGGACGGCTTTATCTTCGGCCTGTTAGTTTATTGAGCAGTGGTCCATCTTCGCCCGGATACGGATCGTTAATTATGTCTCAGGGTGCTCTTTGCCACGAATGAACTGGCGCAGCACCGCTCGCGCGCTACAGGGATTGATTAACGCGTATGTCCGACGCCGTTGGATTAACTTGTAACGCGGTTCACTGTTTCGTCTCATTGGAATATAGTGGGGTAGCGCGGAATCGCGGTTTCAGTCCCAACGGAAACGTCGATATTCAACGGGCCTCTCATTTGTCATTCGTTGCTCGCGCGCGCGCGCACGTCGTGCATTTTGCTCGATTAACCAAGTAATTTGGCGCGTTTAACGGTTTCGCTTTTCCATCAATCACGCGTGATGGATCGGCGTCAGGGCGGGACTGCCCGTATTTGAGAGTGATAACGTGTCACGCGCGATTACGCTCACTTGGTGCCGACTTTGAGGCCCGCTGCTGAAATTTCCATCGAAAAAAAAAAAAAAAAACACATTTTTTCGTAAAAATTTTCATTATCGCTGCATCTAAACATCCGGAATTCATCTTTCTGGAAAATTTATCATTGAATGATATATAATCTTTTGACACTGTTCACTTCTATGACAGGGAGCGAGCTGCAAATCAAAGCCTGTGAAAAATTGTGAAAAAAACTAAAGTGTGTGAGAAAAACTAAAAAGCGCGTTATAGCGCAACGAAAGGTTCGATAAAAAATCAAATAATATTTTATTAATAAAAATATTGTGCAATAATTTTGATGACAGCAACGTTTGAGTTTCGCCAGTTTCGCCTTATCAGTGCGCGTGCTCAGTCTTATTGCACTTTGAAAAGTACGATGTTCGTGAGGGAGCTTCACTGCGCCCAATCTTCTCCCCGCATTCTATCAGTGTCACGTGTCATGCGTGATTTATTAGATCAGTCAACATGTCGGCGTTATCATAAATCAAAGAAAGCTTTTCTTTATATGCGAGCGGACCGGATTACGACGTTTCGATTCGCCCATTGAAAACCCACTCGGTGACGATGGTCGATCGGTGGCGAATCTTTTCCCTTAAATCAAAACGGAGGTAAATTTGTCAAAGAATTTGTCGTTGCGATTAATAGAAAGATGATTTCGTTACATTCTCCATGTTTATGTGTACCATTTTAATCTCGACGTAAGCGCATTTTGTAAACGAGCTTCCGCGGATTAACGAAGCTGCACTCCCCCGCACAATAAGGGTGATGTCGAGAGGCTCGCTTGGCGGGGACGAAAATGCCCGTTTGCGAGAGTGCGTCACGAAATGAAGTAAAAAGGACGTAATGTCACGAGCACTTGCAATCTGAAGGCTCGCAATAACGTTAGCCATATATTTTGCATATGTATGAAACATGATACAATTCATACTGGCTTTTCGCAAGCTTTACTTCTGTTTCCATATCCGATTTTTCATTATGCAGTATTTTCTCAAATCAAGTAGTTTAATGAATATTTCGAGCTTTAAAATACTTGAAATCTGTCATTTTTTTAAAATTATTTAACTCGATCTATTCAAAACGGGTTTCCACTTCTTTATTACAATGAGTTTTATTTGTAAGATAATATTTCGCAAATACATTGCATTTTTATGCGTAATTTCTACGTCTCTTCTTACTTTTGGGTAGAAATTGCAGGTCGATGGCCAGACTTTACTCAGATGGAGTAGCCACTAGACAATAGACTGCATCATGTTTAGTATAACGGTTAGGTCGAATCGGTTCATTTTACATTCTAGGATTTACATTCTTGTGGCCTACTTTACTCAAAACCGCAAAGCAATATTGCTCGAAATTGCGCTTCCTAAAAAAGCTCTGTAAAAGATTAGCTTAGATTATTTCTGCTTAAAACTTTTATTGCATGGCAACTTTCCAAATAGAGAATTGCATACAGCAAAAGTCTCGGCTCAAGTTAGAATTACTGGCCATTAACTAGGCTTGAAAAAACAAGGTTGGCCCATAACATAAATGTTACGCATGTATATGCTAGTGACGATCTAAGCAAAGTTGGCTCCACTGATGCGAGCTTGAACCATTCTTTTCTACAATTGCTGGGTTTGGGCTAACAATTCTAGATTTATCCAGTTTAAAAATTATTAATAATATTCTTTTTCATCTTTTAATTTGTGTGTAATAATTTTTAGATGTGTAAATGTTTTATAATATATTTTTTATTGCTTAATACATGTTAATATATATAATATATTATATATATATAATATATATTATATGTATTAACATGTATCAAACAATAAAAAATATATTATAAAACATTTATACGTCTGAAAATATTATTACACAAATTAAAAGATAAAAAAAATATTATTAATTTTTAACGAAACTTTGTCATGAAACAAATAAACTATGCAATAAATATAATAATAAAGTTAAATTAAAATTAATACAACACAAACATAATAAACGTTAAACAACATTTAAATGTTTTCATTGTTTGATACTTTACTACTCTTCAGTGTTTTTACAGGGAAACTAGTGTTCGTTGATTTTTTCGACTGTTATCTCAATTTTTTGAATTTGTCAGAACAGTTCCCACTGCTGCTGTTACTTTGTTTTCTGTTACTTTATGGACAGAAATTAGTATCTGTAAAATAAAATTGCATATATATATATATATATATATATATATATATATATATATATATAATTTTATATAATTTTTCGATTATAAACTATTTCACGTTCAAGAGAGAATCGAATAAATTTCCTTCTTACCTGTAACACATTTACAAAATATTGAAACATTTAATTTTAAAACATATTTCCTTTCCATTTGCTTAGTAACTGTATACTTTATAGCAACATTTTTTAATAGAAATTTTTTAAAAATATTTAAAACACTCTTCGACAGTTTTTCCATATCTATTAAAAGTTTCATTGCAGCAATCCAGAAAAACATAGATATTTATAAAAAATTCATTGAACAATATTAAATTGTAAGAAAAGGTAATATTCATGCTGATGCTCACTGTGTCACTTCGACACTCACGATTTTCCTCTAATTTTTTTCTCAAGTAAATTCAATTAAATAGATGTTTGGAATGGCAATTGAATTTCATATTTTTCAATCAGTGCCAAATCTGTTGAGGTAAAAAAATGATTAATCTGCATTAACTGTTGAATATTTCTTATTATTATTTCTTATTATTTAACTTTAATTCTTCTTCTTAATAGAAAAAATTATTAATATGATGTGACTTTTTGAGTTTAACTTCGAATTAATTAATTTTTTTAATTATATTTAATTGTTTATTTTGTTATTTACTTTCTCAACTGTAAATTTATGAAGCCCGCTTCGTTTTCGGGGTTGAAAATCGTAACAAATATAATTTCCGCTTTCCGTCCGCAACGGCCAATGCCGTAAACTCCGGACACAGAAAGCCTTAGGCTGCAAATAAACTTGCGGAGAGGGTTTTTGCGTGACTCGAGGTATCGAAATCTGAACTCGCTGAAATTTCACCAGCCTTCAGCACCTGATATATTGACCAGCATCCAGAGCGAAACCATGACAACCTCTCTCGCGTTATACCGTACTCATACACGGGCGTCGATATGTCGCGTGCAAGGGTTTAATGGATACTAATCGATGTCGCGTTAGGATCCCCACTAGGGCTCCATTACGGCGGACAGCGTATTATACATTTTTAGGGCCGTGAACGAGGTTGCGCTTTTAGCTGATCCTCCTCACTTTCCCTTCCGCGTCACAGTGCCGCTACGACAGATGATCCAGCAGGCACAATACGCGTGTACATCGAAAAGATTTACATAATTTTGCATGAGACTGAAGTTTATCGATCGATTGCCATTGCTGTTAACATGCATCCCTGTCAATCAAACGCTCGCACGAGATATACATTGCCGACACGATGTGTCGCGTATGATCGACATTTTTGAGATTGCTATCGTGATGACATTCTTCTACGCTCCCCCTTCCTGCCGAGTTTTGCCGCTGTTTGACATATCTTGTAAGATGACGAGGATTTATTTCTTATTCGCTCGTGCATTGTTATTTAAACTTGTCGTCTTGATAAAGAAACAGTGAGAGATTTGAGAAACCACGAAATTCGTCGATAACAGATCGTAATAGACTAAAATTGTAGTGAAATAAACTGTCAGAGCTATCAATTTTTTTTTAATTTATTGGAGTATTGCAGTTTTGGAATTTATTCTTTTACATTGCTTTTCATGAAAAATTGTCTCCTTAAAGATATTTTCAAAGATATGAGCACGTCGAAAATTTGTGCAACCTTCGGCGCTTCACCGAATAGAATCGTTTATAGAAAAAAATATTCATCTGTCAGAGACAAATCCTCGCAATAGCAGTTCGATGTTCCAGAAGCAATCTCGTTTGACAGCTTACTGTCGCCATCGCGCCACAATTCGATATGTACACACAGGTACGGACATATCAGACCTCACAGAAATTGAATCAGCAGCGGTTGGAGGAATCTGTAAACGGAAACGTGAATGCGAATCATGCAGTGCGCGCTTGGCGCTTCTCTCGCGCGACGCTTCGCTGCTAAAGATAATATCGTTCCGTTCAACAAATTGGCATGCATCATGCTATGCATATCCATATGTGTATTTTCAAAATTTAGGGAAGAACACACATTTCGGATAAACAAATCACATTTCCAATAAATTCACATCAAATTAGCCATTCAGTGGATCGTGATTTAAAATATATTGAAAGAAAATTTAATGTTAATTAAAAGTTCGGCTCTAAAATAAGTCAGAATAAATTTGGACGCTAAATTAAATGCCACTGAAATAAATTCAAATAAAATTCAATGAGGCCAAACGTTGTGTAAAATTAAAAATACGCTTGCAATAATGTGTGCACTATCAATTTTTAAAGGATAAATTTTTTCTTCCGCATAATATCATAGCATTTAACATTATCTTTGTTTTTGGAACTTGTTGGCTTTTAATATATTGATACTATAATTTTTATTAACAATCAAGTGTATGACACAGACAATTGTTTCAAATGTTTTTTGATATTCGAAACATCTTATACGCGCGCATTAATAATATTATTTTATTTTACTTGTGCACATTAAGTTGAACAATGTGAACTGCATTGTGTCCAAAAAAATGAGGAATGATCGAAGAAGCTAAAGGATAATTTAAAGCTACTTTAAGGTTGCCTACACGTACACACACATCTCCGCGTCTCCCATCGATATATAACCGGAACGTTTTATCCCACCGATTTTTTAAGATTCTCGCCAGCGAACTCTGAGAGCGAACTGGATAAATCTAACAAAGATAATCCTGCAAAATACGTTGATGATTTATTTGGAATTGAGAAAAACGGCGATCATTTAATGGAGCAGATCTTTAGTTTTCCGCTTCTTCCGCTCATGCGAACTCGTACATTTCACATCATACTCGGTGTGTCAACGAAGCGGGAAAGTTCGTATTAGTGGATCGAACGCAGACTTTCTCGACAGAATTTTCTCGTACGAATAAAAACTACGAAATGCCGTGCTCCGATATACTAAAAGTGTATAAAAATTTTCGACCTCTAATTATCGGATAATAATGGATTTTTTCATTGTTTCGACAATATTACGAGATGTAAAAAAAATTGTGCAGCGCTGCACAATTTTGATTGTGCCTGAAAAATCATAAAAATGGCATAGACCTTTTTTCCAAAAGTATTATACACTTACAACCGTTGACATTTATAATGAGTACATATTTAATTGAAAATAAATTTGCCGATTGAATTTGGTTAATAATTTAAACAAGAATAGTTAATAGTCTTAACTTATCTTGTCTGCGGCATGCGCCAAATATTACTTGGACAAGACAAAGTATCATCGGTTGATTCTTGTGAAATAGCACACCTGATATATAGCGATACTGTAATTCAGGGGAAGTGGTTCTAACGCCGTGAAACGGCTATTTTATTACCACTCTCGAGCTAACAAGAAAAAACGAGACTAAAGTTTTGACCATTCCCAGCTATACAGCCACACTGATATTTTATGTCGATGGAAGGGAGGCGTTATCGTTGGTCCTTTTGTTCACATCAATTTATCGATGAATTTGAGCCGTACATTAGTCCAATTCGTCAGTAATGTCCGCCGGTGCATTTATCGAACGCATGATTATTAAAACGTTTCGCATGCTCGCGCAATGGAGCTGTTATTCAATCTGAAAATACCATTGCAGATTTTTCATTGTCGCGAGGAACGTAAATTTAATTTGAGGGATGCAAAAATGTATTAATTTTGTTAAAAATGTAATATAAATATAATATAAAATTAAAATATAATTAATATTATATTATTAATAATAATAAAACACGAATTGTGCGAATATTTGATAACTAAACGCAATATCGAGTTCAACAATATATATAATTAAGAGTACGTATTAAACATGTTCTAGAGAAATGCACGAATAAGTACAGTCGTAACGTGAAACTTAATACTCTCGTCATTTATTATCTTTTGCGATGCAGACAAAGGTCTCGTGGCGCTTAAAGCCTTTATTATGGCCAAATTGCGTGGCACTTAGCTTTAAACGTCGTTAAGCGTCGAGAGAACGCTACTTTGTTTTACTGTTCTTGCAGGAAGAGTTGGAACAAGAAGTGGCAGAAGATAACATGAATAAGCAGCGTAATTATGTTGATATTTAATCGATTTTTTTTCCTATAAATGCAAGCTATAAAAAAAGCTAAAAATATATTATTTAGACGACATATAAAAATATTGAAAACTACTATTTTAAATAAAATATTTTACAATTAATATACGCGAAACGTAACATTATGAATTTTCTCATAATGTTAAATCTAATAATTAATGTGACATAATTTCAAATTCTATTTGGCCATTCGACTATTTCAGGACGAAATAAATGGAAAAGTGAAATCACAGAGATTGGGGAACGCGATTATTCAGAAGTCATTATCCTCTGGTGCTTCGCCGTGCTCGGAAGACAATTTTCACCTTGCTTATTCGATCCACCCTCTTATTTCACGAGTCCTCGGTTGAATTATCTCCTCGTAAATCAATCGTATCCGGCACCATCGTTCATATACACTCCCGCCGTTGTTATTATCACGCGCGTCCACACGCCGAAATAACTGGCTGCTGAATGGAGAACGCGAAAAGAATATAAATGGGATTGGGCGAAGGGGATAAAAAAAACAAGAAGAAGAAGGAGAGAAGGAGAGTGGCAGACAAAGGCCCGAGCCATTCTTAATTAACTAAAATACGCCGCAAGAATACTTCCTTGTCATTTTCTTTTTGTAAACTTTCATTAGAGTGCCCGCTTGGGTTCGTTGCAGGTGTTACTCGGGTAATTTCCGGCGTTTCGCGTCGTTTACCAGAGCCTTTAACCCCTCCAGCGTTGCAAAAAAATTTTAATGAATTTGTATGTACGGTGCAATTTTTCGATGAAATTGTTCGAAAAAATTGCAAAAAGATCACGTTTCTTTTTTCTTCTCTCCGACACGCGGAGTAAATTTTCGCCTGCGGAACGGATATTCCGGAAAAGGCATAGAAGAATTAGAGTGAACGTGTGCTTGTGTTATACGTACGTTGCTTAGAACAGAAGTTATTTTTTCCCCACGTAACATTTATATGAAATATCCTATTACAGCTTTATCCATTTTCACTGCCGAAGAAATGAAACACGTACAAAGGTATAAATATCTATTGTACGTTTACCATTTTAACGTAAAGCTGTGTTAAATGTAATGTTGAATTTACTAGTCGCAAATAAATAATTTTTTGTTAATGGACAATAATTGAAATTAACCGACGACGCAGATATCATGTTTTTATTAATGGCACAATATTTCATTTCACTTATTTCTAAATGATTTAATAAAGATACGAAATGTATGTAGACAAAGTATGCCTATTCTACGCAGTTGTAAAATTTCAAGCGCGCGAATATTGATCAGTTAAAAGTAAAAGCGATTGACTTGAAATAACGGCTATATACTCTGAAAACTTGATCCGGCACAGAACGACTGCAATTTTTCGCGATTGAAATGGATTAAATCCGTGTCTAATAGCTTCTCTCTTTCTATCTTGCTTTAAGTTGTTAATTATTCGTGGTGATGCGCGGCTTTTCTACAATACAAACACATTTGCGGATTAACTCGCGCCATTCCAAGCCGGCCGCGAATATTATGGCGATACACACGTCGCTTCACCGTATCTTGAGTCACAAATACAATCATGTGTAATAAAAGTATTACAACTCCGTCGATTACTCGTCAACGGTAGAGCTCGGTCGCACCATTCTTAAATTCGTATTCGCGTTCAATCGCTCTTTTGCAATCGTCTCTATCGTATTCACGCGATCGCAATCGTGTACTATAAGCTTATAATTTATATATGATTCTGCAAGTTTTTCTCACTTTTTAACAGAAAATACAAAATTGAGCAAGCATGTTTAGCGTTAAATGTCGTAAAATATAAATTCCACCTGAATGTTTAAATTATTGTTTTCATTATTGATTTATTCTTATATTTAATTTATCTTTTATTCATTAATTTTTATATAAATATACATTGTTTGAAAAGAATATATTGTTCCTTAATTTAATATTTGCACTAAAAGCGTGATAGCACGACTTTTCTTTCATTAAAACTTTTATATACAGTGTCATCGTATATACTGTTATTATAGTAAAAATATAAGTACGTCTAACGGCACAGAGAACCCCTCACTGCGGCAAGTTATGAAAGAAAAATATTAATATGTTGAATTTTTAATGTGTATGTGTAAGTTTGAAATGAATAATATATAGAATTAATGGGATTATTAGTAACAAACGTTTTTTTGAGCTTATTTATTTAATTATTATTTTTGTAACGCTATATGAGAGCTAATTGACAAAGAACATTCTGCCGCTAAGATATATATATTCTCACGTCAATTTTCATCAATTAAAAGCTAGATACGTGAGTAAGAACGTTAGTAGTTAGAGCAATTAAACTATTGAGCAAGAAGTTGAAGAAAGAAGTTTCCGACAAGGTGACTTTTAGCGGAAGAGGCCGAATTACGGAAGGGGTCTCTGAATTATTTTACGCCCGTTTCGTAATTGGCTTTCAGTTGAAATCACGCGACATTATATCGCCGTTCCGCCGACATTTCTGTTGTCGACGAATTTTTCTCGTATATTTTCTCTGTTTTCTTCGAAATCCATCAGCCCGCAGTATTTCACGATTTCGGGGGCGACGAAAATGGATGGAAAAATTGTCGACTACACCAACTGAAATCACGAGGTCGCATCTGCACTTCGTCTCCCCTTTCGCGCCGTTCCGACAATAACAACGCACTGCGCCGATAATGCATGGCATTACTATTTTCACTCATGAACACATTTTCGAACACTTTCACGGTACATTTGTGAAAAATAATCACGAAATATCTTTGTCTACACGATTTACGCAGATTGTTACGTGGAACTCGCCATGTGTGATGTGTGATTTTAACGATTCACTAAAAAAAAAAAAATTAAAATTTTTCAACATTAACTTTGTTGCATTTTGTTTGCACCAATCTTTTGTTTAAATTTATAGTATATTCAAAATTTTTTTATATAACTTTAATATTTCTCTTGAAAGAATTTTTATTCCGTGTAGGATTAATTTTGTGCATATCGACTTTGTGAAAAAAGGTTTAACTAAAAACATTGATAATTATAATTAAATTCTACACGCTTGGAGAAAGAGAATTTCGATCATATCGTATATCGCGAATCGGAAACATTATTGAATCACACTCCGAGTTGTATTTAATTATATATTCGGGTAAAAATGTTAATTAAACGTAAACTTTCCCGCACCAGCGGCGAGGAAACATAATTAAAATTTCATCGACAAATCGCAACAACATTACGCGAAATATTTTCGCGAGAATTCTCCGTCGACGCAGGCTGCGGCAGGTTTTGGGGCAATTTTTTCAAGTTTTCGTCGCACCATTGTGTTTCCGATATTTTCCTCGGTGCGAAGCAAAGTTTCCACGGCGCGACGGCGGTCTCCGGCAATCTCCATTTCGAATCGACGTGCGTTCCACGGATGATTGTAAAGAGCGACGTCAAGTTTTTCCGCGGCGGAATTGGGGACGCATCTGTGGCGCGCGTTTCGTCCACGACGTTTCTCGTTCGTGACGCCCGTCCGCACACACTGACGTGCACACACACACACACGTTGGCGCGTTGCACATTGCAGCGCCACGTATTCTGCCACCGCAGTTGCATTGCGAACGTCCGCGAAAGCGCACGCGAAGACGCCTGATACAACGCGCCGTCTCTATGCGGGTACTTGATATTTGTGACCGAACTATATATTTGGACACAAAACGATCTCGAGTTTTGTTTCAGCCGAATATACGAGGTGCTCGGTAAAAAGTGAGATAAAAAAAGAGTGCAAGGTGATTTTTTAAAATGAATCTTTATTATCTTTATATCTAAGGTTGATTTTTTCTTAGGGAAAATTACATTAGGAAAAGTAATTTCTTTCTACAGTTTTTTTTTAAATATTAGCGTTTAATGTTAAATATTTTTCTGAGTAATTTATTGAAAAATAATTTTTGTTAAAATTATTTAAGAACAAGTGCGATTATTTGTTTGTGCTTTTGCAATTTAAATTACCTAAATTACTAGATTATCAAATGTTGATATAAATATCTGCAAACGTATGTTGACTCTAAATTTATTTTGAAAAAAATATAAGCTTATTACAATTTTGGATATATTATATATTATATACTATATGTATAACACTTGGTATATCAATATCTTGGTAGGAGCAATGCCATATTGCAGCTTGCAAGCAGAAAGAAGCAAATGTGTGGACCGATATAGATATGGTTCGACCAAATCGCACGATGATATTGTTCGTTTTTGTTTCAAGCTAATAAATTCATCGATAAAATGTATATTTATGATCCTATGTTGCACATCTAGCATTAAAAATGGCTGGATAAATTAAAATCAAATTATTCAAATTGAGTTATTTTATTTTTAAATTGGATATAAAATATCAATGGAATTAAACTACATTAAGCTATATTGAGCGCGAAATCAGCAATCTTTATCCGTAAAAAATGTACGCATATTTGCTGCAATATGTATTTGCTGAAAGTTTGAACTTGACAACCATGTTTAGCACTGAATAAGTATAAAATTCTAAAAAATATTTTACGCCAAATGTTCATCTATCGAGAATTATAGTTATACGCAATTTTTGTTGTTGGAAACATCTGGAATCTGTTTGCAAAGCTGAAAGAATTTTAAACTACTCATAAAAAAGATGATATTACGATTCTAATATTTCCGATAAGAATTTGCATCACATTATTGCAAAGAAGTTAATGTTTCTTGGTGTGGCAATTAAGTGCTGATATTTTACTCGTGTGCTATAATTGACTCGAGGCTGCTTTAATAATAATTTACAGATTCTAGATTCCGAAAGGAGTCAAGAGTTTCGCACACAGTATCGAATATAATAGCACAATGTTACTTTCATCGCATCTCTTCCGGGGAAGATAGCAAACATTGATTTTCAGTTTTACATTAAGGATGCGCTGCTCTGTTGCTTTCGAGGTAATGATAATAATTCAGCTAGTATTCCGGCGCGTTGCAAATGAAGTCGCGATGGGATTCGGATTAACTTCGTGAACGCGGATGTTCTGCTACGTTCTCCGGCTTCCTTCTAATCTCGATAAAAATGATAACGCTATTTGCGTACTCGCTGCACGAAGCTTTACTATGAAGCACAGCATACGGCTCCTTTCAAATGCGTTTGCATGCGTGAGCATCGGAAAATTGAGTCAAAGGATAAATCTTTCACGAAATGTTTGTGCAATTTTAATACGCTTTATTAGAGTTAATAATTTTTACCGTGTATTTTAGATGATTTTTTTATGGCACATATTTATGTACTGATTGCTTCAAATAGATCTTTAAGATTTCTGAAAAGGAGGATGGGCCGATTTTGGCCCCCGAAGCGGCAAATAAAAACGGTATGTTTTTTTGTAGTTTTTGAGCCGCCCGAGAAAAAGTGGTATAATATGGTCAGATGTAAATATATATAATTAGTTATGAAAAGATCTGATAACATGTAATATTTTATATGATCATATAAAATTGCATATGTTATCAGATCTTTTCATAACTAATTATATATATTTACATCTGACCATATTATACGACTTTTTCTCGGGTGCTGAATCTGATTCTGACTTTTAAACATTTTTAATTTGTCGAAAGTATTAAGGTCAGCATATGAAGCTGTTAAACATATAAGAAGCTATTATGAGAATGGTATGTTAATGGAACTGTAAAACTACAGTGAAATAAACAATATTAAGTGAAAATCGAGCGATATGTTAACAATACAAATTAATAAATGAAGAAGGCCTTGTTTGGTCAAAACGGATCTTGGCGTTTAAAAATATTTTCTGCGTGAATCTTACAGTTTCAAGTGGTAAAAAATACTAAATACTATTGTAGTAAAAATACTTTTAATGAGCAGAAATCTATTATATGTGTAAAAAAAGAGAAAGTCCTTGCAAAACGTAATAAACAACAATACTCTCAGGTGCTGTAGTCAAGATTCAAAATGGTTCCCATCGATAATGCCTCTATTTTTAGATATTAATAATTTTCACTTTTTTTTATCAAGCAGAACATGCACTATTAGAGATGAGAGTATTATCATGTTTTACTAGCAGGGAATTTATACGTTCGTAAAGCTCAACAATAATAATTTACTAGATATTTAACAGCTTCATGTGCTGATCTTAATATTTCCCCGACAAATTAAAAATTTTTAAAGGTCAGAGTCAGCAGTTTTTACTTGCCGCTCCAAAATCGGTCCATTTCACCTCCTTTGTTTTAAATCGATTTATTTTAAACGTATGCAGTGAGCAGACTATTAACTAAGAGATCAGTGAATATAACTTGAATAGGACTTGGCATAGTAGCTGAATAATATCACGCTCGAATAATACTTAATGCCGAGTTAATTCCTGCTAATTCCTTGATCTTGTATAGTACAATCCCCAAGTGGTTTATCTCACAGAATGAATGCGTTCGTTTGTTTGCTGGCAGAAACACGCTTGCATACATCAGGATCTTCTAAATTTATCGGTAGTTACGTGGACTAAGTAAGTTCTATTTCAAGTAATAAAGCGAATTTAAGATACGATTAAATATTCTATTGTTTTATCGTAATGCGTTGTTTCTTTTTTTTCAATTATAACGTTTCATATGTCTGATGGTGAATGAAATTTTTAATTTAAAAATTATTATTTTATATGTTTTTTACTTCTGCTCGTAAATAACGTACTTAAATGTTTTAAAATTACACTTTGGGCAGATATCTGAAGATCACTTTAATAGGTTCTGGTGAAAGAAAATTACATCTAATAATACTCCTACTTTTAAATGACGAAGAGAGGATAATGAGATGGCGGCTACGCGATTGAATTAAGCCAAAATTATTGGGATCACGGGTTAAGGATAGCAATTTCGTATTGTACAAAAATATCACGATTATCGGTCCGGCAGCACTTTGCAAAATGCGAAAATATGGAGTGCCGACGTTCTTAATAATTTTATTACATTTTATCGTGCAGTTATTATCTCACTGCGTGTCTCGCATCATTAAAAATGTTGCGCGCGAGCCGTAATTTGAAATCCTCCGCACATTCGCGATTTGGAAAACTTTGCCGCCTGAAAAAGGAAATGGAAAAATGAGAGGAGGCAGCGCCGCGGGTACGAATCGGCGAACGTGTTCATGAATCTTATATTAAACTAATTCCTGAACCTCAAAGAATCAAGCCTGCTCCACCACTCTGATATTCCCCCGTCATTCGAAAGCCCTTTTTGTCTCTTTGTCGAGAGCGGAGTCTAAATCTGCTTTACGGAGTTTCGTAATGTCGTTCGGCGGCGGAAGAACTTTCGCGTATCAAGCGTGCAAGCCGCAACCTTTTGCCCTTCTGACCTCGGATTTCCGTGAAACTCGAGAAAGGCACCGCGTTAGCCGAAATCAGAGCTCACGTTTGTTAACATGCGAAACTCGATGCGGATGCAGATTGCGTCATTTCATCTGGAGAAAAATTCGCGGCATCCGTTTGTTATTAAACCTGGCGCCTAAAGGCATCGTTTCGATTGTTCGGCGAACGCGAAACCGGTGGAGGAAAAACCTTTTTTTTGTTTTGATTCACCTCGAAACCGATCACCCTCACGGTTTTCCGTTGATTCGATGATTCCAACTATTATTGCCTGCATGCGGGCGCCGGACAGATGAAAAATTCAATAATAATTCGAGGAATTTTTCAAATTAACAGCGACAACAATGCCTCGTAGTTAAAAGAGAGGGTGTGAAATATCGATCCGACGTGTATTTCCGCTTCTGCACGCTGACAGATCTTCATATTCAGATCAGATAAATAAACACGAGAACGAGCGACGGGTTTTGACGGCGTCGATCGCAGTCGGTGCCGCGTTCGGCTTCTCATCGAGGCTTCTCTCTTATGGCGATCACGTGCGCCCTCGCTTTGTTCCTTCGAAAGGATCCCATCGACGAGGAGATATCCGAGAGATGATCGAGGGAGAGAGAGAGACGGCGAACGGTTTTCACGCGTTTCATAATGTTCGTGCAAGTGGCCGCAGCCACAAAGGCACCATCGATATTGCCAGTTAATATGGCGGATCACGAATCGCCATGGCGAATTTAATAGCGATGATGGTCATTACCGACCAAATGCAAACGCAAGCGGGCTTGCGCTCTTCAATTAGCTCGCTTAATCGCGTCTCCCCGATTTCGTATAGCGGAAAGCTCACGGAATCAACCGCGTGCGTACCAGCCGGCAGACATGTCGGCACCGCTTCTATCTGCTTCTATCGTTCATTGCGCGCGAGAACAGCTCGTAATTAATGCGCGGTTTCGCGCGACTAGAGACGAACGACTGCAATGTATATTGACGCCAAAGTATCGATATTTTCCAATCAACGTCGCGTGCGAGGAAAGGAACGTGGTATATGACTTTCCGTTTCGAAGGACATTTGGAATATATATTTTTGTAAATGTCTGTATCGACATTTGCTTGTCAAAAAAGTAGATTGAATCGAAATTACGACGCTAAAGTGTATTAGTGTTTTAATATTATCGAAATATCGTTGGAATATCTAGCGTCTAGCGTAAAATCCATGCGGATGTATCAATTGCGATTCGCGAGATTAACTCTCGATCCAATATTAATGTTAATATTTAGAAGAAACGCACGCTTCGCGTTCGAATATTACCATCGCTATTAATATTCGGCATTAAATATTAACCATCAGCTTGAAAATTAATATCACTACTTCAAGTTCTTAGGATCTTACGGTAAAATGCAAAGTGAATTGGATTCAATGTCACGATTAAGGTGAATTAAGCAAGTTTCGGTTTAAAGCGAAATACGAAAAGTACGCGGGGGAAAAATAACTTGGAGCGGTTATTATTCTCGGTAACTGACAGCGTAAAAATTTTAAGTATTCTAAAGCGTGAAGTTGAATTGCGAGTGCAGCCGGAGTGCTCGCCGGGCGTTTTCTCATTCTTATCCGCTTTTTGAGAAGGTCTCATTAAAATTTAGTATTGTCTAAATTGCTCTCTAGCACTATCTCGCTATTTCGCCCGAAGTAAACGAGAAGAGCTGTAAACCGGCGCACTTTACGGCGCCACTTTCGTTCATTCGATAACGCAAATAGTCCGCAATATCTCGCGATGCATTTCGCCGTGAAGTCACGTGCATGCGTTCGAGCATTCGCGATTCATTTCGCCGCCGGATATTTCCTCAGTTCGTCAGACATCATTCCGCCGCTCCCGTTCTTCTCGCAAGAATTTTCAAGTTTCGGCCCTCGTACGTGCTTCTCATAGCGTATCGTCGGTACGTATGCGTGTACAGCGCGGACTCGTACGCTTCGCACGCGTGATTCATTGTTCCCCGAGTGCGAGCGCGAGATTTGTAAAGGGGGGAGGTGCGTTATATTCTGCATAAAAGTGCGCGAAATTATTCAATGTCGGAGTCCCGACGATTGCGCCGTCCGCTCGCCTCTCGCTGCTCCTAGAAATCCAAGTTGCCGCGAAAAATGCTTCATTTGCATATCCCTTGTTAGCTCTCTTGATAACGCATGACGGAGAAAAATCCTTTCTTCCTAGACACGATTTTTGCAATTCTACGAGATTGTTAGGCGTGTTATATGAGTTTCACTACATCTCCTTTTGGGTCATTTTTCTACAGAACTTTTATATGGTTAGTTTCGCTGGTTGATAAGTTATTTTACGGAAATTTTTTGGATGTAATATTAAAGAAAGTTAGTAGCTGCTTAGAAAGATTGTTCTCCATTTTGTGTAAGAAAGAAGATAAGAAAATGTACAATGAAAGAGACATGAGGGTTTCCTTTAATTTGTACTATTAATACTAATTAAAAAATATCAAAAGTATGTAATTAAAGAAAATTTTTTTGCAAATTTTTGACTGCACAAATCGTATTTGTAATCATACAAATGTAAGTAAATTAGACGCATCGAGCAAGAGAGAGAGAGAGAGAGAGAGAGAGAGAGAGATAATCATAATTGCCGTTTATTCTGCCACGAGAAAGTATACGGTCCTTTGTTCTCTTTCCGACGTCACTTGCTCGGAATCATTCCACCAAGCCGCTTTTACAAGCTTTACAGATTCGAATTTCCGCCCGACAAAGAAGCGTTTTACTGACGTATTTAACCTATTTCTGGACGAAAGAGACGGTATTTCCAACATTCTGGCTTTGCTGGACCGTACGTGGACTGTCTTATCCGACTGTGGTTTTATGCTCTTATGCTAACGAGATGAATGTTCAAAGCGCGAACGCTCGAGGCAAATGCAACCCTCGGCAAATATATACATATACATATACATATATGTATATTTGCGACATATGTATAAGTGCGGTATTTGACATCGCGTTTATGTCTTTACCCCTTTTCTCTTTGAAAATATCCAATTTCTGCTTGTAGTCTGAGTGTTGACTTTCCGTGGCGAAAAAAACTACACAGTCTTAATTATGACACTCGCATGATGTTTGCTCGACAAATCATTGTTTTTAACATTCGCGCAGCACACGAGGAATGCACGGATCTGTTGTACACGCACATCCATAATTAATTTGTCAATAATATCTCATTCTCGATCGCGCATCCGGTGCATTATGTCGTAAACGTATACATATACCTACCGCAACATTTGCGGTAACGTTCCAAAAACGTGGGAATCGCATTCGCGTTTTACTGCCACGAATAAAAACGTGCCGAGATTCTTATCTTGTTGCATCGCAGAACCATTCGGTCTGTATATCCGGTTGGTTACGACTTTTTTATCAGCCGTAAGCTGCGACGCACTGCTCGAAAGAATATCTTCAACGGAACAATAATTTCTCGTAAAACCGGACGTATCCATCAGCGAATTAGAAATGTTTACGTGCATTGAAGGATGAAATAATTACAAGATATCTCGGGATATGTAATTCGCGTGCAATCTGATTATCAACGATAACAACGAACGTATAAACTGCTCCAGATACACCGAAAAGTGTTGCTATAAATATCCTGTAGAAATCGATCTTTCCGCGGCAGAAATTTCTAATAGAAGTCTTGCGCTCTCGAGGTTTATTCGTCTTTTTCAGAAGAGCACAATCTTGTCGCTCGGGCGATACGCGTGGACACACGTGAACAACGTTTTTACGCTTCGCTGTGCACTCGCCGCTGCAGACCGGATGTTACGGAAGTAAAGATTCCATACGTCCTTGGTTCGTGTCTCGGGTGATACATGGATGCTGGTCGCGGCTCTTCGGCGACGCGCAATTGAATCGTACTTTATACACTTGCTCGCGTGTTCTTCGTCGCCGGTCCGACGTAAAATTAATTGTTCTTTGTACTTATGACAGTTCGCTATGCTTCTTATTCAATATTCGCGAAACGAAACGGAAAAACAGCGCGATTGCGCGTTATGTTGCGGAAGGAAGGCAAGGTGAATAAAATACCGCTTCTGAGCGATAGGGAGAGAAATGGACCAACTTGTGCTACCGACTCGTCGTACAACAGAGATTAATTACCAGGACCCTTGAAGGCCTTTGCCGAGCAACGTCGAGGTTGCTTAACGAGGGAATCAAACAGAGTTTCCATCAAGCACATTTGATTTTCAAGGATGTGATATTAGTCAGAAATAATGTTGCTTCTATAATCATGCTTTCCTCAAACACGATTTTTCTGATATCCAGATCGTAAACTATTTGCATAAAATTAAAACTTTACATAACACTTTCCGCGCTAACATTTTCGATTAACCTGCCACGTGCATCGTTATTAACATTTCGGAATATTCGTGGCGTTCGACGATACGTGATAATTTGTGGGGTGGACCACACGTGCGAAGTTGTAAAACGTGTACTCGTTATCGTTCGGCGAATCATTTGTTTCGGCATAATCGCGAATTCTCTTTCTCTTCCGTTTTGATTTCATTGAGTGCGGAATTGCGAAATCGTTGCATATGTGCATTATATATGCAGCAAGTGAAGGGTTTTCTGCTGGAGATGGAATCGAACCAATTAGAATTCGTTATAAATTCATTGCTCGAAAGATGACATTTTCCGAATTACGCTACCCTTTATCACATTTAACTTTTCAATTATAGATTCGGCGGAGAAGTGATATCGTTCTGTGTAGTGTTTTTACTTTCTTATGGCGAATCTGTTCTACGCTTATCTATTACACTAGTCGACATGGTTTTTGCTGTTTGAATATAATGTACCATTTCCGATGTATTTTTTCACACTGAACATGAATCTTGTCACGAAATTGCTCTATCACGTCAGGTTTTTGAGAAAAGTAAGGTTAAAAATGTCAAAATTGATGTTTTTTGGCATATTTATGATTTTTTCGCTGGTAAAGTAAATTTTATTTTTTATTTTTGTTCACGCCATCTTAAAGTGCCAACTTTTACCTTTAAACTCGATTACAATTTTTTTTTGCCGAGTTAACCTCTCCGCTGTCAGACGAAGATGAACATTTCGTGCCAAAAATGTACTTGGAAAACAAAATTTCAGAAGATGATGATTTTAACATGAAGGTTTTTGAGGTCGCTGAATCCGGATCTGAAATAAGATTTTTAAAATTTAAAATGGCCGATCCAATATGGCAGACCAAAAGTAAAAATATTTGAATTTTAATAAAGTTTGGTATATACTGTTTTTTTTTTACTTCTGGGTCGTTAAAGTAAAAAAAACAGTATATACCAAATTTTGATATTCAAATATTTTTACAAATTTTACAAAGTTCTAAAGTTTTGTTTTCCAAGTACATTTTTGACACGAAAAGTTGTTCTTCATCTGACAACGGCGAGGTTAACTCGGCGAAAAAAAATCGTATGGAGTATCAAAAAAATCGAGTTTAAAGGTAAAAGTTGACATTTTAAGATAGCGTGAACAAAAGTAAAAAATAAAATTTACTTTACCAATAAAAAATTCATAAAAATGCCAAAAAACATCACTTTTGACACTTTTAACTTCACTTTTTTCCAAAACTTGACGTGATAGAGCAATTTCGTGGCCGGATTCGTGTTCAGCGTGAAAAAATACATCGGAAATAATATAATACATTCAAACAGCAGACAAAAAGTCTAAAAGTGTCGGCCTGTGTTATACTTTGAGCTGAAAAGTTAGGCTTTTGCAATTTGCAGCTTTTCGGTGCAATATATTTGAAATTGCTTGCAAAGAGTTTGAGACTCCACCTCTCCGCTGTCTGGTCGCGATTGCGCGGGCGCGCACACATACCTGCGTTCACCGATGGCACGTGCTCAACTCCAGAAGCATGTGCATGCCACTACTACGGTTCGCACGAATTCCTCTCGCAGTTGCATTTCGCGCGCCCGTGCAAACGGGCGTATATTCACTTGCTCCCGCGAGTTGTGCGTCAACCTCTCATTCCCGTGTTTGCCGTTTGTCTTGCGAATTTACATAGTATGCGTTCGTGCCGCGAATACCGCGTTCGCATCAGAAATTGACTCATTCTCGCTTGTTCTGAACGTAGCGTGACTACGATTTAAAAAAAAATTTTTCAAATCAATTAAACATCGATATATATATTTATATCGTGCCGATGTGACTTGCATTTGAAAGTAAAATCCATAGCGTTACTTCTAAAATAAATCTATTTTATTCTCACTGATAAAGCGATAAAATATTGGATATCAATACGAATATTTTTTGCAAAAGAAATACAATAAAATATTAAACGTTTGCTACTCTTTTTTTTTTTTTTTTTTTTTTTTTTACTGGAAAAATTTGTTCGCAGACTTTTGCGTGTACACATTTTTTTTTAAGTCGGAGCCCTTTCCCCAGAGATATCACGTGCGCACAAACGTAAAAGATAGTGGAGGAAAGAATAAATTCTTCCGATAATACATGCAACATTTTCTATCTCGTAACGCGAGTTTGCATAGCCCGAATCTATTTATAGCAATGTGTGATAAATATGTTAACGCGTAATAAATATTCTAGGCGGATTTCGATGATGGCTAATACAGAGAAAAATATTTTACGAAATTAACGCGCTAATCATGGTTGTCAATAGTAAAATGTAAATTTGAAATTAAAGAACCTGTTGAAATCAGTGATTTTGGAATATTATTATTTTTTTTATTTCAAGTGATTTATTATGGAAATTGCAGCGATCGAATGATAAGAAGGATGCATGAGTTTTAGAAGTCTGTCACAGACTATCCTCATAAAACATACATCATACTAGGAGCGATCGATAATACCATGAATGTTGTAAACGGGACAAAAGTGTTTTTGATCGATACGTTCATGAATTATTTCTACGTGCCTTCAAGAGACTTTCCACGGTGAAAAATTTTGGAAACGTCGAACGGGAGTGGAAAGGATCGCCGCAAGATGCAAAGCAGATGAGTACACTTTTGATAGATTAGTATTCGAATTTAGGGAGATTTAACATTCATAATGGAATCTTTCGAAAATGAAACGCGAAGTGGAAGTAACAGATTATATATTTTATGTCTGATTTAAAAAAAAACGTTGAGCCAAAAATTACATTTTTATTCATAAAATATTAAAAATATCATAAAATATTCTGAAAGAACGAGAAAAAAATACCCGTGGTTTGGGTACTTTTTTTTAAACAAGTAAGAAAATTATTCGTAAGAAAAAATTATGAAACTTTATTATTAATTCAAACTATAAAGTATAATTTATCGATATCTTTTTCCATTGATGCTCTTCGTGATTGCACTAAGCGCTACATTTTTATTAATAACAATCTCTTATATAAAAATTTTATATAATATTTTTTATAATATGAAAAATAAATCTTGGAACCGACGTCACGTTTTTGAAAGATATCCGTAAATATGATGGAAACTGTCAATTGATAACGGAATTTTGATGTCCGTAATTTGACACACAGTTGTATAATTAACTCTTTGACGATTGCTGGTTAAAGTGGAGAATGAAGATATTGTTTGTCTTAATATCGTTGGTTCAATTTGACGTCTTGAAACAATTATAATTTTAGCATCTGGCCTGTTATTACCTGTTTATTACGCTTCGTTAGTCACTAATTACCGTTGACTTAGCATGCAAAATAGTTCACTACGTTGAACAATACGTTTTTACGGTTTCGCCGCGGTATAAATGCGAATATGCATCTCACGCCACGCCTATTTTGCAACGCGCGAGTGCACAAAACAAAGGAAAGAGTGTAAGAATAGGAACTCATGGGTGCGAGATGGTGGGCTGATTTATTGCCGAAATTGACTATTCATCTCTTTCAGCAGAGCCTCCGGCTGAAAAAACTCACGCGATCGTTAGACCGTGCGGCAGAAACCGCCCGTCGTTTGACTTAAGAAAAAAAAGTTATCTCCGTCAGTCGTCAAAGAGTTAGCAGCGGATCCACAATGGAAATCCGAGAAACCCAGCGGGAGAGAAATCCCTCTCTCTTATTCAGACCGTATTACAGTCGTACTTGGAACGGAACTGAAACTCCCGGCACGAAAATTAACGCTAAGAAGGATTGGATGTTGACAATTCTATTTACAGGAAACGAGGAGTGTCAAGATTGAGAGGTCTATCTGTACACAAAAGAAAACAGATACTAAGAAAAATTTTTCTTTTGCGATTTGCAACGCTCATATTGTTCGAAAGTTTATGAATACTGCAGAGTTTAAACTGCTGCTTAAAGGATTCGTCAATGTAGGCGTAGCCAGGAAGATGCAAGGTGTATTTTTGCAATCAACTAGCGTGACTCTCTGCACATTATTATACTTGCAGGATTCTTTGCAAAATATAGTTTCTCATTTAGTTTGAAGTGCACTTTGATAATAACTTGTCATTCGAAAAAAAGGATGAAAGAATTCCACAAATTATTTTCAAAACTAAAGTATTCTATGCGTTATAATAAATTAAAAAAAAATATCATATGTGTTAATGTAAAATTATTCGTAGCAGACGCGAACAACATGAAATTGGCAACTTAATCCTAAATTTAACTCCTGACTACGCCTCGTTTGATGACTAAAATAAGCGGTTTCGGTTTCAATTATTCTCCGATGCGCAAATTTACTTTCTCCGAGAATCACGCGCGACATAATTTAGTAACTGGCTTTTTACACAGATAAGTTTTACAAGTAAATCGATATTTTTCAAATCTCGCGACACATTGCGGCAATCATCATTCATAAAAGAAATGCATCGGAGAATTACAGAAGTGCATCTCGCCAAATTTCCATCGACGAATACTGACGAACGCGATCCAAGGGGAGCGTAGACGTTGAATGTGAAAAACGGGTTCCGGGAATGAGAGAACGGCCGTACAAAAGAGATTTAATTGGCACTGGCCGTGGATCATCGTATGTGCGACGCGAATGTCGCGCGTGTTGCTCGCTCACTCGTGCACGAGCGACAGCGTGAGTCATCGATTGACGACCGTAAAAGCGAGCGGCACTTGGCACGGGAGTCTCTCGATGTTTAATTCTCGTTATCCGTCCTTTCATCTACTCTCGTTTTATCCCGTTTCTGTCTCTTTGCTTTTCATTTCTGCGACAGCGATTGCATTAACCGCCGTTCAGTGGTGGATTTAGGCTTAGATCCGTAAAGCGTACGACCGCGACGTCACCACTCTCGATTAAGCCAATACCGTCCCCTTCGATCGCGATATGAAAGGCGGCGGAAAAAGAAACGAAAGAAACCGACGATAAATATAAAACAATTTTCACCAAAATATTAATTATATTTTGCAAAAGCATGATTTATTCAAGCTGCGTATATGAAAATTTTCAAAATTTATCCTTGAAAATATATACAAAAAATATTTTAGCGGGTCTTGTGTGTGTTTCGAGAAGAAATCTGGTTCTTTTATCGCTCATATCGCGAGTCTTGTGTACTTTTTGGAATAAAATGTGGCTTTTGTGTCGCGAATAAATCCTTCGAGCGATTATTCGAAGATTTATCAAAATCTAAACTCATAAATCCGTCACTGAATCTGTCTTCGCGATTGTGTGTAATATTACTCGCGCGCACACACTGTCACGCGCGGACACGTGTAATCCGGGGAATGGAGTTTTCCGCTGCGGCAAATTTTGTCTCTCCCCGTTGAATCGCGCGCGATCATCTTCGTCGGAGAGCACAGACGGGCGGAGATATTCGCACACACAACATTCTTTGTCCGTAAGCTCCTGTTCGCCGACGCGCCCTCACGTCGAGGAGGGCGTTGAGAGGTCGAGGTCGACGCGCTCTGATAATAAATGATGTTTTATCTGTCGTGCGATGCCCGGCATATAGCATGCTGATGGAGGGAAGCGGAGGGAGAGAAATTGTAATGCGACGAGGCGTCAATCTGCTTTTTCATTCGCGCAGGGTGCGACAAATCATGTTGAGGCCGCACCGCCTGGTCGTTAACACGAGTACGCAGAAAGGTAATTCTCTGTAATATGCTTGAATTCCACTACATATCCATCATTAATTTATACATGTATATATAGGTGTGTGTGTATAGAACGTATTTTCTCTACACATACGGAATCTTTGAGTAATTAAGAACAAATTTCTGCAGCGGAAATGCGATTAAGCAAACCTTTTAATTGTTAATCACATCAACATTTTCATTGACACGTCCAAGAAATATATTTTAATGAGAGTTACAAATATATTGACAATTTTTTAGTCTGTATTGCGAAAGTTGATCTTATATTTAATATCAAAAATCTTTAAAAGTTAGTCATAAATCAAGCTATAAAAAAATTAAGCCGTAAATTCTGAAATTAAAATCTACATGAAATTTATTAAAGAATGAAATTATTTGCCTATTTGCATTTGGAAAATTGATTTCCCGAAAACAATTTATTCGCGATTGGCTGTAACAGGTAAACCATCAGCCAGTTTGATATTTTTGTTGAAAAGAAAATAACTTTGCATTGATCAAAAAATTCACAGATACAGCTTGTCAATATATTCACTCAAACATTCTTTATTATAATATCATATTGTGACATTGATGAAACAAAAGCAGGTAAATGTGTTTGAAGATTGAATTGGATCAGAGATAAAAGTTGACATCGCAAAGAAAAGTCGGAGGAGGAGTAACAAAATTTTCTGTTATACAGAAGACTTATATATTAATAGAATTTTAGGAAATATAAGTTTGAGAGAGAAGGATTGTTAAAAAAAAATTTAAGGTTTAGCGGAAAAAAAACTCGATAAAAAAATTTTAATCTAAAAGCCCATTTACTCATCGCGAAACAAACGAAAATAAAATAAACGCAATAAATTCTATCAGAAATGAATGTGCCAAAACATGTGCATTCTGGCGTTATTAACAACATTTATCACGAAACACAATGAATAAAGCCACTCGCGACAAAAAGGATATCTGTTTCCGAGATATATAGTCGTCGTCAAATGTCGGAGTTCTTTTTTGCGATCGTCCAGCGATATCGAAAAGCGGTCCTCTCAAAACTTACGAGCACTCGGTTCTCAATAAAAACGCGAATCATTCGCTTTTTTGGGTGGGAGGGGGGGAGGGGGGGAGAACATAACGCCGGTAGACGATGTTTCCTCCCGCCTCTCTCGCCATGTTTGTTAATTCGCCAATCGCTGAAAGCGAGCATCATAATTTCCGTTGCCATGCGCTCCGCCGTTTGCGCCCGAAGCGATATTTCTTTCGCGTTTCCTTTGTCCGCCGTCGCACGTGCGACAAAGGACGCGATAATTGCAAAGCCCTGTACGCGGTCTGACCGATCGCTTTCGCATGTGTTCCGCGAGCGAGCGATACAATGCGCCGCGAGTGGATATTGTTACGAGCTTAATTTCTGCGGTGCAATGAACGTAATTGACACGCTTATTTTCCAGACTGATACTGCAGCGGGTTTAATTATTGTATAGAAAAATATGCACGCTGATTATAATATTTCTAGTCGCGAGTAAAAATAAGGATCAGTTCTGGTATTCTATGGTATTGAAATTCAACCGTGTTTAAAGACGGGAGAAATAAATTCTAATAGAAATAAATACGAAAGAGTATATTGCAGGCATTGCAGAACATACTTTTTAATGGACACTTAAACTGCAGCGCTCATAAAATACCATATATTGGTTGGAGCGTTATTAGATTTAAGTGTCACACAGCAAAGTGATAAAATTACTTTTTAAAAATTTCTATATATTTCGAAACTGATGTTTCGAAACCGATTCGCGAAATCCGATTGCGGAGCTGTGACGAGTTTGAACAAGTTACACATCAGATATGATTACGTATCTGGAGTCACAAATTAAGCGTTGGTTAGGTCAGCAGTTGTTCGGCTCGTACAACGGTCACGTATACTCCTACAACTAGTTACACTAACTTCCCTGATTAGTTAACCCTTTTTGCTGCTCGAAGCAGTTGTAGGGGATATTGTCGGTGGCACGGAGATAAGACGATTACAGTGTCCGGGATCTGAAGAACCAGATGTCGCCATTATATGGAAGAGAAGGAAACATAGTTAGGGAACGAAGCAATTGTTCTCTAAGCTTACTTGCTCGTTCCTTCGGAATCATGCCTTCTGTGTAAGCGAGTGATACTTTCAATAAATAAATAAATAGCTAACGGAAACGTTCGGTCCTTTCATAATTTATGCAATTCTCGCTTTCGCAGAAACAATTCCATCGGAAATTGAAGATTCTATTTTTAAACATTTTATTGTTTATTTTTCGCACGAGAGAGAAAAATGAGAGATGATATGTACGAAGCTTCGCGTTAATTACCGGTTTGATTGAGATTAAATCGGTATCGCGAAACGCACCGATGCTTTATTTTGACAAGTCAATTTATTCGCGTGTTTATCTTCGCAGTCGCGTGTAATTAATTCTTCATGCGTCGCCTCTTTTCTTCTTTTTTGCTCACGTAGATTCACATATACCGACCAGGCGACACGCGAACGAGTGATTTGCGCGTTAGGCCGTGCCTTTATCGCCTTCCGCCTAATAACCCGTTAATATGCCTCCCGCAATCAAGCAATCGGTCTATATTAAACGCGCTACGAGCCATCGAAATAATTCGCCAAATTATTCACAGAACCTTTGCTCGCACCGGCGGCCGGCGATTCGCGAAACTCAGCTAATTACGACGACGGGGCGCGCACGCACCGGCCGATTAATTAGACAAATTAATTTAATAAGCCGTTAAGAGCGATCGCGCGCGGCGAGATTCGACCGATCGGCGACGCGGGGGAGTATCAGCCGCCGTAACGCATTAATTGATGAAGCCGATATTCAGTCGCGTGAATTGACAAACCATTTCCATAAATCGACGTTCGCGAGAGCGAGCGATGCGACGATAATTGCACGATAGCGAAATAAAAGTCTGAATCTCTCAGGCGGATATATTAATACGAGCTTTCCAATGATTTTACAACGCCTGCTTACTTTATTATCGCAGGCAACGGTGTGATGTCACATTTATCCCCATATCGCAATCATCTCGACTGCACGGGATGTATATATATATATGTATATATATATACAACGGAGGCGGATATGATGACAAGGTGTTATTGATTTCTGTTGATTGTACACAAGCAGAGTATAATTGGCCGAGACTCGGACACAGTCCAAATGGCAAGCCGAAATGTATTGCCGCACCGTAATGAAAATTGGCCGTTGCGAGGACCGTCGTGCGGTCACCTCCAATAGGATCACGGGATTTGTTAACAGTGTTTCGGTATTGTCCTGCAAATTACTGCCCCTGTTAATACCCCGTTGATTCGCTCGAAGCTAAACGGGACGAATCAATTGTACTTGGTTTTTTTTTTCTGAAAATTTCGCCTCTTTTTCTCCGGCGGGATAAACTTACGTATATGTAATTTTTCGTCGACTTTTTTTTTTGGTAAAGATAACAATCGTGCATTTAATAGATGATTGCAATATGTATTTATGTTTTTGAAGATGAAATTTTCAATTTCTTTATTGAATCATAAAATACGATAAGTACAATGGTTGAACGTCGCATCAAGCGGACGAACAATTTTGTTGTCACAACACGACCGACATTGCTGTTTTGTCTCAAGATTTATAAATCCATTCGTGGCATTCTGACAAAATTAAAGAAATCGTTAGGTAGCAGGTTGTCTTTTTTTTTCGAAGTCGAAAAGCACGAAACAATGAACGATGAGCGCCACAGGCGGTGAAAAGCCAATTTCATCGGTTCTATTGTTTCATCCGCTTACAAGAACAGGTATTGCACAATCCGAACGTTCAGCACTTGTGGAAGGGTTACACTGAGTTGAGCCCGGCGGGAACGCCGATTGTTTGTCCGCTCATTTAACGGTTGAGAGGACGCGCGAAGCCCGGACGAACTTGACGTTTAGGTGACGCAGGTGAATAAGCAACGCGCACGGCAGGAACCGGATATGAAACCAGTCCCGGTTATCGATCACATGCGATAAGGCAGACGTCGCAGCAATTGCGCTCTCCTTAGTGTACGTCGCGGCGACGACGACAGCCACACCGGTGTTCCAAAATACGTTTATGCCGGAAGTTGAAATAAATTGATTTCCCTTTTATATTGCAGTCGTAAACGGTGTTATAAAAATGTCATAAACGGTATTGTAAAATTTCTATCTTTCACTGCAAAATTCGCAAATTTCTTGACTTTTCTTCAATTTTCTCCGTCCGAATTTTCCAGAAATTTCGCAGGTTTCGCAATATTCAGAATTTTGCTACAGTCTTTTTCCTTTCTCCGTTATTTGTGAAAAGAGCATCGATCGTTAATTCAATTTCTGAATGAAACGTTCGTTCGTAGGAGCTTGCATAGAGCAAACGCACCTATACGGTTCGTGAATAGTGTCTGCACCGACTAGACAGCGGCGTAAGTGAACCGTACTTGCCGTTTCCGGCGGGCGGAGTCGTTAAAGATAAAATGCACTTTAGTGCGCCGCGGTGACCATCCTTTGCGAGCTTTATCCTTTGCTAGATTTCTATCCTTTAATCTTACGAGACGTGTTCAGCGAATGCTGGAATTTTCAGTCATTCTTATCTTATACGCGTCCACGAAAAATGCACATCTCTCTTCAGCTGTGTTCTTTTCGATACATTTTGAATGATTATTATGACAACGGCATAGAAACTGATACTCGAACTTAATACTGTTGTGTGATTTTTTAAAAATTTGTATTTTGCACGAGTTTTTTTAAGTAACGATAAACGTTTGAAATACAGTTATAGATTTGCTGCGGAATAATTCATAAGACACATGACAATGACGTATGGCTAAACGCACGCTACACGAGCGCAAATTTACATCCTGTCTCGCGTGTAGTCGTAATGCAACATGTCTTGCAGCCCAGACGTATCTGTCGTATTAAAATATCTTGATGGACGCAGCCGTATTCGGCAGATGCTATCGTTTCCGGGCGATAGAGCGGTTGAAATTACGCCAATTTTGGGCGGGTCGGGCGCGACGACGCCATATATCCAAGCGGCAGCTGTTTATTTTCACGATGTACGGGGTGAGAGTAAAAATTATATTTCACCCTTGAGAAATTGCGGTTCGCGTACCGGTGCGCTGGGGAGGTCACGGTTTTCGGTTTCGCCGACGGCCTTCTGTCGTTATCCCTCGTTCCGTCCCGTAATGCAGCGCAAGTCGGAGCGCATACTTCATCGGCGTTATTACGACTTAAATTTTTTACATTATAACGAGAGTGGAATGCGTTCTGCAAGACCGTAACGAGTGATATTACCCTCTAATCCTGTTCACAGTGGCAAAACACTCTTTTCGGAGGAATATTTCTCAAAACTATTTTACTATTAAGAAGGAAATAGAATTATAATAAATATTATAATTGCAAATTTTTTTATAATTAAATATGTATTTAAAGTCTCTTGTAAATGTATCTTTAAAAGTAAATGAAGATTAAGTTTTTATCTATTTGCACTTCTGAAGTTTAATTCTCGCGATATATTTTTTGTTTCTTAAAAAAGTCGTATATGAAAGAAAGTGCGATATTCACCAGCGTCGCGTATTCCAAATGTAAACTGCACTTGTTTAGCTATGCTATAGATGATGAAAACAGCTGAAACAGCGATCTAATCGTTATGCGAAGTTTTAGAGCATCTCAAACCACCGTCTTTTCGGTCTACCGCCACTTGTCATTCTAATAAATTTTATCGCACTCGACTGTGCAACGTCGTCGGCTACGTTATCGGCAGATAGTCCTGGTTATGAATCGTAGCAGTTCACGAAGGTCTCTTTGTCAAGCTTCTTCGTTCCCCTGCACAAATTCAATTTCCCTGATCGCAAGTATGAATTACAGGTCTGAAGCATATTACATCGCTAGCGTGTTGAATTATTACGTAAATTTATTAAGAGTACATCAGCTGGCGGTCGAATTTTCCGTATCTCATAAAACCGTCTTACGTGGCTGCCAGCTATCGCTGTATCCTGAATTGTTACTTCATGTACAAACACGCACGTACATATTTAATACACGCGCACGAGAAAATGCAATTTTATATTACGAGTTGATATACCAAATTTTTCTTTTCTTCACTTCGCAGATATTCCTGCGTTTCATACTTACTTTTTAAAAAAATTATATTTTGATTGCAAAATGTGTTTTTTGAAAAATAAAATAAAATTTGAAAAATTATATTCTTCAAAAAACATACATCTTGCAATCGAAATGCTATTTGCAAAAAAATATAATTTTTCAAAAAGTAAGTATACGCAGGAATATCTGCGAAGTGAAGAAATGGAAAATTTGGTATATCAACTCGTAAAATTGCATTTTCTCGTGCGCGTGTATTAAACATGTACGTGCGTGTTTGTATTATGCAAATAGCATTTTGATTGCAAGATGTATGTTTTTTGAAAAATAAAATAAAATTTGAAAAATTATACTCTTCCAAAAACATATATCTTGCAATCAAAATGCTATTTTCTATTGCAAAGGATTAATCAACTTTGCGATTTTAATTTAATTACATAATGTTATAGCTACTACTATTTTTGTTGCTAGGATATGATTCGAGAGGAAATAGCTTTTTAATCTTTCCAAGTAATATATTTCCATACAATTGCCCATTAAAACATCATATTATCTCGATTATACTTTTGAATCAGAATAATCGACCTCTTTGCATCACGATTATGATTAAGAATCATTGATCCGTGTCCTTCCAAAAATTTTTTGAGTCACTAAAAGAAGCAGAATATATTACAGTGAGATAAAAAAATCCAATTAGACACATACATTTGTAATTTTGCATATCCATTTTGCAATTTAGTATTTATTTAATTACATAAATATATCGTGAAATATTTAAAGGAATTATTGTTGTCGTCATATTTTACACTAGAGATATTGTAAAAACGGAAATTTCGTTGCGGCACATTTTATAACATGTTCTCACGTTGCAGCAGAAAGAGTAATATATGATATCTGATGTCCACTAAAATTTATATTGCCGCAAGAGGAAAATCTAGCTTGATGTCGCGTATTAGATAACACGGGTTATGCTACTCTAATATTTACAAAATCTCGATGAGAGCTAATGGCTATCGGGGATAAAGTCTTCGTCCGAAGAACTAAGCTTCTCAAAGAAGATTACGAGGGAGATAAATCACAAGAGGGTTCAGCAAACTCGAGAGAGGTATTACTACAGTTGAAACGGTATTACTTAAATGGAATATTACTTAATTAGTACATTAATTCTCATTCAAGCGCAGCGATTTATCCAGTCGAGTTTCTTAAAAATATTTTTTTTTCGACGGAAAAAAAACCTTGCGAGAATATTTCGAGAAATATTTTAGAAAAATCGTTTTAAAATCGTTATCACTATTAATTTAATAATAAAGCTGCATATAAATTACATGAATTTTGGATATGTTTGTTTGATGGTTCGACCGCATTGACCGGGACTTGATGGATTCACGTGAATACATCATCCGATAGAATAACATAACGTCATCGAAAACGCCCTGTTATAACTTTAACGAAGCAATAACCAACGGTAGCGGTGTGTTCAAACACCTGCAATCTCGTGTGTAGAAACACTCGAGAGTTGGAGTTAATCTGGCAATCCGCTATTTATACTTTATGTATTTTCGAGCAATAACATAGTGCATTCATTTTCGATTTACCAAAATCAATGTGCATGAAGTGCACGCCATACCAGCTCACAAACGAGGGAATAAATTAAAAGAAGCATTGAAATGTTTTATCGTTAATTAATCGCATATAATAAAGTCGATTACGTCAGTGGAACCAATTAATTCTAGCGATGAAAAAATTAACACGTTAACAAGATCTAATTTTATAGCATATTATACAACTCTTTTCGGACTACTTAATTATGCGCAATTTTCAAATACACAATGCCTTGCATTAATTTTTAAACGCAAACATAGTTGAAGGTTGTATTGATATACCGACCATTCGCGTTTTCGACTTGACTTTTAGATTCATCTTTTTTTCTCTTCATCTCGCAGAAGGGTGGTCTGAAACTTGACTTGAAAATACAGCATTGTTTGTCAAGATTATCGGATTGGTCCGAATCTTATTGATTGCGAGCTACTCGCATCAATCGGACAGTAACCTAAGTGGCCATATGCGGTCTCGCGGTTGACGCCACCTGACTATAATTCCTATCGTGCATTATTCGCGTACCCGGAGCGCCCGGTATGTATTTCTGCGGCGATGTCTGCGTGTACACGCTCGTCGCCATGGGACACGCCGTGCGTGCGGATTCGCGCGTACCAATATCCACCTGACCGCAACGCACAGGTCGGATGTGTGTACATGCGCATCGGCGCGTGTCTACGCGCGTATGTATATACATATACGCGGCATATGAAATACCGCATGCGGAATATTTACCAGGATCCACTTCAGACCCGCCTTTGAACCCTTCAGAGTAAAGCGCGTATCACGAAACATGCTCCGAAACAATAGCCAACTAGGATTAATTCTCCGAGGAAAAGCAAAACACGTATCTCTCGTATCCATCAGCGACTGAGACACACAAGAACAATATCGTCGCGTTAAATCGTGTCCTTGCACACTGTGCAAGCTTGCTCCGTTTTGCTATCATCGTGCTGAAGAAAAAAATGTTTTTATATCATTTTTCAATGTGAAACTATTATCACGACGATTGAAATTAGGGATTAATTCTTGTGGAACGAAATTTTTCATTCTTGTTTATCGTAATAACGATAGAACAGAATAAGAAAATAGATAGTATCGATAACAAATGAAAGATTTAGATAGCTTTCATGAATATTTTTCAACACTTTAACACATGGAAGCAAGATTATAGTAGCAGTTTAGTTTCGAGGTTTCTACAATGTGTGATCTCCAACGCTACACAATGTTATATTGATTCAGTAAATATTGAAGAAACAATCGCAAATTGGTTGACAATCCTCTCCTTGTATGAATGTGTATCTTGAAATTACAATATTACGCCTTCGGGAGCTATAAATAGAAGCAATTTATAATTATTGAGCAATGAATGCGAACTGTTGTATAAAATAAAGCCTTTATGACATCATAAAACTTTCATGTATTAAATTTATATATTAATTCTCTGTAATTTTTTGTTACCTCGATGCGTGTTGCGCGTTACTTCGTACTATCGAGCGATTGCAAAAGTTGTATACTTTGACAGTTCATATCTTGAGAAGATTAGTAATGTATTACATTTAAAAGAGAAACCAAATTACATAGATTCTTTCCTTTAAACATTAATTTTTACATATGATTCATGCGGTTAATGCAGATTTTTTTTGTGTTTTATAGAAAATATTCAAAGTGTTTTCTTCAAAACCTTTGTATTTAAACCTTTATTTTTTTTCTAAAAGAATAAATGGCGCTATATATTTAATTATAAATTAAATTTATATATGTAAAATTTTATATAATAAATTTCCAATTAGTAACATAAATTAAAAATGTTTTATTTTTAAATAATAAATAACAGCAAACAATTAATTTATTCCGATATTAATAAATTTTGCCATAATAACAACAATACTTTATAATTGCGAATAATTAATAATTAATGTGTGGATTTTAATAAAATCCAACTACGAGTGCGAGTAATGAATAATAATAAATAACGATTGACAATTAATTTCTACACACTGGAGATCGACTATTACTGCTATCACTGTTATATTATTATTTATTACTCAGAGAATGTATCTCGAAGCCCTCGATCATCTTTTATATCGCGCATACAAATATTGCGTTTCACAATTTTGCCGTTTCATTATATTTACTCGTGAAAGAAATGCATTTATACTATATATTGCAGTGATAGTTTTCACTCTCGGGATCACCGAGCGGAATGTATACTTCCCTATTCACTTCCCTGCGCACTGCATATCGGAAGGTTTTTGATCCTTGCTTCTCGCGAGTATCTTGTGATTGATGTACCGAGTACCGTCCGAGAGAGAAAATGTCAAATTCACCGACGTGGCGTGACTCAGTCGACTCATACATAATTTATTTAGGCTTAAATAGTTGGCGACGGCGGCTTAATTAGATGGGAGAGAGAAAGAGAGGGGGAAAGGGGGAAGAGAAAAATGCTTTTCATAAATATGCGTCACCGCCACTAAATAGATCGCACATAAATTTGTAAATGATTTAGCCTCTCTCCGCTTGTTATGCAGATTACGCTCGAGCGCACATTGACAATGTTCGGTCTCTTCCCCGATTTGTCTCCACTCGATTGGGATAAATGCGGAATGGCAGGAAATGACTTTAACAAGGAAACTCTCGCAACTGTTTCTCTTCAAGTTTGCTGAGCTTCGGGCGTGGGTGTAGTATCTTAAGATGGGAGACGCGTATTTTCCTGAATATGCCACAATGCAAGAGAAGCTCAAGCTAACTCAATATATTTCATTCTTGTTAAATGTCGTCGGGACTGCAAATAAAGCAACGCTTCCGATATTTAGTTTTATAATATTTAAGGAGCTGGCGCTACCGACTAAACATGATCTTTTTCACACGCGGATTGTTTTATTGTCTGCGTGGAATTAAAAATCCTTTTCTACGATTAAAATGCATGCGATAATACACTGCGGAAGCATAGACTTGAAGCCAAAAAAGAAAAAAAATTTTGAAAAGAAGGATTTCTTTTTACCTTCAGAACTATCAATTTATGACAATATTCTCTTTATACATGAATTATGCAATTTGTACGTATGTTACCGCAGGGTGTTTCTTATTATTTGAAGGAATTTTTTAATGTCAATTGATATTACTTTCTATTTGTCAGTGAGATCAGGGACGGCCCGAGGCTTAATAGAGACCCAGGCAATCCGGTCAATTTTGCGCCTTTTTTTAGAAAAGTTCAGACTACTACTGACTATAATCAAATATTACTGACAGTAATCGGACTACTGACAGTAATCAGACTACTAACAATAATTGGGCTACTGACAGTAATCGAACAACAGTAATCGGACTATAATCGAATAATGAAGTGATTAGGAGACGCTCGATTCTAGTCATGCTTGATATTAATGATATAGCTACTTACGTTGCATGCTTGAATCGGGTTTAAAGCTGTTATGAAATAACGACAAAGATTAATTACATTTTGCGAGATTTTATTCCTGAGACTTCCTTAATAATAGATTCAGTCTCTAGTTCATTCGTTATATTATTTTCTATATGAAATTGTTGCCAGCTGGACTAATCGTTCTTGCGACATTCTGGATCGCAAATAAATTTGTATTAACTTTAATTTTGAAAATGTTCTTTCACCAATGCTTAGAAGCCACGCTTACGGGTATTGTTAATAAAATCTTAATGCTCTACCCTGATGGAAATATTTTTCTGAAAATTTAACGAAATTTTGCTGAAATGTATTTGAAAATTTCTCTCAATTGACCCCATTAATTAATTTCATAAATATTTCAGCAATTTTTTATCAAAAAGTAACAGTTTTCAGTTTAATTCAGTAAATTTCATAATGATAATTATTTCAAAACTCTTTTATTACTTTTCAGCAGTATATTTTAACTTTCCTTATATTTCATAGTATTACATTAAATTTTCATACGGAAAATTATGATTTATTTTGAAATATATTCAGTAATTTTTCAAAAACTTTCATTTTACTTTTCATTGGTTTCATAGTACTTTCAGCAAAATATTTCCATCAGGATACTGTGACGTTTGGAAAACTGTCGCTGAGATCATTGATAGTCAAGTAATTGAGCGCATCAACTGGAGACGCTTTTGAAGGTATCATTGAAGATAAATGTCTCAGTTCATGATACAATAACTCTATACTATCTACATCTGAATGATTACCGTCAGTTAACAAGATATGGAAATCTTTGCAAATTTTCATAAGGAATTCTTTATCACAGTTATGAATGGTCACGAATGTCGTAAAGAAAATTGAAATTTTCTTGATACTTTTTAAGCTGATCAAATCTGTTTTTTACTGACGATATCGCGTTATTCAAAGTGGCATTGAAGAAGTTGGTTTTGAATAATTTTTCTGGATTACGGTTTGGCTGGTCTACTGCTTCATAGGAAAACTGTCGCATTACAGTTCTAGAGTGTATCTGGTCTTTTGTTTGAAAATGGGAATTAACAATGTTCAGTGTTTTGCTCTTTCCGTTCGTCTTTTTTTTAAAAAAAGCTCCACAGGGCTTTTTTCTGAAATTATAATTTATGTTTATAGTACTAAATATTCATATACCACTATTACACCGTAAAATAATTATATTGCACTAAATGTTTGGTTCACAACGTGAATTTATGAATTCGCAAAGTTAGAACTGAGGAAAGTAGCATGTGCCAGGCCAGCAAGTTGTAACACGAAAAAAACAATGCGTGGCGGCGCGTCATTTGTTAAGCGACATACGTAACGCCTTCTCCGCCTGTGTGTCCTACAAACATCAACTCTGCCCTATTAAGGTTAACTGACGCATCTGCACATTTGCTGTTTTTAATAAAAGCGTTTTTTTTTTTGTATTTTTGATTATGCTGCCTATTTACTAAAATATAATATTAATTGTTAAATATTCACTCATACGTGTTTTTGCTTTAGGAATTAAGTAGAATATAACTATGGATACCTATATTTATCTTATATTAACTCAATCTCGAAAATTTTGCAGATACGTTAAAAAATAAGAACAAAATATTTAATATTTAATATTAACTTATTCGTCAAAATTAAATCGGACCGCGAAAAATGGGTGTAAATTGCAAATTTCAAAAATCACCTTTTAAATATTGCGTATTCAGAATCTAGAGATGTTTGTATAAATATTATATTAATATTATTGTTAAATATATTTCTTATTGTACATTACATTCTACATAGAAATGAATAAATGTGATTATTATGAAAAAAATTTACAGTCGTAAAAAATTATTGTGCAAATTAATACATTTCAGGAAGAGAATCTTAAGAAATTAAAATTAATATTCTGAATAATGTTTCTACGATATTTTACGTTTTATTTATACTAACTTTCTCACCTTTGTGAACTTGGCAAAAAAAAATTATTTTTTAATACAGGAAATGTTAGTATTTTGAAAGTGTAGTATTTTGTAGTTGTTTGTAGTAACAATAATTTCGTTTATAGTTTAACCAATAAAAAAATATAGTCATTTGAAAAAATAGTTGTCACCCAACATTGAGATAAAAAAATTGGCTAATACATATACACAGTGCGGTCCATAAATACCCGGGCTGATTTTTTTACGACAATACTAGTGTCGCGATTTATCAACCAATACTTCCAACCATGTTGTGGTATCCCTTAGCGACCTTTGTGTGTGGTTTCAGCTCTGTACGACCAGTTGACGTGGAGAACGAGTGGTTTGTGTAAACAGTGTTTTAGGTAGTGTGTCACAAATTACAAAATGGATGCGTGTAAGGATCGACGTGTCGCGATAAAATTTTGTTTTAAAGCCGGTATTTCGGCGACTGAAACTTTGTCAATGCTGCAAAAGATTTATGGGTCGATTCCGTGCGAGTCGACACTGGGCGACCACAACGTTCATCGTCTTTTACTGATTCTCTGCCATCACGAAAACGACCGTACCACTCAAACACCGCTGTACGTTTTAAAGAATCATCCCCATAAGTCTTTTGCAGCATTAACAAAATTTAAAAATTATGATTATTTAAACAATTGGCCAAAAGTGAACTTTGTTAATTATCAAGATTTTTTAAATCCGCTTTTTCCACGTGATTCAGAATCGTTTGTAGTCATTTTGCTTTCGTTTGTAGTTGCACCATTGCGTGTGTATTAAAATAGTTTACTTCTCTTTATAATAGTTCCCTTCACGAAATTGTTCATACCAACGAGAAATGTCGAATTGCATTAGTGCTCCATCTCCATAGACTGCACGCACCATTTCATAAGTTTCTGTCGCAGTTTTATCTGCTTTAAAACAAAATTTTATCGCCATTCGTTGTTCGATGCTTCACTCCATGACAACAGAGTATTACTATGTCACATTCAACATAGAATGCTATCTCCGAATGCATTTGTTCACACAAACGAAACTATTAGCTGTTTCGATTACACGAATTTTAATCGACCCAAGATTGATAAATGTCATTGCATCGTCTCCATCAATAAAAGACTTGAATTTATAGTAAAATAGTGATTGATCAATCTTGGATCGATCAAAATCCGTATAATCGAAAACGCTATATGCACAAATCAAGTTCAGACATGTTACTAATTAGTTGCAACAACAGCCGCTAAATTGCATAAATAATACTTACTCTCTGAAAAAAATCGGTCCAACTTTGTAGACGCATTGTGCATATAGCAGGATTGTAGCGCAAAAGTCATTGTAATTAGTCCAGTTTTGCAATTATGGTCGTTCGCTTGAAGAGGGACATCCCTTAAGGATTATTTCTTACTTAAATATTTTCATATGCAGAATAGGAAGAGGCATTAACTTATGTAAAAAAAGCCACATGGTTTGGCTTTTAAAAAAATGGAGATGATCCTCATATCAAAAAGGTTTTCACTTGAAACAAAACTATGCTGACTGTCTAAAATGTCTCTCGCGAAACTAAGTAATCTTTCTGTGATATATTTTCGAATAAAACTTATATTTGAACATTTATTGGAGATGTTTTTGGTTGTTTTTTTGTTGAAGTTTTTATGCAACATATTTAAAAACCATAAAAGTTTTAAAAAAGGCAGTACACTTATTAATTACTGCAAAATTTACTTTACAAAATCTACAAAAAAGATGTTTTCGAAGATTTTCAAATAAACTTGTAACCCAAAGAAGATTTGTTTACTATCGCTATACTATACATGTAAACTGTCGACATTCTGACACGTGTCTTTATCTAATTGTGGACCGGTTGTTCCGACTTCTTGGTAGACTTTACCTCAGTTATTTAAAATAAATATCAGTAATCCTTACTCGATGGTTGGAATAACAATTTAACCCGTAGGTAAACTTTATCAGCAGATAGAACAACAGTTACTGATATTTATTTTAGGTAACTGAGAGGTAAAGTCTACTAGAAAGTTGGAACACACAACCGGCTCTGTGAGTTTAAAGTTCGGTAGCCTCTGCCTTATCTAAGGCAAACGACTGAATAATGATGGTGGAGTCGCACGTGGCGTTTGGTTGATTTTATGCACAGAATCGCAATATGTATATGTATTTGTATTTGATATACAGCGCGATGTAAATTTCTAGATATAGAAATCGATATTCAGTTGCAGAGAGGATCGAGTAACACAGCTGGTTTTTATAGCGTTTGCGTAAGAACTATCAGCGCTAAAGTTTTCATGAAAGAACAACTTCAATTTTAGACTGTATTTCGCGTACGTACTGGCATTATGTTTTACAGCCGCAATCCTCGTATAACTTGATTATTTAGGGACGTAACGATACGTTCAACGGATTAGACCGCCGCGATAAGTCGCGCACATGCATCGTCAGCATCCTCATGAAGGGAAAAATGAATATTTATTCGACGCAATGACACAACAAAAATTTGTACAACATAAATTTGTACAAAGCGATGTGAAAAATATTTAAAACAATTATAAATAAGACAATTTTGAATTTAACTTATTTACATTTTTCTTAATCTTAACTTTAATTTAACATTGAATTTAACTTTTTCTTTGGATTCTTTGTGTTTTTTGGTGAATTTTAAATGTCAGCTAAAAGTCCACTCTAAATTCGAAAAAAATTGCCTCGCATTGTTTTTACATCGAGTGATAATTAGTTAAATCTTCAATAATCAATAATCTTCAATAATTAGTTTAATATTTCTACCATCTTTGCCCAATGTCTAATTTAGCTATCCATCTAACCTTTAACTTAATTATTGTATAATATATACATTGTATAATGTATTTTCTCAAAAAATATAAAATAAAAATAAAAAATATAATATTTAATATTTATTTTATATTATAAAATAATATAATAATAAGAAAATATCCCGTTTAGTACATATTCTTAAGAATATGTCTTAAGAATACATACGTTAAGAATATCTGCTATTTTTTTAGAGGATTTTACTCTTAAACTAAGAGGACTTCTTGGCGCTTATTTTAGAGGAAGATGCTATAAATATAAGTGAAATATTCTTAAGATAAGAATACAATTTTTTCGGTGTTATATGAAACTTATTAAATAATCGATACACAATTTACGGTGGAATATAAAAACTCTATTTCTAATTTTATGTGTGCTGTGTAGAGATCCATCTATAGATCGCACAAAACACAGTTCGTTGACGCAAACGCAGACGCAATCGCACAAACCCAAAAAGTTGGAGTTGATTCAACTCGTAACACATGCAGTCAATTTATGTTTGCGTGTATCTTGCGTGCGGTGACATACTGTTACATGGGTCATTTTGCGTCTGCATTTGTGCACAACGTTTTGTAGACCTAAGTCTATAATATAAATTGGTAGTTTTAGAAAATTCAGAATATACACACATGTGCAAAATATTGCATTTCTATTTCGAATTGTATGGCGAGAAATATCCCGAGTCGAAATTTAAAACCTACTATAAACCTCATACATGGTTATTTGTGCCTCTAATAATGTTCCTTGACCTACAAGTTCTATCTTGAAAGTGTTATGTCTTCTTTTGACCTTTCTTTAATCTTATTGTCCTAGAAAACCCTTATTTTTATTGATGTTAAATATACAATTCCTACTTTTGTTCTTACAACTTCTACCTCTTTTGAATCTCCAAATCTTATCGAAATTTCTAGCAATAAAAATATTAATATTCAATCTATAATTGAGTTCAATTTCTATTGTTTCAGATTAATATAATAAATGTTATAATATAAAATAAATAATAACAAATAAATAGTAAAAAATATTTTTAAAAATTAAGTGCAACTCAGTATTATATTTAGTATTATAAATAACTAAAAATTTATTTGAATAAACAAAAAACAATTGAAATTCAAAATTTTATTTAATATTTTATTACATATTTGACCTATAATTTGAAATTATTTAATATTCTGTTACCACATTTACTTGTATTTAATGCATATCTTAATTTCAATAAGCGCAATACATTAATTATGTAATTTACTTAACTGCAGATAGATGTGTAAGAGATAAGTGAATATTATTTATATAATATTTGCTTATAGTAGCCTATTTACAGTTAAGCAAATTATAATAATTAATATATTGTTTATTGAAATCAAGATCCATACATTAAATGCAAGTAGAGTATATGAGATAATAGATTATTAAGTAATTTTGAATATTTATTTTCTAGAAATACATATTTATAGAACCTGGAGCCTTTTTAGAGGTTCTCAGTAGGTACTCTTTTGAGCTTCCACATGGAAAAAACGGCAATAAGTAACAATTTTTAGTATCAAAGGAGGGCAATAGCCAATGTAATGTTATATCTATATATATGAATTAAAGCTTACATTGGTTCTCCAAATTCGACAAAACTTGTAGGTTTAATCTAGGCTAAAAATTTCGACTCGGGATTATCTTAAGTGAATTTTGGAAGAAATAATAATACTTAAGGTGTATTATAACATTTACGCGTATCGCTTTCATACCGGTTTGACTGTCAAATTTTATATAAATCAAGTTGCATTGTTCCTGTCATCATTGATTTATTTGCCGATCGCGTTTCTCGTTATCAGGATCAGTTACCTACATGCACGATGGCGCACTATAGTTTGCATCGAATTTCATGCAGTTATACAGCTGGATGATTCATTAGCATGTCGATGAAAATGAAGAAGACTGTGGATGTGAAGTGTCTAATCTTAGACTGCAGGTTCGCTTCTCCGAACATCACTTTTCAACGAAGAAAACGAGCTCCGTTATTTCGAAGTTTTCGGAGTTTCGTCAAAAAATATATATATATAAATCCAATTAACTTATGTATAAATAGATGTAATATTCAATAATACAATAATTTTGATAAGTGAATAAAGTGCAATAAATTTTAACATATATATCTCCACACGATTCCCTTGAAACCACTCATAACTGTGGAAACCACAGCAGACCACTTGAGCGGTAATTTATTTGAAAGCGTTTTGACATCCCGAAATATATTTACCGCCATTAAAATTTAGCGGATGTGGAACGATGAGTCACACTCACCGTGCTACTTTCTGTTTTGCAGCTTCGACGAGACGTCGATGGACAGCTGCATATTGGCTACCGTCGACGAGGGACGCCGTGTCAGTGACTTGTCGGGCGAGCTGGTAAAGGACAGTAACGAGGTGGAAGTGACGTCACTGGAGGAAGCTAAATCGGTCATAGCGGCACTTAGGGCGAGACAACGGGCGCAGGCCCACCAAATGCTCGCCTGGCGAAGGACCCTCAAATTGCAGGTAAGTTTTAATTACGAGGAAAAAATTCTACATGCAAAGAGAAACGAATTTCCCTCCCCCCGTTTCGTCCTCGTTCGGCGAGGAAATCAGTCGGGGAACGCGAAACGATCGATCAAAGCTATTACCTCAGAAAACCATAAAACACGCTCGGCCCGAACCGATGCTACGGACAGTGAAATATTAGATACACGGTGATCCATTTAAATGCGAGCTGCTACATATTTGGAACAGACGTCTGTCGAAGAGAAAATGTTTCAAATAAACGTTGCTTATTTGTATAGGCGAGTAAACCGCGAATTGAAATACTATTGTAGTCGAGTGTGAATTAGTTGAAAAATTTAATTCAATATTTTATCAAATTTTATCTTTGATTATTTTTTAAACACAATTTGATGGAGTCTTTTGCATTTTTTTTTATATTTGATATCCGTAATTAGGTCTTCTTGGAATATCTTGCTAACGAACGATTGATTTTAGAGTTGGAGAACTATTCTAGAGTAATTTGCTTCTAAAGCTTTTCGATCTCAAACATTCGATATGCATTAATTTTGTAATAAAGCTAATAGAGAAAGACAAAATTTCAGCGAGTGAACAAAACGACGTTGCCGCCACGAGTCATTGTCATAAAGAGATTTCTGTTCATTTCCGGGATAAGCCGAAGCATTTCGTGACATACTACGATTTCGCGTTTGACTTTGCGTGACTACGGGCGATTCCTCGTTTGCGGGGTAGTCTTGTTAAAAAAAAAGGAACTCCCACTAAATTTGTCTGCAATTTGTGGGGGTATAATTGCTACGAAATGATCCTCTTTCTTCGGTTTCTATCTGGTTTGTGCAGAGGAAGTACGCGAGCGTACAGAAGGAATGACCGATGTGGTTGGCGGTAATGACTTTTCGTGTACTTTTATCGAAAGGGGGCGATATTAATACGTTGTAATGTATCCAATTTAGCAGTAAAAATGCGATCTTTCATAATGTGTCTACGCACGAACAGTTATGCCTGAATGGATTTGCGACTTGCTTTGAATATGCAAATTTGTCTTTTTCTGTTAACTGTTCGTCTATTTTCTGCATACTTTCTGTTCAAATCAACCGAAAAAATAATAAAGTAAATACTGGGTGTATTCCGAACCGTGTTAGTTCGGCTTATTTTATTTTCTAGATGTTGGCAGCCACTAAACTAAACCGAAACGTGTTCCGAATCCTGCCATAATATAATCCTGTACATACATACGATACTAATTGCAGGTTAACATGTTCGAAACACTTCTCGGTTTAGTTTAGTGGCTGCCAACATCTAGAAAATAAAATAAGCCAAACTGACACGGTTTGGAATACATCCACTTTTTATATTCGAACATCTATAAGGCAATCATTGTTGAAGATATAATTTTGGTTTTTAATATTTTCTGTTGCGTAATGTTATAAAGTAAAGGAATAATTTAATATTTAATTTTTTCTATACCAGCGTTCTCTCTCTCTCTCTCTCTCTCTCTCTCTCTCTCTCTCTCTCTCTCTCTCTCTCTCTCTCTCTCTCTCTCTCTCTCTCTCTCTCTCTCTCTCTCTCTCTCTCTCTCTCTCTCTCTCTCTCTCTCTCTCTCTCTCTCTCTCTCTCTCTCTCTCTCTCTCTCTCTCTCTCTCTCTCTCTCTCTCTCTCTCTCTCTCTCTCTCTCTCTCTCTCTCTCTCTCTCTCTCTCTCTCTCTCTCTCTCTCTCTCTCTCTCTCTCTCTCTCTCTCTCCCTCTCCCTCTCTCTCTCTCTCCTCCCTCCCCCTCCCCCTCCTCCCTCCCTCTCCCTCCCTTCTTTTTTTCTTCTTCTTCTTCTTCTCTCTCTCTCTTCTCAAGTAATAACAATAATGAGAAATTTCTCAATTTGTACAAAATAAATCATCCGAGTCTTTTCAAGTTTTTATTACATTAAATTATGAAAGTACTTGACCTCTTTAAAAATTTGTTATTTACTGACCGCTGTTTACTCATTTGACTAATTGTAAGCTCCTAGCACATATATGACGATAGAATTAAGTAAAATTAATCATATCCAAGAAGAATATCAAGAAAACATCTTTTTCACATTTTTTTAAGAATACCTTTCTTACCGCTTTCATAAACAGAATCTGCCCTATAAAGCATTAATTGGTTCATTCATATAGCGCATTCTACCGATGAAGTGTTCCCATTATTTTTGTTCTGCGTCTGTTTTCGAAATGCATGACGCGCAATGATGATAACACCTGGTCGTCTCACGGTGCTATCGTCATTGCCGTTTACGTTGCACACAATAGTGAGAGTAATAGACTTATTGCTAGTCCTCCTTGCAGGAGGACGGAAGGAAGAGACGCGGAGCGGTGCTCATGCAAAGCGGTAGTCAGATACACACGTGTAGATGTACCGTTGGGCAAACACGCAGCTTCACGCGTGTACCGATGCGTGCAGGCGGAACGCATCGCACGCCATTAGTACATTCTGCGTAAAGCAGAGAGACTCGAGATATTTGTGTAAATACAAACTGGTGTACGGTAAAAATGCGATCTAACGCCGTACCGTTCCGGCAAATTATATCATCGGTTGAACAGTATTATAACCGGGTCGAGAAATCGGGGGGAAAAAATTACGTAGAACGCACCGCACACTGGAGGAAATTAATTAACAGCGCTAAGTAAATATTAATGGTAGCGATGTGATCGCTCCCTGATTAATTACTCAATATCGGAAGTGAACGACACAAAACACCAGTCGCCACGGTGGCTACTTCATAATCGCTTCGTTATTAATTGCCGGCGCGGATTTTTAGTAGCTCGTGCACTGAAGAGCTGCGGTATTGTCGCGCGATTAATATGGCAAATTGACGCGATTCACGTCCCGATGATTGTTCGCAGGAGGAGCTGGTGACTCGATTAACGCGAGAGAAGGCCGAGCAGTTGCGGACGTTGTCGTCGCAGCTTCTGCTGTTCGAGTCGAGACTCTGCAGGAAGCAGAAGGAGATCGAGGCCAGTTTGAGTCAGCGGGAATCCATTATTCTACGGCAACAAAGAGTGATTCGGCAATTGCAGAGTAGATTGGCGGAAAGGAGCACGGGTACCAGAGACTCGCCGCCCTGCGACGCCCTGGACAGATTGGACAGTTTGGGAGATAGCGATAGCGCCGTGGTGCTCGAGGAAACCGCTGACGATCCTGCCCCGCCGAGGTACGCATTTTTAAAAGAGACACAACATTGGGACTGATTCTGTGTATTGTATATCGACCTGCATCAGAGTTTTCATAACTGTAATTGTACACTTCCATAGGTTTCGCTCCAACATTACTGACGTAACTGTGATTCGTTCCGTATCCGATGCGGTGGAGCCATCAAACAAATATTCGTCAATGCGACGGTGCAATGGCTTTCTTAGAAGACCGGAGATCCTGGAAACCGTGTATTCCGTAGAGGAAGACGGCGACAGCGAGAATAATCAGGATCCATCCGAGTCAACGGAGAACTCGGAGTATGAGGACAGGAGGGCGAAAAGCTTGGGCAACGGAAAAGGCAGACTCCAGGATCTTTACGGTAGCTTCGAGAGGCTGACTCAAGAAACGGATTCCCCGCCCAGCGAAAGGCCTAGAGACGAAAGCCAGCAGGCGCAGGTAGAATTTCAAATCTTATCGCAAATTAAGAAAGTTCGATTTGACAGAAATTATTTGTGATAAAAAATTGGGACATATATTATGGGAATCCCGGAGTCGTCTGTTTTACCGATTTCTTTTAAATAGATTTTACTTTTTTTTGGCTGTGTAGAATGAAAAATCCTTTTCTGTAATTAAAGTACATATGCTAATGCAGGGTGGACAGTCGATTTGAAAGGATTTTTCATTCCACGCAGCAAAAAAAAAAAGAATTTGACGAAAAATAGAAGGTAAAGCAGATCGGTACCTGTTTTACCTTCTATTTTTCGTAAAAAATTTTTTTTTTTTTGCTGCGTGGAATGAAAAATCCTTTCAAATCGACTGTCCACCCTGCATTAGCATATGTACTTTAATTACAGAAAAGGATTTTTCATTCTACACAGCCAAAAAAAAGTAAAATCTATTTAAAAGAAATCGGTAAAACAGACGACTCCGGGATTCCCTTAACTTGAAATACAAAGCTAGTGTGAATTAATCTTTTCACTGACAACGTAACTGTGCTTTCAGGTGACATATAATAGGGTAATGAGCAACCACAGATCCGTGACGAAGCCAAAAGATGTGAAGTACAAGAGGATAAACAAGGCAAAATCGAAAAGTTTGGAAGAACTCAGAGGACGTCTTAGAAATTGGGTTGAGAAGGGAAATAAAATAGCTATATCGTTGGATCAGTCATATGCCTGAGCTTACTATCTAGTATGAAAGTATATAAATTATTACTTTACAAACAAGAGCATAACGACTGTCGTCAAATATATACCGCCTGATACTTCAATTCCATTCGTAAGATCCATAGCTAAGGAATGGACTTTTATCTTTGGTAAAGTCGCTATGATGTATTTAATTGAAATATCATTGCTCCATGTGATATTTACTGTAGTGTATCTTCACATTAATTATGCACTTAGGTCAGAGATGAACGATTTGTGAGACTTGTGATATGATTTTACTGTATACAAAGGAAGCTAGGGAGAATTAATTGTCTGGTGATGAAAAGATTAAACCCTTAAGTGCCATGGTAAAAATTTATAACATTTGTATCGAGTACTAATTTCATTAATATATGATTGTTTTCAAAAAATACTGTAAGAATTCTGTTAATATTTAATCGTAAAAAACAGTAGAATTTATATATATTATATATATATATATATATACTATTTTATATACATAAATATTAATATGCTACTATTTTTTACGATCAAATATTTAGTAACAGTATTCTTATAATATTTTTTTAGAAGCAATTATATAAAAAATCCAAAATAATAACGTCTACTTCAAATACATTGAGGTGGTTGTTGTATCATAATACTATTTGACAGTGCAAAATATCTCAACTTTAATCTTTTTATACAAACGTTTAGATATAATTTCAATGATAACATCTGGTTAAAATTTGAAAAAAATTCTTAAAAAATTAATTTAACACAATTATCTTAATATAACAAAGTATAAAAAATAATCAATTTAGGACAGTTAGATTTGAGTTCATTTTCTGTCATGGTACTTACGGGTTAACATAATTCGAAACGACATACGTCCGTGAATTAAGTGTGAATTTTTAAGAAAATATTTTTTATACTTTTTACTTTCGCTTATAAGAAACTTGTGTTGCTACGTTTTAGGACCGTACAAGAAAATTTTATACGGCCTAAATTTTAATGAAATACAAAACTGCAATTAAATATATATATTGAGCGGAAAAGTTGCGAAAATAAATGGAAAAATTCATTATTAGCATGAAAACACATAATTACGTATGCTATACCTGATCAAACCAAGGTACAGTTTTTATCGTTAAATACTACTCTTGTTCATACTATTATATTCCCAACTGAAAGATGTATTACGTTCTTCCTGTATTTCAAAAAATGTTATTTAGAAATTATGCCGATTTCTCTGTTAGACGAAATTGAGATGCAAATAATTTGATTTGAATCGAAACTTTTGATTTAAGAAAAGAATATCATGAACAAATTTGCTTAATGACAAATATTAAGCGGGACATGTTAAACAGGTTTACTTTTTAACAAAATTATATAAGATATACACAATTAAAACGCATACTATACAAACTGAATACTCTTGTTAATCCATTCAAACAGTTGTTGTTTTTGTGCCTATCTTTCTATAAACAAATATTGAAAAAATATCGTACTCTTAATGTATAAACTTCAATCTTGATGTTTACTTGTGATATTTTAAGAAAGATGATAATCAATGGATGATAATCATATTGTGTGGAGCAAAATACTTTGTATTTTTGCTAAAATCTCTTTACAAGAAATCTTAAAGTTTCTATGTAACATTTCGTATTGGTTCAAAGAGCCTATATTAAAATAATTGCCTGATTATTAAGAATTCTCATATGTGTTGCGTGTGTGATTATATCGTTTTATTAAAAAAAAATTTCAATAAGTCACACATAAAATATTAAATAACGATAAAACACAAGATTTAATTTCTCCTTATCAAACCAAAATTTTATAAAATTCAAAGAAAAAAAGAGCTATACTCTATTGTATCAAAGTTTCAAAACTAACTATGTAGTCCAACATTGAAGATAAATTCTAATGTGTATCGCGAGTATACACATCGTATGGCAATGCGTTTATAAAAAAAAAAACATAAAAGCGTAATCGCACTATTTATAACAATGTGTTACACGCACGTGTATTTTACGGTTCTTTTATAAAATAATTATAAAATAAAAAAGTGCGCTCAAAGATCACAGCTTTGATGCAACCTGCTTGTGATGCGAATGCATTTCTCTCTCCATTTTCGATACATCTACTTGACTACTTCATTATTGAGCTATCAAGCTAACGGGTATAAGAAAGCTACCGACAATCCGTATTTTTGCAAGATAAAAAGTAGAAAAGAAAGAACGAGCAAACGTCTCTGGCTGTACCTTTGTAAATAATTGGAAACATGGACGTATAATATTCATCTAAAGATATAGATTTTACAACACTATTATGTAGATAGACACATATAATATTGAATTGTAATAATAAATTGTAATAATATTATATTGAGTTTTATGTTCCTGTGGACTGATTAACAGTCATTGAGAGATCTCGTGCATGATATATTTGCACGCACTTACAAATGCATATATGCATGTAAAAAGAGTATGGAGATATATTTAAATATATAAATAAAGTATATTTCGGGATATAATGTAATGTCGAGTCTACTTACGCGGAAGAACAAAAATCTTCGAGGCGCTTAGAAAAAAAAACCATGTGAAATTAAACATCACATCGGCTTAAATATCGTGTGAATATACATGTGCAATGGTGCCCAAGTATAGGAAAAGATCAATAATTAATTTATGTGAAACCATGTAACGTGTATACTGTCGCTTTACTAGAAAATGAGTAGACTGCTACCAATATCATGCAATTATTTTTTAATTATTATTAAATCCCAAATAAATTATGTCGATGGAACTTGTCGTGGTGTCTAATTCATTGCCTTCTTCTATCCATTTTTCCACATTGTTTCTTGTTGAATGTTATAAATTAAAAGATAAATTTCAAACTTGATGAATATCAAAGTTCTATATTAACTTTAGCTATAAATATGATCAAGAATCTAGAATAAATATTTCCAAAGCCTTATATATAAAAATTTTCTTTACAAATACATAACTGTGTGATAAATTTAATATTACGCTTGAAAAAGAGATTATATGATTGCTTGAATATCTTTGAAAAGTATTTTTATAGAAAGATTTCAAAGGAATCAAATTCAAAGAAAACAACTCACTCCATAGTGGCTCGTCTATAACGGTTGCGCAACCGTTGTGTTTTCTAAACACAAGCATTATGGCCGCGAGTACAATCGGATGTACATACTGTTGTGGGTAGAGCGATATGAGTTCATCGTGAGAGTCGCAAAAAGATACTACGAACATGATTATCGTGCTGTTTCACCTATTTTATTTATTGGGCAAATACGTGTACAAGACCTATCGTCTCAAAAAGCTGAAGGCCTTGTGCGATGCCGCAAAAGATAATACCGAGTCATCTGAATCCTACGAAATGCTTGACGAGATTTCGGTTAGCAGTGAAGACCTTTCGGCGCCAAAAAGTAATGAAGTATTGAAATTTTCGCCGCCGGCGTACATACAAAGATACAACGCGGTTGTGGATGTACTTATGGATCCCAGGTATCAGGGAAAAGTACGAAAGGTATAAATGCTTCATACATTATTAAACGTAAATAATGTAATGTAAATAGCGATAAAAAGTTTCTTAGTCGCTTTTTTATCGTCTTGTTATATTATATACAATAATTATATTTAAAATTGTTTCGATAGGTTGTTGATTTCGGATGTGCAGAACTCTCTTTTCTGGTTTATTTGAAAAATTTAGCAGGAGTGGAAGAGATACTTTGTGTTGACGTGGACAAGGAATTATTAGAAAGACATCAAGGAAGAGCTAAACCACTGATTTCTGAATATTTGTGCAGTCGAAACACGCCACTTTTAATTGAAGTATGTGAGGGCAGTGTGACACACAATGACAGAAAGTTGGAAAAGACAGATGCTGTAATTTGCATTGAATTGTATGTCATTGCATGAATATAACTGGATATAGCATTTTATAATTGGAGCGTGCATGTATTTCTTGCATTCAAAAAACTTTTTTTTTCAATTCTAGGATTGAACATTTGTATCCAGACACCTTAATGGATCTTCCTTTTAATATTTTTGGATACATTATGCCAAAAGTAGTAGCGATAACAACGCCAAATGCAGATTTTAATGTACTATTTTCAAATTTCTCTGGCTATAGACATCCAGATCATAAATTTGAGTGGACGAGACAACAATTTCAAGACTGGTAAGTTATAATGCTCCTTTCGGAGCGTTTTCTCAATTAATCTTTACTTTTTGTTAACAGGGCACAAAACATTGTGGTGAGATACCCATGTTATGATGTAACATTCCATGACATCTGTAACGGACCTGAAGGCACTGAAGAATATGGTGCATGCACGCAAATGGCGGTATTTCATCGACTTTCGCTGATAGAAGAATGTAATCAAATAAGTGGAGTAGATGGGTTATTTAAAAGAGTGTGTAGATATGATTATCCTGTAAATATAGACACTCGTTCTGACGAACAAAAAATCCTGGATGAAGCGACATATTACATCAATTTCTTAAGCTTCAAGAAGGACGAATACACAGAGGAAGTATCTCTAAGCGACGTGGTGTCCTATATGGAAAAGTGTTACACTGTTACAACAGAAGCATTAAGGACGATTTTAGTAGATGCCGGATGGACTGTGCAAGATAGAGACGACGGACCAGTAATACTCAATTCACAATCCACCAATTCTTCCAATGACGAGATGGATCTAGATATCATAGATGATGTTGATTTTACAAATGAGGGAGACGAATGGAATGTGAATTACGAACCTGGTCCACCGACATCGGCCGATGAGAAATCTGTATATATGTCGCATTCTAGCTATTGGAGTGAAGAGCCCAGCATTGTCATACCTGAAAATCGTTCCATTATACATGAAAATACCTATCTATTCGATGGAGTGAATTCTTTCACAGAACATCAGGAAGAACATCAGGTGGCTGAAGAGCCACACACAACTCATGATATCAGCAATTTGAGAGTTAATACCGTAGAATCTTCAGTATTCGCTGAACGAGAACTTCCAAGTAATTCAATTTCTCTCGCTTTAGATGAGACAGAAATGGATGCTAGAGCTGAAATAATTGATTCTAGTACATCATCAGTTCTCGCTGCATCTTCAGTAACATCCAATAGTAGTTTAAAATTAGAAGATACAACGAAAAATTTATCAGCTGACAATATTACAATAGAAAATCCACCGCAAGATGACGAGATTCTAAGAATTATGCATGGATCTACTTCAATGTTTAATTTCCAGCCGCCTTTGTGTGTTTCCCGTTCATCGACGTCGCCAGAACCACTTTTTTTCCATTCCGATTTCAACAATTCTTTGCAAAATGATAGCGCAAATGATCAAAACGAATCGTATAGTAATCAATGTTTATTGAACAGTACTTTTCAATCTGAAGCAGCAAATGAGGCAGCTATGAGTATAAAAGAATCTACACTAGAAAACACATTTGAACTTAGAAAAAGAAGCCTGCCGAGAGAAGATAAAATAAATTTTTTCAAATACACTCGGTCAAATTATTCTAAGGTTAATAAGGATCTTGAACAAGATGATATTGCCTCAGTGAAGAGTGAAGCTTTTAAGAATAATGACATAGCAGCTGTATCATCAAACGTTTATAGTAGTAATTTTAATAATCAACCAAGGTACACAAGCTCACCTAGAGCGAAAGTGCCCAATAGTCATCGACATACTTATCTCGACTGTGAAGAACTAATGCCTGCGACGAATAGTTCTTTGAGCGCAACAGAAGCAATCAAGGAAACTATATTGAATACTGATAATAATTTACTACAAAATACTAGTCAGGAATGTAACGCTAGTGCAGAAACAATTAAGTTGTGCACTTCTTTAAACAGTGATGTTATTAATACTTCAGAATACAATGTAGACTGTCTCGCTAGCAATAATATACAGCAAGAATTGTGTTTAGAAAGTAAAGAATTCAACTGTATTGATAAATCTATCTCCGCAGAATTAACGCAAGGCACTAATGAAGAATTAGCGGAAAAGACAAGTATAATCAATTATGAGACTGATGTTGTGGATGATGTACAAAGTGTAGATACACACCACGTCTTATCATTAGACAGCGAGAATATTAAGCACAAGAATGAAAACGCGCACTGTACATTAGCAGCAGCAAAACCAAATAGTATCGATGATAGAGCACATCTAGAAGATGCGATTAGTGATCTTGCAGAGTCGAATGCGAGCAAAGGCAGTTTAAGTCCGCTTAGAGAATTGTTAAGTTTCAAATTACAGAGCGATAATAAGCGTTCTTTTGAATGTGCCAAAGAAACTAGTATTTTAGAAAATGATAAGTTTGTACCTTTTAAAAGTAATAAGGATACAAGTAACATTCAGCTTACATCAGCGGTGTTAAAGAGTGAAGAGAGTGTTAGTACAAGTAGAGATGTTAATATCGCCGGATTAGTGAACAATGTCGAAGCTAAGTCATCTCCACTCGAGACTCCCCCGAACAGTTGGTCTCCGGAAATTATGGACTCTGGTTACCCCAATTCAGCCTCTGCCCAGGACATAACACCGGAATATGACTTATCCAGCATAGCCCAGGATCATATACCGGATTCCGAGTCGCCGAGCGTCGCGGAAGCACCGAGATTGGGTGTTCTGGAACCGATCGAGGTGGAAAACGGCGACTTGGCGAATAACAATAGAGACGACGAAGGTAACAACATGATGGCTGTGGACGCTAATGATATCGAAAATTTGCAACCGCTTATCGATGTATTGGAGAACGATCTCGAGAACGAGAACGATATTTACGTAATGCAAAACGGTTTTCCCATATGGCTGTTGAGAATATTGGACATGGCCAATCCGCTTGATTTTGACGTGCAAGCTCGGCAAAATTTAAGGGTTCCTGATGAACTAGCAGGTAACTATGTCTTCTTCCCTTTGTACTCTTCACATTCCAAAGATGAAAAATGTATTTACAATGTTTATAATTATCAGATGGTGCTAACTATGTGGGTCACGACGAAGGTTTTGATAGCAGTTCTTCGGAAAACGAAAGCGATATTGCTTACAATGAAACGGAAAACGATAATGAACATGGTGAATAAACCATTTTTTTTTTTTAATCAAGAGAGAGAACGTGATACGTGATATGATTAAGGCATTTCAGCGTAATCTTACATATCATTCTTCAACGTTCTTGATAAGAACTTGCAGTGTAGGCTTGAAAGGTAAAGTTATAGATTGAAAAACATTTTTGCTTGCGTTTCAGACTTCCTGTGAGAATAATTACAAGAATAGTTTACTAAAATAGTTTTGATAAAAATAAGATTTTTTTTTATCTTAAGGTTGTTATTTGAATCGTGTTGATATATAACTACCTCTTCCGATTTACTTTTAATAGCAAACACTTTTTTTTATATTTAATGTTACCGAATACTTCAAACTATGTAATATTTTCCGTAACGATAAGGCAAGTGTAGGTAAACAAAAGATATTTCGCGTATTTATTAAGAACAACTTAATCTCTATTTTTATATTGTGAAGTAAATATGCGTTTTACATATTTTTAGTTCTCATATTACTATTCTCCACATTTCTCAACCTTGGAATATAATTTCAAACATTTTTTTTAAATTACAACTTTGTACCATAAATGTCTACCGAAAAATGAGGGAGAAGCTTCTCTCTATTTTACTGAAGATTAAATATTTGTTATCATTCAGGATCTTCAAAAATTTTGATTTCAATATATATTATAAATATATCATATCTTGGTTATGATATATCATATATATATATGATATATCATAACCATATGTATACCCAGCAAACACCAAGTTACAGTTATATAATTGTTAGTTATAATTTCCCACTCAATAATATAATTGTTATATAACACGTGTATTATATAACAGTTATATTGTTGAGTGGGAAATTACAACTAACAATTATATAACTGTAACTTGGTGTTTGCTGGGATATATATTATATATACATATGTATATATATTATATATACATATATATATATAATATATAATTATACACATATCGACATATTATATACTCGTATATATTTTCTTACAATTTTACTTTTCCATTAATTGTTTAGCGCACGTCAAGTTTCCAACGCAGTACATTAGTGTGATAAATTTTACACAAATGTATCAGTCATACATATATGATGTTATAGATTTAAGTATGTGATATTTAGATCATCGTTTGTTCAAACGTGATAAATTACTAATGTTACGTTGATTTACGATTGTTTGAATATAATTTCGTTGAAACTTTCTATCCAAGACTGACACTATTAGTTATGTTCACAATGATGCAAAGACTTTGGACAAATAAAATCAGTATAAAATCTGGGCAAATGTTCTCAATATATTTTTACCTATTACAGGAAAACATGTACATATTATATGGCATAAAAGTTACGAATTCCTTAATATTAAATATTTTACATGGAGATACGATATCCTTCTTTATTTCAATAACATTGGAATGAAATTACAGGGTATACAATAGTGTTTATACGTCGTTACCCTAAGACTTTACATGATTCTGTTAGTAGACGATTTCGATTGCTTTTCGTATTTACAGAAATAAAGTCTTCTATTTGAGTAATACAGGTGGTTATTTCCTAGAGCGTAAGCCAAATGTGACCATAAACTTTGCTTGCAATCGTGTACATATTATTCATTATTATTTATGCATCTTCATAAATACGATTCAATAAAAAAAAAAAAAAAAAAATAACCATTATAAAATTCAAGTAAACTGCTTGAAATAAATTTCGTACAACTTAATGGCACAAAGGAATCTGCTTGTAATTAATAACAACAGGGCGCAATAATAGAGACAGTTCTAATAATATTTCTTTGCGTATAATATAGTTTTGATTTTTTATAACACTTCCGTCTGTATCCGTAAAAATAAACACACATCGTGCGTAAATGGCACGATTCACGAAGCTAAGTTTGATAGTCAAAGATGTGCTATAGATATATAGCAAATTTATTATTGAAACACTTATGACACTAGACGAAGTTACACATCAATGAAATTGCGTTTTTAAGTAGTGCCTTAACACCATAATCTATGGCTCTTAGTAGTGTTCGTCTCGCTACAGACTTTATCAAAACCAAGTGCAGATTGTAACTAAATAGGATTCTGAGTATCTTGTATCTATCGTGTAATTTACATGCGTGCCTACTTTGCTACGTTTTTTATGATTAATGTCCCATGACGTAGAACAGGAGTTAAAATGTTAAACATGGTTCGGCATGTTTATTAGTGACGAAAGTACATATAAAATTAAAGTAGTGAATGCTTTTAATATCAAACCTAACGCTACTTGTGGATCAGTAAGAGAATTAATTATACGTTATCGTCGATCACTTCGATTGAAATTATGTGTATTGCAGAATAGCAGACTTATAACAATAAGGATGTACGATTTGTACGGAAGAAAAATTAGAATAATGCGAAACGCACTGAAACTATTTTGGAATGTCACGTTAATCCAGATAAAATTAATAGAAAAGTGAAAGAAACGAGTTTCTTGGTTGTCCATTACAATATAAATATCCTGATTTCCGCAATCGCGCATTTGTCATTTGAAAACACTGTATATACATAGTAGAAGTCTACAGCATTTTCTCCCTTTCATACTTAGACTAGTTTCATACAAAACGCGGCACGCATACTTAATTTCATTTCCTATTATTGTGAATAATTTATCGTGTTTGCAGTATGCAATGTGATTCACTTCCGATAGGTTGGTGCGGCGTCCGCGTTATATTAATAATAATCCGCGTAGTGTCTCGTAGACTTTTGTCAAGCATAGCTTGCACACTACCTTGTATACTAAATGAAAGGAAGAAAACGGAAAAAAAAAATATATATAAAACAATATCGATACAAACGCTTACATTCGTAAAAAGGAAACAAAAAACGAATCACAGAAATAAATCTACTTTTAAAACCGTTATAACAGAAAATGTATCGTAATAGAAATTTTTTTCAATATCATTAATGTGTAAATAGAACTACCTAATCGAAAGCACTAGATGTGCGATGTGTGTGTGGAAACCGTGGCAAAGAATATCGAGATTTGTTAACAGATCAAGCTGTATATTACATGTAACTACGAACATACGTTACGTTCACGTATTTATGCCTGGCACGTGACGCGTCTTCGAGATATGGGCCTTCTTCCTCTTCTATCAGCATTTTGTCTGTGCAACAAAGCATTTCTACATTAGCGAAAATTAATGGCCGCAGCGCCGGTTATTGTTCACGCAGAAAAGTATCGATATAATATTTAGTTAATTATCCTTATCAAGAATATTTTTGTTAAATACCTCTGAAAACATTTTCTTATCCGACTATTTTGTGCAACTTTGTGAATCCTATTTTCGAATCTCGACGCGTCAATTTCAAAAGCTTTTCACTTTAAGGAAACACTTACCGCATCACACAACTTCCTTGAGACTGTCGCGTGCTTCGCGGCTTCGAGAATGTATTAAATGGTGCAAATCGCTTCCGGGTGCGCTATCGCGCCTCAGATCTCTCAGTGCAGCTGATGTCATAACTTCCCTCTTATTCGCCGCTTCTTTAATGCTGGACAAGGTTTTACTGAGCCATGGCCAGCTGTTTCGCGCGGCTTGCAGCTCGGAGGCAGTAGCGTGTAATCGATGCGTCAGGTCCTGCCGAACGATACTCACATTACATTGCGTATTTTGATTTCTTCTTGAAAGCTTAGTTATGCGAGACACATTGTGAGCGTTCACCTGATTCCGACATTCGGCTTCGACATGCGCCAATTTCGTCTGCGCCAATTCTAACTCCAGTTCGCGCACTCTCTCTTGAACTCTATGCAGCATAGGATCTATCCGGTTTTCTAAAGGATGCGAAATGTCCGCCAATATATTCGACGAATCCATTATACATGTCCGACATTTCTCACATTTTGAAACCTTTGCCTGAAATATACATATCATTATTTTAATTCATCAAACGATAAAATATATTAGTGCCGTCGAAATTAAACCGGATCACGCACTCGTAATTCGCCCAACGTCGTCTTTGCAGCATTGTAGTCGTCTTCCAAACGCTGGCAGATCTGAAATATACAACGTGTCTCTTGCAGCTCTGATACGTGAAATTATAATAATAAAATACGCCCGCAATGTAAATACCTGCTTATATTCGGCTATGATGACGTTGCTTCTACGGCTTTCGGCGTCTGCCCGAGCTACTTCACGTTGTAACATCTCTTTAATTTGCAACAGCTCCGCTTCTAGTCTCTGCTTTTCTTCTTCGTTTCTGGCGACTGTGCCGCGTAACTGCTCCACCTCGTTACTGTATTCGTCGGCATTTTCTTGCGCTTCTATACAAAGAATGAATAATTTTTTATTAGGAAAGTTTCGACAATTTTTTTCAACTCTACAGCTTTATCGATCCAAATTACGCTTGGATATTTTGTATACGTCAATAAACGTATCATTTTAGAGTTTATATTTTTTTTCTATTTTAAATCCGACATTTGAACACCATACGAAGTGATTTTTTAACAATGCACACCAGAACATTATGTAAGCACATTACTGCTCTTACTCTTCATCAATTCTTTCGCTGCATGGCTCATGCTTGCACTTGATGTATTCAAAACAGATGGTTCGAACATAACTGACAGATACACGGTATCGCGTTACTACGAGCAGCTGGTTTTGCTATATGTTGCAGTAGGAAATGTACTATGGCCAAATTTAAACTGCTGGCATGGCTGATATTGGAGATATCTTTATCTTATAACATATCTTTTCAAGTGACAATAATATTGGCAATCGAGATCTTTATAAATACTGCGACCTTTATTTCATTTTTGAACAGTAGAAAATAAAGTTTGCTACAAAGTTTGCGTAATTCCTACTTCTTGTGTATATCTAGTCTTGTTAAAACAAAAAAATTATTGCAAATTGAATTTTTGATTCATCTCTATATGCTGTAGTTGTTCAATTGTCCATTGTTGATTAGAAATATTTATGGTATAATGCTGCATTTGCTGACATGAAAATTCCTGACTGATACGACTAGTCAGCATATGGTCACATTACTGCTTATCAGTTTACCCATACTTCAACGACCTGGTACGCAGCACTAACATAGATAATAAACTTCATAACAATGCTCTTACATTTCTCATATAATCTTTAGAATTTGAATATTTTTCTCAATTATAAATGTTATTTTGTAAAATTTCACGTCACTTTACTACGCTACTTTGGTTCTTTCAATCATAATTATCACAAGTATCATCGCATATATTTTGTGGTACTATTTTTATAAACGTGAAGAAAATATTTAGTATAAACAAGTGCTAACAATTTCGTTTGTCGCGTCATGCATACCCAGATATAGCAAAACACAAAATATGAGAAGAAGTGCAGATATTTATTAAGTAGGAGCAGGATATTATTGGATAAAATAGGTAATTCACAAAACTAAAAATATTCTGGGATGATTTATTTTCAATAAGCATAATAAATAATGTATAAATAAAAAGCAATACAAGGTCGTGTAGCGGTGTGGCCAATAAGCAATGGATTGTAATAACAAACATAATATCTTCAAGTAATGTATGTCAATAAAAAATAAATAAAACTTTACAAAATTAAACTTATAACAAAAATCCGATAGCATGAAATCTTCTCGTCTCACACAATAATGTACCACATGTTCACAGCACGCATTAAGACATATATTGCTATTGTAAAGCAATAGCACAAGAAAAATACAATATAACAATTTTTCACATGAGTATTTTGCATCACAAAAGCTATATTTTGATTTGAATTGCTCACCAGTTCATCATTCAATCAGTGGAATTAGAAAAAATAGTGTAATCTTAAATAATTTTAATATTCTTCTTACGTTTCACTTATGTATGCACTTAAATAAATATTATTACAGTATCTTTATACGTAAATCAATTTCATAGTACGACATCCATGAGAAAGACGTGATCAATTTATCGATTGATAAATCTAGATCTCCCTTATCGAATTTCGATAAAATTATTAACTTACACGTTAATGTGCACGTGTTTATATCAAATTATCTTGCATACATAGCGTGATAAAGAAATCACTGAATCATACATTCCAGGTATTATATTTCACATATTATAAATCGCAAATAATGAATGCAAACAAGTTTATATAAGTATGCAATAAAATTATTTGTATAGTTTAAATTAGAGTTATCAGGATTGAATTTTAAATGAAGATAATTAATAGCTTGGAAAAAATATATTGTACTTTTCTAAAGAAGATATACCATTTTTATCTTCAATTTAATTTTTATATAACTTTCTTAATGTTCTTATTTTGCAAATAATCTGTTTATTTATTTTTATCATGTTGCAACATTTGATTAAAAAAAAGAACGTGCGCAAGCAAAACCATCACCTGACTGTGGAGTATTTGTGCAACGTTTACTTTGTATTTTTAAAGTAAATTTTATAGAGAGCAGTGTGTAATCTTTTATAGAGAGCAGTGTATAGAATTGATTATAAAATATTTATATTGATACTATAGAATAAACAATTATATATTAACTGCACGTTCCTTCATGAGACTAGAGGCATATTTTATATTTTGGCTTAAAAACATGAAATTTATTTCATGCATATTTTGCTAAATGTATACATAATTACAGTATACAATATTGTACGATGTAGAAAAATATTTATTCGTATTTGATTATCGAAATATTTTCTTCGTATTTAATTAATATGTTATAATATTAAATATTTTTGATAAAGTCAATTTATTATATTTTTATCATTATTGTTACTATTATATTATTTTATTATTAATTACGTTCATTATTTAATTAGATTACGTATTATATGATATACTTTAATAGAAAAAAAAAATTTTCTAAGTACTACAGAAAAAAATACTTCAATACGCGTTCCGCGGCACAACTCAGAAACTCGTTCTATTTTACAATAATCCTTGTCATGTAAAAATATTTTACTCGTTAGTTTTAAGTAGTACGTGAATGATATGAAGTTTATATGTGCCTGAAGCGCTTACCCACATAAAATTCACAACCAACAGGCAACAATTGAATCATTGAATCCTACATGGAGTATACATGCATGTACGGTGTGGTGTACAGTATTTTCTAATGAACTGTCGGAACATTGGGTTTGTAGGTGAACTGGGAAGTGTACAGTTTAAACGTAGAATATGAAATTACCTTTCAGCGTCATAAATTCTGCTTCATACTTCTTCAGCTTCTTCAATGTCACTGAACAAGCTAACTTCATGACGTAGCGTGCGACTTCTTCATTTCGGCAGCGTTTTGGTAAATGCACTCGAAAGTATTTCAATATACTTTCAAAATCTAATTGTAATAACTCCTTCTTACACAGCTAAAAAGTAAAGTTACTTTTCTTTCATATGTATATTGATTATAGAATCGATATAAGAAATCATAGTAGTAATTTGATCGATAAAATAATTTATATGCCATTATATATTATATTGTTTAGTCACAATATTTTAAAAATTGCTTATAATTAATAGCTTACCATTAACAAAGCGAGAGCGACTTGGAATAATGTGTCGAGACCTTGCAAAAGAAATACGTCCAAGATATGAAAGACGAGATATAGTGGAAATCTAGCAGTAAATAGAGTTAGAAACCATTGTGCGGCGAACATGTGCGTTTCCACGCCGCGATCACAGAAATGCTTATAAAGTTCTGGTAATTGATCCTAGAAGCCAAACGTGAAAAGTTCATTTACCTTATTCGCTTACATTACTCAAATACAAATATAATGCCAACTCACCTCTATCAAACGATTCAACTGGTAAAATCGCATGTAAAGGTTGTCAAATCTGTCCTTATATAAATGTCGAAGACCATAATCGTACATTAATTTGACCAGAACACAGAACGCTTGTTCTTCGGGCATCTATAAATAAAGAGTTTGTTTTTTTTTGTCAGTGGAGACTTTAAAAAAATGTTACGACAACTGTGAAGTCAATTGTAAACAGCTCTATCATCTATTATAGTTTTACGAATCCAAGTAACAAAACATAATTACTTACGTGTAATAACAGACTAGCAACTAAGAAACTAAGGCCTTGACAATATCCAACTTCTTCATCATGGACAGCATATGCTTTACTTATTCTGTATAAAGAGTCTTGTCCTAAACCACCAGTTTCTTTAAAAAAATCATGGGCTGGAAATGTTCTGTTAATATCCCTTAAAATCACGCTCTCACAGCTGCTTTCCTGTATATTAATCCAAATTTATGTTAAATCTCAAAAAACGAGGAATAAATACTTGTTATTTGAAACGAAGTACTCACCTTTGTAATCAACATTCTGTATTTGTCCATCATCTCTTGTGAATTGTCACAGTTACTCAAACGTTGCCAAACTTCGCCACGTAAAGCTTCGGGAATTCCTTGTTTCGTAAGTTTTATAAGCAGTTTTGGACGTTGCTCGTTAACTTGCCAACTATCTAAAACTTCAGCCCAACTAGCCAATTCATCCGCCGAGCAGTCCTTTGAAACTTCACCTGTACCACTTAACATGGGCTCGTCTCCGTCTGTACGTAACAAATTGAAATGTTATAACAATATGTTTCGTACTACTGAATTATTATTATTCAAATTAGCAAGCCGATTTTTCTGCCAGCTTAATTTATCACCTGAATCTATTTCTTCTTTAGGCGTAAGTGTGTCGATACTAGTTAAAGATGGTGATCTAATTAAAGATGCCAAATTCAGAGCAAGATTCAATCTGTTTCTATCTAATTCGCCAGATGTTTCTATACTTTGTACTTCATAATGTACTTCCGAACCATCTCCAGAAATTACCTATTAGGAGAAAAAAAATGCAACGCAACAAGCCGATAAATATTTAGGAATAAATATGAAATGCAATTTCTTGAGAATATAAAAGGATAACTCACCTCTTTCGAATTGAGATAAAACTGTTGCACGAGATTTCTCTTATTAAAATACCAAAATCTCTCGTTTTGTGGAAACACTTTAACCGACGTTTCTATCACAAATCTTACAGGTTCACGAATATCTCTGATAACAAGATCAACGGCGACGGTCATGAAAATTTTACCTTCTCTAGGAGTTTCTATATTAAGAGTTTCCAAAGCGGGATCCGCAGGATCCCAGCGTCCACAAATATTATAACACTGTTTATCTTGCATTATTGGTCCAGTATTAACTTGCTGCAAAATTGTTGTAATATTGCGAACATCTGAGCTGATTATAGACATAAAATTAACTTGCTGGTGTGAATCTCTCTTTACCATCTCGAGTAGTCGCATATCGCTGTGCTTAACATTTCGTCCGGGGCTAACAAGTACTCCAAAACACCTCTCAACCTCAAGTGTAATGCCGCCTTCTTTACTGGACACTTGCTGAATGCTCAAACAAACTTGCTTTGCTACGTTACTTCGTAATTTGAAACAATTTCTGTCCTTAGGTACTGTACTGAAACCACCTTTTCCATCTTCCTCTTTTATTTCCATGGTGACTTCAAAAATAAATACTCTAGAATTAATTTTTTCACTACCAGCATTGAAACCATTAAAGTCACTTCCCGTCAAAGAACTTGTCATCGAACGTGGTATTCTGTGAAACGCTTTTGAAAAGCAGGCTGACACTTGTCCGACCTAAATAAAATAATTATAGAATATATTACTAGATAGAATATATGAGCACTGTACAATCAAGCATTTATATTATATCTATCTCTTAATTTTTAGTTCAAATAAAACTAAAGTGAAATAAAAACTATTTTAAGATCAAACATTTTATACTTTAAGCTAAACCTCTGCAACAAATGTTTTACAGAATATAACACATATTATAATCAAACTTCTTTTCACACATATGTATGCATTATGATCAATAATACAAAAAACGTACCGCTTCTGGTATGTCACAGCGAAAAACATGACATTGATAAATGGCAGATTCTAAGGTATCACCATGTGACCACGTAAAAGCAAAGCATGCTGCACATGGACCGGTACTTTCACCACGTGCATAAAACAGAATACGCTGCACTTCATAACGCGCAATAGCTTGTTGTGTCCCGGCATCGTACAAACTAAACAATGTACAGTATATATTGTTACTTGACATAAATAATCTGATGCATGTATCATAAATTGATTTTCAGTACATTCACTGAATTTAAATATACTCACATAACTGACCCTTGTGAACTACTGGGTACTGAGACGGAAATTTTTATTCCTAAATTTAAAGATTGCTCTGCATTTAATATATTCATATTACGTTGTATTTCACATTCTGACTTTGGTGCATTTATCGCAGCTGCTCCCAGATAAGTTACACCATTGAATATAGTGCATTCTTGTTGAACGTGTGACAGTGTATTCAATTCTGAATCATAAACATACATTTAAGCTTAAAACTTGCTTGTCATCTTTATGTATTGCTTATTCTCGTATAAAATATCATCTTGTAACATACCGTCCTCAAGATAATCCTCAGGTTTCATAATATCCTGCTTCTCTGATGTAACAACACAACTAACGTCGTAAAATTTACTATGACCCACTTTTTTCGTCTTTTCTTGGTTTTGTTGAGTGACAGCGCCTGTTACTTTGAATTCACCTGCTTCCATTTTTGAGTCCTCTGTCAAAATCTGTTGCCATATAAAGCAGATATTCGTGCATTAGACTATCACATTTATCTGTCATTGATCTTGATTAAAATCTACCTACTAAAGTTAGCGTCACCATGATAAGCTTGATAGCTATACAGACCTCACGAAGATTATTTTGCAAATCCTCCAGATTGCCGTTATTAGCAATTTTTAACATGGGTGGTTCCAAAAGAGTTTGTTGTTGCTTGCTAGTACCTTTCTCATTTACAAATTCATATTCATCACTTGTCGCCACTGATTCCATGGACTTTACACTCATGCTATCCTCCATAACTAAATCTGCAATATTAATACTTATTAAAAAATGTCTATTCTTTAAAATTAATGTCAATTTAAAAAAAAATGTTACTTTTTTAAATGTCCATCAATTACAAATTATATTCTATAATACACTTGGCAAATTATATTCTTCATAAGTAAATAAGATGTAATCTTTCAGCGGAAATGTTGGAGATAAGCTTTGAGTTAATCCTGTAAAATTATCTTATCTCTGATTCATCTATGTGAAGGACAACCTTATATTCTACTTCGCACTTGGAAGTTCCATATAGTATTTACAAACATTGCTCTGGCACAATGACAGTAAACACGTACAAAACTGCAACTTCCTCTTAAAAACACAAGTGATTGTGTGCGTTGTCAGCGTAGTAAAACGATATTTTTAATCCAGTATTCGTAGAAATGTGATCCCAGAAGAAACGGTGAGTACGAAGGATGTAATTCTATCTCTCTGCGCTGTAATCTCTGAATAGCCGTGTCACCCTCGTGCTCTATCAGCACGGCCCATTAGAACGTAAGAGAAATAATCTGTTCGATTGCAGCTAGCGGTGCAAAACAAGCGACGCATGTACAAAGTTCGCGGTGGCGGCGGCGGCATCACCGTGTGACAAGCGTCGCATCCGCCCGTGATTCTCCCGTGATTCTCCCGTGATTTCCGTTGTATTTCAGACGATGACAAGCCCTGCCGTCCCGTCGCCTTTATCGCCTCCACTAACGCTGTATTTCGATCTCGTTATTTTCCGCCGCGACGAAAAACGGGATCACCTGCGCGGCGTGGTCCCGAATTTTCGTGGTGACACCGCCGCTGCCTGCTACTTCTGCAACCGTTCCTCGCACGCGTATTGTATCCGACCACCTCACGTCAAACTTTGCGCACGTTTTGTCGCAGCCCGACGGACATTTACATGGTTTCCTCGTAGCGATGGCGATCAGTGCGCTTGACAGAAGCGATGACGGAGATCAGCCATTCGTTAGTATCCACGGTCCAGTGCAGGGTACAGTCTAGTGGTCTCTGGTAGAATAGTAGATAGCCAGTAAAACGCCGATATCGCAGAAAGTATCGATACCTTCCTCTCGCAGTATAATTTCGTTGCGAATACGAAATATTTGATAGCGACAGTTACATATTTATTTTTGATTATTCTCACGTTTGACAGTGTCCATATTTTGCCATCGACATTTGCTCACAAAGCTAAAGAGTGTATTGAGCTAAAGATTGTATATTTTAGTACGCAGGAGTGATATACACGATATATATCGAGATATATATACCATCACTTTTTTTTATTTTTAAATGTTGTTTGCAAAGTACAAAACAAATAAATAGGCCTCTTTCCTAAAATAAATTATTAGAAAGCATAAATAAAATTTGTAATAGACTTTTTCATTTGCAATAATTAAATTGTATTTTTGTGTGTAATAAATAATTTTAAAAGTAGATGCAATAATTTAAACATTTTATATTTATATATTTATTTATTTTATTTATTAACTCTTTTTCATAATCTACTAACAACAGTTTGTGTAACAGGTTGTGTAAGATATACTTTTCTGTAAATCGAAAATTAAATTTAAATAATATTAGTTTTAAACTCTGTAGAGAAGTCATCTTGTAGAATTTGTGAATTGAAATCTTCGAATATCTCGGCAACGCACTGAATAATGTCTTTGAACAGACCCTCTTCTAATCATCTGATTATCTTATCATCTTCATCTTACAATTTGTAAATGTAAGCATTGGAAAAGCATGTTGCTAATTGAACCAAAAAAATTGTTTTATTAGTTCTATAAAAAATAGCAGATTTTTTAATAATATAAAGTTATGCAAACTTATCTTTTTTTATACGATATTGTATTAAATATGTTGTAATTTTATGAGAATAATTAATATTATGCGCATATATGTATATGTATATGTATATATTTTCTAAGCAGAATCTATAGTTTAGATACCTTTTAGATTTAGTTATTTTATTTATGATGAGATGAATAGAGATGAATAGGTGTATAATAATATTATTTTGAAAAAGAAAAGAAAATGTACAATCAATTAAAACGTATGTTTATTAATAATATTATACTTTACTTTCTAAGTCTTTTTTATTTTTAAAGTTTGTCAACCTTGGTCTTCAGATTTATCCAGACAGTTATGTATAATGCATCTTAGGTCAATCGACCAATCACATGTCTAACATAAATTTATATAAAACACGTGATTGGTTGATACTTTACACATTATGAGTTTAATGCACTGAGCTCTATACAAACTGAAAAGCGCCTTCCTATATGGTCTTGCGCACAATAGAGAAAATACATGAACCTAGGAATATATGGACAAAGCGATAAGTGGTCTTATAGGCGAGGAGAATGAAGCCTGAGCGGTAGGAGGAAATCATGCAGCGGCATGTTGGTCGGCTAGAAAAATTGCGGTATTAATTTAATCTTGACTTGGCGCTTGCGTAATGAATAATATTCATATATTATAAATTCCGCGCTCGTTTAATTACACTGGTTACCCGTAGCCGCCATCTTGGTTGGCTAATTTCTCCCGTCCCTCTAGCTTCAACCCCGCTGGCTATCACTCTATCCATATATTTCTAGGTTCAAAAGAAAATATTAGGAATAAGAATAAATATTAAATGTTAGGAAGAAGAATTTGGAATTTTGGAATTATTTTACTTTAAACAAAAGAACAAAATGTATTAGTTATTCCTAATTCTTAATTTTTAAATCATGATACGTTAATATATCCCATTTTCTTGTTCTGAAATAAAATAATTCTAATTTTCTATTTCTAATATTTAATATTTGTTCCTATTTGTAATATTTTTTCTATTGTGCGCAGGGTCTAAGCGTGGCGTAAAGGCTAATGTCCACGATGCTAGAAATCCGAGATCTCGGGGCGGTATTCATAGTCCCTTCTTATATTCAAAATCGTCTTAAGCACGGACTTATATTCGCTCTCTTCGTCAAACATATAGCGTTTTCGAATAAACGGGGTTTGAACGATCTAGGGTTGATCAATCACTATTTTACTATAAATGCAAGTCTTTCATTGGTGGAGAGGTTGCAATGACGTCATTAACCAACCCTGGGTCGTTCAAATCCTGTATAATCGAAAACGCTAATAGATTGTGTCTGACGAAGAGAGCGAATATAAGTTCGTGCTTAAGACGATCTTGAATATAAGAACGGACTATGAATACCGGCCTCGGTTCGAAAAATGTATAACCCTTTGATTATAAAGATATGGACTGTTAGGCCGGTATTCATAGTCATTTCTTATATTTAAGATTGTCTTAAGTCGTCGTCATCGTCGTCTTAAGATACTAATATGGCTTTTTGATTGGTTCGTAGCATTTTAATGGCTGGTTTATGCTTCGATCTTAATCTTAATCTTAGTCTTAGGGCGGTATTCATAGTCCGTTCTTATATTTAAAATCGTCTTAAGCACGGACTTATATTCGCTCTCTTCGTCACACATAGATTGTGTCTGACGAAGAGAGCGAATATAAGTTCGTTCTTAAGACGATCTTGAATATAAGAACGGACTATGAATACCGCCCTTTGTCTTAACTTAATCTTAAGGACTCGTTTATGCTTCCCTGGAAATTCGGACTACGCATGTGCAAATGTAACAAAACCTAACCATTAATTTATTTTTATAATTTGGATTTTTTTTATTCCAAACAACATCGAATTGTTGGACACATTCAATTAAATCAGCATCACTCATTTTTGTATTTTACAAGAATCGAAAACCATTATTTCGCGCGGTTTCGTGCTGCGTCGGACGTCAGACTTACCTCATTGGCCCGGCCTTAGGACATTAGGGACTAAAGTTAAAAGATGGGATCTTTCCAAGATTAAGATTAAGACTAAGATTAAGACTAGGGAAGTATAAACGCCCTTATGGCATTCTACGTTATCAACTCTTAAGATTAAGATTAAGACCGAAGCATAAACCGGCCATAAGACAAAACTTAAGACAATCTTAAATATAAGAACGGACTATGAATACCGGCCTTAAAGCCAACTTGACTTGGGTAGTTTTCCACCAAGAGACACAAGCAACACAAAAGTATTATTCTCTCTGTTGCTCATTGAATATCAAACAAAGACAGAGTGATACTTGTGTCGATTTGTGTCAACTTGTGTCCTTTGCTGGAAAACATACTTGGTATCCAAGATCTGTGGCGACACCGTATGGCAACGGGGTCGAGAATAACTAATCCATACAATAGTGTGCGTGTCAAAGGTGCGTGTTGTTCAGTGCATGAATCTTTGACAATAAATTAAATATATAAAAATGGTGTTATATTGTTTTGTGGAAGGCTGCGAATCGAGGAAATATAAAAAAGGGACATAAATGACTCCAGCCTGCAGTTTTACAAATCTAATCCTTGCATCTTTCTTACGTACTTTGAATTTCCCACAATTTGCCACACAGAGCGGGGCCAAAATCTTGAAAGATGTTGGATACATATCCTTATACACGGGTTAGATAAGAAAAGTGGGGATAACTAACAGTCCATATTTTCATAGTCAAAGGTATAACCAATCAACTTGCATTTTTTATGGAAAAACGGTAATTTTATTGGTTATATGTTTCTCGAACCGAGATCTCGGACCGATTTCTAGCATCGTGGACATTGGCCTTAAGCGAGCGGTCAGACAATGAGAGGCAGTGGGATTGTTTTGTCTCTTTTCTTCGCAGGCTTAAAGTTTGTTCGCATCGCCTACCCCAACATGCTTCAATATGCTCCAATCTATAAAATATTACGTTACGTATATAAAACTTGATTAAAAACCTTCTTTTTTATACATGTATAGAGTATACATGAGTAACACATGTACAGAGTCGGTGAAGAGAGCCTACAACAGAAAGAGAAGAAAATTCTTCTCCGAGAATGCTCTTTGACTGCATCTCGAGCAGCACGGCGCTTTCCAGTTTGTATAGAGTTCAGTAGTTTAATATAAATACAACGCTGCATCTGTATGTGTAAATCGGCATATGATATGATTTTTGACCAATCAAATGCATTTTCTGCTGACAATTTCGGAACACCTGATAGATGGAGTAATAATACAGTGAGTGACAGCGCTTTCTAGAAATTCGGTACTCATAGGCCGGTATTCATAGTCCGTTCTTATATTCAAGATCGTCTTAAGCACGAACTTATATTCGCTCTCTTCGTCAGACACAATCTATGTGTGACGAAGAGAGCGAATATAAGTCCGTGCTTAAGACAATTTTGAATATAAGAACCACGGTGTAAGAATATAAGGTGATTTCACGACCATTGTATTCTATCAAAAAATCTGTGATTAAGATGTCATAGTTAAGGCATGTCACACAAGATGTCACGTTGGTGCAAAATCCCAAGTAAAAAAGAATAGAAGATATGGATAGATGTGGATAGAAAAAGATAGATGATGAATCTCTAAAGCACATCTATATATAATTATAGTCCTAAATAATACAAATTTTTTTAAATAAAACTTTTAACATTGTGTATAAAAATATATATTACTGACAAAATATTTTTTAATTTTTTTATAACAAATTATTCTTAGTTAAATTTGCAGAAAAAATAATTAATAATGTATTCCAGTCTTTATAGAAAATTAAGTTTCTTTAAGAAAATGAATATTTATAATTAAGTTCCGCAGGACAATAAAATTTTAATAAAATTTATATATTTGTATATATATATATATATATATATATATATATTTAAAGTCTCTCAACACGTAGCCACCTAGCGGTTCAATGTGGAACAATAACAGGAAAATCACAAAAATTTGTTGCCGTGAAATCACCTTATATTCTTACACCGTGATACCGCCCTATGAATACCGGCCATAGACTGGGCTTTACCTTTACTACCTTCTTTTATTATCATCTCTCTTCTTATATGTGAGAGAGAAAACAACTCTGTTCTTCCTTTCTCTTTCTAAATTCTCGACACTCTCCGAACGACGTGAGCAGTCTATTACTTACTACGTCTATGGTCGTGCCAGTTTAACCAACATTTGATGCGATGTAAGTTTAAAACGAATAAATTTGTCTAAAAATGTAGACACAATTTGTTTAATTTTTAACAATTATATTTGTATATGTATTTATTTTGCGCCGTTTATTAAATTTACAAAAATCATGGACAAACTTACGACTGAATAACGGTATCTTTTTTTTTTTACTCAAATTGGGTACTACTGGTACGCATCTGATGCGCATGTGCGAGAACCCGGCCCGTATCACAACATTGAATGCAGTTTGCTTTAGTTCGTAGGCGAGCCAGACGAGCTCCGTTACGTTGGACGCAACGAAGCGGTTGTAGTCACTTCGTTCACGGAACTCGCATTTTTACATCGAAGGCCGCCGTCGTCACCGTCGCCGTTGCCGTCATCGTCGCCGTAGTAGTGGTAGTCGTAGTGGTCGACGCGCGTGATTCGCACAGAGACGCTTGTGATCATGAAGAATGTGAGAGTGCGTGAAATCGGCTAGCGTGCGTCGAAACGAGCGTACAAGAGGAGCACGGTAAGTACCATCCCCGTCTGACATGCGGTCACACTTGAGTCCCGGGATTCGTCGGTAATTCCATTTCCGGTATTTCTCTTCGAAGTAAAATGCGAGAGTGATCCGAAAAAATTGGAGCATTAGGATATTACGGATACACGCATACGAGAGGTTATAAATCGTACCTGCCATCATGGGACGATTCGCAGTGGAGTTCTCGTCGCTCGTGCGACGAATCGTTTGATGTTCTTCAGGATTCACGTTCAAAAATATACGTGCGTGTAGAAAACGGAACTGATTGTGCGGAGCATTTCAGGATCGATCCCGTCGTAACTGTGTAGTACGTCACTGATGCTTTCGAGAGGTTATAAAGTCAACGCGAAGACTAATGCCTGCCATTATGACCGGACGATCTCTGCATCGTTCATCGTCCACGTAAATCGCTCTTTTCATTTGCGTGTGGCTTGTGTGCTCCTTTTTCTCAATGTTTTTCTTGCACGTAGCCTTAATTCTCGGAGTCAGCGATCCTGCCGAGATCGATGCGATCTGTCATGCAATCTGGTGTGTCTCTCCGCGCGAAAACGGAGTTGCGATTCCGCGGACACTGATTTGCGGAAGAGATGGTGTACTAGTCGCAATCCATTCAGAAACGTCTAATGTTTGCTGATCTGTCAACGGAGGTTGACAGCTGACCGAGTGTGATAAGACGTATGCGCGCTCTTATCGTGACTCGCTTCGTGCTACTTTCACGATTGTCGCGTGCACGCGCGAATGCATGCGGCTGAACGCGAACGCAATGTAACTCACCTTAGTAAAACTGTAATCGAAACTAATTTTAGGTTACATTGAACACCTTCACCCTCAACTTGTGTGGTGATGATAAAATGAAAAAGTGGGAGTGACAAATCTTTTTTTGCAAGGGATAGAAGTGGTGTGATGTGAGTACAAAGTGTCTCGGAACGCCTAATGTTAATGACAGATTATTTGATTTATTTGGAGATCATTTTTTTTTTTGTTAAAACATCAAAACATCGTATTGGAATTTTAATTCTAGATATTACTGCGATAATTAAACAACATTTCTTTGAGGACTCCGTCAGTAAACTTGTTTAAATTAATATCGGCACTTGTGTGACATTTGTCTACCTTTACGCTATTAGAGAAGCTTATTTTCCAAGGTTGACATGCGCAAACTAATATCGTTCATAACTTCTTTTCCCTATTTATGTCATGGTTAAGGCCATGATCGAGAAAAGGATAGCCATTTATAGATAGTTGATCAAGTATCATCGTTGAAAGCATAAGGTATTCAGATGATAATAACGTACGGTTTTAAAAGCTTAAAGACGAATAATTAATAAACTGATATAAATTTCTTTTTCTATAAAGTGTAAATGATAATTAAATCATGTAAATTAAATATTAAAAATATGAAAGGTATTAAGTATTCAATATTTAACGATTATATTTATGCTATATATATTATGTTAGAAATATAATATGCAAAAAAACGACAATCAAGAATCTGACAACTTGAAAATTACATTCTTAATTATATAAAGAACAATGTTTTTTTTACACATATATACATTATATGGTTTGTAATCGTGTGAAAAAAATTCTCGTTAATTCGCTCGCTTGTTCGTCATTTGGACATCGAGAGATTAATCCGTAGATTAGCGTCGATGACGTATTATATATTTCTCGATTGTCCTTATCGTGATTGTTCTCATCCAAAAGTCGGAGCAGTTAAGAGTGAGTAGCGAGATTGTTGAGTGGATATCGACAATGACCGGACAATCAATGACACTCAATAACCGGATAATCCATCAATGAGTGTCCTTTTAACCTTTGGAAGACAATCGAACAGGAGTGAGTTACTATGGCCGAAAGTTGAATCATTCAAATGTCGATTCCTATTTCGATTTCGAATAGAGATTCGAATTAATGAAATAAAATGTACTTTTCTTTTATCTTGTTTCAAGAATGGTAATTATTTATAAAACATGTTGCGTTAAAATGATAAAATACAGTAAAAAGAGTCAAAAGAACCTCAAGTTTTGTAATTGTGGAATTCCGAAATTATTTGTCATAAATTTTTTTAAAAAAAGACGTATTTACTCTTTCATAAATTTTAATCTGCGATAAAAAGTCACAAGTTTGTAAAACACTCCTCGACGTGATAAAAGCATTAAATTTTCGTGCTGTGGCTTTCAAACATTTTTTTATCGCTCTCCGCTGGTTTTCATAATTCTCGCGCCGCGCTTTCCATCTTCAGTGATTTAAATTCTCATCTCGTGCGATGGACCCATCGTATTTTTTTTAACTGCTAGTTATAGTATCTAATCTCCGCTTGCATTAATTATTTGTGTGTTATGTCATTTCGTCATGTTCGTCCACAGTTTGCAAACTCGATCTCAGAATGCGCGTTTGTTCGTATTTCCAAGCGCAATTAGCATTTTCGAAACGTCCAAGTCTCTAATTAGTGCCATGAAATGCATTTCTCTTTCACGAGACACATTTTATTTGTGCGACAAATTCGTACGACTGTCACGATTCACAAATTACTAGGTGCAACCGTAATACGAAGAAATAGCGAAGCATGAACGTTACTTTTACATCGCTGAATAAAATACTCGCGAGGTCCTTTGCATATATGTATATTTCCAACTTTACGATTATTTGAATTATTATTGTTATCGAGGTCGCAGAATATCTGATAGATATTGTATCTGATTTTGCATTATCTGTTCGATCGGAATATATTCATCTTTGAATTTATGACCTTAAGCAATAAATTCGTAAACGCTACGATAAAGTATACATAGATCCTAATCTCTAGATTGCATTTTCAAATTTGTAGCAAGAATTTATCGTACTATCGCCGTGCTATACATCGATATGGATAACATATGATTGCAAATTTGCTTCAGTATCGCTCATTTGTGAGTAAGCAGAGTTGGTTTGCGCAACTAAATTTTATATGCAATCTGAATAGAAAACAAAATATAATTGTTTCTTTATTATATAATTATATTTTATTTTTTATGCACGTGACGCTGCTTTAGATGTTCCAATACTCTGACAAGAGACATTTCAATTATCATTATATAAATGAAATATCGAGTGGACTTGGTACACAGCGTTCGCGTTTATCAGGACTGTATGATAGAACGTCGATGAAAATTAATTGCGTTTCGAATTTGCAGTAAACTTTATCGCGCACGTTCGTTAGTTTTCGCGCAACAAGTGAAGTACGCCGTTTTCTTTTCGCCCCATAAACCGGCTAACTTTTCACCTCGCACCGTTTCGATTGCGTGATAAAACTTTGAACTTTGTTTGCAATATTCCAGATGACAAAAATGGCGATCGAGAGCGCCAGTTGCACCTCTTCCTCCTGAATGTCGATGTGACGTTGATAGACGCGGAAACGACGAGCGACGTCAATGAAGCATCCGCGAGCGGGATCATCACGAAGCCGTCTACCGCACCGCACCCGCACTTAAGACGTCCCTCCACCGAGGAAAAATCCCCGGTGGAAATCACACGCGTATAAATCTCCGTCGTAATCTATTCGAGTGCTCGCATCGCTCAAAAAGCAATTTCGATCGCACCAAGATCCGACGAGTTCTTGGAGGACTTCGGAAAGCCGAGATTATCTCCCCGTGATCTACATTTTTCTTAATTGAACGTCGTTCATGTTTTCCTCGCGCGCGGAACAGTGAGACTGATCAGTGTGTAAAACCGCGAAATACACAATCGAAGCGAAGCGAACGTTCGCTTTCCGGGAAGTTGCGAATTAGCCGTATGCATTGATCAGCCGGGATCGTCCGCGATCGGAGTCAAGGTCGTGTAGAAGAATTGGGTGCCCGTAGACACGCTACGTAGACCCGCTTGGTTCTCGTTTGTGCCGCAGGTGTTCGACGATTCGCACGTTACACACAACAGAATTCAAAGTGCGGTGTCCTGGTGAGATGGCCTTCATGATGAAGAAGAAGAAGTACAAATTCTCGGTGGAGGTTCACCTCGAGGAACTCACGGCGGTGCCGTTCGTCAGCGCTGTGCTTTTCGCTAAACTGAGGCTTCTCGACGGTGGCTCCTTTGTTGATCATTCCACTAGGTAAGTGCTCTGAAATTAGTCTTGTCTGGAAAAAATCTAGAATTCTCGGAGAATTCTAGATTTCTTCTGTTTGGAGAAATCATGGAGTTCTATTCATACTTGGGAAATTTTTATTGAAAATGTTTTTTGTGGATTTATTGCCATATTTTGTGGTCGGCAATTTGCTTTTTAATTTTTTCCAATACTTTTTTTAAAATTTAATATTTGAATTTTTTATCACTAAACTTCTATGATTAGGAAACATTAAAAAGTTTATAAAACAAATTCATTTTAAATTTGCATATAGAAAATGTTTTGTTTCTGTCTGAAAATTTAATCGAAAGTGCCTGAAAAATGATAGAATTCTTCAGAAATTTTTTTCCAAAAAATTTTTTAATAGACACCTTGAATTACTGGCTGTTAGAGGGATGTATAAATCAGAGTGGTCGATGTTCTATATTTGGATCTAAATGATCTCAATTGGTTGTTGTAGAAAATTACGTTAATTTCGTGTTCTATATGCGGTTAGGTTACATGTACATTATACATGTACTAATATACATTATACATAGGAAGATAATAACAATCGAGCGGAATTTTGAATAATATACTATTGTATATCACATGGTGCATATGTAATATACGATGAATTATGAAACTCACAAATCGTTTAAATAATAACTGACGTCACGTAGTTTTCAATTTTTGGCATATATACACTCTAAACGATTTTAACATATATATATGTTGTCTATAAAATAATATATTTTTTAATGTTATGAAATGTGTATATAATTTATAATAATGCAGCATTATATTGTAAATTTTAGACATTAGTCACATTGAATGTGTAACGCTTAGCATTTAATATTTAATTAGATATTTATATCAACGAATGTTAATCCATTGAAAAGCTTCGCTTTTCATATAATTTTGCGGCGAATGGTACTGACATTCTATCAACGAAAAACTTTCATAAGATTTATATCGGCGTCCATAGAACTCGAGACTTTCCAGAAATAGATTCACGACAGAAATAAGACTTGAGCTATGCTCGGCGTAAACTTTACATTTTTTGTGCTACGTAATAACGTTATATTTTCATGTATTCTGGATTGCTATTTCATTCCATTATCTGACAGCTAAATTTCCTTTATTATTCATATCTAAGATTAGCTTGTTGCTGTATAAATGCATTATTGGTTTTAGTAAACATTTGAAAAATTTATAATTTTGGAAATAATGAATAATAACTCCCGAAATTTATTATTTTATAATGTTATTTAGAAATATTATTTATTTCCAATTTTCAAGAGTATTTACAGTATTCGGAAGAATACATGTGTAATTTCGAAATAACGACAACAATATAGTGCACTTTCGCGCTAAAACTAAATACTTTCGCCTTAATAAAACTAAAATTATGCTAATTTCAATATTGTGCTTCTACGAGAGTTGCGTGTCTTGAATCAAAACTTTTATTCTTGGCGATGATGCGAAATCACGCGCGTTAGAGAATTCTCTTATGGCGAGACACCGTAAGACGCTTGTATAGAATTTGCGAGCGTATAATGGCCCGCCATAGTCGAGATCTATATTTAGTACGACGCGCAGTTTGCTTTTTCTGATGAACTATTAAAACTTGGTTGAACCAAGCCGGAAGCTCGTTCGGCTCTAGATAGTCTCCAGCTTGAAGACTGTCGAAGCTTTAGTATGCTTGAGCATGATCTTATTCGTGGTTAGAGAACATGTGCTGCTGGTGAAACGGATATAAGTACACGAAACGTGTATCGTAAACGCGTGTTGGTCGAAAATATCGTGGACATATTTTATACGAAGGAAAATATTTTGGAAAGAAATTATGAGTTCTTATACATCAATATTAATTATTATTAATCTTAGCGATATAGATGTCTGAGAAATCTAGCATTCAAGAAAAGCATACATTTTTGTTTCGAAAAAATAGTTGTTTTTCTTTTAATAATGTTTTCGCAAATATTTTTCATCGATAATCACACCATCAAAGTCTAAACTTTTCAAGGAATGAAGATACATCCGAAAATATATATTTCGACGAGAATTATAAACAAAAATATACACAGCAGATTTATTAAACTCAGTTTGTATTTGAAAAGATCACTTTTTTTTTAGTCTACACTGCTACGATTAATTCTCAAATATCGACTGGAGCTTTATACAATATTATTAAATTATAGCAGCTGAATATGGTCGATTGATAAGCTAAAACGGCGATGAAATTTTGCAAAATGGAAATAATTTAAAAGAGGGATAATGAAAGATTTATTGCTATAGAGTGCATCATATTCATATCTGTCACAATTTTTTATTAAAATGTCGAAAGGATCGTATTAATGATCAGCTGTCTTATCGATCGTAAAAACAATTTCAAATGATGCGTTTATTCAATAAATATTCGTCGAAGTATAACGCGTGTGTTTGCTCGTGTGGATGAGGTAATTTATGTCGTGACGATGTTGTAATTGTCAATGACAATACAGTAAAGTTGGTTACGTAAATGCGATCACATTCAGATTTGCCGACATATGTCAGATGAATAGCCGGATGTCACTACTGCCGAAACAAGTTGTGCGGCATGTTCAAGATCATTGATCTAGATTTAAAATAATTTTCCAATTATTTACGCATCCAATTATTTTGGCATCTCGCGAGTTATCCGAAGGCAACTAAGCGTGCCTCGCGTGACTATTCACGGTATTATTATTTTAACTGCTTTTTATTATTACTTTCGCTTCGTGTATATAAATGTACGTAAAGATTTCTCGGAACAACGCGCTCGCTTCTGCACATGGTCAAACTCTCTTTTTTCTATTAATAGCTAACCGCAAAAGTAAAGCTCCAGTCGATTTGATCGCAATTCAATCCACTCGATGATGTACGTCGGAACACATACGTACACCCGACATAAATGTCTTCAACCTTCGGTTTAGGATTTTTCACATGACTCAGAACTGTTTGGCAGCTTAGCATCTCTAAACATTTGATAACATATCTAATAACATAATCTAAAATATTAACAATGATTTAGTAAGACGTAAATTAATTAATAAAATTGTAATTTTAGCTTTTTAATATTTTTAACCAACAAATATTTAAACACAATGCGTTCGATCTGAAAAATCGAAAGAATATATACCTATCATTATTGTTTCTGGTGTAACGCGAAAAAAAATATCGTGCTCAATATATAATCCTACGTTCTATAGAATATAATTCTATATAATTATAATTCTTTATAATTCTATATAATTCTACGTTCTATTGGAACTAAATCTATCTATAGATCTAATCTATCTATAATCTATCTAATCTATCTGTAGATAGATTTAGTTCCAATTTTTTTTACGGATATGACATAGTCCATCTTGTAAAAAAAGATAGGAATTTCGGATGTTTCGTATATGTCATATGATTACTTTTCAAAATACATTTCCGCATGACTACAATAATGCAATTTTTTTAATCTTTAGAGATGCTTTTTAATTATTTGTCATTTTTCAGCAATCTCTTTTTGGCCATAAAGCGAAATTAACAGATTTATGGTAACAATTAACGTGCCCCTGCTTTTTCGTTGAACAATAAATCGAAGACCATATAGTCGAAAGAGAGTTTGCGCTATTTAACAAAACAAGTCATTGTTTCAAAACTAATACTGCGATATTTGTATCCTGTGCATTATGTGCGACGTTGTTTCTACTCGTGCGTAAATGCGTGCGACATAAATTCTACCGTCATTTGCGAACGTTTCTGTTCAGCGATACATTTCACCGCATAAAAGATGAAACATAACTTTGTTCCCAGAAGTAAAATTCCAAAGTGTCAATTTTCGTGAGTTATGTTTTCAAATTTCTCGATACGAAAATATAAATATACAGGGTGTCCCATTTTAATTGTCTACTTTAAATATCTTGTAAATGACGCATTTTCGTGGAAAATGTTTCAGACAAAATTGGTTTGTCTTGAGGGAGCCATAAAAAGTATTGTTCGTTTGACCTTGCGTGAAGGTCACACCAAGGTCACACCAAGGTCACACTAAGGTCACCTCAGTTTCTTTAAATGGAAACCTATATTTTTTATGGCATATTCTTGTAGCCGACGTTGAGACATTTTCGAAACATTGGTTACAAACCCTTTTTTAATAAGAACTTCCTGAGTTATGAATCTTTATAGTCTAAATACTGCCAGCATTAGCATTACCCAAGATACACCACGCGGAGGTTACCCAATCGAATTTACGCCTTTTTCGCGCGCGCGCACGCGCGTGTGTGTGTTAATAGCAAAAATCAGGGTCTTGTGACTTGTCAATATCCCATACTATTTATTAAATCTAAACTGTTACTGTGCAAGTGTGTGTATGTGCGAGTGTTTTCACTCTTGAGCGTAAGAAATTTGATTGGTGGTTTTTAAGAGCTCAAAAACTGTTCAAAAATACTCACCATTCTGCTGATGACATGGTCTTATTCTTTTTTTTTCAAAGTCTCCTAGAAAGTCTCCAAGAAAGGAGAACATTTCGTGAAATACTTCTGCAAGCTTCTTTGACACGATTCCTTATATCATCCTGTGAAGGCTCGCGGTATACAATTCTTCAGATAACCTCAAAAAAAAACCTGGTGAAGTAAAGTCAATAAAAGAATAAAACTGTTTCATCAGAAGAATGGTGGGCATTTTGAATGTAATAAAACTTCTCGCTTCTTAGATTTCAAATTATTTCCAGAATGTGAAACACTAGAGAAACCTGAAAATAAGCAAACAAAAACGACAGAAGAAGTTTTTAAACGTTTGAACAAAAAAAAAACCAAGGTGACCTTAATACCTTCATCTAAGATCAAACGAACAGTTTTTTATGGCCTCTTTAGAGTCAAACCAATTTTGTCTGAAACATTTTCCACGAAAATGCGTCATTTACAAAATATTTGAGGTGGACAATTAAAATGGGACACTTCATATAATAAAAATATTTATATAAAAAAAGTATACGCGTTGCATATGTTTCAAGAGTGATACTTTTCCGCATGTATATTTATTTCTGCATTTTTGAATATATTTCGCTTCTTCGTCGCGTAGAGTGGCTATGTTCTTCCTGTCCGTTGTTGAATAGCGAAGTCGATAAAGTCAGTCGCGCAAAAATGATCCGACTCTGTGACGTATGGCGGTCGCATCCGCGTGAAACCGCTTTTTAAAACTGTTGTTTTTATTCCGGATATCGGCGTACCAGTGACGGCGTGACGTCCTCGTTGGTATACAAGGACGACGCTATTGCACCTGCATCGGAATAGAACGTCCGTGAGAAGCGTATTACACGTTACTGTTGTTGAATTTCCTTTTAAAAACATTTCTCCGCGCGAATAACATCGGGTTCATTAACTGTTTAGATGCGTTCAATCTTTTTTGAGTTCTCTCTTTCTAATTTAAAAAAAATTTTGTATTAAGTTCCTAACGAAGTTGTAGTCTCATATTTCAAGAATTTGTATTTATTGCGAGAGAAGCAGAAACTATGTATAACGATTAATTAATAAAAAGATTATTCTTATAAATCTGGGTCACTTGTGCTCTTCATGTCTATAATAATTATACAGATTGAGAGAATCGATCAGTTATTTACACATCGTTAATTCTCGTTGGTATTTCTCGTAACGTTTAGAAAACTTTAATTCGGTTTAATCTTGTTGTACGACTTTCTGAGCGATTTCTCCCATCGATTGCTCGCGCAATTCCAAAGTTTTCCTTATATTGGTGACATAGCTGTGTATCGTGACTTTAATAACAATATCTTGGAAATTGGAAAAAATATCTTAGGGTATACTTACAACGTTTAAAAACTTCTTCTGTCGTCTTTGTTTGCTTATTTTCAGGTTTCTCTAGTGTTTCACATTCTGGAAATAATTTGAAATCTAAGAAGCGAGAAGTTTTATTACATTTGTTCTTTATGTTAAATGTCGGCTTTTATATTAAAATTTATCATCAATCTGTTTTAAATATTCTTTTGATTTTTAGCCATAAATATTAATCAATCAGATAATATACATCAGTAATTGCGAATGTTTTGGAGAAAATGCTTTAAAAATAAAACTTTTAAATGAAATTATTAACTATCCGTATTTGCAAGTAATATATGACTTTATTGGTATTTTAAAGTGTTTTAAAGTCTATATAAATTAACGAAGAATGCTTTTGTTCTTCAAAGAGTTTCAGAATTTATTCAAATGAATTGAATATATTTAGTATATGCAATATATGATATACAGGATGATTCTTATAAGGTGACGCGATTATCTGTGAAGTTTGAAGTCGTATTGAAAAATTTTTTAAACAAAAGTTGTTTGATTTGAAGGGGGAAAAAGATAGGGATATTAGTTTGACCTCGAGTGAAAACACTTCAGAGATTTGAAGGTCATCGTTAGATAATCGCGTCGGTCACCTTATAAGAATCACCCTGTATATTGCAAGATTTTGCGTCAGTTAGTTAAAATAATATTAATTGAAACACAAAATGATATTGCGATGGAAAAGATATTTTTAACTTTACTTTTATATAATTCTGTAGAGTAAGCAGGTTTTTTTGCAGAAAAACATAGACAATAGTCAGAAAAGGTGAACCAAGGTCGCACGTGACAAGGTTTCTGATAGTTCTATACTAATCCATTAGTACCGTTTATCGATTAGCTATAACGTCTTGTCAGTGTACTGTAGCGATTACAGACCAGAAAACAGACATAGCACTTTTTGCAAAAACTATAATTGGGGATAACAAAAATTACAAAACTGAAAGAGAATATAAGCTCTTGCAATTAACACGCTCGCTATCTCAATTTAGACTGTCTCTCGCTGTTTGTCTCCAGGTGGAGCGCCGAAAAAATGCTTAAGTATTGTTTAAAAGAAAACACTATTGACGGTCGCGACGGCCGCTGCCGTAAACAAGGAAACAACACTTACTAGAAGAAGATAGAAATATAACTCGCGCATTCGGCCATGCTGATCACACATCGATCTTCGATGTGGTGGATATAGCCTCATTATCGTCTTAACTATCGTTGAAATTCTCGTCGCTCATACATTCAGATGATCATTATCTTTTCATATGATCCGCTAAGGTACTAGTGATACGTGATTCTTCATATTCACCGATCTTTACTACCACATATCGGTCGCCTCGCAATACCTTAATAATAACCTTAATAATTTCGTAAGACCTTAGAAATTTTGCACAAAACTTACTACCTGGAGTAACTTGAGTTCTTTTAATTGCAACTAATTCGATTCGATATCGATATCACTGCTTTTCGCTTTCGATTATAACTGTTGCGCTTTTCGCGCTGAATCTTTTTAATGGCTTCTTTCGCTCGTTCGCGCAACTCTGATCGTTTCTCTTGCAATGAATGTCTTTTTCGATAACTTTGTTTAACTCGGTATCAACACGCAAACGCATATTTTGACCTATTAACAATTCCAAACGTGTTAAACGTACTGTACTTCTCGATGGCATGGAATTTATAAATTGCTGTACTCTATCATACTTGTATCAATTTTCGGGATGTCGCGCTGAAAGCTTAGTAAATAATGGAATGACAATTCTATTTATTCTTTCAATCTCTCCATTACTCCGTGGCATGTCGGTCGTTATTAAAATGTGTTCGATTTTTTCGCTGTCGCAATAATGTTTAAAATTGTTGGATGTAAATGCAGTAGTCCAGTCCCTAATAATTCGTCGTGGGTTTCCAAACATTGCTTGTTTAACAATTAAATTAAAATAACAACTAAAATATTGGAGTTAGGTAAAATATGTATAGGAGCTTATTTGTAGAGCTTTTTATGAGCTCATTTTTTGTTTGACAACTTTTTCCGTACAATAAATACTTTCTGAAATAATTAACAAAAACAGTTTTACTTTTGAGGGGGGCTGGGGGCGGAGAGGGCATTTGCGCCAAAAATCCATTTGGGAATATTATTTACTAGATAAAATAAGTATTTAGGCTGAAAATCAGTCAAATCGGAGATGATAGCTTTTCAGAAGTACACTCCTTTCTTTCCTTTCCTTATCGCGTGTGTCGCAGCGCTGGGACTAGCGCCGCCGAACGTCAGGAGCGGCACTATCCAATTAATTATTAGGTTCTTCTCCCTTTATTATTAAAATTTAAAAAATGTTCCTCTGGCCTAGGGAAACCACTCAAAAAAAAAAAAAAAAAAAAAATAAACGCGTCAGCAATAGTACCTAACGTGGAAATCTATTGAAATATTTCCATAATAAATTTAAAAATAAAAAAAAAATATTTTTAATACATTTAAAAAATTTTAACAATAAAGGGAAAAGAACCTAATCATTAATTGGATAGTGCCGCTCCTGATGTTCGGCGATGTTGGCTCTAGTGGCGCGCGCGGTAAGGAGAGAAAAAGAGGCGTCAATCACGAGAATCGGTTGAAATGCTGAGATAATTCCGAGCACTGATCTATATGATACATATGTGTCGAGTGGAATGTCGCCTTTCAGAATGTTATGTAAGAAACTTTCTTATTTGCCACACTTGCGCTTAGATAATATACATGATAAACAATTTCTTATTACCTTTTCAATTTTTTCTCGCATATAAGAAAATAAAAAAATTCTCTTTTTAACATACGCTCCATCTTACCGCGGAGAAATGCCCTTTTTCATGTGTTTGCTTAATTACATCATGTTGCATAGACTTAAATACAACTAATAATAAATCGTATTTTCGATATAATATTCTATTTTGTAACGTAAAATTATTACGTTGTATTGTTACGTAAAATTATACTTTCATTACACGCTATTTTCTCAAAAGTGGGCTTTAATTCTCCACGCTGCGCTTCAGAAATTCGCGCAAGACTTCAGAAATTTCTACAAGACTTGAATGGTTTTCTTCGATTGTCATAGCCAAAAGTAACTTTCTACTTAACGCATTTACGTGGCGCATCGATTTGTTGCCGGGTATGTGTTCAATAACATAATTAAACTCTTCAAGCAATAACGCTCATCGAGCAATGCGTACACATAGATCTCTTTTATTCATTGTTAAATAAAAGGCAGTCTGTAATAATCTTAAATGGGATTCCTGGAAGGTATACACGAAATTTTTGCAACGATTTTATGGCTAGTATCTCCAACTCATAATTAGAGTATTTTGTTTCGACTTTTATCGTTTTCCAGCTGACGTAATAAATTGTATGAAGTTTTTGATCCTCAGCATCTCTTTGTAATAATATAGCGTCAAATCCTAATTTACAATTAGATGCATCAGTACAAAGTTTGGTATCGGTAAAGTTTCAAAAGGTTCTGTGAATTAGTATTTCTTTCAACGCTTCGAACGTATATAACATTGCTTTATTAAAACGAAAAATAGCGTCCTTTTTAAATAAATTTGATAATAGTCGAGCTATTATGGCATATTGCGGTATAAACTTTTTGAAATAACTCGAGACCGAGAAAGCTTTGCACATCTTTAAAACATGTAGGTTTTGGAAAATTTTTAACCGCAATAGTCTTTCGCTTCCATGGTCTAAGCGATCTGTATTCAACTGTGTGCCCTAGATATTCGATTCTTTTCTCGAGAAAACGATATTTTTCCAATTTAAACTGTTTAAACCGTGCTCGCTTGCAATCGACAATACTTCGCATAGTTTATTCACACCTTCTTCCTCTGTACGCGATGGAATTATCAGATCGTCCATGTATTATATATCAACACATTTCCTTTCACTATATGATCTTGGAAAACTGCGTTAATAAATTTTTGGAAAATTGCAGGCAAATTACAAAGGTCGAAAGGAGTTTTTAAAAATTTATAATGCGTGTCTGGAACAATGAACGCGATATATTTACCTCTGTAAAGTTGACTCCTTATTTTTTAAATTTGAAAAAAAATGATTAGAGTTCTGGATGCTCTCCAAAGAGTTCTAGAGTTTTCAGTCCATTTTAGAAAGAGTTCTGCCATTTAAAGTAACGAAAACACCATTTGAAAAATCGGGGGGATTAACTTCACGACGTCCCTCATTATGTAAAAAATCCAAATTTTTTAATAGTTCTGAGTAGATTTCAAATAGTTGTATAGTTTTAGATAAGTTTCAAAAATAGTTTTGCTAAAAATACTACAAGAATAAAATTTAAAATTCTCGACTTAGGAGATAAAAAATAGCGCAACCTCGTTCAATTTTTGTTTTAGCGTTTTGTGTCTACGGGATAATCGTTAGAACTCGTGAGGGGCTATACAGAACTCTCAACAGAACTGCCGATTATCGAGAAAAATTTTTACCCCTGTGGGACTTAGAAATTTTTCGGGTCCGTTCTTTAGATGTCACTGGAAGCATAGGAAGAAAATTACGGCTCCCCAATGAAGAAAAATCGCCACATTTATTTTTATATAAATGCATGTGCGTTTCCGAACTTGGAAATTTTCCTGTTTTTCAGGTTTCTACAAAACAGGATGCATCTACAATAAGCTACTTTCTATCCGAAATCGTAAGAGCTGATGCACCAATACCTCGAATTGTTGTGACAGATTTTGGGAAAGCAATCCTCATCACAATTGCGCGTATATTCGCAAATTGCATAGACTTAAATCATTACATGCAAATCTGTTACAATATTATCAATAATATGTATTCTAGTAACATTCCACAATGTTACATAAGACTGGATATTAATTATTTTATAGGTAGGATCGCTAAATGAGAATGCCTAAGAGGAAAAGCGTTTAAAATCAGACAATTTTTTTTAAGATGGTTAGGACGGGCATATCAGATGGAAAATTTTACCGAAATGAATAACTTTATAAAATCGGTATTAATAATAGCTTTGAGCGAGGAAATAGGCCTAGACGAAAATGGAATGTTACTATCGACTGAAATACACTTAAGAGACATCAGCAATATTATTAAAGGCATAATTATTGACGATCTTGAAAAGGATGATCATCATTTGTCGAAGCCGAATTCTTAGAATTAAAAACGAGAGTATTTAAAAATCAATTGCCTATGTGTATTGACAAATTTATTATTTGTCTCGAATATTTGGAAGGTAGGCTTCGACTAACGGCTGGTACATCCGATCAAAAGACGCCGTCAAACAAATATATTTTGAGCCCAATAAAAATTTCAGACGCTTCTGCTCCAATTTATAAAGATGAATTGATGGAAAATGACAATGAAAGAAAAAATAAAAATATAGAGGCTGTAGAAAATATAGAAAATAAAAACGAGATTACGCGGGACTCATTAAATGAAATTGAAAATTGACGATGCAGGATAAAAAGAAAAACATTCGATGAACATAAAAAGGTTGCGAAACGAGTAAAATCAAATTATTTAACGCCATGCGCGTATTGGGATTTAATTCCAATAAATATCCCAATTTTAAAAAATGGCAGTTTATGTAAAGCCACGACAATAAACAAGAAGCAAATTGTTGTGCAAGAAACTTGCTCATTTGATTCCATTTTCCAAGTCATCGCAAATGGTATAGGCATGCGCGATGCCTATAAAAGAGAAATGATTTCATTAATTCCATCTAATAAATTCATAAAATTTATAATGGATATTTTAACACGCGGAAAAATCGCTGCAAGTGATTATTGCACACGAGCAACGATCCTGTACAATGTACCTATTTTTAACAAAAAGATATGCACTCGAAACATCTCATCCTTAAATGCAAACTGCAATGCCGCGCATTTTGCAGAATATATATTTAAAAATATCCCCAGTTGCACAACTACATATAGCTGTAACAATTGTCATCATAGTTACACAAGAACACCGATCTGCAACAGTAATGTGTGCAACAATAATATTAAAGTATGGCTTAAATAATATGCAGCAAGCGATAAATGATAGTATAAATGCACTATATTGGATTATTCGGGAACGTCATTAGAAGCGTTTATTACAGTTATTTTATTTTCTCGTTTAATTATTGACACCGTGGAACCATTTAATTTTATTATCGCGCGTGCTAAGAGATCCGACTCTAAGATTAAATCATGACTAAGACAATTACCACATGTATGACGAGCTCGAATTGTTATCAATTACTACATCGTTTACAAAACTGCGTCGTTACAGTATTTGTCCCTATGTCTTTAGACACTATTTCGGGATCTATTAGCACCGGAAGGTTTAATTAATATATTGCTTTGCGGTCATTAGGTGTAAATCACTGGTGGTATCGAGCAACGCTACTTATTTTTGATCGCAATCGTTTTATATACTCAGTTATCTTGCTGTGTTACGGTATTACATTTGTTAATTCTATTGTCTTTCTTACTATATATATTTCGCTGCGATATGTCCGAATTGGCCGTATTGGAAGCATTTGATTCCCTTGTTTCTGAGAGGACAATCCGCACCTATATGATTTTTCTTCCCGCTGTTATAGAATCGCTTCTGTTGTTTATTCTTCAGTTGATTTCCTGACGCCTCTTTTGCTTTCTTCTCCGCTTTGATCTGCTGGAATTTCTGTGTCAGGTGTAGTATCTTTTTGTTTTGCACCGAGCTGCTTCTCATATGTTCATATTGCACTAATTTAACTCGAAGTTCTCTTATAGTGCGCGTACTGTATAAAATACTTTTGTTGAATGCGTCATCTTGAATTCTTTCGATGATATAATGAATCTTGACTTCCAATTCTATGTCGGCATGGCTGGCAATTTCCAATACACGATACATGTATTCCTGCAATGATTCTTCGTTTCTCTTTCTCGCACGGGAAAATTCTTAGTGAAGGCGCTTGCTGCTCAATATCTCTGCAAACTCTGAGATCAAATATTTCTTCAATTTCTTCCACGTTTTAGTACATTGCTCGTACGTGATAAATAATTTTGCGGAACCTCGCAACAGTTTTTTCGCGCAGATTATCTTTTCCGACTCTGCCCATCTACAGACTTGGGAAGTTTCTTCATATTCTTCAAGCTACTTATGGATATTTTGTTTGCCGTCTTTGCTGAATGTTAGCATAGAGTCTTCGATATCTTTAAAAATAAAGACTGGTGCGCCAGTACGGCCATCACCCTCCTCGCTGATTGCGCGCTTCCGCTGATATCTTCTTCATCCCTTCATTCTCTCTCGATACCATCCTCATCATCGTCCTTATTATCGTCATCTTCGTCATCAGCATTTCTGCTATTGACTTTTGTTTGCCGAAGAGTTGCTCTCAGATATTCTTGCAATACAGCTTTACTGCCGCTGTTTTTCAAATCTACCTTGCGCAATTCCTCTTTGAGTTCCTCTAGTTTCAACGAATCCACGTCGATTATGATTTTGTCAGCTTCACTCATTATTCTCATAGTTTCTTCTACTGTTTCTTCACGGTATTTAATTCTTAAAACTCACTCACAACTCACTTGCGCTTGTAATCGACATGATAGCTCGACTGTCTGTATTCCGGACGAATCCCCAATAATATGTAGGGATTACATGCCAGAAAACAGATACAGTACTTTTTGCAAGAATTATACTCACCGGCATAAAATTCGGTTCATCGACAATTTTTAGCAAAATTATTTCTTAAAAAAACACATATGGTCAAATCTGCTTGGTTATCATGAACAGAAATAAACTACTTTTTAGTCCATGATTAATTTTACCAAAAAAAATTACGCTAAACAAAAAATATCTCCTAATTAGATAAAATAAACTTAAGCATATGGATCAAATTTTGTGCCGGTGAGTGTATAATTGAGGATAACAAAAATTACAAAACTAAAAGAGAATATAAGCTTGCAATTTGCAATTGACATGCTAGCTATCTCAATCTAGACTGTTTCTTGCCGCTTGCCGGAAACAATGGAACAATCTCCAAGGAGCGCCGAAAAAACGCTTAACTATTATTTAAAAAAAAAATACTATTGGCGGTCACGATGGTTGCTGCCATAAACAAGGAAACAATACATTACTAAAAGAAGATAGAAATATAAAACTCCATAATACTGTATGTAAGATAATTGTAGTGTTTGTGTAAAATACGTTCTGGAAAGAAAAATTATCAATGATTACATCTGTGAATAATTTGTAGAACCGTTTTTCCACGAAAACTATAAATATCCATCGAATTAAAAGTGCATAACAAGATAAGAGCACAATAACGAAAGATTTGATTAATCGTGAAAGCGTGAAACGATTACTCATCTGCGTCTTATACAAATTTCCAGCTATCATGAAAAATGATTTTTGAACGAGTTATGTCAATTACGCGCGTATTACGATATATTGCATTAGCTATGATAGCATACTAATTGGATTATTAAATATTACTTCCTTCATAGGACGTTTAGTCACTAGTTAATTACATATTGCACTTCATTACATTCTCAGTCATAATAAAGAATCACATGGTATGATAGCGTACCGTATTGACCTACATTTCTATAGTACATTTAACATGCTAAGTATGACAGTCTGATGAGCCTTATACAAAATTCCTAAAGCTATCGGTGCTCCGTTCCAAAATTAACATTACCATGTTAATTTAATATTAACATTGCTATTAATTTTGAAATTAATTTTTACAATCATCAGAAAAATACAAAAGAAATCTTATTGTATTTTCCTGAATTATGTAATCTGTGAGAATACAAATAGAGAGAGCAAAATCTTATTTTTTTCTGAAAAATATGTATTGAAGCAAATTTTATTTTAAATTAAAATAACTTTAATTCATGCTTTAATTGTCAAGATATTTAACTTTGTTGATTAAAAAGTTTTGATAAGAAACACCGTCGCTCGAATCATATTAATGAAATATTGTCTCGGAAATTTTGAGGAAATGATTGATAGATATATTTCGAAATATCTTGTAAAACGGAATACACATTTGATATAAATATGGATTCTCAAAAGCAGATTGATACAAGATATATGGAGAACTCATATTACTTTTGCTTTTATTTTTTAAAAATTTGAGTCTTTATTTATTAAAGAAAAAAAATGAATTTTTTGAATAATACTGTTTTCCGCGAGTTTTCTTATACTACTTCTCATATATCAAACAGTTTGGTATTTTTTCGCTCGTGCCATTTATTTAACGAGTAGTGCCTATTGATGAGAAACTCTTTACGAGCCACTTGAGAGCTATATTTACAAATAGACATACTACTGAAAAGTATTATGAAGAATTATTTTCTTACATGCTTGTTATTTTGTTTAAACTTAATACACATGGCACTTTAAATAAGATTTAAATTTATAATTCAGGATATACATATATTAATTGAAACAGTACTGAGTAATTCTAAAAAGTAACATTTGCAAAGTAGCGAATACTGAATGTGCGAAAGAGTTAGTCTACGGTATTTATTAATTACTAGTTAGGGCGCTTAATAAATTATAGCGGCATTAAATATTTAAAAGAAAATTATAGAAGATATTCTTAAATGAGAAATAATTATTATGCTTGGCATAGTGAAACCAACAGCAATTAGCTGCCGTTTGAAATCGAAATGACAAGTGGCAAGAGAAACGAGAACAAAGGTGGGATTGGCATTGTGATGGAACTCTATATTGTACTTAAGACAGTTCGCATGACGCGAAGGCATTCGTGTGTTAATACGGAACTAATAACTCATTGTGCCGTGTAACTATCCGCGTTTAAAACAGAAGACTAAATTCAACGAGAGTTTGTCGGTGAAAACTAGCTTCTCTCGGTTTTTTTCAACTTCCGAGTGCCGCACGAGTTTGCCTCGTTCACCAAAATAATCTGTGCACCGCGAAAAATGTATCCAGGCCACAGCACATTTTTCTATTTCGTAGTAGTCTAGTTATTTAAATCGTAATTTCATGATAACAAAAGGGAAGATTTTCATATTCCGGAATGGAAATTTTTCTAGAGTAAATTTTCCTTAGAAAATAAAAAATAAATAATTTACAAATAACTCACGAAATATTAAAATATCGTACGCAAGCTATTCTTTGACGAAAATTAATTTTTTATCTTTGAATTTATTCGTTTGTTTTCGAATAATATTTTTTATTATTTTTGCAGTTATATTTCTCTTGCTCACATTGTTGAATAGAAAAATCGATAACTAGAATAACAAATAGTAAATCTGCACGAATAATATATTTATGATAAAAAATGTTTCTGCATCTATAAATTTAAAAAGTATACATATATGTATATTTTGTAGTAATAGAAGATTTTGCATTGCGTGGAATAAAAATGTAATTTGAATTGTATCTCTCTCTCTCTCTCTCTCTCTCTCTCTCTCTCTCTGTCTCTCTCTCTCTCTCTCTCTCTTTCTTTCTATGCAAGTGAATGGCACTCAGTTACATGCGATGAATACTTACAATTAATCTTTCTTGCCCAGCGGAAAGGTGGTAAACCGATTATAAGATTTATAATCGGATCGAGATAAGCGTTTCAAATTAGTAGTAGCTGCCTTGTCGGTCGTTCTCAACTTCCGTCAGTTGCACTACTTTGAGCCGTGACCTTCCGTGAAATCGTCTTTCAGACCCGCTGCTTGGTCAACTTGAAACGAAAATCCTACGTGATCATGCGGCGAATCTCCGAGTTTACGCTTGACAAGAAACCGCGAAACAATAATAGCGAAAAGCTGAAGAAAAGGAGAAAGTGGCAATGAAAAATTGTTAGGCATCTAATAAAAATTTTACGATCCTTGTGTTCGGTAAAACAAAAGTCCGTTTAATCTTAAAACTCGTCTGATACACAGAAACTTTCAGTTCTGAACATTTTTAAATGGAAAGATAGCTGATAAAAATATTGTAATTACTTTTTCTTGAAATCCAAGTTATTTGAAATTGCATCAAAGTTTTACGAGATAGCGGAAAATATGAGAAGTGTTTTCATGAGTTACGATTATCTTTTTTTTGCGAATATAGTTACTACTACTGTATAAGATGAAATTTACAGCAGAAATTATATTGATTTTTGTATAATTTATAAATGTTAATATCGTCGTGAAAATCTTCCTTGTTGAAATTTAATTATGGCGGAGCAGGAGAAAATTAGATTTACAAATTTCAACGCTCCAGGAAAGCTTTTGAACATTCTGTGCGGAATTCGAGATGACAATAGAATATTTCGCATCTCCCTCGCGACCGCTATAACGAAAATGAAAAAGGACAGAGTTTTTTCCAGTTATATTCAGCCAATGATTTTCATGGACCATTTACTTAGAAAGCTGCGAGGAGATTTATGAGCAGTAGACGAACGATGAGCAGGGAAAAAGGAGGAGGGGGAAATTAGAAGGAGGATAGCGTGCGATGATAATGGACAATGTCCTGTCGTCGTGTACGATGTCCCTGCATGGAAGTGACCGACCGGCTGCGCTCGAGGACCTGACACCACTTCATATGTGATGATGAGGAAACGCCCGATTATAACGCCGCTGCTCCGGCAGACCGCGACGCGTTACATTAATATTTCTGCGTGTATCAACGCGAATGATTATGTTGATGCACGCACGCGCGCACGCAGAGACGGGATATGTGATGTTCTCGTGCGCGCATATTTGTCGAAGGGACGGCGATTGAGAGCGCTTGCAGGGTCGGATAAAGGGATCGACGGTGTTGTTGCTCTTGTTCAACACGATGCGATATCAATTGATGCGTTCATATCTCGCTGATATCTGTAATCGTTATCCGCGATTCCTCCAGCATTGATGTTTGATAGATAGCACGATTATAGATATATAATTACCTCATTTTGATTTACTTTTAACAGTCATTTAATGAATAATTATTCTAGATTATAGGATGATAATAGGATATGAAAATTCACAAATGTAATTTTTGTAGCTATTTAATCTTCACTTCATATTTCTCAATTTATTACACGATATCAAAAGCACATTTCCGTATTATAAAACAATTATAAAAGTTCGTAGCTTTTACGAACTCTCTAGTTATCTTTTTTTTCACGCTGTTTTACATTTTTCTCGATATTAATATTCTCTATATTCATGTAAGTTGCCAGAATTCATGAACATGAACATGTAATGAACACGATATATATTTATGCCGATATTGTATGTACATATATTAAAGATAGAGCATCTCTATATGATTTACATTAACATCTATTACGAGAGAAGCGAGTTTTAACACATTTCGAGGGGCGATTATCTTACTTTGTCAATTATTTATAGCACGAAATATATTATATATATTAACGATTAAATTTTATTCGTGATATGCTATTGCATTCTCGCTTTAGAAACAGTGCAAACTGAAGCTCTCGAGTTTCTTTCTCATCTAACTTGCTCTTAATGACGGATATTTGAATTTTACGCTAAAGCGTAATTGAAAAGTTCTCTGGAAACATCGCAAGCGGAAAATTTATCTAATCTGATAGTTTAATGAAAAGCTAGCCGTAACTTTTGTGAAGGCAATATTATAATATCTGTTACAACATCTATTATATTACATTACAAGTCATATTTTTATGCATAAGTAAAATTAAAACATTATCAAATGTTGAATTTTTTTCAATGATTGTGTGGTAGTTTTTATTTATTAAATTTATTATAACTCGTTGATTAAATAAAAATTTATTTAAATGTATGAATTTATGTGCACATTTTGCAAGAATTTCAATATAAATATCAAGTTTTAAATTGTAAAAATATTTTTATTCGTTTAAACGTTATCACGACGTTTTTCTATTAGGATGTCGTACAATTCGGCGGAATTATGCCAGATATAATCCCTTTCTTAGGAACATCTTCAATTACGTAATACCAGCATTCGTGTCGCTCGTTTACACGCTAGAACGCCGCGTGGGATCGATTGTTATGCGGTTACTGATATGCAACGAATGAAAAGCGAAAGTATTGGCCAGTTATTATACGAATGTATTGAAACGCGCGATTCAGTGCGGCGTGAAACAACAGTCATAGGAAAATTATAGGTATCAAAGCACGTTGCTCGTTACGAGCGATGTTAGTCGCTCAATTATCGAATATGCATAATTTACGTGTGAGCTGTGATGCTGCGCACTGTATTGGTTGCGGGCAATTGTAAGATTAAATCACGTACACACTCCATCTCTCGGCTCGCGGCGATGATTTAATTATTACATGCGCGCACGATGTGAACGATGTTTAATGTTACATATCAGCAGTCATTGTAACCGGAGAAGATGATTTAACTGGTGAAAGTTATATAACCGTTGAATGATAATAATGCACTATATATAGTCTCTACAGAGACAATTAATTAACTTATGAAGGCATTTCGAAAGGAAGTCACAATCGTAAAATGTTTGATTAGAAAAATCAGCTGAATTGCTGAACGCTTAATGAGCGTGCAATTATTCCATTGAGCCATTTACGTAACATCGAATAATCCCTTCTCTTTTTTTTCAAGTGTGAAAATCAATTCTTATTTCGGTGATTTATCTTTTTTTTTCGTTCTATCTTCCACAAAATGACGTTTGTTTACAATAGTATTAATATTGCAAAATTTTTCAAGTTTCCAATTTCTTTGTTACGAGATGTCTCGATTGCATTTACGATCTCGCGAAAAGCGTTTTCCGTGCACTTGGAATGTACTCGTTCGGCTCTTACGGTGACTTATACGTGCGCAAACTGGCAAATAGTAACGGTAATTCATAAGTGGGCCGACTCTCGTTCCGAGAGTAGGTCCATCGCTCTGTGTTCATGTCGCGGTCACTTGATCGTAATAATCGTAATGCCCGATGCTGCATCGCGTCGCCATTCACACGCGTATTGTCACCACCAGGAAGTCACGTGCCGCGCACGTACACGCAGAAATGGGAGTTTTTCCGCTTGTGGATGACTGCTTCGATCGTTCCCATTTCCGGCCGAACGTCTGCCAAAGTTTTTTAAGTTTGCGTTCTTCGTGGAAGCTCCATCCCGTTAACGATTAATGGAAAATTCATTATCCCTTACGGCGGAACACCCACGTGGAATGCTGATAATGTGAGGAAAACTTTGTACTCGCGTAGGACGAGTCTTCGCCACTTATCTCTACGAATTTGACCTAAGACCTCCAGGAAATGAGAATCTTCGGAATGATTGCTATGTCTAAAGTTTTTGATTATTAAATGTACAGTCATTCTGTATATTTTCATTCTTTCGCTTCAAGAACATACGTAAAGTAAAATTTGCAATTAATTTAAAGAATGAATTAAAGAATTTAAAGAATTTAATTAATTTAAATTTAAAAAAATTATATGTGATAGCAATTGATATATAATTTATATACAAAATTAGGATGTTATGCACCATACATTTCAACCGATTCTTCGACTTATTTAAAATAAAAAAATAATGGAATAAAAATATATAACATTGAAATTGCAAGCGTAATTGGAATTAGCAATGGGTTAATTTAATAGTGCATGAATGTAATGTGAAATAGTTTTCGCTAAAAAAGCAAGCTTGCAAGCGATGCTTGAAGTTTTATATACTTGACGCTTGCCAGGTGAGGATCGGTCGAGCCTGAAGAACATGTTCGGCCACTTCCCATGATGGATCGCTTCAAAGAGGTGGCGGTTTCTCCCGTTTTTACTCGTCATTTTTCGTCATTGGGTTTTTGAATTAATCCGGAATTAAAACCTAAAACATTTTAACAGCAGAAATCCTGTATCAGCGAAAGCATTAAACGTCGAGTGTTCAAGCTGCATGTAGCAGTACGAAAACCATCCATCAATTCGTACAATTTTGTTGTAGTAGAATAACGGATTACAGTTAAATACAATAATAATTGTAATTAGACAAGCGAAGAGATAAATTTTTCCACGCCGGTGGAATTTAGCTAGTTGGAATGTATAAAATTTTTCATATCAATTTTTGAAATTTTTCCAATATTGGAAATATATTTTTATTTCATCTAAAGTTTAATGGTTTCGACAATCTTCTTACTCGTAGCACATATTCTGAACTTTAGATACTACAATACAATGTGCTTCTCTCGAATTTGAGTGATATTTCACTCGAGGATCCGGATTCATTACCAGCAGCAAATAAAAATGTAATTTTTTAGGAAATGTCGACTCTCTTTCTTAAAAACTGTACAATTTTGCTACAATTCAGACGGTGGATGAGAAAACCGCGATTAACAGGAATATCGGTCTTTCGACAGCGCTTTGTTCCAATCCACAACTTTTATAAGGCGCGCGCGCTTGTCGAGCGTGCAAAGCTTTGAGGCAAAACTTTGTCATTCTATCCTCTCGTTTGTTTCACTCGCGTTCCTTTTTGTGTGTATCGATCTTTTATCTGATCTCTTCTCTCGTTTCTGCCTTCGTTTCACGCTTTGTCACCTTTAGATTGCTTCCGAGATATGAAAAATAGACGCGGACGGTGCGTCAGAAGCGAAAGTCGTTTCTTTCTCCCACATAAACTTCCTGCTCCCTTGAATATTCTCAACCATTGCGATCATTTACCTTTGAAAACTGTGACTGTGACGCGGAAGTAGAGCAGACGTCAATTCTCACAGCAGTTATTTCATTGGCTGTGTATCGCAATCACTATAGTAAGCGACAATTGTTGTTGATAATTTAAGGCGTTTCTTAACAGGTTAAAAGAGTTTACGCTATATATTTATTATTTAGTAAAAAAATGCAACAGAAGAAGTAAGTTTTTGCAAAAACAGTTGACATTAATAAATAAAAATATTCATCAAATTTATACATTTATAAAAAATTTATCTTATACAATTTTTACAACGTATTTAATTGCTTGTTTTTTTCGGTATTGATAACTTTTGCTAATCTGTTTTGCATAATCATAATTCAATATACAGAACATGGTGTAGAATTGGCTATGTTTTGTGTAATTTAATATACTAAGCCACACAAGCGCACGCTACGCGCGCGTCATTTTTTCCTGTTATATAATAATTCACATTTTTACTTTCTTTAAAACACTTCTGCTTTTTGTATAATAACAAAGATACAAGCTGTCAAACAGCTGTCAAACGCAATTGTCTCGATGACAACCGATCGGTAATAAACTAAATCGTCAACGCGAACGTCGCGATGACAACCGCTCGATGACCGCTCGATAACGCGCAACGCGAATTGACCAATGAACAATGCGGAAAAGAGGCTTCAAAAGTAAATAACATGCCTCATAAGACCAATGAACAATGCGGAAAATGGGATACTCTGTGTTTTACCGTAAACGTTATGCAAATAATCTCTCTAATATAAAAGCTGAACGTGTTTGTGGTTTAATTGAGGTATCCTCAATGCGCGCTTCCCACTGGAGAGCTACGAACTGTCTGAATATTCATTAGATCATCTAGATCCTTCGGCAGCGTGGTTATATATAACCAAATCTCTATTGTCCTACGAAGATTTGCACCGATGACTCGCAACGCACGAACAGTTTGTGATATCGAACTCTCGAAACTTAGTGGTTCAATGGGCAGTACAAAGATCCAAATGGACACGATACGGGCAGACGCTTCCGGGGCTTGAATTTCCTAGGGTCTTGTTTAATCCTTGCATGTTTGAGTTTGCGAACTTCAAAAGCCGTTTCTGTGATACGTCAACTTGAACGATATTGCTAACTGAAGAACAGCAGGAAATAGAGGTTGACTTCGTTCATTTCGACGGCAGTTATAGCGAAAGTTTGGCAGCGGAAAAATCGATTCTCCTTCGGACTTTCGTAGGAATCGAAACAGGAAATCGAACGACGAGAAAGTGAACGACTTTTCCAAAAGTCCATGCGTTTGACATTTCTACATATATCGTTTAGAGATATGATCTCTCGAGCAATCCTGCTCAAGTGGATCGCTCTTTTCTATCGAACTTCGCTTTGACGACTGGAGCGCAATGGGATGAGACGCGAGTGACGAAGAAGCAGCTCCATTTTCCGGCATCATTAACCACAGAATAAAGCAGGAAGTTCGCGAACAAAGTGGACAAAAAGCGTCGCGATGAGCGTACTGTAGTGCCAGTAGCGTATTAAAGCGCGCCAGGACCTTTTGCCAAACGATAATCTGGATTGCCGGCATCGATTGCACGAACGTTCTCTGGCATTTCCGCCTCCCGTTGACCTTGAACGTCTACGCCAAACGCGTCTCGAAACAAATGGCCGACACAGATAAAGGAAATAAATTCACGAATCATTTTGTTGATTCTTCGTATCTAATTAGAATATAGCAGTAAACAACTGCTTATCAGAAAATCCATCGAAACTACATTTAATTTTGTGATCGTGTGAAGTAGCATAAATATTCTGTTCTTTTTAATATAACAGCAAACAATAGATTTAAAACTTTAAATTATTTTAATTGATATATTTTAGGCTGAGATTCTGATTGTCTATTTATTTAGTTCCAAGTTGATTCACTACTTTCTCACCATAATTTCTTTTGATTGATGTACAAGCAATAACGATATGCAAAAGCGATAATGATTGATGTATAAGCGGTAATATGACATTTCCTGTGCTGAGGGCTTTGGCTTTATAAACCAGCCAACAAATTGTCGGCGACTACTAAAAGAGCAGTTAACACAATGGAAGTAAAATTGGAAATGTATCCGACAAATGTAGAGAATAAGTGCAGAATTAGTAATGGTTTGATTCAATTCTCTTAGCGTTTTGTTAACGCGTACTTCAATTTTATTTCAATTCAATTTACTCAATAGTTAAACTTTTTGAAAATATAAAGCGAGAAAATTTTTTATTTAACTTTTATGAAATCTGTTAATATGCGCGCGTAATAAAAATTATTTTTTAACAAATTAAAAAATACTTGGATAATGTTTGCTACAGTTTGCAGAGCATAAACTGCAATATCAGGGTATTTATTGATGCTTGTTATTAAAAGCAATTATTTATAAAATTGACTATACCAAATCGTCAAATTCTATCATATATATATATATCTTGTATGTACATATATGATGGGAAAGTATTACATGAAATTTCAATGCCGTATGTAAATGGAATTTATAATCCCTTCCATGATCTGTCCGCTATAACATCTAAATTGAATTGTATGATCTTCAATATCGATTATATCGTCCTTGACCGATGCTTTATCGTCAGCTGGCCTTAAGAATAAGCTACAAATCATGCTTTTTTTATTGAAATAAAACAAAGATTGTGACTTGGACTCAACCTGATCTTAGTCGCTGTTTTGCATTGCGGCAAAAACTGTAATAGCACAAGTTTCCTACCGGCGAAATTACAGATTCTCACGAGATCACACTGAATTTCATTTGCAGCGGTTACTTTATTGCTTCTTAACTGCAGCTGTGTTTCCTTCTGAAGTTAGCATAATGGAAAGGTCTGGCAGAAATGTTTTTCTCTGAGTGATCGGGTTTTATGTGTTGCTGGCATCTCAGTTTATGGACCACGTAGATTTCTAATATTGATTAGCCGAACTTGGCAAACTTTTCTCTAGATTACCTTGAACCGTTAATGGCACATTCAGCTGTAAATCATGCAGTTTTAATCTCTCGTTCGGAATTAATAAGTTTAATAAATCTTTGATAAAGAATAATAAATGTTATAATAATTTGTGAGGCAAAATAAGCACTTTCCAAATATATAATTTAGTATTTTTCGTAACAAAATTAAAATTGCAGATGATTTTAATTAGTTTTCATTAAACATTCAATGTTAAAACCGTCATGAGAAAGTAGAAGTGCGATAAGATTTGTAAACGAAAAATTGGTGGAATTATTAACTTTTCTTTCTTAAATTGCAGTCACATAAATTGTATTGGCGTATTGAATCTATAAATATGCATAGCAAAAATATTTCGAAGAGGAAAACTTCAATATTGTTTATCAGAATGTTTCACTTGAGCAATTTCTCTTCGAAGCAACATTAGTAAATCAGTTGCTAGAACATTTCCTTCAATATGATGTTCGCACAACCTTGGCCGATACTTCTATCCAGAAGTGGCCTTGAAATACTGCCTGCAGCACGTGCTATACGAATTCTCACCATCCTTGGGACTTGTAACAAAAACTTGTCGATAAAGTTCCATTCCGAAGTTTCAATCATATGTCTCGGAAGAAAATTGCGATTACGGAGCTTTGCACTGCGCGAAAGATTGTGCTCGAAATCGTTATGCAAGTTAAAATTATAAGGGAACTGCTGTTAACACGAAAGCGAGGTATAGTTATTAACTATTATAAAAGAATATCTTATATAATCTCACAATCGCGACCGCTACTCTTATTCAGTCAATAATTATTAAAGTTGCATTTCTCATACTTTGATCTTGTTATTATCTTTGTGTATTTTCATAAAAACTTCCTTATATAACATAAATATGCATGCGTAATAATGATTTTAATTTTATTTATGTTTCTACATTTATGTTTCAAAGCAATAAAAATATGTCAAATTACAACGAAACCATACAAGTAATTTATAGATTTTTTTACAGCAGCAACATTTGTGCGATTTTGTTGAAAATAATGTATTACGATAACAAAGTTCAAATAATGCTAAAAGCGATATTTCTATTTATATTTATATTTTATCAAAGAGAATAATATTTCAAATGAACAGAGCGCGCGTGCGTTTATACCACTTTGAAAATCAGCACGGCTTATGTATATTTAATTTTCTCTCCTTGTTTACACCCCTTCTTATTAAATCTCGAACTTTGTTATTCTGCTTAGAGGAAAGTGGCGATTTGTCAGTTCTGAAATGTATATGTGGGGTGGCGTTTTGTGCCCTTCAAGAGCGATCCGCGCGTTAGACATTGTTTAGCCGTGTAGTTCCGAGCGACTTATTGATTACTCGGTCGCGTACGCACGCACACGCACGCGTATGTGCACGATTAAGCTCTCGGTCTCACGTGCTCGTTGTGCACGCGCAGACACGGCATCGCGATATGATTGTTTCTGATGCACCTAGCGGTCGATAATCGACTACACGCGCGATAATTATTGCGAACAGCTACTTTCCTTCGTACAGGAGCACGATTTTATTGTTCTTCTGCGGCATAAATTGCACTAAACCATTTTATGAAGCGTAGCGCGCATATCGCATCTTGTATTTGATTGATTTTTTCATTTGATCTTACATATTTTATTTTTTACATTGCACTGATATAGTTTTTTACGGTACATCGGTAGTGATGTACATATTTTTTTATGTATTTTTTTATATCTCATGTCGTGCCAAAGCTTTTTCTCCGAACTTGAAGTGCAATGTACACGTATTACAATTCAACAAGTACGATATGGGAGCCAAACTTGCGGAGTTTCAACAATGTTTTTCTTATCTTCGAGCTCTTGTGACGCTGCCGGAAAATCTGATAAATGTCAGTCTTACGGCAGCGCACGACTGCTCCATCGGGTGTACAACATGTGCTCGTCTTCCTTTGCGCCGCCTTAGCCTCGAAATATTTATCGTACATTGCCTGCGCAACGTTTCGCGCTTTCTTTCTATGGAAACATCTCTGCTGTGGTTTTTATGCGTCAACAAAGAGGGCTTTTCACACGAAAGTGTTCCCTTATATTGAGAAAAACGTTCACTTGATAAATAGTTCTCAAGAAGAAGACGTTAATAAACAATGGCAGCTCAATCCACCTAACTGAAGTGTAGCGTGGAATTCTTCATATGTTTTCTCGGCTTTACGTACATTGAACTAAATAACAAATTTGAGTTTGATATAAATGATAAATCTCATGGTTTATCATCATTTTAAAATTTAATAACAACAGCAAGAAGGCTTTTTGAAGACAAATAAAAAACTGAATAAAACTAATCAGTGCAGTTGTCCGTGCGCTAAAAAATATATTTGGAATAAGAAGTTAATTAATTAATTCTATTATTATTAAAAATTAATTTTTTACAAAAGACATCTTACGTATCTGTTGATTCTTATCGGCCTTAGTATCGAATTTTTGTTATCTGCTATGATGTCTGTAAAATTCTGAAATATTTAGAATTCTGAAATATTTAGAAAAAATATAATTTCGAGAAAGATACTTAAAACTTTACTTATTACAAAATAATTATTGGTTAATTCCTGTAAACTTGTTCATATTATACAAACTACCTTTCATCATAAACGGGGAAACGATTAGTTTCACTTTTCCTTATGTAAACGTTGCCTCTTATATTTTGCTTGATCAATAAGCGTGATCGGAAATAATGTCGGCAAAATTACTGTCATCATCAAGAGTCTGTCAGGTGTCATATATTAGAGAAAAACGGAAACCTTTTCGCGCTTGCACTTGTTGCATTTTACTGTCAATATTGTGATTGCATTGACGAGTCACATTATTAGCACGTGAACGAGCATTTGTGTCTCAATTTATTGATTCCGCGATGATCCAAGCGAATAAAAAATATTTAATCCTCTAGAAGTTTTGTGGGCACATAATTTATTTTTGTTACGCAGTTAATTAAATGGATTTAAATTGGGGAAATATAGAAAATTATCTAAGAAGATATTATTTTAACAATTGTATCTTTAGATAATGTATCAGCTTCTTGATCATTTTTTATTTTTTTATGTACCAATTGTCAATATTTTATAATTTCCAATACGTAAGATCTAATCAGTGTTTTATGCCAGTCTAGGTAATTGTAGATATGTATTATTTTTCCGTCCGATAGAGCGTACATTGGAAAGTCACGCATAGTAGAATAATTATTAACCGCAAATTACATTGCGTGTAATGTTATGAAATTGCGAACTTTTAACAATGAAACTAATTTCTCAACTGGGTAAAAGTTGTTATTCAAATTTAATGTAATAATAATTTCTGAGCTTGTATTTGTGAATATTATACTGCGAATATAATAATGTTATGTAAAGACAATTTATGGGAAAGTAACATTAGAGAAAAGAATGCGCATAATTTGAATAAATTATTTCAAGTATTTTAATAAATATTACACACATGTGGAAAAAAGATAGTAATTTACGCGGTTAATTTAACTCATTTAATTTTATATATTAACTTCAATTTTTTTGTTTGCTTTGTTTGCAATCCCATGTTTGGGGATATAGAATATCCCCATAAGAAATAAAAAGTAAAATTCTTTCTTGCATGTAAGAGAAAAAAAAAGAACTATCTTGCAATTATGTTTAATCACAGTCAACCGTGAATATCGATCCTTGTTAAGCTTTATCTACAGTGTCGGCAAATTGCGCAATGCCAGAATATGGGTATACCACTCCTGAGGAGGGAAACGGAACATCGTTTTCCGTGGTACGAGCGTAAAACAAAATCCATAAAGATAACTGATTACAAAGCGTACTGTTAAAATTTTAAACTCCTGAGCTGATTTATTTTATGTTGCTCCAGAAAAGCGAATTAAACGCAACGTACACATCCGTAGTTATTTAATTATTTATTCTTCTGCGTCAAATTATTTTGTAATAACGTACAATTGTTGATATATTTTATAAAATACTTATAAATCTTCTACGAAGTGTTTGTCGGTTTCTCGAATAAGACTCATGCAACTCATTTGACGCAAAAAGATTAAAAGATTAATATCGCTGCGTTAAAAACATCCGCAAAAATTGCATCCTATGGTCGATACGAATATTACGCGAATATGAGTAAACCAACTAATAGAAAAAGCGATATTGAAAAATATTGGAAAACTTTTTACTGATATTTTTTGGTTACAGTGATTACATTATATTCAAGCAATTTTCAACATTTTTCTAATATAAAAAAAAAAAAATAATTTTGTCAATAAAATTATTCGAAATTTCTCATTATTTTTTGATGGACTATCATGTATGACGTACAAGACACATTTTTTTGCAATTTTTTAAAATGATTTTCCATTAGTTAGTTTATATGTTTAAATAAATACAAGTTATTTGTACAGACAAACGAGGCTTGGCCAGCGAGCAGACGCTTAGAAACAAAAATTTCCATGATTTTTTGCTACTTTATTTTACGACGAGATGCTAAAAGTTAATCTATTCACTGAGTGTTAGTCATTACTGAAAAATGTCAAGATTTGCATATTTAGATTTTGCATTTTTTGCAAAAAATTATTACATTGGTTGTTGTGAGAAACAGTGTATTTCGATTAAAAATCGTTAAATGTAATAGACTCGGATTTAGTAAAAATATTTGTCAGGAATAGAATTTCATGCAAAAAATTATAGACAAGACTGTTCGTCGAAAAATATTTAGACCCGAACGTCTCTCATCCGTTTCTCGCGCCTCCTTTGCGTAAGCGCTGCTTCGAGGAAAGTATTTCAATAATTACCTACGTGATGTAGGCCCCGCCGACCGACTCTCGTTCGTCCGATCGGCCTTTCGTAATCCATTACATATACACTTGTCGTAACCGCGAGCGGATTCGAACCAGTTATTTTTTCGTGCAACCGCGCGGCCTTTCGCTTGCGCGATAAAAATAAGATTCGCGATTGCCGTTCAGCGCGAGAGCGGCGCGTAACATATACATACACTTATACTTCCTGTACACGAGAGATATCGTAAGCTTCGACATATTTTTATTACACAGTTGAACAAAAAAAAAAACTCAAGAATGCGCGAGGTGTTTCCTTTTATAATTTTTTTGAACATAATGTCGGTTTTCAAAATGCTCCAAACGTCACAATTTGGAGAAATTCAAGGTCAAAGTTGTGGGCTTTAAGGTAAAGGGGCTATTTTGAATTTTAACTTTTAAAAGGAATTTTTTTGTGTATATTACAGTTAATAAGATTTTAACGATTATATATTGTTTGTTAATGCAAGCAGAGCATTAAGCTCTAAGCTCACAAGCAAGCAGATTATAAATGAAACTAAGAATTGCGAATAATTCACTGAATATTTTCAATTTTTGTGGAACACATAATGATTTTCAAGACTGTTAACTACGAATGTGACGCCAAAATTGATAAATTTAAAATGGCGAATTTAACATGATGGATGTCAAAATGACAGTCCTAGTAATATACTTTATTAAAAAAAAAAGCAACTTTTCTAATACGTTGCACACCATAGTTATAACATGGTCAAGTACAACAAAATAGCTCTTTTTTACAACTTTAACCTTAAATTTTAGCATCAAAAAAGCTACAAAAGGAGATAGATACTTCGCATTGTTGAGTTCGAAAAAAAACTATTTTTTGTAGAACTGTGTTATCGTTGTTGATTTCGTGTTTTCCAGCGCGTGTGTTCAATTCACCGGCAACAGCGATTCTCAATTTCGCCAGCGTGATTCATAAACCATCCGACAGATAATTCGGAAACTTTTTTAGAATACTAATGCTACTGTAGTAGTTTTCTATAATCTAAAGTCGATTAGTCAACAAGTTTGTAACGTATGAGGATAATAAAGTAAGATGGTGAGCTTAAAATGCCATAGAGACTATATCATCACTATGTTTAATCGTGACAGAGAGACATGATGAGCGACACAGGGTATATTTTTCTATGCATACGCATAGTTGTAAAGAAGTGAGCTCATTGATATTACGTTACTTCTCCAAAGTTTAGCATATTAGCAAATTTAGCATATAACGCTGCAGTTCCAACTCTTGTATGTAATAAGTTATAGCCGAATGAGATAATTGGTTGTCGGATAGGAAACTGGGACAATTTGATATTACAGGATTCTCTGGGGATCCCGGAAATTCTCCACAGTGCATTCAGCACCTTCGAGAAATTCGATGTACATACTGCAATAGAACTACGTCACGTGTTACGTCACGACATTATCCAGAACGAAAGAAATCCTAGAGAAAATGCAATAAAGTTATATAAATCAATTCGAGTAAAATACAATTTGCCTAATCTATAAATAAAATATCATTTATTCGTGCATTTTAATTCGTACATCTACTAACATAATTGTTATATTATATAAGTCTATGAGTTATATGATAATATTTTAATTATCAGGCAAAAAAATAAAATGGTCGTTTTATAGTTATTTCCATTGTTGACATTATCGAGTGTCATTTTATCTGTCCAAAATCTAATATCTCACACATATTTACAGCGATTTGCGAGAATATCATGATTGTGCATTTTACATTTGACACCTGCGTGGAGTTTCTCTTTTCCTCGTAATTAATGTCAAACTAGCGAGAAAGGCTATATTCACAAATGGACGATGTCACGCTTTTACAAATCGGTCTCACTTTTCCTTCCGCACCTTGCTATTAACGTAAATGACACGAAAATAGCTGAAAACGATACAAATTGGATAAGCAGCTAAATGACAGTAAACATTTCTTGTTTTTAATTAATGTGAATTTAATTTCGTCACAATGCACTGTCGCAAGCGGATTCCTGAGAACGTGAAATCACAAACTGCCATATTGCAATATTATTAATTATCAAATATAATATATATATAATTTTATTTATATATATATATATATATATATATATATATATATATATATATAAATTAAGTACATTGATCTGAATTAAGTACAATCTCACTATGGAGAATTAGAATATATGTATTAAATAGGAAATTTTTCAAGGAAATTATAAAGGAAAGAAGGAAGAGCGAGAGTGAAAAAATATCAGGACGCGAATGGTTAAGCCGGGATTTGAACCCGGGTCTTTGGCTTGCTGGGCGATCATTCTTTCACTAAACTACTCAGACCCCACGCTTCTAGCATTTTCCTCTCGCTAATCAGGAAATAAACAATTCTGTATTAAAACAAGAGGAAGGCTCATATGATAATCTACCAAATATAATAATGGCTATGGAGCCGTTGCGGTTGTTGGAGGGTAAGGTCTGAGTAGTTCAGTCCGGCAAGTGAAAGACCCGGGTTCAAGTCTCGGCTTAGCCACTCGCGCCCTGATATTTTTTCTTCCTTCTTTTCTTTATAATTTCCTTTAAAAATTTCCTATTTAATTTGTGCATTTTAATTCTCCGTTGTGGGATCAATGTACTTAATTTTTGTGCACTCCAAGTATCTCAATCTGAGATCGGTGTACATTTTAATGTCTCAATGTAGACGAATAAGTTTTTATATAAAAAATAAATTATTTTGCATCAACAACCGCAACGACTCCGTAGCCGTTATTATATTATATTTGATAGATTACCTTACGAGTCTTGTATGTTTTATTAATTATTGTTGCATGTTTTACATTCCCGATGTCATTACTTAAAGTCTCATTTCATGCATTTTTGCGCTTTGTAATAATTGTTTTTGCTCAAGTATCTAAGAAAAGAAACTCGGTAGAATTTTCTACAAATATCTTTATAATGATATCATTTATTTGATTATTTTGATACGAAAGCATGATTTGATTGGTAATGTAATTTTCTCTCTCTTTCAATTTGAGATCTCTTCTCTTTCAATCAATGCTGTCTCTTATTTTTAAAGCTTTGCATCATTGAAATTAAAATATGCTAAAGTAATGTGATCATACGCGATGTAATTTAATTTTATTTATATATGATTGTACAAATTGGGAAACTCTGTTACGTTTACGCATCACTGATGATACAGGATGATGATATATTTTGTGCACTGTTTCTTTTCTCGTAGCAATCAAATGCACGACACGTTTTCATACGACGTGGAGTTGCAATAAATCGCATTTAAAGACTTCTTGCACGCGTCATTTATTCGCGAAGAATGACGGCCGTGATTAATAGCACTGACACGGCAGCGTACATGTGGGCTGCTTTCTGGCGATTTTACTGCGACAAATGTTTGTTCGAGGCTTTTTTCATGCCATTCGTAGCGAGAAATGGACTTTTGCGATACAAAAATTTGTCACAACTCAGCGTGATCTCTTACAATTTTTTGAAACTCATTAATTTCACGAATTGCGCACTATATTTCTTTTCTGCAACTGTATTTTTGCGATTGATATCCAAGATCGATAGAGTGTTTTTTCGACTGACATGACTAGACTTCCGTGAAGCATAAATCCGTAGCGATATCGACGAAATCTTTACACTTTGTGCAATTGATTACACGGATATTTTAACACGGAATCGTTAATACGTCGATTGTACAAACTTACCATTCGTTAATTAATTTTGAAAAAGAGATTTATATTACAGAATTTTACATCAAAATTTTGAAATTAAATTTAATTATGCATAGACATTATTTCGCGAGAGGATTTATATTTCAGGATTATTGACATATTGGTTTCTTGATTTCAATTAAAAGACAATCCTGAATCTTTTAAAAAATTTATTCTTGAAATTAAGTCTGAGATGTTCTATATATGTATTCTATTTATTGAATTTAATTTTTGATTTCATTTAATTCAACAAATTCGATTAACACGTACGAAAGCCGCTTACGAAACGCTAACGTCTATTGCACTGATCGAATGACACGCTCTATCGATTGTCAACGCGTTATTCGTATGCAATCCTCTTGTTACAGTAGATAGATTGAATTCAAACGCTGTTAGACGTGGAACGATCAAACGATAAACCAATTTCAAATTAGTAATTAATGTTATGACATGCCAAAGATGGTTATGCAATACGCTTTACGATTACACTTGGATTCAATAGATCAAGAGCATCGTTACTCTTGAATTGCTTTTGTATAAATAGAATTTATATTTAAACGCAACCTGAATATATTACAACGATTAACCTTGGACATTTCTTCTTTGCGATAAAATATCAAATAATTATCAAGAACACTTTTTGGAATATTATAAATAAATGCTTTATTTGAAGTTTTAAGCATCAATTTTTTTTTTTTTTTTTTTTGGATTTGAAAATGATATAAATTTAATGCCATTTTTTACATATATAATCTGTTTCATATCGTGTTTTAAGTCGCGTAGCTTCTACAGCTCAAAACAAAAGAATACGAAAAATATCACGATTATAAGAACACAAGATCTTTATTCAGAAAAAAATCTTGTCGTATAAATTTTGTATTTTCTTTATTAAAACTTGTTTCTATATCGAGAAATGCGGCCTACTAGAATTTGTGAAACACCCTACGTACAGATTGAAAAATATGCAATTCACCAACTCACGTAACATCTTTGTTTGCTTTGCAGAATTACCCGCACTTCTTATGAAACCGTCTTTAATAATAACATTTCGCGCTGCGATCCAAGCAAAGCTCTTCTATCATTATCAGAGCTCAAACGATATAATGATACCATATGTGACAGATGTAATTAGAGATACAAAGTAGTCCATGATATATTCCTTATGCGGCTCGTGTTCAGTTTGCGTTCTACAATTATCTTCTATTTTATTGCGTTTTTAATTTCTCAGCATTTTTTTTCATTATTAAACGATGATTTCGTTTTTTGCCGAACTTGACACACTCGTGTGTGACTAAGGTATATAAACATTGACTGAATACATAGTAATGGTAAATGATCTCTTGTGACGTCAAATATATTTCCCTCGATTGGATTAAGTCACGGTGAAATTGAATCGTCGGGCTCCTCCTAGTCGTTCTTTAGTAACCGCATGTCTTCGAATGCTAGTTTTACAAACGTTTCTCGTATATGCAATATCGCAACGTAGAGCCGGTAGGATATAATTTCGGTAGGGAGCTTATCGATTCGGTGTTATGTTCGTCACACAATCACGCTCACGGTCGTTATAAATAGTTTGATAACCACGAATGTTTTGTCTAACATTGTTTTTTTGCGTATCAAATTTTAATTACTCACCTTTTTTAAGAGTGGATAGTATAAATTCTTTTGCTTATCTGATGATTTTGCGTGCGTATTAATCGTCAAAAGGGACTCGTGGGTCAAAAATGTCCAAACAATTTTAAGCTACCTGAGATTTTGTTTTTCAAAAAACAATAAAAATTAAATAATCAAAATAAATTGTTATCTAATTTTATAATTTGGGCATTTAATTAACACTTCAATGAAGTTATGTGAATTTTTGAGAATTTTTTGAACACATTACTTACAATTAATAAAACTCGGGATAAGTAGACCCATGAGTTCTATTATATTTACGTTGACAACAACAACAACAATCAATTTTGAGAGTTGAAAGTGAAAATGTTTGGACATATTTTAAAAATCTTGTTGCAAAATAAATAAAATATAATATTAATTACAAAATAAATAAAATAATTATTTCTAAAATTTCTAAATTGTTGCTTGTAATATGAGAATTACATTTTTGAGTAGCAGTTTTAATTAAATTGGTCAGCAATATTATTCGATTGTACATCTTCTATCATTTATTTAATCTCAGCATTGTGTCACAAGCATTCGTTGTAATCAATACGGCGATTGTATTATAATTGAAGTTCTTTGTGTATTCGACTAGTGTAGATATTGGTGCTGTTCTTTTAATTAATATACAGACAGATTGCTTTGAAACTCTGGTTAGTAATTTCACGAAGGTATAAAGGAGGCTTTTTTGCTTTCTTCAATCAATCAGTAAATTGGATCTTCTGAGGGAAATTTTCCGTTGACTTTTCTGAAAGCAGTTTCACCTTTCAAAAGTAAAGCCTTCATATATGTTGCTTTTTAAATCTAAGTTTTTAAATCCAAACACGTACTTTTCGCACGTAGGATTCGTTCCAAATAAAACTCTGAAAGTGGTCAAGTTAATTTATAGTTTTAGAGTCGCGATACTTTTGTTGCTTTACGGAAGATAGCAACGCTGACGCATGTGGATTTATGTATAGCAATAAAACATTCGGTTACTACAACGTCAAACAACAATGATATATGCGAACAAAGGAACAATTTTCATGCCATTTAAAAACTGATAATGTCAGCCATTTGCGTCAAAAAGCGCATGTCCTTTCTTTTAATTAACGAATATAATGATGATTATGGCAAGCATCCAAATTGGCAGGTCGCTTCACGTCGCGCTGTTGAAAATCATAAAAGTTTCTCATCTTGCAGCGAGCGACTTGAACTTGATTCTTGATAAATAAAATAAAATTTTACCGATAGAAGTACCGAATCAATAAAGTAATTTTGACTGTATTTTCAATATTCTGAATACACCTGCAAACTATTCCTAAGACGTCAAAGCGTCAAGAAACTTGAAACTGACGGCGTAATCTGAAACTTTAGCCTTATCTAGATGTTTATATCTGCATTCGTGAAAGTGTGCTTCGCGATCGATGAAAAGTTTACAATTAAGTCATGGCCATTAATTCAATGCTGCATGGAATAAGTAAATTAATTTCAAATTCATAATTCACTTTTTATTTTTCTCGTTATGCCTACAAAATTATAAAATATTATTGAAGTTTTTCTTTTTTAAACATTTATTTTAAAGTTTTTTATTAACAAGTATCTAAACACGATGCATTTGACCTAAAAAATCCTAAACTCGCAATTTAATACATTGTCGACGTTTGCTATGGATATACATATAATTATATCGTTTATATAGATCAAAATAATTTATTTTATGTTACTTTATGGAAGTTGAAACATTTTTTTAACAAAAGACGGCACATACGTAGTATATGTCGAGGACAAGACAGAAAAGGTTGAAGTGATTCTTGCTTATACAAACGGGGCTTTGAAAATGTCGAACCGGTCTCTCAGCCTTGATTAGAATGTCAAGAGGTGTTTTGGCATTGGTCCTAAAGTCAGTTTCTGATTTGTATTGCTTTCATTGTACGACGCTAGCGTTACTCCCTCGTAATTTATATGCGCTGTCATCAATTTCGATGTTCGACAGACGCCAGAACGATCGTCGCGGACCTTCATTCAATTCGCGAAAATACGATGAGTCATAAATTGATGAGACGAACCAGCGATTTACGCTTTTCGTAATAGAAGATTTATGTATTGATTGGCATTTGTTATTTTTAAACCGAGCCAATATTCGACATCATGATTGTAATAAAAATGCTGCATGTGAAAATGCAATTGTAGTAACAAAAATATTTTTGTCGTGTTTTTTTTTGTTTTTTTTTTTTTGTTACACTTTTGATCTCAGGTTAGAAATTGCCCTGTTATTTAAAATTTTTGCGTCACATTCGTATTTATGATCGCATTACGTAAATATCTATATCGAGACGAGGAATTCGTGCAACTGTGACAGTCGATATACATATATGCAATATTTACGAATAATTTGTTTGCCAATTACACGAAAATGATTTTATTAAAGCGAAAGTATTGCGGTGATCTTTTTTTTATATCAACTGATTAAATATTCGAAGAATCTGTAGTAATTTTGAGATGTATATTTTATGATAATACGCGACATACATATATACTGTGATTTATTCCGTCTTTCAAATGTGAAATTGAAAAAGAGCGCATGTAATGCTGTTGATCTAATTCGTAACTTTATCATAAAATAAAAATTGGCAAGTATAAAGGCGAATTCCTTGAACTTGCGAGAATATTTATGAATAATTCGCGTTGCAAACAACAAAACTGATACTGTCATATTCTCCGATAACTTATCATTTTATCTTGCACTATCTAACTGGTTTCTTAGAACAATTCTTTTTTGTTCAAAGTATTTATGATATTCTGAATTCTCAATGCTTATCTTTATATACTTATAAGTATATATATTACGAGTCTCTTAGTTTTAAATTTTTTAATAATATTTTTCTTGGAAAGATAAGATTTTATCTGTTTCAATGAGTCATCTTTGAAATTAAGGCAATTTTTCTTATTAAACATATTCAGTATCTTTTAATTTAATTTTTAATTCGAATAAAATTTAATTATTTTTGGTGTGATAACAATAGTTTAATTCATATTCGAAGATTTTTCTAATTAGTACACTGACCAGTGCTAACTAAACTAACTCGTCATGACGAATAATTAATTAGATAAAACGTAAAGCAAATTTTTTTTTCCAAACATATGAAAATATAATTAAATACGTTTTTTTTATAAAATTTATTATTTTTCAAAATATACATATATTGATTTTTTATTGTTTTTTTAGGAATAAAAAATTTAGCGCATTACTGTCAAGAGCAAAGTTCACGTACTTCCTGAAGCGGCGATTTGTACCTTAGTTCATGAGCGCGCGGAAGTTAATTAGCATATAATTTTAGTACGGCGATCACACGTACTAACTCGGCATCGCCACTGCCGGAAATGATATAACGAGACTATCCGTTTGTTTTTTTATACGACCCTTCCGTAGCTCTTGTAACAATCGATTTCCCTTGACGTGCGATTGAACATGTCGCGATGACAGTTTGCATATATTATTAGGGTTATGAGCTCTCGAATAACCAAGCTTAATCTTTTTTATACACTCGTTTACACTTGATTATTTTCATTTGACGTCTTCATTTTATTAGGATTGACAAAAAATACTGCTTTTGGGTAAATAGCATGTAGAAAAAATAATTATTTATAGATATTATTTGTCATTTAAAAATTAAAACTTGAATTGCATTTGTGAAAAGATGAAAGGGAATTAAATAAGATTTATTCTAACTTTTTCAGTAGGATTTAATTCTCCGGCCTTTCAAAGATATTAACTATTTGAATTGTAATACAATTTAATAATTTATGTAAATTATTATTGAAATTATGTAAAAAAATGTTCCAATTTATCTTACCATTTTATTTTCTCAAGTATAGAGAGAAAGTTTATTTTGCTTTGTATGGTTGCTGCGCAGATAAAATCTGTTATAGAGTTTACGAAAGTCTTATTTTTATTGTTTTATTGTTATTTTGTCCGAAGATGAAATAACAATTTGACTTGTAAAAAAATAAAAGAATAAAATTTAATTTATAGCACAAGTTATATAAATTTTGTTTAATATTAATTATTATGTATGTATATAAAATGGAATATTTGCAAACTTTCAAACACGCTATATATATATTCTGTGAATTAAATTGTTTTATATTATTTATAAGTTTACGAGATACAGAATCGATAGGAAGTTCTTAGTAAATGTGTGAATGCCACGTGAATTTATTTGATAGGCAGATAAATATATTTTTTTCCATGTGCAAAATAATATCAACTGATTACTTTTTTTTTGACAAAGAAATAGATAAAGAGCAACTGCGCATGTTGGAAACTTTGCACTCTTAATTACATCAAGTCAATCAAGATCTGTATTTTCCGTTGAAGCTTATTTTTCACATCAATTCGCCAATCTTGCTTTCTCGAGCGCTTTACCATCTTCTCACCTGCCTCTCCGCATAAAATTAAATTGGGAGAGCGAGACGGCCCGAGATTTTGTTATCGTTCGATTTTGCATACCGTAATTAGAACGAAACACTGCAAATCTTACTTTTTTTATCGCAGTAAAAAATAATATTATAAATAATTTAAGTAAGAGTCATTTTATTCTACTTATAGGACGGTAATATTTTTAGCAATATTATTATTACCATTGTTATATTCATTAAAATTGTTATCAGTTTTGCGATAAAAGACGGTGAAAAAATTTGCTAAAGTTTTTGTTCTGTGCGATTATCAACTTTGAATATTCGACGAAGTATTACCTCATTGCGATTAGTCGCTTCAAAATAGAATTCGACAAAACTAGCCGTGCCGGATTAATACAATACTGCGGATTAATACGAACATTTCTAAATGTCGTGTATTTCGTAAACGCTCGATTCGATCAAACGTAGTTGTAGTTGACATTTGAATAAACATTTTCGACTCTTACGAATTTGATGATTATGCAATACGATTGTTGCATAATCATCGTCGTATTTTAATGAACTGCTATAAGCAACTTTTCAGTATTAATCCTTTCTCCGCGCTCTCAGATTTAACGCGGTGCCGTCCTGCATGCATATTTTAAACGCTCTCCTTCCAACGACTTTAGACTTCCTTCTGGCGATGTTTGCGAGTCGGATGTTTATGTCGAAATTACGTGCAGGAATTCGGTCGCGAAAGGCAAATGAAGTTTTGTTAGCAAGTGAACATTTGCCACCGAAGGCGTGAACCTCATGTGCCTTTCTGCAACACAGTTTGCTTACATTACTGCGATAATATAAACAAAATATGAATATGCTGCCACAGCCGTAGTCGATTATACGCGAACTTAATTATTATCATTTTTTTTTCATAAATTATACATCGGAAATGTCTAAAGTGCTTGAAACACAAATTATTGAAAATTTTCTTTGTCGGTTGACGTTTTTTATCTTATCATTAGCATGCTGCATTGGTAACGCACGGAAGTGAAATTTTAAACGTTCACGTAGTTATGATGTGTGAACGTTTTTCTGTTCGAGTAGAGGTCAATATACTTTAGTGAATTTTATTTTATATTACACGTGTTCTCCGGTTTAACGACGGATATTTGCGGACGGATATTTCGGTTCTTGAATTTCAGCTGCAAGATCTTAAAGCGAATATACGTTTCCTAGAATGATGTACATCGCGTTCAGCGAAATCCCAGAAGATACACATGCTGCGGAAGTAACAATAATCTTCCGAATTTCAAAATATTACACAATGTTTGCTTTATATCGACAACGTTAGGAAACACAAAAAAGTTTTGCAAGTAAAAAGAACCGATCTTATTGCTCAAGGTAATTTCGAGTGGGCGTTATTTGAAATTAAAATTACCTTTTAATATAATGTCAAATGACATCAGTAAATACATCAGAGAATGAGAATATCAGAAAATAAAAATGATGAATCGTGAATCATTTTCTTCAGAATAATCACAACACGATGACATTACGCTTTATTACACACGTATGTTAAATATCTCGATTGCGTCTGCGATTAGTAGGTATTATCATTAGCATCATCGATACGAATTCCTAATCAGTCTCGATCGCTCCGGCATCGCCTGCCTTGGTGAGCACGTGCGCATTCTCGAACGGGAGGAGCTGATTATGCTGAATGGCAGAATGATGTCAGTCTCAGACGATGCGAAGTGAGAGTTCACGGCCAATCGTCGTGTTTCCCTCGATTAACTTCGAATTTTGCGCCTCTCGGGGATCTTCTGTTGGTTCTGTGCGAGGTGTGCATCACCAAGAATAAGTCTCACTTATTATTAACTGACATCACTGACGATACTCAGCACCATTATTCTTTCCTCGTATTTTGTCTTCGCCTTTTTCTCAAATGCAGCCGGCAAGTGCAAACAACTCCGCGAGCTTGCGACGTCTGTACAAACAATTAGCTCCTGTCGTGTCGCAAGCACGCCGTGAAACACGACGCAAGTTTTTTTTTGCGTGGAAAACTTGCCATGAGAATTCTTGTGCTAGCGTCAAACGCTAATGGCTTCTGCTGACAAATAGTTTATTTTACAAGAAAAAAGCCTCTGAAATTTTCAGTTGGCACATATATCAATCAAGCTTATACAAGAAGTTGGCATATTAGAATAAAAATAGTCGAGGAAAAATAGTTTCGGAGTTTTTAAAACAATCCATATATCTTTATATCTTCGATAAATTTTTATTTTATGTTCAAGAAAAATAAAATTTATTAATTAAATAACAAAGATAAAAGCTGAGATATTATTTTTATTAATTTTTTTTACTGCTGAAACTTTTGATAATTATTATTGGTAGTATTAGTGAATAGTTAAATTTATCAATAACTGTATATACTGCGTAGTATTAGATAGTATTTGATTGTACATTGATCTTTCATTCGGGATCAAAGCAGAGCAGAACGACATTGCATCTCTGACGTAATTCCACATTCTGCAGCATCAAATCTCATTAATGCATTGACGATTTCTCGCCGTTAAGTGGCATCAGAATTCGATGCACGGTTTGCGCGTGGAGACGAGGATAAAAATAAGAAACTTGCTCGTGAATTCCCGATGCGTTACGGTGGCTCGTTTACAGTTATGCGCATTATTCTCCAGTTGCAGAACGGTTTTCTCCGAAACGTTGTTGTTTGTCGATCGCCTTACAGTGACTCGTAAAAGAAGAGGTAAGAAGACACGATTCGAAAAACATTCCTTCGATATCCGCGATATTTTGTCGAGTTCACATATTGTTCACCTTAGCCTTTAATTAAGCTAGCGATGCACGCTAATTATTTGCCGTGAAAATCAAAGCCGACCATCACTTCCGCGCCGTAGGTTACAGAACTCGTTTGAAGTTTGGATAAGCTGGAAATATATTTCACGCAACGGTAGTTTCACTTCAGCGGCATGTAACTAACGCTTAATAGTTTTATTACCATGCAAACAAGCTTCTGTTTAAGTTGAAGAATGCTTTCTGATATCGTTCGATGCTCGTATAACGGAAGTAGTAACAGATTTCGCAATAGAATGGTTGGCAATGACAATCTGTATGATTTTTATAAAAGAAATTTTGTATGTACTTATAATTATTAAAATATAATTAAAAAAGTAACAACGTAACACGATATGAAGGAATCAGTAAATTAATAAGATTATATATTTAAAGTACACCTTGTATATCATATAATGATTTTATAAGTTCCCATTTTTCACTCGAGAAGCATTATTTTGTTCCTGTCATTATGCGAAGTCACATTATTCAAAACAAATTGTAGGAGGAAACATTACAAGTGTGTGTTAGTACTGCAATTAGCATGGACATCTAAATAGAATATTTCGGTAGCCGATACTTTATCATGTACGTTGTACATCAATGTCGTATAAATGCTCGGTAAGCGATATTCTCGGCGATTCACGTGCAAGGTGAGCCAAATATAGCTGTTGATTTGACGTTGAAGAATCTGACGATCGATTTGTCTACAGACCGATTACAGCGTTTTATACAGGGCGACTTAAACACATTATTTGTGTGCCACTAACATTTAAATATATTTATAAAATAATGTACGTGTAAAAACCAAAATGTTAACGATGGAACAAAATAAACAATACAATACGCGCACAGCTAGAAGGAAATTTACCGCTTTGCTTGTACAGAAAGATTCGAAGAGGCGAACGATAACTTTGTATCGTTCTGTAGAATGAAGGCCATAAATAGCGATCGTACGTTATTTATACGAGTCTTTGGTGGACAATCCAGTTTTCCATCCTAATTTAGCTTGCGCAATAAACACAGAAAGGTCAAGCACGTAGAAAAATATTGATAGTCCAAGTAATATTTATTTAGCATTTAAAAAATTCAAATGCTTGTGCAAGACAAATATATGCTTGTGCTATTTATTTAAGAATTAAGTTTCAAAATTGTTTCCTTTATTAATTTTTATTAAATTTGTAATTTTACCATTACGATGGCGATATTAAGGAAATAATATAAATAGTTCGCAAAGATCACGCACTCTCCTTGAGGGGGACTCGTGCTCCTGCTTTACATACATACATACACACTCCGCATTGCAAAACCACAAATGACACACTATCCCGACAGCCTTGAAACAGCCTTGCCCACGGCTAATGCAACTGTTGCTGCAGTCACACGCGCGTTTCTCCAGACCCATACCGGGTGTCGAGGGTGAGAGTGGTGGGTGAGGAGAACGTGCTCGATGTGGTAAAACGAGTGATATATATACTCCATTTCACGTTGCATTTTATGGGCATGATCTTGACGTAATGTCGTGCGATCAATCTCAATTGCGCCTGAAATAATACTAATAGGAATAATGATCACTGTTTCTCTCTCTCTCTCTCTCTCTCTCTCTCTCTCTCTCTCTCTCTCTCTCTCTCTCTCTTTCTGTCTAACATGTCTGTTATAACACTTGATTACAAATTGAGTTAACGCTAATGAACATACTGATGAACATATTTTTATTATTTTATTCTAAATAGTTAAATTATAAATTATATTTTTAATTTTGATTATTGCTCTTAAAATTCTGATTAAGTATTCGATACAATTCTCTGTCGGAATTGTTAGCGCTATGAAAATATGAAAAGTAAGACACTTCAATCGATTGCTTTTTATATTGAAAAAAATTATACGTTATTTGATTGTGATTTGGTAACTTTTACAGTTTATTCTTGTATCGCACCAAGTGGATCATTCTAAAACGTAATCAATGTTCTGAACACAGAATAAGATCGGTATTGCTCATCGATGTTTCATTAATCTTGTGTACATATTTACATCAATGACGGTTTACTGTAATAAGGAAAGATAGTAAATTGAAAGAATGAATCTTGAAGAAAAAAAACAAGATTTACAAAGTTATTATTTGTATTGTTCGAATAAATTCAATATTATAAAGGTAAACGGCGTCCAGATTCAGAAGGTTATCTGCAAATACGCTTTTGGCGAGCAATCCCGTTTGAAATTCCATAGCACGTGGCGAGGATTTGAGATCAGTTTAGAGAGATTCTTACACCACTATCGATTCTAACACACACACACACACACGCGCGCGCGCACACACACAATGTAATGTTAGATAGCGTTTTCGCCTTTTTAGAGTCTCTGCTGTGCACGGTCGCCAAGTACTGACATATTTGGAGCAACGGAACGACTCGCTTAAACTGGCGAGACCATACTGCAGTGGTGATCTTTCATTTCGTATTGCTAATTTTGTTCCATTCCCGGATTGCTTTTTTTTTCTCTTGGATTTTTCCGCTTGGATGACGAATTTCGCCAAAACCATATCTTTATTAATAAACTTAATAAACTTGAGAAACTTAAAGCAGAGTGAAAAATAATCAGTTATTTTAGGCTTTGTATAGAGTTTTTCATTTATCGTCCATCGCAGCTGATTCTCTTATCTATAGATACTCATATATCAATATTACTTTTTACATTAAATATTTATGTGTAACTGAATAATTAATTTTACTAAAAGAATTCATATTTATATTTCTGTCTTTTCAACTTTGTCAAACAATTCACAAATTATTCGTCTAGAATTGATTATTCAATCGAGTATTCTAGTATATAAATATATTTGCGAAACTTGTATTTTTTTTTCGGCGCAGATGCGCGACTGTGTCAGCAAAAAATCCACGCATAACGATACAACATACGGAAATTTCATTACGTAGTAATCGAATAACCGCGAAATCTCTGCGAGATTCTGTTAGATCGTTAAACTGCGCTGAACAATATCTGGCTAATAGAAATCAGCGAACGTAATGGGATGACTGACCTGTTGACACTCGACATAATACCCGGCATATCGCGCGGCTGCCTTAGGTAGGATCAACGATTAAATTACACGGCGGAGAGGCTGAATTAAATGCTCGTTCGGATCGACTCAATAATTCGTTTTGAGCCCGGTTGCTCCTCAGCCACCGCGCCAGCATGTCCTACGTCGAATGAAATCCAATGATGCGTGGAGCCGAAGATAATTAAGCGGCGCACGAGCGACGACAAAGTCACCTCCAAAAGCCCATTCCCGCGCAAATAATCGGTTTTTTTTTAACGCAAATCATTAAATTGTAATTTAAAGTTTCCTCGCTTTTATCTCGAAATGATTATGCGCAGTTCGTTATGCGAGTTTCTTACGAAAATTTATCACAGATATTAGATTACGAGCTCTATGGGAAAAAATTAACATAATTTAACGTAATATAATTATACATATCAACAACTTGATATTTACAATTACATTTTATTATTTTTTACAAGAATTCTAAAACATGGTGCAAGTCGATGAAAAAATCGAAAGAATTAGATATAAAAATAATAAAATTTTTAATTTAATGACATTTTATATAAAGTTAGTTTAGTTGCGTATACTTTGTCGTATATTCAAGCGTATTTTGCCGTTTCTCTATTTTCAGCAAATGTGAGTTGAAAACGAACGACATAATTCTCAATTATTCGCACTCAATGCCACGAAAGTACAAATACACGCGCCAGACTTTCAGTGAATATAAAATGGGGCAAATGTAAAAGTCTTAACTTTCGACCTTTATGGCAACACGGACGAACACGCAAACTGTTTTATTAGCAACATTTCCTAGCATAATAATTGCTTTGACGAACAGGTGCTTACACCGATCAATCGATAAGTTTTCTACATGAAAAAAAAAAAATATATAAAACGCATATTTTTGTCACTACGAAACAACACTACAGATAAATGTGATAACGAACACGTGTATTTCTGTAATAGATTAGATTAATCTTTGCATTTCTAGAAGATACAAAGTGTATCGTCTAATTTTGATCACTTACGACTTTGCCAATTATCGTAGAAACACGAGACATCTTAGCGTAGAGGGTTCATGAGAGAAATTAATTAATAAATAATATATGAAGTCAGTTCAAGTCACAGAAATTAAGAACTATATAATATAGAAAGATTTCCCTTTAAAAAGACTGGAACTTCGAAGTTGTATTTTTGCTTGTAAAACTTCGGGAGCTTCGAGAAAGACTACATTATACGAGAAAATTAATTAATCTTTAATAAATTTTTACAAAGAGAAGTTTCTCATTTTGTCAAATGTTTCTCTGTTGAATTGTCCGGAAAGTTTCTAACCTTTTTTTAGTTTTATTGAAAAAGAACTAAAGACTTTTTCGAATAGTCCAATATAATTAAATTATAATTACAGTGCTTAATCTAAAATCCTCCTAACTTACGTCCTTTAATAGATAATTTACGATTACATTTGCGGTTACTAACAAAAAAGTTAACTTGATAAATGTACGAGATAAATGAAAATATATGAGAATGCGCCAGAGTTGTTCAAAAATTGGCTTGTCCGAATCTGACTACTAAATTTCGCAATATGATGTCGCATTCTGCGCGAAATGCTTCCAAAAATCAAATCCACGCAAGGATATGCATTCGGGTTCGGCGTTCGAATACATTGTCCCGATTCTCCATGGTAATTGGCCCGCGGTGTTTGCTCCAACCAAACTTTGACCGCGACCCATGAAGCGATTCCGGCGACGCCGATGCGCCGCGGCGCCCACATCACCGTTCAAGTATTGACTGGTGTTCATTGTTATTTCGTCGCGTACACTCACGCACCCGATTCTGTGAACCATCTGTAACGGTATCGCTTGTATTACGTACAGCTAATGAAATTCTCGAGATAATGGCCGGATAATGAGCGCCGCAAGTTCGACTGCGACGTCGTTCTTCCGGAGAAAATTCGCGGATATCAGTCTCGTAAATGAAAAAACGATTCGGCGAAAATAAGTGGCAAAATGAGAATTTGCGATGAAACGTGAAATTGAATCATAACTTAGTCGAGAATAAGTCGCCAACTTCGTTAGAATTGAAATACACTTTAGGCGATTATCCTTTCATTATTATAGCGATGTTTTACGTAACCACCTGATTAATTGCTAAATTTAGCCTATTATTGGATCTGATAGCTAATCGGATAATCAAGATACTACAGTACTAGTAGTTCAGAGTGTATCAATCATAAAGACGTCGTTTTACGTTTAATATTATCTTTTTACGATAAAAAGATTACAATAAAAATGTACAATGAAAAATATTTGATTATAATATTCTTTTATGTCGCGCCACATCATGCATTATTCGATTGCGGTTCTTGATTTTTTATTTTTATGAGTTTTAATTTTGTTTTTTTTTTTAACATTGCGCGCGTCGATTAATAAAATCTATAGAAATAAAGAAAACGATATATTGCTCAACACGAATTCAATTTACACAGAACTATCTTCTGAAAGTATACTGTCAACATTGATAGCGCATACTCTTTCTAAGAAGAGTGCATCATCATAAACTCGCGCGTCAATATATTTTTCTGGGACGCACTTACGAACAGGTGCTTGCAGCCTGCAATTTCGCTAACGTTGCTGCTAACGTTGCGCGCATATGCGGGCGATAAGATATGCAAAGATGAATTTTCACGTGGCTCAGCGTTTTGCGGCCGGAGATCTTTAGAACAATTTCACGTGCACGCGAGCGGTGATCTCGCGGCACAATGCGTTAGCGCCGCGGCCGTTCATCCGGCTATTTCTCCGATTCGCGATCAACGGCGGAATTATTGGTCGCCATTCAGAATCGTTTCATTAAGCGTGTTTTCTGACGCTGCGCGATCTATTCGCATGCCATTCTCATTGCATTCCATCCATGAATACCGGCATTCAACGGAAAGTTGCTAGAATTCTGATGGTGTATAGCTTTACTTCCGCCCACGATGTTGGGCGCGTTTACGTCACTTTTTGTTCCTCTGCGTGTTCGGAACAAAAACGAGCGCACATTTGGTAACTCGTTACGGACTACGATCTACGGACCCTCGCTTCTTTTTTTTTCTTTCTGAACCGTTTTTCAAACACTTAGTGTGGAGGTCTTAAGAGGTCTTAAGATCTTCGTCCGAGCGTGAATAATGCGCGACTGAAATACATTACGTATAGTCTATATATAATTTATGAGAAATAATAATTTTTAGTTATCGCGCAATTTGTGTAATTTTACAGTGCGTATGCAAAATTTATTCTGCTATGATTGAGTCGCAATGAATTGACAATAAATTATAAAAGTAATTTGTGCTTTAAGAATAAATGCCTGTCGTTATTCTTATTAAATGTTATAACTTTTTAATTAACATTTAATTAATTAACATTTTTATAAAGATCCTACGTATTATTTAACGAAGCGCTTTATTTATTATATGTATATTGCATTTGCTTCTCGCTGCTGTCGGAACTAAATTGATAAATCCGTGAAACGTCAACGTTCTCACGTGACCGACGCGGCGAATGGCACCGTTAAGTCTCTGGAAATGAAAAACATTGTAGAATTACGAACAGAAGAGGATTCTATAGACGCATAATACTCTTCGCAAAGTCCAGGCGACTGTGATTCTCTTTTCAATCGACGCGGACAATGTACCTGTGCGAAGCTCAACGAGACGAGAAGGAAGTGAAACGTACATTGATACTTGTAAGCGCTGCGGCTAGATATTTTCTTATTTCATAATCCAGTAACTCGTCATCTCGGCACGTTTGTTCGATTATTTGGAGATCTCTTCTCCTTTGATACGATTTGGCGTAAGCAATGTTGCATCAAAATGTGACAGTTTCATTCAAATGCAAATTGTGCGTGCATTTCAGTTATCGTTGACCACTTTGAAGAAATATATATTGCAATAGTAGCGCATGTAGTCGTACGATATTAATGAATAAATAATTATTATTCAATACCTTTCGGCTCTGTGTTCATTAAAATATATTTATTAATATGTGTTTGCTAAAATTCTTTTTCATGCTTTGAAGTGAGAAATCACCTTCTGAATTGATCCTTATGTTCGGAATATTCTGTATTATCTTTATTTATGGAGGGGGGAATACATGGAAATATTTATTTAATACAATGATTTATGATGATTCTCGGGAATGTCGATGATTTTAACACAATCTATACAGCGCCATGTGTTATATATTACGATAAAAAGCGCGATGTGTATTGATGCGTATGTTGATAAGTCGACTTTTCAGCGAAATAAATTCTCTCGGATTTTTCACGCGAGCGATAACTAATAATTTTTCATGGAATTCGTAGGATTTCGAAGAATCACAAGAAATCGCTGCTTTGTGTACGAGATTTTATCATCATGCGGAAAATTGATTTGCTCATAATCTATATTTTTTATCGGTGCAACGTTACATTTCTTATCAATCGAGCAATATTTTTTGATATTTTGCGTATCGCTATCATCACATAGTTATATTTGATGTCGCATAACCAGTTGACTTAACCTACTGTTCTAATTCAGGCACGGCTATCTTGCCATTTTCCTGTGTATATCATTTCTTTTTCAAAGATAATTATGACTTTCCACGACATGTCGGATATTGTTCTTTGTTTTCCTTTTAACGCGATACGCTAACAGCATATGAAAAAGAATAAATGTTTTAATGTCGGAAAGTTAATAATTTTTTGCTTATATACATATAATTTCGAGAATATAAATATATAAGAATATTTTACATTTTAGTCGCAGAAAAATTTCTGCAGAAATTTTGTAATTTAATTAGCTGATTATTTGAGAATATTTGAATATTTAAATTATTCAAGAATAATTAAAAAAGAAGGAAAATCGACAAAATAAGTTGATAAATTCTAAACTGAAGAATACTTTGCACAGATTTATTTACTTGAATATAAATTTCCTAGATATTTTAGGTGTCATACAATTGAAAAATAACTTTGCAATAAGAATGCAATAATTAGAAAAAGTTAAATACTTTCTCCGTGTACATTTATATTTTTTTGTTTATTTAATTAAATAATTTTATATTGTGTAAGTATTTGCTGCAAAGTTAGAATGAAACATACATGTACATACAAGCAATGCGTTCTTGCGCACGTAACATCTTATCAACTGTCTTATCAAAATACGCTATCGCGGTATGTCGTGTTACTTTTTTCCTTTTGTCACACAAGTGCTTCAAATTGTGAATTGAAAATTATATGAAGAATGCAGAAGCTTCTTTTCTCTTGCTCTGCGCTACTATTTAAATTATATAATGTTTATCAGATATGAGCAATTAGACGCGTATCTTTATTCACGTTTCGCAATATTCGTTTATCTTGAAGTAGATTACACTTAATGGGTTTTCCATTCTGTGATAGGAACCATCGGGCGGTGTTCAAAATTAATGGCACATACTTTCAGACAACATTTACAGCGACGGCGAGCGTGTTAAACCGCTTAATTTCATTGTGGATCGTGTAGGCACTCTACGTGCCTATTATCGTATTATAATATGTGCAGCGCTATTAGAATTATTATTATTCTATCGCTTGTATTTGTTTTTTTTTTCTATCGAATAAATTTTATTTTTTATTATTGACTGTAAAGTACATTTTATTTGTTTAAGATGAAATATATCTTAGCATATTTCACAGAACAAAATGGAAAGTAATGTCCGCGTTTTACTCTATCGGTGTTTAAATCGTTTCTAATGTAAAAACATGACATAAAATAAAGCGTGCTGTCACACGCGCGCTTATAAAATGCTTAATTGACGTCAGTCACGAAGGTATTTTTAGCTTTTCGCTGCTGCAGTAATTTAGAAAAAAAAAACGATATTTCTCGGATTGCTATTGCGTTTATTACATTGTTCTAAAATTATTTGCATTTTTTGTCGCATTGAGCGTTTTCTTTCTTTTCTTCGCATTATCACTCGCCATTTATTGATATTCCTGCTTCCTGTGACGCTAAGAAGGGGTTGCGATGGTATTTACGATAAGGCCAAGTTCTTAGGGTTTACGTGGGCGCTGCAGAGTGGTGGGCGTTGCGCACAGGGTTTATTTTAAACTCATGTCATCACGCGTTATTCGGTACACCATGAGTCAATATCGATTTCCGCCTTGATCGTTCTTTAGAAGGGATAACGAATAAAAGAAGACAAAGAGAGAATAGAATGGCGAGGGTGTGCCGATGTATTTGAATATATTATCATTAATTTCATACTCGATTATATAATTGACGTAACGCCGATCGATCATAGATAATAAATGTTTGCCACTTAAGTCTGAATTTGTATTGAATTATATATGTATACAAATGCGTGGCCCATGAAAATACGTAAAAATTATTACATATAAACGACCTGTATAATTGAAGCGATAAACCTGTAATTTAAGCGGCACGCTAGTTAGCTTACAAAAGCATCAATTACGATTTTACGTCGTTGAAATGAAATCAATACTAATAACACCACTTATCGCATGACGCATTGCGAGTTCCCAAATTTTAATTGCGAATTCAATTGGTTGCTGAAATTTTGAGCTGATAGGACAACTTGTTGAAATTATTATCGTTCCGTATTCCTTCATACACGTGTGCGCGCGAGAGCGCGCAACGGAAGCGCTCTTACCGGAAGTGAAATGTGCTGAATATTAATCGCTGTGTTTTATTAATAAGATATGTCGGTCAAGGGCCTTAACGGAGATGCGGCATCGTTACGACGTCATGATTCATCGACGTCCTAGTATTTCTGACAGAAACGCTGATCGTGCGGCACTATGCGTACGCGCCGATTTGCTTTCATTTGCATTAAATGATGTGTGTGTTTTCTCTCGCCAAGTTCTCTCTTTTGCTAACACGCGTATCTCATGGGCATCGTTGCACAGATTCTACCTGCGCCTCCGAGGAATAGAAAGTATTATTTAAAAATGAAGAAGACTCGGCGTATAATTCATTACGATGATAACAATTTTTGAAACATTGTATCTATTTTTTGCGAAGCGTGTGTAAGATGACCCAAAATTTTATTTATGTAAATTTTTACATTTAAGAGTAAAATGAAGGAACTCTAATAATTAGATTTCTAGTAACAGCGAGAGTATAATTGGGGTGCGATATATATAGAATAGCACGCGCAGACATTAATTTCCACAGTTTTGTCAGAAAGGTTCTTTATCTTTGCAGAGAGGAAGTGCAGGAACACACAGTGAGGTGGAACGCAAAGTTCGAGTTTTTATGCAAGATGAGCGCCAATGCATCCACGGGCGTGCTCGATCCATGCATTTTAAGGATATCTGTGAGAAAGGTGAGAGCAAACTTACTTTCTGCTTGAGCTGAATAGATGAGCGACTCGAGTTGTAAGTGCGCCGGGAGACTTCTCGCAACTTTGTTTTCACAAACGTTTTACTTTTTATTCACTCTCTCGCATGCGCAAATACAGAAAAAGAATCAATAATTATTAAAATAATAATCTGTCATCTGTGCAATGTTAGTTGTAACATAATTATTCCTTGTTTTGTTTTACGTCAATTATTTGAATAATTATTCCACTATTAATTATTTATATCAAATATTTAATAATTCCATTGCTTGTGCGATTACAGATAAATAAATGGAAACAATCGCACAGATAATTAAATTACAAATATTTAAAAGTAAAATTATTTAAATTATACATTTTTGTTTATTCGAGTAAATATGAATGTGAGAGAGAAATATTTGATTTAAAATATTAAAATTTAAAATGTTTGACTGTTTATATTTGTTTTTATGGATGGGTACTCTTGATTTTAAATGTCATTTGCTTATAAATTTGTATTTACCTACAGGAATTGAAAGGAGGCAGGTCCTTCCAGAAATTGGGCTTCACTGATCTGAATCTAGCCGAATTCGCAGGAGCTGGCCTCTGTCGAAGAAGATGCCTCCTGGAAGGCTACGACGCGCGACATCGTCAGGATAACTCCATGCTGCGTGTAGCCATAAAAATGAACATGCTCTCCGGAGATATTCTGTTTAAAGTGTAAGATGCTGATTATATATCTGCCGCAGTGGATAGAACTCAGTTAAAATTTTTTGACTTAAATTATAAAACTCTCTATTGAATATACATATACTGAAAGATAAATATCAATATTGATCTGAGTGCTGAATTCAATATTTAACAAAAATATTGACGAAACAACTTGTTATGTATCTCCTGTCATTTGTCTTTCTTTCTGTACTACGCAAATTGCACATTTCTATGCTTTCAATATTTTTGTTATGTGATTGCTTTTTTGCCGTGCGATTGAAAAAATTTTCTTTTGTGCTACGAAATCTTTTCGACTGACATATCGATTATTGTCCCAGCCCTTCGCCATCATTGAAGCAAACGCAGTTGGCAGTGCCCGGAGTTCAAGGTGTACCTGGTGTTACTGGCGATGAAGTGACGGCTTCCGAGAGATGCACTAATCGGGAGGATTATGTGTCCACGGGTTCGTTGGCGGGAAGTATAGCTAGCGCCAGCAGTGGCTTCGGCAGTCTTCCTAAAAAGAGGCCCGCACTTTTTACCTCCGGTAACCAAGTGTTTTATATTATGATTAATATGAAAAGTAATATAAGCATAAATTAGAAAAAAACTTTGAAGAATAAGTAAAAAAATTTTATCATATACAATCTAGAACTTCTCAGCGGAACGGAAACGTACGACCCGATGACCCTCAGTGAAATTGTACCCTCAACAGTTCCGGTGGAAGCTCTAGTAGAAGCGCACACGGAGTCGGGTCACTCGCGCAATAGTAGCAACACCAGTCAACTTAGTAAAGGGTCTGGCTACGGTTCCTTGAATTCACACAGTCAGCACAGCAGGCAGAGTAGTAGTGGTGACAGTGGTCACATTAGGTAAGACTTGTGCACATCTTGAATACGCAATATATTGGTTTCGAAGGGTTTCGAAATCCTTTGGTTATCCGGTGCATAAAAAAAGCGATTTAAAAGATGGTATATATATATCTGAAGAAAGATCCTTATTCAAGTGTTGAGCATAATCAACAAAGGTGTTTTTAACTTTTCACCAACAAAGATGATCTAAACTCTTCATATTGTATCGTATCGTTTTTCTCATTCCAATTAAAACACAACATTGCAATTTTAATCGACAATTAGAACCGCCAAGGGTTTGAAAATAGCTATCGATATTCCACACTTTTCTTCTAATTTATTCATAAATTGTCCGATTTTACTATTCGTACAGCAGCGAGCGCGAAAATAAGATTCTAAAGTATTGCACGAAAGACACAACGTTTAATGATTGCAATGACTATACAACAAACGATATATTCATTCATAATTTTACTATAACCAAATTACCATAACTAGAGATTTTGTTTCAAAGATAACGCTGGCTTTATCTGATATTTTAACTATAATTATTATTACGCTATATTTTGCTTTTAACATTACAGATTGCCTTTATCTTGACTCGAGAAAAATATTATCTTCGACGCTTAGATATCAATATCCAATGTAATCGATGAAACTTGCTTGCTGGCAAACCCATGCATATTTTTGAATAACAAACTGTTTCACGCTGACAATGAGATTAACAATAATATCGAGTTGTAGGCGATGTGATATAAATGGCCTGACAAATCACTAACAAGAGAGCGAATCAATAACGCGAGAAAAAAATCGTCTGTTTTTTATTCCAGCCTCAAGCGATCTCTTCATTCCCAGTCTCTCGATCGTAACTGCGAGACTCTGGACTCTCTGTCTTTTTTTTATCTTATGTATGTCTCCCCTCTCTTTATCTATCTTTATGTACATGAGTTTATGATTTTTGCATGCCTGTACATTTGTGTTGTGATCTTTATAGGTCACCCTCTTGGCCGGTATGGGCACCGCGAATTCCCAACACCTCCCAGAATCTGTCCGCACAACCGATCGTCTGTCGACTCGACACCAATGTCGAACCTTCGCACCCGTCTTCCTTGTCGCACATGGCTTCCAGAACGCGGTTCTGGTCGACCTCGAGCCCTCTCTCCTCGCGTAGCGCTCCGGTAGACGCGAAAGACGCGACGGCGACCGGCGCCATCGCGTCTGCCGCGAAGAACGTTTATCCAGTCGGAAAACAGCAGCCGCTTCGCGCGATTGGGAACGGTTTTTTGAACGACAACAATTTGCGACTGAACGATCGCCGCGACGACGAGAAGACGGACGCTTTGATGGCGCCCGGTGTCTTCAGAGTGCCCGACGTGCCGCGACACGCGCGCAAGAATTACGACGGGAACAGCTTCGAGGCGCGTAACGAGCGTAACGCGACGATGAGCTCGATCGGCAACGAGAGTAACGGACAGCAGGGCGGTATCTTCCCGATCGCGAAACCGAGAATCAGCGCCGCGGGCTGGCGCAGCATGTCGAAGACCTGCGATTGCATCGAGAAGGGCAAAACGAGTCCGGTGTTGCGATTAGTCGATCAGGCCAGAGCCGTGTCCTCTCCCGATCCTCTCCACAGGCCCGACAATCAAAGAGCCCCGCTACGTCCCACAACGACAGCTCAGGTCCGCAGGTAGGTTTTATTTATTAGCGCGTTTTTCAGTTCCGCAGTTTTTTTATGAGAATCTCTCTCTCTCTCTCTCCTGTTTCTTTACTCTTCTCCGGTTTCCTTAACGTCTCTGTCTATTCACGAATCTTTTATTTTATGATCCTCGAGACGATTTCACGCGTCGCAGTATCCGACTTTATCTTGAGCTATTAATGTATCTTCCCTTGTCGCGAGGACACGTATTGGCGGGAGATATTCAGAAAGGAGATATTTCCATAAACATTTACGACAGTGCACTTGATTAGCAGAAGGCGCGTTACATTGTATTCTTGCATCAGATCGTCGTTATTCGAAGGTGAAGTTATTTTACCGTACAAATCGTTAACGACGATTGTATATCTGGCATGCCACTGCTAATTCCATCCTAACGAGCCAGCAGATGTTTGAATGAGATGTTCTTCCGGCGTTTCTCTTTTTTTGTGCAACATTTTCTACCTTATGATGTACCTTACAAGTACATTCTGGTCGAGTTACATTCATTAATCCTGCTTTATCAGTCACTCAGTTTGTTATTTTATCTGTGCATTTATTTTTTTGGTGCTCTTTATTTTGGTTTTGATTTTATTTAATCTTATCTGAAGAGTAGAGCGGTGCTTGAGACGAAATAAATAGCCCAATAAGAAAAATTTGCAAATTACGCGCTCGTTAAATGCTCGCTTACGTGTGATTGATTCGCTTAATCTACTGCAAGAATTTAACGATACATACAACAGTTATATACAATCAGTTTGACTTATGGCATGGTTATGGACATTATGTTTTGCCTTAAAAATCAACAAAACTTATATGAGATTGTAAAATATCAGACTAAACATACGAAATCCTTAATGAAAAATTTTGACGAATTTTCAGGCGAAATTAAGTTCGATGTTTCGTTATTGCTTAATTATTCTTTCCATCTTATTTTTGTTATACGAATGAAGCGACTCATATTTCATTAATCATGAAAATTATGCTCAACTGTTTATCATTTCTGTGCCTTTGGTGTGAGCTATTTAAATATATGCCACGTTCTAGTGACAGTTCCCCCGGAAAGGGAAATTGTTTAGTATTGCAATAATTATATGCTAGGAATTGTATGTTTAGCGTATAGACAACATTAAAACATATGTGTGTTGTTAAAAGTTTTGTTATTATCTGTCTTGTGCAATTAGTCTTTTCAACTGCTGATAAAAATAAACATTAAAAAACACCAAAATATAGAATTGAAAATATATTTCAATAAATAAACATATAAAATGTAACATAATTAGGTTTAGAGGCGATTTTGTTATTATAATTGCCTAAATTCCAAGCTCCAATATTCTAATTAAAGATTAATTGTCTATACGCGTAAATAGAGAAGTGCGAAGTAGGAAAAGTGGCGTACGCGGCAGCTATGCTTCCAGTTTGGATGGCTTTGTGAATCCTTGCAGGGGTATTGGCGGAGGCCACCGGAAGTTGCTGGACGGGGCGGGGGGCAAGCTGGCTACGGTCGCTACCAGTCCAGCGGATTCCGAGGAGTCCTCGTTAGGGGTACCGGAAATCGCTCCACCGAGCTCGCAGCATCGAAACAGCATTACCCCACCGTCAGTCCATGCTTTCGTCTCTTATGTATACCCTTCCTTCATGTGTATATTTCTCGCTCTTCACTATCGCACAAGTATAATAACTTCCATTCTCACTATATGAAAAATGCTTAACACGTGTCTTGACGTGTATACATTGTTTAACCCTTTGCACTTTGTAATATATTTAACATTTTATTCTAACTCGATAATAGTATGAAAAAATTTCATATTTCGATTTAAAAAAATAGAAAAACGTTTTATATATTGACTATGCTCACATATCGAACGTGGAGAATTCGACATCCGAGCTGTTAGAACGAAACGTTATGTCAAACATAATTTGACTTTTAAATTATTAATTCTAAGCACATAATGATTGATGTGTAAAAAATAATTTCCACCATTTTATCAAGATTGTATAGCTTTGCTTAGGAATTTGTCGTATTGACTCTTTCTAGCAATGATCAACACATTTATTCGACTTAAATATCAAAGTTACTTTATACGTCAAATATTTTGATATGAGAAAAGCAGATTTTGTTGTTTTAATCGCGGGATAGAATGAAAGTGTAACGAAGTGGGCCTTGAACTGGTCAGTCAGAATTTCCGAGAACGAATAAACTTTAATGAGGCTTAAGTGTTCGTCACGCTTACTTTACTTACTGCGGGTGAGCTATGCGCAAAATTTTATTTTACCACGCTATCGCGCTTGGATCGCACAAGACAGTTTTACGTTTTGCGCGGACAATACTCGTCATCATTTGGCGATGAAAACCGATAGTTTTTGTGCATACACAAAATGGTGGTTTTCATTAAAATTTGCCTACGCTTTCGAAAAGTTGATCCGCCCAAGCAAGAGCGATTCGGCAGGAACGCTAGGAACATCCCGCAGCACTCTGTGAACTTTTTGCTTTCCGCACAATTAATTCGAAAGGTTCACGCCTACATGGCTTATCGTGTGTGAAACACGCTTATCGCGCACTAAACGCACAATGGTCGCATGTAAAATGCACAATTTTATGAAATTATAAATATTCACTCGACGATACTTTCATGCACTACATACACTTGTCATGTTCTGTTAAGCTATCGCGCAAAAATGATGCAATATCGTGCAATTATTTGAATATGTTTTACGCTTGTGTAGATTGTTTTGTATTTTTGCACTAAATTTTCGCAATAGAATTTTTAATTAATTTAGAATTCAGTCTTCTTTAATAATATAATTTTTTGCTTACAATTAAGATTAAAAACAGTTTTTCCGCATGCCAAAATATTATTTTTTAATTTTAAGTAAATTTTCTATTCTTTTCTATCTTTAATTATGAAAATATTTAATATTAAAGAAAATTATTGTATTAATCTTATCTTATTTGTTTTAATTGCATCAAACTAGTATTAATAATAATTCTTTCTTTTTTTGCTTTCTCTGCAATCTCTCTCTTGCTTAATTTGCTTTTTTCTTTCAATTTCTTTTAAGCGTATATTTAATCGTCTCAACGGTCATCAGTGCAAGTCGTTTCCCTTATATATAAATTAATTATCAATTCCAACTTAACAAAGACGCATTTATTTCTTTGTGCGTTTATCGGATAGTCACGTTGCACCGCGGTATTTGCTCTTATCAAATGAGTGCGTTGTACATTTACTTAATGAACATTTATTTCACAAAATCAATTGGATGCATTGGCGTAGAATTTATTATTCGAAACAACTTAATTTTAGTAGAGCCCTAGACTATGTAATTATTTGTCAATTATGTATTTGTATACTTTATATTTTATGTTGTGTTATATTAAATGCAATTGTATTATAATACTATTCTGAAGAAATTCAGCACAATATCTTTCGAAATTCAAAAGAAACGTATTAATATCTTCTAACGGAAGATGTACACTTTGTACTTGTACATGTACTTTTCTTCGTTGATTTTTCACAATCTACATTGTAAATGCTAGCATAAGTGGGAGAGTAAAATTAATTCTTATAATTTCTATAACAAATCCTACATCTACGTCGTTAATAGCACGTCGAACTTTTCCGATTTTATCGAATAGTAGTGTTGGTACTTGATTTCTGCTTTCTACGCCATTGCTTGGTTTAATGTGAAAGAAAATGTCGCGAAACGTGATGAAAATGAAGATAATTTATACATTATCCGCAGAAATCCTTCCGGCGGTTCGGGTCTCAGTGAAACTGGATCTCTGGACCGTGCTAAAGCCGCGTTGGAGCGCAGGAAAAAAGCAGAAGACGGTACCGGTAATTCTATCCTCTGCAGAGTTGAAGTCACCAGGCCGAATCCTGATTCTCTTATCGACGAGCTACTTAAGGCAACGAATTTGGAGCAGACGGATCTTGAAAGTTCCGAGAGTATGTTCTTTGTTGTTGTTTTGTTTCTTCTAATTCAGTACGTAGATGAAAAAATAATAGTTGTAGAAAATAAAACAGAGATTTCTCGCATTTTATTTATCCGTTCCAATAGATGCATAATTAAATAAACGTTTTGCAGCAACTGGTCTTCAACTCTTTATCGCGAAAGACGGTACGACCGCGCTTGGCAGTCACGAGGTAAAGAGCCAAATGCCCGCCGGAGTATTCAAGCAGGTGGTGATGGAGGAGAATAACAGGTAACACGAAGCCATCACTACGAGACGGCAGTACTCAAGACAGACTAGCGCCGCATTCTCGTTGGCCCTGGTGCCAGAGCTCGTCTACGAGGCATACGAGCCGCGGTAGTCACAAGGTAGAACGACGACGTTGGACGAGGGAAATTGTCGACTCGGAGAGGAGCAGCCAAACGCGACGCGAGCTCGCGCTCGCATTCGCATTAGATTGTTTTAGATTATGGCTCATTTCCATGCAAAACACGCGCCTCGACAGTCAAAACTGATATCCATCGAAACAGAAATGCTCGAGTTGATTATTTCACGCGAAATCCATTGTACGGATTCGCAAAAGAGGCTAAATTGTCTCATAAGTGCACATTCCGCGTAACATGATTACTTGAACAGTCTGTGTGCGGCTTACGAGATTGTTATGTACAGTGTTTTAATGCTCAGCCGGCTCAAAGCGATATCTATAGAGTTTCGGGTTCCGCGTTTTCCAGAATCCCGCGCAACAAACGCAATCTGCACACAACGCTGCCGTATGATTACGATCTACGACGTATGATTTATAATGTATAAATCGCGCGCGCGTAGAGAAATTAAAGGCAATACCGTCGTCCAGATAATCGTCGTTCATCAAGAGTGACGTCGAGCAAACAGAGGTGCATGTTTTTGAAGTAATTCAGAGACAAGTATACATATTTTCTTCCTTGTAAACGAAGCACAATGATCCTCGTCAAGCATGCTTCGCTTGAGAGGAGCGTTAGTCAATCAAGTTTAACCGTGAAAGAGTACAGAACGAAGGCAGAAATAATGGAAAACGAAACACGGTCAAGGTCCGACGAAACTTCACGATGGGGAATAACACAGTGAAACTTTTAGCGCCAACTTTATTTATCTACTTATAACGATACTATGATCATACCATGTGTAACGTGCGTACTGTAAAGCGAACCAAGATAAGCATTAAAGGGAATATCAGATTGAAGTATTATGATTTCGTTTTTTTACATTATAAAAGTACTTCTCACGACATTTCTGATAATATCAGCTGAGCATAGAATGTTGGCGAATCACGTTCTGTCGATATTTTGCTTTCGAATTGTACTTTTACGATTTTTGCGTATTAACAATGTATCTCTGCTTTATAATATGGCATATACTTTTTTACCGTTCATGATTATTTTCTGTTATTCTCTATCACTGTTTGCGAGATCTTTGTATGTAATTAATTTAAGGATGTGTTTAAAATAAAACGCTGGAATATGAATCAAACGAGCTGGAATAAATGAATCGGGCAGTTAAAGAATAATATAGGTCTATAATTTTTTCAATATTGAACTATATTCATGGAATTACAAAAATGTAAAAATATAATATACAATATGCAAATATATATATATTTCCTTTTCTAAATATAATTCTATTTGAAAAACAATATTTTTGCTTTAAAAATAATAGTTTTGATACTTTCTGAACAACTTTAATTATTAGACTTTAGTATTTCTAAACTAGCCGATTCGCTCTATTTTTTTTTTATGAAAATAAACGTTAAGACATTTTTAGTGTAATATATATATTTTATGACTGAATAATTTATGTACTGAATTATTTTATTCTCGAGCTCTCGACAAAGAGTGATCTTTTCGTTTCGTCGAACCTTTTCCAAGACCCGGTGAACTTTTGAATTCGCGTGACTGGTTAATCGATAGTAATCTGTATATATGGCTGTAGTAACTGTTGCGTAGCTAAAATCGCTGGTGTTGTATACATACATTTTCCCCGTACAGGAATAATCTGTAATTGCTAGTGTACATTGTGCTGATGTATTAAAAGTATGCGAACGCGCGCGGGTTGTGTGTGTGTGCGTGTGTGTGTGTATGTATGTGTGTGTGATGCGAGCGCGTGTACATTCCTTTTCGAGGATTCTTCAGATGCCTGGGGAACAAAAAAAAGAGGATCAATGTGTGCGCTTAGGTGTGCCTGTATTGTCGCAGAGTAATGAGTACTTCCAGCGCCCACGGGGTCCGCTTCGAAAATTAGTCTGAGCGTTTCGGCCCTCGCGGCTTGTAGGAAAAAAAGTGTGAAGTCGTGTGCACAAACGCTTCTTCTCTGAAGCAACTTGCGGAGTCGGTTTCTCGTATCGAACCTGGGTGGCGTCTGAGGTAGCGAGCAGCCCTCTCTCGATAATTTTCTAAGTATTTCCCGCCGCTTTCAATAAATAAATGGATCTGATACGTTTCTTCTCGCTGTTGCGTTCTCCTTTTTTTTAGATGCGTACATTTTTTCATCGTACATTTATCCAAGGCGGTAAAATCATGTATCCAATCGCAAATCACATCTTCGATGAGAAGCAGCTGTCACGCTGTATGTTTTTCTGATAAATAGATCGTTAAATAGATTGACTTTCTTTCTTCTCCTTTTGTTTCGTGCGTTTTTCCTTCTTACATAATTCGAGTATTTTTCAATACCGTTTCAATTTTATACGATCAAGTTTGTATCGTGTTGCTCATGAGTTTCATTCAAAAACTTTCTGAATTAATAACTTGATTTCTGAATTAACTCTCAACTGCTATGATGAGACTAAAAGTCGATTCTAAGTTGCATATTTTGTAAAGAACCGAAAGATTGCGCAGTACACAAGGGGTTACCTACTGTGAAAGGAATCTGTAAGTGATTTGAGAAATAAGTGTAAGCAATTTGAGAGAAGTGGTTTAAGGCGACTGAAAGCTTGCAATTGTTTCCAGAAAGTGAAATGACATACTGTACAATTATTATTAATAAGTTTCAAGTTTATTTTATTAATTATTATGATTATTATCCCAGATAGAAAAATATCTCTAGAATTCCTGCAGAACTAATTAATACAATTGAGATTATTTCCATTATTGGTCTAAGTAAGTATGTTCGCAAAATAGACCAATTTTAGATCAATTCCAAGTTGAAAATAAATGTTCTCAATTATTGCCTAATTCTATATCAATTGAGTTTAATATTTTTAGATTAGAATCGTTAAATCAACTGAAAAGGTTCATAATTGATTTAGAATTTGAGAATTTAACAAGTACAATAATTGATATATATATTTGAGAAATAAATTTCTTTATGTTATAAAGCAATAATTGCTCGAGCTATAAGTCCGCTTATAAGTTCAATAATTAATCATTGATAATTGAAATTTTAGATCCCATTTGTTAGTTAATAATTGAGAACTAGTATGGTGTTTCACTTTTCACATGAGTTTCACATAAGTTTATATTTGATCAAAATTGATAAATTATATTGTTCTCCACGTCATGGAATGAATGTGGAGCGTGGAGAAATTGCAGCTTCTCCAGATTTGCTATCTGGGATGTTATTAATATATTTTTCAGGGATTAGGATCGATATCATACTTCGGTTCGATTACGGTCTAATAAAATATTTGATAACTGTTCCAGTTTCGGTTTCGATTTTTTAGTTAATAAAAAAGAATTGAAACCGTTTAATTAGCGGTTGTTTCGATTACGATTCTTTTAAAATTTGTTTTAACACAATTAATTTAAATTAAAATTGTGATTCGGAGAAGGATATTTGTAATCCTGTATAAGTAAAACATTCTATACCTTATTTACAAATTAAAAGCAAAAGTTTGGAGAAGAAATAGACACATTAGAAACGGACATAAAACGTTTAGCGTGGTTAGTTTATCAAGTGCGTGATGGAAATTGCTTTCAAACGCGACAAAATTGCATGCAGACAATTTATAAAAGCGCTAAATGACCGATTTGTAAAATGGACATTGCAATTAGAGAGAATCAGTACACTAAAAAGTAGCTATAGAAAGAGTGATGATAATTAGATTTATACAAAAAAATATTAGGTTGTTCAAATATTAACGAGACCGATTTTTTTAAAGTAGCACAAAAAGCATTTATTCAAAGATTATATATTTATTATTTTACATATTTCCCCTGGAGTTCCAGATATTTTTCCCAAATTTCTGAAAGTTATTTAATACTTTTTTCGAAAAAGGTTTTTAACTGAGTACTTTTCCAATTTTGCACGTGGCCGACGAGAATGAGGTTCAAATATAAAATCAACCGAAATTTATGAAACACTTGAAAAAACAGTTACAAATGATTGTCTTTCAAAATCTCAAGTGTTTAATTGGTGCGATATGTTCAAACAAGGACATGAACGCGTCGAAAATGAATCTCACTGTCGCCGGCCGCAAGCAAAATTATACGTACTCAGCTGAAAACCTTTTTCAAATAGGATATAAAAAACTTCTAGAAATTTGGGAAAAATGTCTCGAATTCCAGAGGGAATATGTTAAATAATAGAAATATTATTGCTGAATAAATGTTTTTTATACTACTTTGAAAAATAATACAGTAACAAAGTATAGAGTAGGCATCGAGAAAAAAAAACTGAAAGAAACCGTAAACCGAAAATAATTCAACCTATTATCGGTTTCGATTCCGATGCGGTCCGAGTCCCTGATATTTTTCATATATTTTTTTTCATAACTTTTTTTAATAAATTTGAATTTGTTTGTAATTTGTAGTTCCTACATGTTACAAAAGTAAATATTGGACTTATAATTCAAATACAATTAAAATCGTGAATTCGTTAATCGAGAGATACAACGCCATTTGTTATTAAGAGAGGACTGATTGTATTATAGCAATTGTATTATTCACATTTAATCATGGCGAGTTGGAACCTAAATCGATTCGCAAGCTTCCTTGTAAATGCGCGTGATAGCTATTTTTTCATTCAAGATATATCATCTAGAGTCTTTTTATTTATAAGATACGTTCGATACTACCAGAGAAACGACGATTTTTTTCGTAGCGGAGCGCATTCACCGATAAATGTTAATTAATTTATTAAGCGGAGCTTCTCGCTTTGGAGAAATGTCTTTGCGTGCGAGTATCTTTCCCGAATGAGAGACACAAACGATTCCTCGTTTTTGTACGTTACTACGTTAAGAGAAGGAGCATAAAGTAGGATATCGCTCTTTAATTGCCACAGTAACGAGATCTAAACGTTGCGATGACAATGCACGCCCGCAATAAAAAAAATGGCGAGTATAAATGATCGTGACGTGTGAAGATTCGAATCCCGCTCATTCGCCGAACACCACATTTTGCAGAAAACACGATCGGAGATTGTTTATTTCACACTTCGCTCGGCAGATATTAATTTTGTGATATTTTACGATATTGTAATATAATAATAGACGCCGTAATTACCTGTATTAATTATCTCTCTTGATTGTATTACAGAACTACTTTAATTTTATTTTATTAGAGACGGCTGTCACATACAAGTCTGCAGTTGCGCTTCTGCGGATCGCGCGCGAGGCCACCTTCTCTGGTTTATAATTGTTATAAATAATTGTTATAATTGATATTTTTGTCTAATCTTTACTTTATGAGATGAATACGAAACTTCCATGTGCTGATAATAACATTCTAAAAACTAATTGTCTCGATTATTAAGAAAACCTTCCTTGTACGGAATTCCGAATTTCACTTCAAATTTTTCAGGAATGATATAAATACATTTTTTCTGAATTTATTTATATCATTAAATTAAATTTAATTAATTAAATTTTTTAAATTAAATTTAATTTTAAAAAATTGAGTTTATTTAATAAAGTAAATTTAATTTTGAAAAATGATTTTTTTAAATATTTATACATTTTGTTTTGATATTTTATTTTCTGCATAACATTTGATTACATATGTCAATTGTTTTTGTCGAACTCATATAAATATATGTGACTTTATCGGCTACGCCGATTGTTTTCGTCGAATATGCATATACATACAATATGAGTTCATTGTTTTCTCAAAAGGCAATATATTTATGCAATATATTTATTAATTATTTAAGGGCCGATTGTTCCAACTTCTTGGTAGGTCAGTTATCTATTTATAAATATCAGTAATCCTTAGTCGATGGTTGGAATATCAAGTAAAATTACCTCTTGATAATAACAATAGAGGTAATTTTACTCGGTATTCCAACCACAGAGTGATGATTACTGATATTTATTAATAACTGTAATTGACGGGTAACTGACGGATACCTACCAAGAAGTTGAAACAATCGGTCCTAAGAGTGTCGGAGGCGATCGTGAAAATGCGCATAAAATATGCCAAAAACGTTTCTGTTTCATGAAAAATGCAAATAAGCACTTTTATCTTGTCTTACTATTCAACATTATACTTATAGCATTTTGACTAAACGGATTTAGATCGATTTGAGAGCGATTAATCACAATTTAGAAGAAGGGAGGGGAATGAGGTTTTCAGTAAAAGGTGTCATTCTTGTGTGCAGTATTTTTATATTTTGGAAACGATATATTCTTCATGGTATTCTATTTTTATGAATTATCACACGACACACACACACACACACACACATATTTATATAGCAATTCTGTATAATAATAAATTTATTACGCTAAGGATATTGAAATCTAGGTTGAATCTTTAAAACGTTTTTTGATTGCAATGTTCTTAAATCTTTAAAAATTCTTTCTTGATATAAATGGATAACTATTTTTATGTGAATCCCGCGCGAATAATTTATATCACGAGCAGTTTGTTAACATTAATAAATTGGCATTATGTGATCATGTAACCTTGTCACGTAAAAAAAGTCATTATAAAAAATTTCTGTGCACAAAGAGCAGAATTTATTGTAATTTATTATATGCGCAGTATGTTTATTCATTCAAGGGTATATAACAGTGCTGCCCAACCTTGTACATGCAAGCTACTTTTCTTTTTTTAATAGAGTGATTTCGCAAATCTATCTATGTTCGCTGGAAATAATACAAAATTAGAATATGATTTCGAAGTTAAACTTATCAATAGAAAATTTAGTGTCAAAATATAAACAAATTAATAGAAGCAAAATAAATATAAAAATTATAAATATAAATTTTATAATAGAATCAAATAAAGTAAAAATCAAAATGTAAAGATTATAAAAAATCAGATCGCGATCGATCGGTAGATTGCAATCGATTAGTTGAGCACTCCTGGTATATAATATTTAATATTTAATATATTAAAATTTTAAAGAGAAGACATTTGCATATATATTGTCCAAGTATATTAATAGATTTTTTCTTTAAATTGTGCTTTGTGACTGCGTTTTTAACGTCATTTTACTTCGTGTCGTATAGCCGAAACCGCACTCTAAAAAGTGAATTAAAGGGAACGTTTAGATTTAAAACGTTTTTCCCAAAACAAGCGTTTAATGAAGAAAGATGTTTCAGATTTAAACATTTTAGCGTTTTAAATCTAAATACCCTGGTGTTTAAAATATTGAAAACACTCAAAAATGTTTATTGTTTTTCTTCAAACGGAAAAAGGTGTTTTACTATGATAGTTAAACGTTTACTTTCTCCACATGCCGAAAAACAAAATATCTTACTGAAATTAAACGTTTATTAAAGTAAAACGTTTTTTTTTTCAAGACGTTATATTCTGATGAATTGTGAAGTGCATTGAGAGGCGTTGCTAAGGACGACTAGAATTAAAGTTTGAAAATTTTATCATTATGACATAATAATAAAATTTTTCGAAGAAGAGGGAGAATTAGTATCAGCTTTTATTTGTGCCGACAATATTATAAAAATGAAAGTTGAAAATCCAACTGCTGCCAAATCCACTCTTTGTGTGTTGAGATGTTATTATGCGTGGGACTCCCATTTCTCCCATTATCTAGCAAATTACAAGACGGTGCTGGATTTTTTTGATAAAGTATTGTTGAACAAAATTATATACAATAATCAAAAGCTTTCCAAATTTTGGACCTTATTTAAGATCCTTTTATTGTAAATGTGTTGTTTGTAAACTTAAAAAATTAAATAAAAAAATTAAATTAATTAAATTAATTAAATAAAATGGTTTTTGGCGTTTTATTTTAAAACTTTTTAAAATTCGGAAAAGTGTTTTATTCGAAAACACCTTTATATGTTTCCGAATAAAACACTTTTCAAAACTAAACACTTTTTAACGTTTCGCATGTCCGTTTAAAAATTAAACATTTTCTTTTATGAGTGTAGGTAATATTTTATTATACTAAAATTTTGTTTTTGTGTGTGTGGTATCGTAATAATAATTCGCATCTAATCCAATTTTGTATCTCAAAATATTGATATATGTCTTGTATATCTATACATTCTAATTTTTCGAATATTTTGTTATGTCACGTATAATAATAAGATATAATAAAATAAATAGAATCAAACTTTCTAAAATTTTGTTGCAATTTATAGATCGTTGACAATAGACTAAACACGTTCAAGCACACGCGGAAATGTTACAAGCTTGGATGTATCTTATGAGATTAACTGGAAGTTTAAACATATAGACTATAAATAGAACGCGGAAATTGGTGAAGTTTCACAGTGAATTGCACTACTCGAGTGATCCGAATTGTTTTTCTGATACCGTCAGTAGTAGACTAACGTAAACGGAAGGTGTTGCTTACATCAAATGACAACACATCATGCCAAAAGTCAGAAATATGCATCAATGCATTTGAACAGCATTTATCTTAAAATTTTGCTTACTATTTGTGTTTGGGAAATTTTGTGCACGTCTTTTAATTATCGTGGAAAAGGGATAACAATAAAATTCGACAATTTCGACATTATAAACCTTTTTGAAAAATGGATTAAGCGTAGAAAATTGAAATAAAATTAGTTAATAATGCAAAAATTTTGCGCCAATAATTTTAATATTAAAAACCAAAATATAAAATAAAATAAATACATGCAAAATATAAGTTCAACGTTCAAATTAGATTAACGCATCATTATTGTCGATTTATTCTTATCATTCACGAAAAAAAAGAATTTTGCTATCGCAGCAAAATCGTCGTTGCTTTTGCATATTTGATGGGATAACTACTAAATTTTGCTGTTATAACTAATTTTTTAATTTAATGTTACAGCAAAATCTATTTATATATATATATATATAGTTGAATATATATATATACTTAATTATATACAATTTAATATATTAAATTATTTAATATATTTAATTGAATATATATACTTAATTTGTTCATATAAACATATTCATTTGCTAATAAAGCAAAATAGTCTATTTCTAGCAAATATATTTCACTACTACAATAAAATCATTATTGCTGATACAAATTCATCATAACAACAAAGAAAGAATGCTTTGTAATCGATTTTGTAATATTATTATAGCAATATTTTACTTGTTAGGAGAATAAGAAAAAGTTTGCTGAATAAATTTGTTCTAGAAACAAGATTGCTATTGGATTAAAATGGTGCACACAGATAGCGTAAAAGTTGTTTTAGAAATTTTACTGGATATTTTACTAAATATTTATTCAATATTAATATCTATAAATATGATTGTTAATTTACATTTAATATTATTTTAAATAAATAAACAATAAAATTGAAATTATGTGACGGGTTCTTGTTGTTGATATTATTAATTAGTACACTGAGGAAGGCCAAATACAATGATTGAAACGTCTGTACAATTGTATTAAATAAATAATTGAGCACGTAAAACCAGCTTCGGCTCTATAAACTTATTTATTAAAGGATACATAAAAACAAGAAAGCATAAAAAATAAATTTATATGTTTTCTTTTTTAAATCTTTATTGAACGTCAATATATATATGAATATTGAATATCGCCATATATAAATGATTTCGTGTACAAATGGTGGAGTCTTGTCATGATGTGAAAAAAAGGCGCGCATGTATGTCCTAGTTTAGTAAATTATTATGATGAATTGTATTGTGTTTTACGTTGTTTTAAATAATGATTTATTTTTCAACTTGTATTTTTAACTTGTATTTTTAACTTTATTGGAGGTTCTATATAGTTCTTCTAAATAAAATTTTAAAAAATATTGACATAATGTGCGACATAATGTGTTTATATTATTATTCCTGCAACCATTTTCAATTTTATACATATAGTATTCTACATTCATATTTGTGTATGTTTACAGACAAAGAAGAAACATTTTAATAATATTAGAAAAGTTATTTTTTTGTTTTATTAGTAAAATATCTTTTGTACTATCCATTTAGGTTTGTGTAGGAAGTAAATAAATACATATTATTGCGTCCGCGTGTCGTAATTGACAGTCCGTGATCGCCCGAATGATAATTACACGCACAAAGAACTGACACAATTTTAATAATAAAACACTTTAATAATTAAACACCGAATAACACAACAACGTAACAACGTAACAAGAATACGAGTACAATATGCCGCAGCTATCAGGTACGCGTCCGCACAATCTGACAGTTAGCATAAATCTGACAGTCCAAGAAAATCGATAATTTAATAAACATTAGTTAGTTTCTATGGAAACATAAACATTAGTTAGTTTCTATGGTAATATTGACACATGACATTTAATTTATTATAACTCTTTTACAAACTATCAAACAGTTTGTTAATTGATATTACTATAGCAACACGGCGAAGATAACCGACGCGTAATTTAGGGTACGCAACATTGCCCTCCTCCAGAGAAAATTGTCGTCCCGACAATTCTCTGAAAATCCAGGAAGGTTGATTGTTGTCTTCAAACTTCTAGTGTCGACTCCAGGGCATTTTAACGATTTCCTGCTCTACCTTGTGCTGCTGCATCAAGTTATCGAGCGCCGCTATTTTGATCCCAATCGAACACCTTCTTTGAACTCGAATATCGTCGACTCCAGGGTTTCTTGCTCTACCTTGTGCTGTTGCAACAAGTTACCGAGCACCAATCCCAGGTCCTAATCGACTAAATTTCCTCTTGCTGTTTTAATTTCTTATGCCGTTGCTCTTCAAAATTCTTCGGACAAGAGAGGGGTATCTATCGTGGACCCATCACCCTAATAAGGACTTTTCAGCCCCTGCCTCAGCATTTGCTCTTCGGCTCACAGGAAAACCACGGCTCAAAAACCGTGAGCGAGGCAGTCCTTGTTAAAAATAAAATTTTTTGTTTGAAGAAAATCCAGAAAAATTTCTATTTGAAAACGAGAAGGAAATCCATCTCTTCAGATTCAAAATCCATCTCTCCAGATTCATTCCTCCAAAGAAGTTTATTACTTTAAAATTACATAAAAAAACTTAAAACAGATAAATTGTTCATTTAAAATAAATATTTACATTAATCGTACAATTATAATCGTACAATTATTAAATAGCTTTCAATTTTTTTTTAATTTCTGCTATACTTTAATTCAAAATCTGTCCCGGAATATACGGAGCTAATCTATCTGAATGAACAATCTTCTTCTTGTGTTTTTTTTATTTTTGTATACAAAAGACAACATTAATCACTTAATTTCTTTATAATTCTATATGGACCTTCCCAATAACTTTGTAATTTGGGTGCTCTACCTTTAACCCTACAAGGATTATAAAACCAAACCTCATGTCTCTCCTCAAAACAGATTTGACGAGCCTTCTGATCATACCTTAGAACGAAACGATTGAGTTTCTATTTGTTGTCGAGCTTCAATGTGAATATTATTTAAGTTTTCTCTAAGCTTTTGTGAATAAACATCAATCGTTATCAGGGGCGGATTTCCCATTAGGCTGGATAGGCTATAGCCTAGGGCGGCAGATTTTAGGGGGCGGCAAATTTTCAATTTTTGAATTAAAAAAAAATTTATGAACACTCGATTTATATTTGAAATACATTCTGATTTTCATCAAAAGAGTCATAATATAAATATGTTCGTGATCATTACTGTTAAAGAGCGTATAAAGTGCTATTTTTTCCGGCGTTTTTGGCAAAACTTATTTCCCGTTTTTTTCCTCCAATTCTCAACCGATTTTGCTGAAATTTTTTCTTTGAGTTTTTTTAATATTAAAAATTGCACTGTCATTAAAGGGCGGCAAATTTGATTCAGCCTAGGAGCGGCAGAAACCGAAATCCGTCCCTGATCGTTATGTCATTATTTTGATTTGGAGGACTTCCTCGCAATAAGTCTAAAGGCAATCTTAAATCCTGAGCGAAATATAATTCTGCTGGAGAAACCAGTAGTTTCATGTTTTGAAAATCGATACGCCAATAAATACAAATAGATCGACTTATCCCAATCTTTTTGATTAGTTAGTTTCTATGATAATATTGACACATGACATTTAATTTATTATAATTCTTTTACAAACTATCAAATAGTTTGTTAATCTGATGTTACTATAGCAACACGGCAAAGATAAACGGCGCGTAATTTAGGGTACGCAACAATATTAAAATCTAATAAAACAGAAATTAAAATACAATTAAATTAATTTTTATTTTTATTAGATTTTATATATATTTTTCTATTTATTTATTTCTTAGATAGAAAGTAAACCTGAATGAATATTACTGCCAAGATGCTTTGCTAAAAAAAAAAAAAAAAAAGAAAGAAAGAAAAAAAAAGAGCCTTTCTAATATGCAAAATTATTTTGCTAATATAGCCAAAATGCATTGTTAATACAGCATTAGAGCCTTTTGCTAATATAGCAAAGTTACTTTGTTGAAATTACTAAAAAGTGCTGTTAAATACAGCTAAAATTTTTTACTAATATAGTAAAAATACTTTGTTTATTTATTCAAGATAACTTGTTAATTCAACAAAAGCGTTTTTCTGATATAGTAAACTTGATTCGTTGTAACCAAACATGTAACCAAATTGCGTTCTTGATGCAGTAAAAGTATTTCAATGGCAAAATAAAAACAGTTTGTTATTATAATTATTATAATTTGTAGGATTAGCAAATATATTTCCAGCAAATTAGTATGCTTAGTAAATCTCTTTGTTGTCCATATAATAACTAACGAAATTTGCTATGGTAGCATAAAATATGCTGTGACAGCAAATTTTTTTTCCGTGTTGAAATAATACAATTCCCGAGATTTTTTTTAAAGAAACATTAAATTTTATACAACTTCAATAAAAAAAAAACAAATTTAATAAGCATGAGACTTTAATATTTAAAAGAATAATAAAAAAACCTCTTGACTATATATATCGCATAATCGTGATAAATAATGGTCAGAAAACACAGTTTACATATTTTTAGTTGCATAACGGAAATCGCATTATTCCGTTGCGTATTATATTTCTGACAACAAGTCAAGAGATTAAATCACACAAGGCTAACGATACTCATTATTCTTGTTATTTCATTTCAATTCTGTCTCTTTTAGATAATAACACTTTCTCGTCTTATTACGTACGGAATGCACGGCATGATGATTCATTTTTAATCTTTTATTCTGTTTAACAATACAATATTAAGTAAATTGTTCTTAATAATAATATTTTCAATAATAATATCTTAATAATAATATCTTATAGTCATTCTTTCTTTATCGTATTTTTTTATCAGCTGATTTATGTTAACAAAAATTGTTCGTTTTTTGTTCTTTTTAAATTATTAAACACATCATTTATCTTTGAAGTTTAACTAAAAAATTTTGTTATTTCTTTCATTATTTCTTTTGCTGTCTTTATATTCTCAATCTATAGTAAAATTCTGTTTTTGTAAATGCATGCAAATGGAAATGGATACACATAAAAACAAGAAAGAATAAAAAAAATAAATTTATGTGTTTTTTTTTAGATCTTTATTGAATGTCGACATATATGAATATTGAACATATATAAATGATTTCGTGTACAAATGGTGGGGTCTTGTCATGACGTGAAAAAAGACCATCGACGAGGAGACGCCTCACTTTCCACCGCAAATCCACGTTAACTTCTCCCTATATAGACCAGTCTTCTCCCAATCGTCGATTCTCGCTGATCATTGAGCGCTTGGTGTGCAAATCAAATCCCGCGTATTCACAAATAAACCTACGAATGTTACGCGAACGTTTGCGCCGGTAGAGATCAGCGACAGAAAGAATAACGGATCTCGAAAAGCGTTTTTCTAGCTTTATCGCATCTTTTTGCCAACAGTGTTTTTCGTTATTTGGTTTATCGAACAAAAAGTGTCTTATTTATTTTGGTTTTACTCTTCTTGACTTTATGATTGCTATCGGTGTTAAGTTTGTAGCGACAAGGAAATAAAAGTGTCTGCTGGATGCTACAGCCGAAATATGTCGCATCGGCAAATTGTATTGATTTTGTATATCTGCGTAAATTTTATCGCATTAATTTGTGCCTCTGCACAAAATCACGGATCCAACGAGAATAATGACAGTAATTATACGCTACCTGCTTATGCCATTGCCACAAGAGCCGGTCTTCTCAACTCAACATGCGGAAAAGAATTACACGACTTTCGAGATGCCATTGATCAACGGATATTATGGAGCTTGAGAAGTTAGTAAGATTTTTAACACACTGTTGTTCATTTTTTTCAATATATATATATATATTAAAAAAGTGCTTGAGAATTAATCGATTAACAAAGTTTATTATTATAAAAAAATGATATCAAAATTTGATATATTTCCAGTAAACACAAGTTAACAGTAACATAACGTCAATGTTATAACTTTCCACTCAATAACTGCACTTAGTAACTACAATATAACATGTCTCGTACGTAACAATTATGTTGTTGAGTGGGAAATTATAACATTAATGTTATGTTACTGTTACTTTGTGTTCACTGGGTTATTCTATTATTAGACTATGTAATTATCTCTAATTTATACTGTCTTTCGTTAAAATTATTAATCTAAAAAGTGACTATTAATCGGTTACATAAACTTTTCTGTATTATAGAATGATTCTCACAGTATGTTTGAAGTATACGAACATTCCATATATAATTTGTTCATTTGTTATGCAATGTATATTATCACCGCGATATTGTGTCAAACGCGTAATTTTTCTTAGAGCACCTCGCCAAATCAACTTTCTTCGTGTTACACAAGAAACGAGTTTTCTAACCATATACGCTAGGAAAAGCCTCCGTTACGCGTTACGCGCGTATGCTATTCGATTTTCTCTCATTTCATTTCGAGGATCCTGTATCTCGCGGATTGAAACATGCACCACGTAATCGCGATGCATATGTCTATTAAAGTTGACACAGTGTAGCTAAATATACACTTTCTTAAATATACAATATACATGTTTAGATATTCCTACGTATATCCAGAGTTTTGAATATTATCTAATACTATCGTTGTTTACTCGTGTATACATGAGAAAAAATATTCTAAGAGAAAGTTAGTACAAATACATCGTAAAATATCATAGAAACATTATTTAGAATATTAATTTTAATTTCTTAAGACTCTTTTCTTGAGATGTAATAATTTGTACAATAATTTTTTACGATTGTGTATTTTTTTCATAACAATTACATTTATTCGTTTGTATGTAGAATGTAATATATAATAAAAAATATATGTAGCAATAATATTAACATAATACATATACAAATCTCTAGAATTCTGAATAATACGCAATATTTAAGAGTTGATTTTTGAAATTTGCGATTTACATGCACCTTCTACGGTCCGAATTAATTTTGATGAATAATTTAATATTAAATATTTTGTCTCTTTATTTCTTAAATTGTCAAGTAAAGATAAATGACACAGTAAACTTTTATTATCTAGGAAATTCTATAAAGATTGTAAAATATAATATAAAGCCAGTCGAGTTTATGTCGAGTCCGTCTGGACACAAGACTGTACAGGATTTCATTCATTAATTAACAATTAATGGAAAAGTATTCAATGCTGATTCTATTTTTTATAAATAATAATTGTGTATTTTTTATCTTTAAGTGCTGGATTCTAGCGGCGAACCTAAACCAGGCTTTTTTTATGGAAATAATTACTGGTTAGGCAGTCGCACTCAGTGTTACGATACAATGAATAAATATCCCATGGAGATTTCAAGACGAGATTTATTAAATAATTCGTTGTATCGTGATCCACAAAAGGAGTTTACGCCTTTTGAAGTGCATTACTTTGTTGCTCATTTCAAACACAATAGTACTCTTCAATACCACATTGATTTGCCAAATGATGTAAGTCTGTAAATCTTTATGAGATAAAAAATCAGTTAAATTATAAATTGATTTGTTAAATATAAATTTGTTTGTTAAATATTGTGAGAAAAATCTCTTAAATTTTTTTTAATCGCCAAATTACAGCAATGTGTGTTGCGTATTTTTAAATTATAGATCTTTAGATTATATACCTATAAAATTAGCACAAGAAAATTAAAGTAGGATTGTAGCTGATCAACATAGTTGTAAACAAGTTTAAGTAAGCCAAATGCAACATATTATTGATCATGCGTTATGATGCAATGCCGTAAAAACAGAAAATTAAATACGATACTAAAATTGACATACCGTTGAACAACAAAATTCAACATATATAAATTTTAAAAAATAGAAAAAATAATAATAAATATTTATAATAAATATTTATGATAATTTAAATCGTTAAAAATTTTTTTTTCAAATCTTGATAATGTTAATGCAAATCTTGTTAATGCGTAATGAAATAATTAGTAAAGAAAAGTCGGAAAAATTATCAATAAATTTATAACAAATATTTCATTATCTAGTTTATCTCAAAATTTTAATTTTAAGATAAAAATTGTAAAAAGATGAGCATATACTAACAATAAACGGACTTATGAGAATGGAAATATATGTTTGATATTACAATATTACAATAATATACAGAAAATATTGACTTTTAGGATTTAATTACACTTGGACTCTGTTTACCAGCATCGTGCTCTGCAAATGAACTCAGTTTTATTTTGGAAAGGATATTTCAAGATAGACTTCTCCTGATCGGTAATCTCTATTCCATGGATTTCAGATTGATTGAAGTTAAAGATTTAAAAGACGATCATGAATGGTTATTCAGGGGTGCGATACCTCTTATCAGGTCCGTCAAAAAAAAAAAAAAAAAAATATGTATATATGATTAGAGAGATGTCTTTTTTTTATACAACTTTCAACAGTCCTGAGAGAAGTACGCTAGAAAAAAAAATTTAGCGTTTTTAACCAAATTTTATAGTAGAGATTTTTTTTATAGCAATCAAACAGTTTGTTTTATATTATAAAAGATTTAGTTATTTTTGCTAAAATAATCATTAGTTTTGTTGTCTTGACCAAATAATTTAGTTGTTAGAAAATTTGACAATAAAATGGAGATTTTATATTTAATTCAAATAACCAAGTTAATAAAGTTTAACAAAGCAATATTAAGTTCCCAGTGAGAAATAAAAGTCGAAAAGACGTATATATTAGAAGTCTAATAGATATCTAATAGATGTTTTTTTGACCTGTATTTCTCACTGGAAACCTAATTGGAAAAAACTGGGAAAAAGATGTCTAATTAATATAACAAAACATTTTTGTTTAAATTAATAAAACTTGTTTCGTTAATATTTTTTAGTTGTTATATCAAGAAAAGGAACTGTAAGAAAAAAATGTTGCTAACAAAGACATTTATTTAGGACTAAATAGATTTGGTTACACATATTTCAACCAAATATTTTTGTCACCAAAAAAATCTAGTTTCTCGAACTAGATATTTTTTCTAGTAGCAAATGTTAATAAATATTAATTTTTGATTGCAGCGTTGTTTTAATGCTTACTATTTCCGTGATGATAATCGGAACTATATATGATGTATTTGTGTATCAAAAATATTTAATAAATGCCAAAAGTGAAACTCGTAAGTATCATGTTCAAAGTTTCTTAACGTGCTTAGAGTTCAATAGCAGATTACCAATAATTATGATCATGAATATTGTAGACTTTATATTTTGAAAATGCATTTTTTTAGTTACTTTACTTAATAGTTTCTTTATTTTAAATTTATCTCGATTTCTATATTAGTATACTGTATAATAACTAATTTCTATATTTCTATTAAAAATTTCAAATTGTTATTCAGATGTGAAAAACATACCCGAACAGATGGAAATAACAGTTTCGTCATTACATCAGGAAAATAAACTTGGAAAAATACTGGTGTGTTTTTCCATTTATACAAACACGAAAATAATATTGAGCGCAAAACTAGGAGGTGATTCAATACCTATCATTCACGGATTAAGATTTATGACCATGGTGTGGATAGTAATAAGTCACTCTGTATTTTACTCGTCAGACTATTTCGGTAAGTAATTAGAAACAAAGAGATTTGTAAAATTTATATTATGTTTTTCGATTTTTATTTTCTATGCGTAACAAAAATTATTTTACATACATAGATAATAGAACATGGGCTTTAAGATTCGGCACCGGTTTTCCCATTCAAGTATTGACCAATGCGATAATATCAGTCGACACCTATCTTTTTCAAAGCGGATTTTTATTAGCTTATTTATATCTGAAAAATACACCAGATAAAGACAACTCTAAGCCAATTAATTACAGAGCGAAACTAAATGAGTTCTTTGTCTGCATAATAAGAAGATTTATCCGGTATGTTTTTCCACTATCTTGGTTCACGTAAACAATTAACAAAGAAATAATTCAATGGGTACGACAAAATAAAAAATGTATTAATAAAGTTTGAAAATTAAATTTAAGCACAATGCGATGAATATGATTTTTTTACAAATTTAAATCTAAACCTCCATTTTAAGGCTAACGCCGGCTTATATGATGATGATAGGAATATTGCAATTAAACTCATCTTGGTACAATAAGACTTCACAATTTTACATGAACGAGAGACCGCATGAACTTTGCGCTAAATATTGGTGGAGAAATCTTTTGTACATAAATAATCTGTTCGATCATAGAACAATGGTACGGATATATTTATTTAAAGTCGATTTAGCATTATGCTTGAAAGTATATAAAATATTTATTCTTTATTTCTTATTTTTTGCAGTGCATGTCTTGGAGCTGGTATCTAGCCATTGATATGCAATTTTATATAATCGGTACCGCTTTATTGATTTTGTCCACTATGTAAGTTGACTGTCTATTGACGATATTGTATAGGAAATACATTTCACACATATGTTTAAATAAATACAATAAATTTCAGATATTTTTATGCAGCTGTCGCCATTTTGATTACACTTTTAATAGGTTCAATTGTGTTTTCTGGTTATATTTCATATGTCCACGAATATGTTCCAACGTAAGTCGCAAAAAGATCTTAATAATCATGAGATAAGTTAAATAAATTTCTTTTTCGTTGTTATAGATTGGATGAACAATATAGACTTTTAAATGTTTTGTATTACCCGTCATGGCTTAGAATAGGTCCGTATATTATTGGAATAATTACGGGTTATATTCTAGTAAGACTAAACAATAAGCTACCCTTAAAAAAGGTAGAGTATAATACTTTTATATAGATTAATTGTAAAAGAACAAGCAATTATTAAAATAGTTATAAAATATGTAAAAAAAAGAGGTATTGATAAATTAATTTAAATACTAGAAAAAAAATTGTTTAAATTATTAAAATTATTTTTACTGTGCTATAATAATTTTTAATTTAGTAATTAAACAACAAATTTTAGCAAATGGTAATTTTATATTGGTGCCTTGGAAGTGCTTGCAACATTTTTGCATTATTCAGCCTTTATACACGAGATATATCCGTTCTGTTTACTGCTGTCTATGTTGCATTAAGCAAAACTGTTTGGGCCATAGGTATTGCATGGATTATAATAGCATGTTTCACCAAGCACGGAGGTTTGTTATTTAATAATATAAATAAATCTTATCAAATCTGGAAATTTATTAATTCCATTTAATTTAATTTTTAATAAATTTTTGAACTAAACTTTGTAATTATAATAAAATTTATAATGTAAGTAATAATGCTGTAATTTAGAAAAATATTACAATATTTCTCTTATTAAATGTGTGATTTTATTGCAGGCATTGTTGAGAAAATATTATCATTCAAAGGCTGGATCCCTTTTAGCAGACTTACATATTGCGCTTATCTTTTAAATCCTTTTATCATACACTCGGTTAATTTATATGGTGAAACAACCATTCATTTAGAATTTTTAACCTTGGTAAGTATACAAACATTTAAAATTTTGATATTGGCTAAAAACATACATTTATTATCATAATTTAATTTCAGGCTAACATGTGTCTGGGATATGTCATGATTACTTTCTGCTGTGCTTATGTATTATCCTTAATGGCAGAAACACCATATGTCTTACTAATGCGTGAATTTATCCAATCTCGCGGTAGAAGAAAATATAGAGAGCGTAAAATTGTAATTTCACATACAAAATTGTGACAAAAATACTATAATGTTGCAATATATAGGCATACATTATTGAATTACTATCATATTTAATTATCTAAAATACGATACGTAAAACAATTGTTATAAAATAAAATTAACTTTTAGACGACATATTCGTATTTTATTAAATAATGACTTTCAATATGTTGCGGATTCAATTTTAAACTGCGTACGCTTGTGGCGCTACAGACGCTCTATTACAGTTGTTTTTCTTCTTTTGCTTTTTGTATTCTCTTCAACATATCTTATTAGTGAATAATAAAGAAAATGTTTTAATTAGTCATATAAAATGTTTTAATTAACTAGAAAAAGTTATTACAAGCTAAACAAGAATAAATTCTAATACAATAAAGATTATTACTAATTATATCGAGTGACCCATTTTAAATGCTTACCATAAAATGTCTCAAAAGAAATGCATTATTCTATTACATCCTGACAGAAAGATTTTACTCGGCGATCAGTGTGAACGGGCCTGATCACGTAAGCCGTTAGGTCTGTTAGGACGAACGAATCAGTGACCGGAAGGGTCGTATTACTCCGTTAGCAGATCAATTACCCTTTACGGAAAAAAACACTCAAAATAACACTCAATTTGAGTTATTTCGGACAATCAACTTGAGTGTAACCCTCAACATGAGTGTTACCCTTAACTTGAATGTTACTCTCAACTTAAGAGTTAACTTGAGTGTTATTCTCAACTTGAGAGTTAATTTGAGCATTACTCTTAAGTTGTACTTTAATCTGAAGTAGTTGTTACACTAAAGTTTAGGGTAACAATGAGCTGGATACGTAGTTCAATTAATGAACTATAGCATTTGACAGTCCAGTAAACGAGAAAGTATTGAAAGTTCAGAAATGGGATTGAAAATTACTGAGAAGAATTCATTTACGATAGCGCTCGGAATTAGTTGCACATTTCGGACCGATTCCCAAGACGATGCCTCCTATTCCCCTACTACCGCCCGGCCGCTGGCGACCGAGCCGCCGATAGCTCTGGTTCAGGAGCGTTTTATATAAGAAATAGGCTGAATTGTTTAGGCATCTCTCAGGAAATCGTAACATTTTCTTTGCTACATAAATAATGTTTATTTTCATTAATAATTAAATATATACAGGGTGCGTCAGCTAAATCCGGACAAAATTAAATTAGAATTCCTTGCTACGTGTGAATTTAGGAACAAATGATTGTTAATGTTCGCGTTAGTCAAATGTTTGTGTAAAACGTGTATAACCTTTAAAATGTCCGAGTTAATAAAATCAAGTGCGGAATACAATCGAAGAGCGGCGATAATTGAAGCGCTTCGCGCCGGACGTTCGCCGATCGAAATTATTCGGTTCTTCAAGTACTCGAGATCGACAAAAGTGAATCGAAGGAACGACCGTTGGCTTGCCTGTGATCCCGAGGATGTCCCCATAATAGGCTGGACATAGTTTCCAGCCAATGTTCACGTCTTAAGCGTCGTCTCTAATGAGGGTGATGTCATGCCGCCGTATTTCTTTAAAAAGGGAGAAACCATCACAAAGGAGGTTTACCTCCGGATTTTGAGGACTGTAATAAAGCCATGGATGGAAACTACGGCCTGCGGGAGGCCGTACATTTTTCAACAAGACGGTGCACCGGCTCACACAAACCATTTAGTGCAAAATGGCTTAACGATAACGTGGATGCGTTTTGGTCCAAGGAATTCTGGCCTCCTAATAGTCCGGATTTAAACCCCCTAGATTATTATGTTTGGGGCGTTATTGAAAGAGTGTCTAACAAGTCCAGGCACCCCAATGTGGCAACTCTTCAAGCCGCTATTGAAGCAGCATTCGTTGATTTAGACAAGGAGCAGTTGAAGAGAGCGTGCTCGCGCTTCAGGCAAAGGATTGAAGCAGTGATCGCAGCAAACGGGGGTTATATAGAATAATTGTACTCAGAGAGGATTTCTTAAGCAACGTACAAAAAAATATTTCATAATTTCAAGTTTTTTCTGAATCTAAAGAGTGTTTTAATAAACAATTTGTTTTGTCCGGATTTAGCTGACGCACCCTATATATATATATACAGAGTGTCCCATTTAACTTGAGACAACTAAATATTTCGAAAAATAAGCATTGTACGAAAAAATGTCCCAAATAAACTTTTAATATTATCAAGGGGGACGTCTGCCTGTGTAAAAATTAACCCGCCCCCACCACCCTTTGGGGATGGGGCGGGTGGCAACTTTAAAATTTCAAATGGGAACCCCCATTTTTTATTGCAGATTCGGATTCCTTGGAAAAAAATACGTAAATTTTGTCCGAGATATTTTTTCGAATCGTGATAGATAGCGCTGTAATCAGTGAAAATTAATTTTTGCCATTTTCTCTCACCATCGGGGTGCTTTATTTTGGTGAGTCCCCTCGCCTCTCACTATTCAATTACAATAAATGCTCGAAATAATGACCTTCCATTTCGATGCATTTATTAACTCGAGCTTGGAATGCTTGTACACATGTAGAAAATGTATCTGGCGTTATTTGTGCGCAAGCATATTTAATACGTTTCACCATGTTTTCTCGAGTATTTGGTACTTCTGTATACACTTTTTCTTTAAGGTAACCCCACAAAAAGAAATCTGGTGACGTAAGGTCTGGCGATCTGGCAGGCCAATTTACCGGACCACCTCTACCGATCCAGCAATCATTGTAATTACAATTTAACACTTCTCGTACTATTGCTGAATAATGTGCTGGACAACCATCATGCTGGAACCACATGTTCTGTATAAAATATTTTTCTATATACGAATAATTATAATTTTATTCTCTACTTACGAGACATTGTTCAATTGCGTGCTGCTGTTGAAACAAAACTGGCGTCTTGAAGAATTAATTCTGTCACCTTATTCTGGCAAATAAACATATTCTATATGTGTTTCTAACATTTTCGTATTCAGACAGTTGACTCACGTTGCAAGGATCTCGACTGTAAGTCTTTTGAATTATTATTTATTTTCTCTATTATTCTCGGATTTACTGTTTTTATCTATTTTTCACTTGATTAAAAAATGGGTGATAAATAAAAAAATACATAAGCGAAGCTTTTCGGAATCTTGACTTCATAATGATCGCTTTAAATCTTGGATACGCAAAGTATCATCAGACGAAAACCTTTTTTATTGTACTATATGCGACAAAAATATGTCATGCCCTACATCGCATGTTGCAAGACATGCGAATTCTACGTATTCATAAGAATAAAATTAAAGAAAATTTTTCATTGTTATCAGATAATGATGTAAGTCCGAGAACAAAAATATCACGAAAATCCAGCAACTTTAAATTTCAGCAACAATGGTTAGATATAGAGCTATTTTAGCCATGGTTTTTTTTTTTTTTTTTTTTTTACTTGGTTTGGAGGCCAGAAGGGGCAAGGAAATCTTCGAAAGACATCTCCCGTCGTGCAAGGACTGTAGATTGCAAGCCCACAGCCTGACGGGAGATAGTGTTGGATTCACCGCCTGTCCTAACCTTAGTCAGGAACAGACGGTGCCTACCAACTAAAACCTTTTTTTTTTTTTTAAGGCGGGGGAAATCCTTTATGGATACCCACGGGTTTCGGGGGAGAGCCCGTGGGTTATGTGGGAGTCCCCAGGGAAGATGTCCTTGGGTATACCCACTAAAACCCCCGCCGGTGACCTTCCTAGCCATATTGAGGGGGAGGTAGGGTATCACCTGAGGTATTCTTCCTACCCCCCTCTGGCTTGGCCCTTTTATTGGCCTCTTCCCGGAGGGGAGGCAGGTTATGGTCCTGCCCCCCCTCTCCTTTGTGTCAGCTTTTGATTGGGGGAAGATCAGGTCACCTCGATCTTCCCCTTGCCCTCCCGTTGTTTGTCTAGGAGGGTTGGTCGGTCAGAATCCCCCGATTCTGACCAACCCTCCCGCCGGGAGTGGTGGGAATGTATTCCCACCTCCCGGCCTTTCCTTAATAGTTTGAGGAGGGAGGGAAAGGAAAACCAGTTTCCTCTCCTCTCGAGGCCCATCCGGGCCGGATTAACTGTCCGGCGGTGTGGGTCTCACCAGTCGTGTCCTTTGCTAGACATGGCGACGGCGGGGAGGAGGAGCTACTCTCCTTCTCCTCCTCTTAACAGGTTGGGAGTTAGCCCCGTCGCCGCCTCCTCCTTCTGCTGCATAACTTGCGTGCAGAAGGAGAAGACGGCCTGCCATTTTTCTTCTCCCTCTAGCATTGCTCGAAACAGTGCTGTGAGAGAGAGGTCTTTGCCGACCACTGTAGTCAGGGCCCGACGCTCCCTCGCCCACGCCTCGCATTCCGCGAGGGTTTGCTGCGCCGAGTCCCGACTGGCCGCACAGTGGTGGCACTCTGTCGTGTGCTCTTTCCCTATCCTGCAAAGGTGGTCACCGAAGCAACCGTGTCCAGTGAGTACCTGTGTCAGGTGGAACCCAAGTCTTTGTCCTCGCCTGTCTGCCCATTCCGGGAGACAGAGTTGGATGGCGCGGGTGGTCCATCTTTCCGCCACAGAGCCCGCGATGGCAACTTGCCAGTCGAGTATGGCCCCGCGACGGGCTTTCCTCTTGATTTTCTCCACGGCCCCTGGTCTGAGGTGGGCGCTTAGCGCTTAGCTACGAGGGACCCAGAACGGCTCGGTCTGGGTCCCTCGTACGCCGATATACCTCGGCGTACGAGTTCGCCAGGAACTCTACCGGAACGACGCCCGCCATGGCCGTGGTCGCCGCGAACGATGCCGTGCAGTAGGATCGTATGATCCTTCTGGCTAGTCGGCGCTGCTGACGATGGATCATTGCTTTGATCCGCCGACTGGCCGCGACTTTTTTTGCCCATATCGGTGCCCCGTAGAGGGACACCGACTGCACGACATTTGCGTAGAGTCTCCTTATTTTGGAGCTCGGACCACCCACGTTGGGCAGGAGGCGACCTAGGGCTGCTGCCATCCTGTCCGCTCTAGGGATTATGTTGGCAAAATGTTGCTCAAATCTCCAGAGCCCATCCAAGGTGAGGCCCAGATACTTCATCCGGGACCCCACCTGGACTCGGACTTCCCCCACCCACATTTGAGTGGGGGGGAGGCCGCTCTAAGGTCCTGTTATGGAAAAACAGGGCCTCCGTCTTCTGCGGGGCGACCTCTAGTCCCATTGCTCTTATTGAACACACGACTGCTCGAGTCGCCGCGTTTGCGGCGTCTCGAGCTTTCCTCCAACTCTTCCCCCTGGCCACCACCAACGTGTCGTCTGCGTAACACAGCAGACGACAGCCCAGGGGAAGCGCCGTACGGAGCACTCTGTCGTACGCGAGGTTCCACAGGAGGGGTCCTAAGACCGATCCCTGAGGAACCCCGCCAGTGCTGCAAGATCGAGCATCCTGCAACAGAGCAACATGAGGGGAACAGCCCCCACCATGCGGGCACTACACAAGCGAGAACTGCACGTCACGCGTTCGTGTGCGCTCGCCGTTCCAACAGCGTACGACTCTGAAACATATTATATAAATTAAGAAGATATTAAATAAATATAAAAATAATTTTATATATTAATTTAATATTAATATTAATTTTATTTTTTTAACAATCAAACTTTTATTTTTTAATATCTTTTTTCTATTTTTTATTTATATTTTTATTATTTTTTAACTTATATTACTTATACTATATACTTATATTTTTATTTTTTATTTATATTTTTATTATTTTTTAACTTATATTACTTATACTATATACTTATATTTTTATTTTTTATTTATATTTTTATTATTTTTGACTATATTTTTATTATTTTTTAATTTTTTATTTATATTTTTATTATATATTTTTTATTATTGATTTATTATTCTTATTAATAATAATTTTTTTAATCTAATTTATGTGATAACATTGTAATAATATATTGACTAGTCATATTGTGATAATTTTATATTAAGATTTATTCTACATATATATTAAATAAAATTTCAAATAAAATCAATTATCTCGTGCTAACTCTCTATCCCGTCACATATTTATAAATAAATAAAATATTACTAACATGTCTGCAAATGACATCACATATGTATGAAAGAAATATAGAAAGAATAATGAAATGTGGTATAATAGGGCTCTTGGCGATGGTCCACTAAAAAAACCTAACGCGCCGTTAGTGGAACCTCGAAGGTGGTGCGGAAGACCACTATTAATAATACTATTATAATTACTAATAAACTAATAATACATTATTTTTACAATATTTTAACAATACTAACAAGAGTACAATAAATCTGACTGCATTTATAATATATGTTACCGTCTCCTCCACTAATCTCCATAGTACAGTAACTCTTGCTAATATGCAGTAGTTTAAAATAAATGATTAAAAATGGAATAAAATATAATATGGCACATAGAGCATATATCATAGATTGTTGGTGAGAAAATTTTAATTATTTTTCATATAGAAATAATTCGTCTACATTTGAGACGTTAAAATGTACATCGACCTCAGATTGAGATACTAGAGTGTACGAAAATTAAGTACATTATTGATCTCACTATTCGAATTCTCCGAATGTACGAATAGAAAATTATTGAACGGGAGAAAAAATATCAGGACGTGAGTGACTAATTGGGAAATAATTAAAAGTTTTACAGGTATGTAAAATCTTTCGAGTCGATAGACATAAATGTCAAAGCAAGCATGGCTAAACGAATAAGGCGAGTGGCAAGAACATAGCATATGTTAAATTTACACTTTGTTGCAATATTGCAAAATAACTTCATTTTTCTATTGACAATAGCAAATCTGAATTATTTCAAAAATTGTTAGTTTTAACATATGCGAATATTATTAATAAATATAAACTATTATTTTTTGAGCAAAAAAAAGATTATTTGATAATTTACACTGTTAGAAACAAATGCGGAAAAAAGAAAAGAAAGTTGCGAGAAGCAAATCTCGAACACGGGATTTTTCATATTCCAGCCACTTGCCTTAGAAACACTTACTTCTTAGCATTTATCGTCTGTTGCGTCGGCTCGGTGGAAGGGAGACGTGCGTTCTCTTCCATTGGTCGACCGGGTCGAGCTCACACGGATAGGGTGACGTCATCGGTTCTCGATTGTATTTGTGTGATGCTGCCGCTCGTTTCTGGTAGAGTTCCTATAAGTAGAGTTAAGACACCGGGCTATCAATTGCTGATTGGTTGTTCCAAGCCGCCATATGCAATAGCCAAACTAGCGGAAAATGTAAATTTATAAAGTCGGAAATTTATAGATATGTGCTTTTATTAACAAATATTTTTTTCAAAACAAAAGATATTAATTTTATTTTAAATAATTAATGTCTATATAAACTATTTTTATACAAATAAAGAGTGATCTAAAGAAAATTGTAATTTATACCGATGTAAACATATACTATATTCTCCTTGCTACGTTAGCAGTCATAGGTCGTAGACAGCCACTTCTGAAATGTTTCGTAGTCAAGCCTAGCAATGCAATATAAAATTAGTTTGTGTTACTGTTTATAGTGTATTTATAATGAACAAAATTTGCGTTAATATTATTTGGAACAGATATTATAGAAAAACATTTCAATAAAAAGTAAGTTTATTTAATTATTTTCATTGAATTGTGAAATAAAAGAAAGTAAGAACATAACCTTAAAATTAAGTGTGCAATTAAGTAGTCAATGTAATATTTTTTAGGTTCATAATGACGGGTTGTGTAGCTCCAAAATGTTTTAATTCATCTTCCAAAGGGTTTAAGATGTGTTATTTTCCCAAAGACTCTAAAAGATGTGCTGAATGGATCCAAAATATGGGGCGAACTAATTGGACACCAACTCAGCATTCAGCATTATGTCAAGTACTTTAATGAAAAATATACGCAAAATATCATATTGAATTATTCTATTCATACTTAACATCACAGACTCAGTACATATAGCTTTTAATATTAGAGTTACAAACAACATACACGTACATGCATAAATACATTATAGAAAATTAGTATTATAAATTTTGTTATATTTTTGATAATAACTAAATTAATTTTATGAAATTCGTAACATTATTGAATCTCACAGAACAGCAAAAAGCGTCACTAATTTTCAATTATTATGATTTCTTAATGTAATATTTTTTTCTTACGTTATTTTGATTTCCAAAACAGTATAATGAAATCTTTATTTGTTGGTATAATTTTGTTATAAATCCCTAAAAAATATATACTTTTATATTTGTATATTTATTAATTATAAATTATATTATTAAAAAAGGTTTATTTTGCGTCAACGGCTTGGGAACAGCGAGTTGATGGTTTATTGAAATTGAAAAGGAATGCTGTGCCTACACAATTTCATCAGCCAGGTAAAAATACATATTTTTAATCTATCCTGTGGAAAAGCATTCATTAAAAACAGTTGGAAAGACATCGAACAAACGACTTTTTAACTGGAAAGTTATTGAAAATAATTCGATTCGATTCTAGCTATTTTCAATATTATGGATAATTTTTCACCGGAGATGTTTTATTGACATTACATTTTATGTACTTAATTATATGAATATGTTTTATATCAAATTTTACTTTATTCATATAACTACTATCTTCTTCTAAAAGTAAAATTTGTAATTTTTTATTTGAAGGCTCAGCACAAGATCATCTGTCACAATTATCTATCACTGAAGCTCATGAAATTCCAACAACAAGTAATGAGATACAAACGGAAATTGTAACACAGAATGAATCGGAAGATTGCAATATTAATATTAGCAGCGAAGCATCATCTGATGACGAGAACGCATTCATCATGCAACAACAGCATTTTATTAATAAAAAAGATGCTGATCACACTGAGTGATTTTTCAATTTTTAAATTGTACATACAAATCTTTTAAAAATAAAAATTAACTTTTTAAAGAAAATTATTTTTTTATATTTAATTCTAGATAATATATGGTTATTATATATATTGTTCTAAACATTTTTAGAAATACAATTGTCAGATAATTATTATATAGATTTTCATCCATCGCGTGTATGTACAATACATGTACACGTGCTTGAAAATCTATAATATATGTCACATAAACTATAGATTTCCGCCATATGTAATAGCCAAAGAAACAACCAATCATAGCCCGATTTGCCCGGTGTCTTAACTCTACTTATAGGAACTCTACTTCGGGACGAAGTCCAGCGCCAAAACGGCCGAGCTGTAAGATGCAAGCAATAATGACCGATAGACGGCGCCAGCGGACAGCAGCCAGATGATCGAGAGCAGCGCCTCGATAGAATCGATCCTGCGCGGGCGCGCTCCCGCTCCTTGTATTTTTCTGTATCAAATAATAACCGATAAAATATTCGAGAATCTTCGAAGAAGTCGACTTGCGAGACAACGAGAGATCAAGTCTCACTCTCTATCGTCGATCCAAGCCGTTCAGTCATCAAAAAGCGTTATATTATAGAGAGACAGTCGGGCCAAATTTATTAAGTTGAGACTTAGTCGTTTTCACACAGTTTGTATTTCTATCATAAAGTCAATTTGTTAAGTATATTACATTAAAATCAGTGTCGATCTTCTTTAATTTATTTCATAACCATCCTGAATTACCGTTTACTTTTATTCATCAATATTAATCGGACAAGGTCGTGTCGCACTCGAACGTTTAAACGTTAACGTTACGTTAAACTTTTAAATAAAGAAAGTCGAGTCGGAACTAACAATATTTAAGAAGTCGATAATCGAAAGATTTTACTAAGACGCTTTCACTTCACTCACTCCTCCAACGGTCAAAGTGATTGAAGGCCAACGACGGCATTTAGGTCAATCGTCTGAGTCTCCTTCGTAGCGAGAGCACACCATCTACACGGCCGCTAACGCGGATAATTAAGACGCACCCGGGGGAGGATGGAAAAGTTTGCGTAGTCCGCATTGCCGCCTCTAAACTAACGCGCTCAATGGTGAAGATCGTCCTCTTGCTAGTTGCCGATCCCGGCCTCAAAGAGGAGGAACAAGCGTAATAGTGCTAAAAGTTTTTCTGTCGCTCATCGGCTACGTATACATATGTAAATACTTATCAAAAAAATTTTGTTCGAGATTAAGCATAGCATTGCCTTAAAAACTGTAAGTTCATGTAATTGTACGATGCAATAGCGTGCAAAGCGTATACTGCATGCTATTCTGAACGTTATTTTGCTTTATACTTGACTCTAATTGTGTCTGATTTGCTAATCGACGCCAACTAGAGTCCGCTGTCAGAAAATGTGATAAAGTGCGCGTACCCTCGACTGATTACCGCTTACTACGCTTCCTCGCTAACCCAGCGGTTTCGACGACTCACCTTAGTTTAAATCTTGACACTTTGTGTTTGGACTATCTATAAATAGAATCGACGGCTATGATTGCCTCGTAAGCTAAGGTTAGATTAAACTAGCTGTCACTCACCGGCAATTTTCACGCTAGCCCGAAACTCATTGAGCTAAGCACCGGCGAGGAGCACACTCATACCGCTCACAGTACTTCTCAGCCTTCATAGATCGTCATCCTCTCGTCCAGTTTCAATTACATCTACGATACTCATTTGCACGAAACACGCCGTACGTGAATTCCCAGCCACGAGTCAACTACACGTCAGTGTTGGGAGATCTGCACACTTTGGCGTCCACGGTTCCCACCAACACAACCGAGAATTGCTTACGTCACGCATCCGTGTGCGCTCGGCTTTCGGCTTGTAGAGCGAGTGGACATAAGTCTTGCGTTTTACTTCCATCAAATCTAGCAAATTGGTTTTGAGGTGACGTCGCGCGACTTTTTTCTCCTGCTAAGATTTGGCAGCGTTGGCAGCATATGACAGCGAAAATGCTTTTCCGAGTTTTGCTCTACGCAAGTTTCGACCAGCAGCGTGTTGCTTTCGTTCCACGCGAAATCTTCTGAGATTTACTTATCAGATTATCTTTTGAACCCTTATAAAGCATATATGATATTTATATTAATAAAATATTTTAACATCACGTCTACAGAATATGATTTTTCATATTAATGTATAAAATAAGAATAAACTAATAAAAATTATATATTGTTAATAAATTTTATTATTATAATAAAAAAATATATGTATCGCAATATATTAACAAAACAAGTAACATTTCCACAATTTTAGTAAAAAAACATTATTCCTGTTAAAACATTAATATGAGTTAATTGCGACAAAAATAAGCTTAGGAAAATTTAATATTTTATGTATGTTATTAATTTATTTATATATTCTAATTTTAAGTATGAGTATGAGGTTACAACTACAATTACATATAATTAATATAAATACAATTAATATAAATGTTTGCTTGAGCATTTGTCAACATTAATAAAATAAAGAAATCAATAAATGTAAATTATTATTAAAAAATAAAAAAATAAATTAAAAATTTAAAATTAAAAAAAAAGAAATAAATAAGTATTTGTAAATTATCAAGAAATAAAAGATTTAAAAAACATAATTAAATATTAAAAATTAGAAACAGAACATTATAATATATTATATTAATGTTGATGGCTCAACAATGTCAACATTTTCGTCTCCGTGTACTATAAAAGTACTTGTCACTTTTTTAATACTATTTTTGTATAAATTGTCGGATTTCATTAAAGATAAATGCTGAGCATTTATCTTTACGTTAAAAATTTTTTTTCTTGCTTTTAATGCGGTTTTCAATACACAAAGGGCATTTACGCTTTCCAAAGACAATTTATTTCGTCTTTTTGTTTTTATGTCCGATAGAAGAGAAAAAGTTTTTTCTAAATCCGCGTTAGAATTAGAAAGTGATTTAACAGCATTCAAAAAAGATTTGAGATTTCTATATTTATTAATATTAATAGGATACTGACGTTGTAAAATTTGTTTGTGTACACGTGCGTCGTGTGGCGTTGTATCGGGCCGCTAACAGCTGAACTCAGGGGCGTGCGAACTCAAAGGTGCCAAGCGGGCCCCGCTGCCTTTCTAAATTCGCTAAGTGCACCGAGGTAAGCGGGATGTTTGAGATTAAACACTCTTGTCAGCACGCGCGTTGTACCGTGCGCCGAAATATCACACGGCGCTTAGTCAGCGGCACTAAACATAAGCCGTCGCTCAGTCGTCAACCGCTCTAGCACAACAAAAATAAGACCGCGCGAAAAATAACAACAATTCCCGTCCTTCTGAAAGAATCCAATGATCAACCAAAAACGATTACCGGAAACTTGCATTTGCTCGATTGCTCAGGATTGTTCTCGAAAGGACAAGCTTATAAAAGCAGCAGAAACCCAGAGCGCTCTCTCACTCGAAAGAAATCACTGATGCGTTCACATACTATCGCAATGAGGATAATTGAAATGGTTCAAATCGCGACGTTTAAGATAGAAGAGAGTTTCTCGCTCTTTTTAATCTGAGTTCATTTAAATCGCAATTCAATTGTAATTCTCAGCGAGTTCTCGTGCTCTTTCCAGTGCTCGTGATAAAGACAGATCATCACACGCGTACCAACCGATTACCTAATGCACTTCCGACACTCGCAGGAATTGGGACAGAAGCACTGACTTTGTATATAACTATAAATAACTGTAAATAAGGTGAACGAGTTTATTTAAAGAATTGTGTCGTCAAATTACAAATCTTCTTATCAATATTGAATTACTAAACACTATCCTTTCTTTTTGTTCTTTCTTTCCTTCGATCCACCGTCTCGCTTTTGTGATCGCTACGCGATCGAATAGTATTGGTCATTATACAACAATATGTTAGCGATCCAGTGGAAATTGGGAAGAATTTGATGAACTCGCTGAAAAAAAAATATCCAAATCGGAAAACAAATAATATCAACAATACTTTTTTAAAAATTATATTAGTTTATATTTCAGTATTTATAAAATAATATATAAATTATATATATATATATATATATATAATTATAATCTATATATAAAAAAATATATTGCTTTTGTCATATTTTTTAAATTTAATATTATATCTTTTTTATATATACGTACCAGTTTTGCTTCATAATATTTTAGTATTTATTTGATATTTTATTATGTTTCTCTAAATGCTAATTTAGATAGATCATTTTATTAAACTATTGCAGCTCTCATCGTCATAAAATAAGATGATATTGTTTTCAGAAACTATAAAGATAAAATAATTAAATATATATATTTATGCAGAATCAAATCAAAGAACATTTTTTTTTGCAATTTAAGCACTGCGTACTATGTCGGCAAAATACCGTCATTATTCCAGCAGAATATGCTGTTTCAGCTGCACCGAAAAAATTGTATTCTTGAAATTTATACTTAATAAGTTTTTTTAATAGATATTCTTAATGAATAAGTACAAAAAATGTATTTTCTCAAAAAATATAACTTTCTTAAAGTTTTAATAACAAATATCCACTTATAAAACTGTTTTTTGTTATCATGGTTAACTAAATATCCCAAGTATTAAATAATATAATGATAAGAGAATATCCCATTTAGCATATATTCTTATGCGTTAAGAATATCTGATATTCTTTAGAGGATTTTTCTCTTAAACTAATTGTAAGAGAATCTTCTTGATGCTTATTTTAGAATAAGATATTATAAATATAAGTGAAATATTTTTAAGATAAGAACACAATTTTTTTGGTGTAATGTCGACAAAAACACAGCAAAAACCGAGCATGACGTGCATCACGACGACAGAAATGTAGCAAAAATTGAAGAGAATTCATCATCATAAATAGAGCAAATTTCAAACATTGTATTCTGACACAATGTGTCGGTAGAATGCACACCGAGATTATACATAGCCTGCTGTCATAGTGGAATACCATTACACAAAATACCATCAGAAATCAAGCTTGTCTGTGAGCACGCTATAATGGTAGAAACGCAGCAGAAATGCAGCATGTTCCGTCGTCATCATATGAATAATAGAAATGCAGCACATATTGCATACAGTTTGTCGTGTTTATTAAATGTTATATGGCATTTTAATAAAATTAATAAAAGTAATAATTAATTTTTTCTTTAATTAAAATATAAATTATTTCTTATTGGAGCGCGACAAAATTCATATCTCGCGCTCTTCAACAATTTGCGGAAATCACTTGCACTGTGGCAACATTACGTCCCCATATATTTCCGGACGCGTCACGTGTCCCTCTCTCGGGGATTCTTTCTTACTTCAGTTACAACAAAACTACGCTCTGCTATCATCTTCTAATAACTATATCTGCTTGATAAAGTATCCAGTCTAGTGCAATTCATTGTTCTTGTGCCTCGCCTCCACGTACCTCATCCACAGGTTATGGGCCTAGTCTACGGAAATAAAGTGCGGGCGCAAGAATAATAAAAAGTGCGAGCAGAGCCAAAAGTGAGGTTAGCGCGGAACTGTTCTCAAAAAGTCAATACCTCACGATAAGAAAATGGCTTCGTCAAATATAGTCCGGATAAGAACTCCTGAATAAAGAAAACTGTGACACATGGAGAATAAAGAAGACTGTGACACATGAGAACACAGATGGAAGCGATCCTGAGGGATACGTCTTTGGTAAAAAGATCAAACCCGAGGTCGTCGCATGTAACGCGGCGTCAGTTGAAGCGGCGAGAGCATGGGACATCGAGGACAAGAAAGCCAAGTTGGACATCATCCTATCGATCAAATCATCAGAGCTAAAACAGATCAAAGGGTGCGAAACGTCGACGGAAGCGTGGCTTAGGTTAAACTCGATATATCAATCGACGGACCGGCACGAAAAGCAACGCTACTGAAACAATTAACGTTGTATAAAATGGACGACAGTGGCGACGTGCGCGATTATCTCCGAAGGTTTTTCGACACAATCGACAAACTGAATGAGATGGAAATAGACATAAATCCCGATTTACCAACGATAATGATGCTCTATAGTCTCCCACCTAGTTTTGAAAACTTTCGGTGCGCGATCGAATCATACGACGAGTTACCAAGTCCCGAAACTCTGCGCATTAAGATCATCGAAGAATACGACGCACGGAAAAACGAAACGCGTAAGTTACAGTCAAACGCGATGTTCGTGAGAAAACAATCGGTCAAAATAAAAATAAAAAAACGGATAAAAAATCGAAAGATGAAATGCGAGAGTAGTTCGAAAAACAAACCGTTCAAGTATCGGTGTCGCCGGTGTCAAAAAATAGGCCACAAACCAATTAATTGTGTCGAATCAGGGAAAAATATCGACAACGCGAACGTGGCGGACAATGTGAGTCTATGCGCGGAGGCAGAATATGCATACGTTACGGAAACGCTTAGCGCAAATAATAGGCAGCATGATGGAAAATGGTGCTTAAACAGCGGTTGTGCAGCCCACATGGGAAACGACAGAGTCGAGTTCGCAAACATTCTTCAATTCTACACCGGGAACGTGAGATTTGCGAGTGAAACGGCATTGACATCGATCCAAGGCAAAGACTTCGTATCTATAGTCGCGGAAATCGAAGATCGTCCGATAAACATGAACATGAACGATGCACGTACCTGAGCTAAGCATGAACTTGCTATCCGTTGGAAGAATCACGGACCAGGATTACCGTGTGATGTTCGAGAAAGAGAAAGCTGACATTATTGATAGAAATACTATTCTTACTGTAGATCGTAGAAACGGCCTATATTACACATACGCGAAAGAAACATGAAATACAGTGCGAAGACTAAAGTCACCGACCCACAGAGGATCGAAAGATAGGGAATAGCGGGCATAATATGTGTAGCTGCTAAAAAAACGAATTTTTGGAATAAATATGTTTACCATATGTTCATATATGTTCATTGTATGTATATATATGTTCACCATCCATATTATCAATCAATAATTATTATTTGATTATAATTTGTTAATGATAAATTTAATTAGTTTTTATTTGAAATTAAGTTTCAAAGAATTTATAATAAATTAGGGAATTAACGTAATACTTAATATGAGATTCTACTTCGTATATCATATTTAAATCTAGTATACATCTTAACAAATAAGCGCGCACATATACAAATATAAACATAATAAAATACACATATATATGATATTCGCGCGCGCATGCGCGCATGTGTGTGTGTGTAAATCTAATATACAAAATAAATAAATAAATAAATAAAAGTAAATAAAAAAAAAGGAAATAGAGAATAAAATAAATAAATAAATAAAAAAAAAATAGAAAATAAAATAAATAAATAAAAAATAAAAAGATAAAAGAAAATTAAATTAAAAGTTTTAAAGTTTCGAGAAACAATTCTTGTTTCTTTCCTTCATTCATTTTTGGTTGTAAACTTGGTCGTAAGATTAAGGGATTAGATGTAATTAAAAGATGATTTAGAAGATCTTCGTTTGTAGCAATTCTGTTAATTTTACGTGTATGATCTTTTCTATATTGCCTGAATTCTTTATTTCGTGCTCCGCTCGCTTTTCCGATAGATGGCCGATAGGAATTGAAAACTGTGATATGATTGCTTCTCCATGGATTAATAATTTGTGAACAGAAGAAGACATATAATACCATCCGTAGTCTTGTACGAACATTTTTGCTGTTTCCATAGCATATTGACCAAATAATTTGGCATCTACCATTTCTCCACAAGAAATCGCCTGTAAAATAACTGCAAATCTTTTAATAAGTAATTCATTTAATCCAGTGATTTTTGCAGTTGTTTTAATTTCCGAAAAAAACTTTCTTGCAGTTTTTCCATCGTTTGTCAGTCCTGAACCTTGTTTTACAACATCAATAAGCAAACTCAGATTCGTTCTAAATTTTTGTTGGATTTTCTTTTTAGCTTTGTTTTGTTGTTTTTTCAGATTAGGATCGCGTACAGTCCATTTTTTAAAAGATAAATTATATGATACATGAAGTAGGAATGCCATACATCGAATCCTTGCGTGAAGACTTGATATTCCAAAGTTAAAAGTTTTTTCGTCAATATCTCTCATTACAACTTTGTCAATATTGTTCATTTCACTCGGCTTTGCACCGCACAGATAACATGATGAAAAAGATGTTGCATCTGACAAAATTGTACATATTTTGCCATCTATCATTGTGAAAAGCATTTCATAATCATCGGCTATATTTTCACATTCGGTCGGTATTAAATATTTGATTTCATGTTCCATTCTTTCGTATTCTTTTTTACAAATTTTCGCGTTTTTATGAACGAATTTAAATCTAATTGGACGACAATATCTGGTGGAAGATGGATTTTGCTTCATCCATACAATGTTTAAGCCACTTATTAATTTTATAGGAACGAAACTTATCATGAAAACAGAGTTATCAGATGCATTTCATCTATAAATTCTTGTTTGTACATACTTTGGCTGGACGCACCATCAAAGTCCCATTTGCAAATCAATGTCAAATTATTAATATTATTATTATTATTATTATTATTATGAACATCTACATTATCCTTGCAAACATTAAGCAATCTTTTAGTCATTAAATCAAGCAGAGCTTGCAATTTAATCGATGCCGAAAGTTTCAGTAATCATTATTTTATCTCTTGATGGATAACATTCTAATTTTATTTGCTGTATCTCATAATATGACTACCATTGATTCGTACCACTCTCAATACAGGTTTTCCGTAATTCAATGTATTGTTGTTTTGACAAATTTAAGTTCAGAAATAATGCTAAGCATTTTTCTTTCGAAAACAGAGGTGTTTTAATTTTATTTTCGCAAAAAGCCTTAACTCGTCCAATTTCGTTCGAATTTTTAATTAAATAATCAAAGATTTTTGCGAAGTCAGAAGATCCATCGCTACTTAATTTTTGTTTTGTAGCATAAAAGAGAACTTCAGTCGAATTAGACGCTCGTAAATCTTCTGTTCGCCTGCGTTTATGTCTATCAGTAATTTCATCAAACAGTTTATTATGAGTTAATAAACTGGTAGAAGCAGATTCGTCTGAATTAGAAGAAAATTCAGAAAGAGAAAATTCAAAGACTTTTTGCAGCCACGATTCATTCTTTTTTGTAAAATTCTCCAGTGTTCTATTCGATTTTTGCCATCTTGAAGAAAAATTATTACAAAATAATCTTAATGAAAGTCTCAGCTTGTTTTTGGATTGTTCTGATAGATTGAGTTCACATTCTTTTGAAACAAAGTCAATTAAAAATTCTTGCATTGTAAAACCATGACCAGAATTTCGAAGAAACAAAAACAGATCATAATGAGTTAAATTTTTCACGACTTAATACGACTAAATATGATTTAATTAAAAGTTTTAGATATAACCTTTTTTAGATATAACTTTCAGCAACTGTCAAAATTAATAAAATAATACATGTTATAGTGAAAAGCAGATCAAGTTATAAAATTACGCATAAAAAAATATATCATACATATATACTCAAAACTAAAAAATCGTATGTTTCAACTTCCAAAAAATCCTTAATATCTCCTATGAAAATCAAGCTTTCTATCAATTACAATCAAGTCAGGAAATAAGATTCACAAAAGCAGTAATTTTAAATCTTTAAATCCTTTTCAATGATAAAATATTGCGAAAAAATCTTCATGTAATACACTGGGAAATCAATACAATAAAGTGAACGAAAAACGTATAATAAAAAAGGCAACTCACGAAAAAATCGCAGGAAACGGAAAACGCAGGAATTGGAAAAGCAAATATTAGATAGATCAACTCGAACGTTCGTTAATAAAATTATAAATGTGATGTTCTGACGATACACAAATAAAACAAAGTTATAGATAACCGCTATGATGACAAATTAAATCATTATGATAAACAAATTATTTGCCAAACAACTAATTATTATGATAACAATCATAAATAATTGCCAAACATAGATAGAGAAATGACATAAACAAGCACGGTAATTTTTGACGACAAAAAGGAATATTCGATACTCGTATATACAACACTCGGGCGCGTGCATCTATGTATGTATTATACAGGGTGTTCTCGGGTTAAATGGCCAAACTTGAAATACGTATTTAAGACCTCAAAACAAAGAAAAATTTCTTTTGGAAGAATGCTCGCAAACGCTTTGTTCAAGAGATATTGGTATTGTATATAGGTTGAACTTTTTTATTGCTTTATAGTAATAACAAACTAATTATTAAATATTTTGTTCAAAATGACGGCCTCCAGCTCGAAGACAAGCATTACATCTATCGATGACAGAACGAGTGGCTGATTGGCATTGTGTGGCTGTAATTTCATTGCACGCTTGCTCTATCCTCCGTTTTAATGATTGAAGATCATTAACCGGCATTTCGTACACTTTTTGTTTAAGCGTACCCCATACAAAAAAATCTAATGGCGTTAAATCCGATGAACGCGGAGGCCAAGCCACAGGTCCAGCACGACCGATCTATCTTCTGGGAAAATGAATATTAAGCCATTGTCGAGGACCTCTGCCATAATGAGCAGGACAGCCATCCAATTGAAACCAAGAATTTATTCTCATATTCAAAGGAATGTCTTCGAAAAGTCATAAAACTCATGGTTCAAAAATTCGAGAAATCCGTTTGCAAACTAGTAGAACATGGGGTCCAATTAAAGTATTGTCTATTATTCCTAACCACACACTACACTGGAAATTGTGTTGAAAATGTTGTTCACGGATTGCTCGTGGATTCTCGTGTGACCAAACATGACTATTTCTTTGATTTAAAATACCGTGTCTAGTAAATATGGCCTCATCTGTCCACAAAATATTTTGTGAAAAATGTGGATCATTATTTGTTTGGTTTAAAAACCAATCGCAAAACACTCTCTTATGTGCCATATTAGCCGGTAATAAATGCTGGACACGTTGAAGATGGTATGCATAACGTCCATCAGCTGAAAGTGTCTTCCATATGATTGTAGATGAAATTTCTAATTCACAACCAGATCTTCGGACACTTGTTGATGGGCTTTGGTCAAAATGCTGCAATATGATGGCTGTTTTTCTTTCATTCTGCAGCGGTGCAAAAACTCCACCAGCCCGAGGCATCATATTAAATGACGCAGTTTTTTTCAATCGTTGAAATGTTGAAGAAAATACAAACTTATTTGGCAATCTTCTGTTCGGAAATCGCGCGGCATATTCACGACGAGCAGCGTTAGCATTTCCGTCACATAATCCATATAAATAAACCATATCGACATATTCACTATTATAATACAAACGAGGCATAATTGCATTGATTTAATACAAGTTTACCCTACGAAAGCATTCAATAGACTAAAAATTATTTTGTACGAATAAAAGGAGCTTTGTTTACAGTGCGAACATAAACCTATCAATGATTTAGGATCTTCAAAACAAAACAAAAAGCGACATTTCGACATTATACATTCCTAAGAGTTCTGTAACTTAAAAAGTCAATATCTCTTGAACGAAGCGTTTGCGAGCATTCTTCCAAAGGAAATTTTTCTTTATTTTGAGGTCCTAAATACGTATTTCAAGTTTGGCCATTTAACCCGGGAACACCCTGTATATTCGATGCATTTTTATTTAACGTTTTTCCTGTCCTCTATTTAAACGAGCATCTACGGGCAGATAAAACCAAAAAATCTATGAGGTGGAAGATCCATTTAAAGATATAAAATCAGCAGAACCTTAGTATGTCTGAATTATTTTTTTAAATAATAATTTGAATCAAGCTTATAAGATTCAATTTTATGAATATAGAAGAATAGCCGCTATATTCTAAATATTATTATTTCTAAATATTATTATATTTAATATAAACATTTTTCTTTAACCAAAAGGGATATCATAGCGTAGAAAAAAATTTAGATTTAAAACTAGATATATAAGAGCTGTGATGTTTTGAAGATTCTTGAGAAAAATGATAGGAAGAAAATCTATCTAAAATTATAAAATTTCAAATAATGTTTGGCATTAGTTATAAAATTTTTTGAAAAATCAATATTTTTAGTTGCTCACAACTATTTACAAATTAAATTTATTAATTAAAATTAGATATTAAAAAAATTTTTTTTTAGTAAATGTCCGCACCTTAGCATTGTTCGATCCACTGTGCGACGGAACAAAAGCGAAGAACGTGACAGAAAAATGGCACAGGAAAATAGGCATTTAAACGTCCGTGATCTCATTGAATGCGATCGAAATGGCATTGTGCAAGGTATGATTCTAGGAAACAAGCAAGAAGACTTCGACTATGAAATATGTATCCGCGGTAAAATGACAAGAATCATCATCATTTCCCAAGAACTCAACGAGAAACTCAAAGTTATTAGAAATAATTCACAGCGATGTCTGCGGCCCAATACGTGTAGAGTCAAACAGAAAAGCGAGATATATTGTCACGTTCATCGACGATTATTCTCGGTGCGAAATACGCCTGCTGAAACGGAAAAACGATGTTTTCGCCACTTTTAAAAACTTCAAGACTTTCGTCAAAAATTTGCACGGAAAAAAAATAAAGTTTCTTCAATCGAATAACGGAAAGGAGTACCGGAACGAAGCCTTCGACAAGTTCCTAAGAGAGAACGGTATTGGTCGAAGATTAACAGTCACTCACACCCGAACAAAATGGCGTCACTAAGAGACGGAACCGTACATTAATGGACATGATGAGGTGCCTCTTGTTGCAATCATCACTACCTCCCTCGTTCTGGGGCGAGGCAATAAACACTGCAAATTATATTCGTAACCGATGCTCGTCAAGAAGTCTCGATGGAAGGACCGCCTACGAAAGATGGACGGGGAAAGCACCGGATGTAAGTCATTTCAAGGAATTTGGATCTGAAGTTTTCACGTTAGATCGAGAATCGGCAAGAGGCTCAAGTCTCGTTCGAAGGGAATTTTTGTAGGGTATTTGAATGAATCAAAAGAGTACCGAGTATGGCTACGGTCTGACGAAAGAAGAATTGACATCACCCGAGACGTAAAATTCATTGGAATACAGAACACCCCGCTGAATATTAAGGATTATGACGATATCGAAATCAACGGAGGCGAAGATTCGTCACAAATCGAGGTAATTATCCCTTCTCAAAAAACACCAAACTATGATCCTCTAGACCAAATCGACGATCAGATCGAAGACGATATCGATCAAAACAGTGTGGAAGACGATCAAAAAGACGGTCAAGAAAATTTAAATAACAAGCATCAGCAAAGAGATCGTGGCAGACCTAGAATATTGTAACGAAGCGGATTTATGCTAAGCGAAGAATAGCTCGATGGTTCGTCAGGATTCGTTCGGGTGATTGTCGGGAAACTCCAAATTAATAGATGATAATTAAATAAAATAAAAGGTGCCAAACTTGTATTTGCCAGTTCTCAATTTGTTTACTGCTTAAAGATCACTCACTCTCCCACCACGAATCTCCTTCACATACGAGTTCTCTAATATATCCTCTATTATATTCAACTAGTTTGCCATGTCCACTCAAACGACACGGACCTCCAATATCATTTTTAGCAAACTGACTCGCTACACCGAATTTAGTTTTGGTTCTTAGTTTTTTTAAAATAAGAAAGTTTACACGAAAACACAACATGACGGTACTGCTATGCATTGAGGTAAGAATATTTTTAGTAATTTTAATAAATAACAAGTAATATAAAGATAAAAATAGACATTGGTTCATGCTGGTTTTAGAATAATTGCAATCAACCACAATTCAAGTCTTAAAAAGGACATCGTGTATGTTTAATGTAAAACATGATTTCCTTCCTGATGATCTTAAGATTGGTGTTATTAGAAGAGGCATGACTTTCAAGATGTGTTGTCCTCTAAACAATTTTTAAATGTAACGAATATAAGAAGATTGTAATATCCGAATTAGTTTTATAAGTAACGATTGTTTATTAATATGTTCCGAATTTTATAATAACTAACTACTGAAGATGACCACAACCAGATGGTCGAAACGTCTAGATTGACCTAAACATTTGTTATAATATATTAATAAATTAAGCACGAAAATCCAGCTTGGGCTCTGTAGCTTGTTGTTAATAATTTATTTGAATAATTTGAGCCAATATTATATTTTTAATTTAAAATAAAAGGCATAGCGGAATAAGCATATGAAATCGGCCCCCACATCAATCGAACTCAAATTTGTATCATTAGTTGGTAGCCTTTGTATGAAAAACATCACCAAATATTAACCTTTAAATTGCATTTTTTTTTTAAGTTATGGGGGAGAAAAGCAAAATCAAAAAAGTGTTTTTTCTCGAAAACGGCTGAACCGATTTCAATGAAAAAAATATATGTTGCAAATGTCATGAAGGTACGTTTATGAAAATTTTTTGTTATTTTTAGGTTTAAAAAAAAACTTGTAAAAAATAATTGAATTTTTTATAATTTTTTTTTATTATAATATTTTTGAGATATCACTTCTATATTTTTACAATAATATCTTTAGATACTCTACCTTGACGTATATTTTTTTCAAATCGATCAGAGGGGTGGAACATAGTTAAAAATAATCAATCAAGTTACACTGCGCGACGCCGCGCCGCGGCGACTTGGCTGTGGCTAGACAGCCGCGATCGGCCCTATGGTGACCTATGTGAACTTGGCACCCGACTTTTAATAAATAAAGTTTTCAATACGTAAAATGATAGTACTTTGTTTGTAGTTGTTTGTAGTAAAAATATTTTTGTTCAACCCATTAACAAAAAAAAAAAAAAAATGTTTAAAAAATGACTGTCACCCGACTTTAAGATTTTTCAAATCCGCTTTTTCCACGTGATTCAGAATCGTTTGTAGTTGTTTGTAATGATTTTCCTTTCGTTTGTAGTTGAATAGTTTAAAAGTTATAATATATTTGCAATTAATATACTTTAAACAATTATAATTTTGAAATAGTGCAACTGCAAACGAAAGCAAAATCACTACAAACAACTACAAACGATTTTGAATCACGTGGAAAAAACGAATTTGAAATCGGGTGACAGTCATTTTTTAAACTTTTTTTTTTTGTTAATGGGTTGAACGAAAATATTTTTACTACAAACAACTACAAACAAAGTACTATCATTTTACGTATTAAAAACTTTATTTATTAAAAGTCGGGTGCCAAGTTCACATAGGTCACCATAGGGCCGATCGTGGTCGTCTAGCCACAGCCAAGTCGCCGCGGCGCGGCGTCGCGCAGCGTTACTTGATTGATTATTTTTAACTATGTTCCACCTCTCTGATCGATTTGAAAAAAATACACGTCAAGGTAGAGTATCTAAAGATATTATTGTAAAAATATAGAAGTGGTATCTCAAAAATATCATAATAAAAAATTATAAAAAATTCAATTATTTTTTACAAGTTTTTTTTTAAACCTAAAAATAACAAAAAATTTTCATAAACGTACCTTCATGACATTTGCAACATATATTTTTTTCATTGAAATCGGTTCAGCCGTTTTCGAGAAAAAACACTTTTTTGATTTTGCTTTTCTCCCCCATAACTTAAAAAAATGCAATTTAAAGGTTAATATTTGGTGATGTTTTTTATACCAAGGCTGCCAACTAATGATATAAATTTGAGCTCGATTGGTCGATTTCATATGCTTATTCCGCTATCCTCTTTATTCAAATAATTAAAGATGAAATATAATTACAAAAGAAAAATAACTGTGAGTACATAAGTATTTTATTACCGTAACTAATATTGCAACGGTGTTGTCGTAAACGAAAATAAATGATCTCTTGGAATTAATAAATAACGGAAGTGTGTGAAAATAAATGTATTCGGTCGGAGTGCGCCTTTCCGAAATAAAACAAATAAATCTAACTAAATCTAATTCGGTCGGTGAGAAATAAGTAAATAGTGAATAATGATACCACGTATGTATTAGCTGGTTACGTTGTAGACGGTTGCCGGAACGCTTTGGTCGGAGTGAGAATCGTCTCTCTTATGGAGATACCGGAAGTCGATCGTCGGGAACACCCGACCGGAGTGAGGAACGCCTCACTTACAGATCGACAGGATACAGGAAGTCGGTTGCCGGGAACACCCGGCCGGAGCAGAGAACGCCCTGCTACTTTTCTGACTGTCAGGTTTGGAGCGAGTACGACTAGAGCTTCAGAGTCCCTGAGGTTTGTCCGAGTCATACTCGGGGAAATGGTGCTGGTCTGCTTTGCGAGCCGGCTTTTATACTGGCCGCGCTACCCCCACTCGGGGTGCTACCCTACCCGGCAACTACCCCTTCTCGAGTTGCTACCCCCGAGTTAGGGGATCGGAATGCGGCCCGGATGGGGGGTGTTTACGCGGAGCCCGATCGGCGCTTTGTAACAACGCATACTGTTACAATATTAAGAACTGGCGTTAGAGGGAGACCCAGAAAAGAGTACCACACATTGAACTATGCCAAAGAGATCGAAGAAATGACATGTCTCGCTGAAATACCGCTCGAACAAGTGATTCATGGACCCCATAGGAGTGGCAACAAGCGATAGCTTCGAAAATAAAGTCCATAATCAAGAACGACACCTGGATCATCACCGAAAGACCCAAGAACCAAAACGTAATCGGTAGTCGAGTGGTTTTTCGAAATAAATACAACTGTGATGAGACTTTCGATTTAAGGAAAGCTCGCATCATCGCGAAAGGATTTGCTCAGCGATCGACTTTAACGAGACGTTCGCACCCGTTGCATGAATCAGATCAATCAGAACTATTATAGCACTGGCTGCGGAAAACGGGATGGTTGTAAATCAGTTCGACATCACGACGGTGTACCTCAACGGTTGACTCGAAGAAAAGGTCTTTATGGAAATCCCAAGATATACGACCGAGGGAGGACCTTAAGGAGGATCATTGCAACGGAACCTACCAACAGCGACGTCGGAAGAAAATGTAAGAAGATGCTTGATGAATTCGACAAGGGCGATAAGGTTTGTCCATTGAACAAGGCCCTCTACGGCTTGCGTCAGGCTGGACGTTGCTGGAACGCTAGAATCGACAAGAAACTGCTCTAATTTGGAGCAAAGAAGTCAACTGCGGACCCATGTGTGTACTTTAAAGGAAGTGAAAAAAAATTGTTCCTGATTTCAGTATATGTTGATGATATCTTCGTGGCCTCGTCGGATAGGAACAAAATCGCAAAATTTGAACATTATTGAAATGGTATGATTTTTCGGTACGCGGTATAACTTGCCGGGATCAGGAGTTCGGTCGGTTGGGGGCACATCAAGAAAACTCACGGTTGTTTGTAACAAAAAATAATTTATTAAATAATGAGAGATGACAGCATGTATGTACAGTGTGATTGATATGAAATGTGTCGTATGGTTTGCGTTGTACTGCGTTGGTTGCGTATTCGAATGTACACCAGGTCACACAAATGCCTTAACATATGAAGTTGCACGGGTGTCAAGGCATATCGAGTCGGTGTGTTCCGACTCTACATATTTTTACATCATGACTGGTTATGAACATAACGGCAATGCTGTTTTGGCTATTTCAAAACAACTGGAGCAATTGATTGATATTATAAATATTAACTTTTATTTGTCAATTGTTCCAGTTGCTTTGAAACAGTCAAAACAGCTTTGCCGTTGTGTTTATAACCATAGTCATGATGTAAAAATATGTAGAGTCGAAACACGCCGACTCGATATGCCTTGACACCCGTGCAACTTCATATGTCAAGGCATTTGTGTGACCTGGTGTACGATTGCAGTGTATAAATGAGATATGGAAATGTACAAATGTGATGTAAGAATGCGGTGCGGTGATGAGCCAATGAAAGTATGAGTGTCGGCGCGTCGGCGCACGCGCGTGCAAGCGCGATGCAAATGCTAGCGTGACGGCGCGTCTGATGACAGACGCCAGTGTTGCAGCAACGAAAATATTAAATGTACTGACATCTGGTGGCAAAATGTAACAAATTGTAATAAAATATAAATATATATTTAATTTATATTTTTAATACATAAGTTTATATATAAATACATATATAAATATGTACTACATTATATATATATATATATATATATATATATATATATATATATGTTTGTTATTTAATATAAAAATTAAGCGAAAAATTTGAAATTTAGGTAAGATAAAATTTAAATATTTTTTTATTTGATAAAAAACAGTTTTTTATTATTCTTATACAAAATTTTGTACAGAAGAACCTTAATCTTGTACAAAAGAAACAAAATATATATTGCACTAAAAAATTATATTAGCAAATAAACTATATATTATTAATAAACATACGAGATCGCAATATATAATTAATTAACAATATATTGCAACATGTAGCCTTTTATGCTTTTAAAGTAAATAAATTATCAGGTCATAATAATCACATAATCACAAAATACTGTTATTATTACATATAAAAATAAAACTATTTTAATATTATGTCATCACAATCATTTTCATAGTTATTTTGGAAAGCATATTTTGAAAATTGTTTTAATAATTCTTTAGAAGGCTCCTATTTATAACACTCTGTATTATATAATGTTTCTTTGGCATGTAAAAGAGAATTACATGTTTGTATATGCAATCTATTTCTGATTTTAGTTTTTATCAGATTGAGATTAGAAAAAATACGCTCTGTTGTCGCACTACTATGAGGTAAAGACAATATTGCTGTGACAAATTTATATAATCTTGGAAAAACTAATTCATTTCCTACTTTTATTGAACCTACTTTTACCCAAAATTGTTCAGCTTCTTCAAAATGTGACAATTTTTCTTTATATTCTGGCAATAATCTCCATTCTAAGTTAAGAGCTTCCAAATCATTTAATGTAACGCAATTGGGAAATTCGTTAATAAGAGGAACAATTGATGTATATTCTCTATTTAAAGCGTTTTTTGGGTCAAGCATTTCTATTAACCTTAGTGTTCTATTTTTAAAATCAAATCTTTTTTTAATTTCTTGCGACACTGTTACAAGAAAATCTAAAGCTCTAACTTTAAAAGAATGAAGTTCTGTGGAGCTCACAGTTGTATACAGTATTTCAGTTTTTGCTCCAAAGTACATTTTATTTATCTCTAAATATTCTTTAACATTGGCAGGATCTATTAAAGTTAAAAGAGTATTATTGATGTAATCGTTCTTAAAATAGCATTTTAAAATTAGAATATAATATTTTTCAATTGAAGTTAATAATTGAATAATTAGAGGTAATTTCCTACTTTGAAATAAAAGATTAATTTTATTAATGATTTCTAAAATAAAGGAAAGAAAACTATAATAAATTTTATAAATAGGATTTCTCAGAGCATTGAGAATTGTCTTTGCTGATTGTAAGTTGTCCTCAAGAGCTGCACGGGTGAAAAATAATTCTATTGCAGTCCATTGTTCTAAAATCCGATTAACAACAGCTTCAATTGATAGCCATCTAGTTTGGCTGACTTTTAAAATTTTGTGTGGCTTTAAATGTAAAAATGTTTGAAGTTCAACAAATTCATTCAAACGCTTTGAACTATTTTTAAAATAGCTGTAAATATCCCTTGCTAAATCTTCCATAGCTGATGGTAACTTTAGGCAGGCAGCTGATGAACATAAGTGCATAGAATGGCAGACACATCCTAATACAAATAAATTAGGAATTTTTTTTTTTTAATCGGGCTTGTACTCCATTGGAATCGCCCATCATGACAACACAATTGTCTGCAGCAAATCCTAAACATAAAATTTATTTAATGAAATACATATACACACACATACAAATACTTATTTATACCTACCAATCATATTTTCAAAATGTATTCCATTTGTTTCAAAGAAAAACGCTATGGAATTATAAAGATCTTCTGCTGTGCAAGATTTCACTTCCAATAAAGTTAAAAACCTATCCCTAATAATTAATTTTATTGTATCAAAATATCGAACAACTACAGCTAAACTTTTTATAACAGAAATGTCAGTTGTCTCATCAATTATTAGTGAAAACTTCGTTGTTTTTAAAATGTTACATATTTCCATCATGCTATAAGGTGCTACATGTTCTTTTAAAATCTGTGTGCCCTTTGTTCTGGTACATTTAATTTCTTTAGCAATGTTTGAGTCAGGGCAAACACTTTGAATCAACTTTAGCAAATGCTGTAGTATCCTAAATGGTAAATTATGCTCACTAAGAAACATACATAGTTTCAGTTCAGCTACTCGTACTATTGTATTTCTCGAATATAATATTTTCAAATCTGTCATTGATACTTTAGATAGATATATTTCTTGTTTTTTGTGCATGTTACTTTGTGCATGTCTTTCTAAGTGTGTTATTCCACCCATTAAAGTTTTATTGCACAGAGTGCAGTAAGAACTTCCTTTTATGTTTTCAAGCCAAGTCCACTTCTGCTTCCATTCAATTTTAAACTTTTGGGTATATTTCTTTTTCTTTGGTTTTGTTATATTTTCTTCTACTATTTCAACATCACTTTCACTTTCGCTACTGTCGCTAATGTTATTATATTGTATAATTGTGTCAAGTGGAAGACTGCAATCATTACCAACAGCATTGGTTTTGGTATTGGTTTCTTCAGATTTTTTTTCCACTGCTTCTTGATGCTTTTTTATAACAAACCTGAAATAAGCAATTTTATTTTTATTTTGTAATTAAATAAATAAAAATTCAAATTAAAAATTATATAAATTATAATATATATATATATATATATATATATATATATATATATAAAACTATATATAAAACCCAAGTGCAACTGCAATTGGCTTATGGGGCAGTATTAAAATAAAAATGTTTACAAGAATAAAACATAAATATATTTAAAAAATTACTTACTTATCCATTATCGCATATGGGCAGAAAGATCTTAGTGTTTCTCGTTTATGCCTTGACAATTCATATATTAAGGTTTTTTTCTGTTTTTGAGCATACATTTATTTTCACTTTTCACTTCATAACTTACTATCATAGATGTTGTAGAAAGTAGACCATATATCATGGATCTTGCACATAGAACGATAACGTTTACTTAGAACATATATACTAGAAGGGGCATAGCCTATCTAAATATACATAACAAAAGTGTCCCCTGCATCTATCTATCCTTGTCTGTACGAAATCGGTCAATGCGTTTGCGCGAATGAATAACCGCTTAAGTTGAAAGTAGAAAGATTTAAAATAGGTGGAAGGCATTTGAAAATTTGATTATAACAATTTATTCTTTAAGTTATATTATAATATAATTGCAATATATTATAAATTATATATAATAATATGTAGTAATATGTAATAATAGTCTTGCGAAATAAAATAAAAATAATGATGCACATAACCAAAAACAAATACTGTAATGAACAATAATTATATACAGGATGTACAAAATGAACTAAAATAAGATAACAAACTTTGAGGAGCGAGACCAAACATGAAAAAAAAATTTGACATTAACATATGTCCGTCAAACCCACTGTTACTGATAAAAAATATATATTATTAATGAAAAATAAAAAAATAATATTTATTATTATGTAATATTCTCGCTCCTCTAAAGTTTGTTATCTTATTTTAATTATATCTTGTATATATAGTAACTAGTACAATAAAAATTATTATAATAAATAATTAAAAAAATATTTAAAAACTTCATTGATAATTTAAATAATATTAGTTTTGTATACTTTTTTATGATTATTTCTTTAGACTTGATTATATTGGAAGGCTTGTCATAGATAAGCTTGTCTAGTTTGTCATCACACACATTAACATAATCGACGCATGCGTATTGCAATAAAATGTACAGACAAGGATAGATAGATGTTGAGGACAACGGCAAGTCAGCTATGCCCCTTCCGGTATATATGTTCTAAGAACGCTTACCACTGCAAAAGACGACGCGATAGCCAATCAATTTATTTTTCCATAAGAGCGAAAAATTGATTGGTTACCGTGTCGCCCTTATTGCGTCCTGTATGCAGGAGCCATCCAAGATCTATAGAGAGAAGGTTACCTCACGCGCAAAGAGGGACGAGCGGCAAGAGGGGCAAATGCTGAGCGGGGCGAGCGGCAAGAGGGGCAATGATGATCTCATCGACAAACAGTAGCTGTCTCTCTCGCACGCTTTAGTGTTTTCTCTCTCGCTCCTTTAATATAGAAATGCTTTGAGTTTTTATCGAAAAAATACTTTTATTTTGTAAAATATTGATAGTACTGGAAATTGCGAAAAAATAATTGAAAAGTAAATTAGAAGGGCGCTATAAATTACATATATTGCAAATTATAGCACTAGATATTTAACGTTTATAATGTTAAATATCACTGCAACAGATGCATTTGTAATACAAATTGCTTTGTACTCGTATTTAGACTGTAATATCAATGAAAATAAAATATAATTTGGGGATATATACAAAAAACATCATTTGTAAAGTAGTAAAATAAAAGAAAAAATAGTACATATTTAAACATTATTTTTAAAATAATATTTACTGTTTATATGCATTATTTACAAAAAAAAATACTATAAAGAAATTTATTTTTTATATTTAATTGTGAAAACCTCAAAAATTGTCAAGAAATTGTAACTGAAATTCATAAATGTAAGTACTATTCTAGGGTAATATAAAAAGCATCATACACAAATTTATTATGATACAAACTTAAATAATGAAATTGTAATATATGTTTCAACATTGCAAATGTGAATATTTATATGATAAAATTTACAAAGTGTTAACAATTTTCAAATATTTGCTAATGAAATATTATTGAAATGTTTCTGTTGAAATCTTAAAATAATTCTTTAAAGCAAATATGATGGGGTATATATTAGGGATCATTAAATATGCGGCAACATTGTGATTATAAAATTTTATAAGTATCTATAATAAACATTAAGTATAATAAATATAATAAGTATACAAGTATAATAATAAAATTTTTATAAGTATCTATAATAATAAAAATACATATATGTTGTATTAATCTGTTAATTGCGTTAAATTAATTAATAATTTTTTTATATTTATTGGCGACTCTTCTTTGATTATCTTCAGCTTTCCTCTTATTACCTACGTGCTTGCGATTTTTTTTGGCAGTATTATAAAATTTAATGCGTACATAAGTTCTTTGGAGAATAAATGCAAGCGAGTGACAGAGAGTAGAAACAGTTAGAAAAGGAAGAACTTTGAAAGAGAGAGACAGCTACTGTTTGTCGATGAGATCATCATGCTCTCCCCTTCCTTCATCGCCCCTCGCCACAAGCTGTTTCTAACTCCCCCCTTACTTCATCGTCCCTCGCCAACAACCGGTTTTCCTGAGGTAACCTTCTCTCTATAGATCTTGTTGTAAGACAGCGGGTCTGGGAGCCGAGTACGCTCGGCGGAATACGAGAACGCTCGTGCTCTTGGAGCCTGTGGGCATAGAATCCGAGTACTCTCGGCGGAAAATACTTGGTAAATAGAACGCTCGTAGAAGATCGGATGTTCGCTGTCGAGCAGCGAACAGGATCTGGTGGGAAGGCGTACAGCTGGGCCTCTTTTATACCCGGCTGACAGCCGACTGACGTTTGGATCGGCAAGCATCGGCGGTCTAGCCGGCGCACAGTGGGGCGAATACCTCTTTTCGCGGTCATTGACGTATAGTTTTAATATTTTTTAATAAAAAAACTTGAAATTTGGTATATATTAACTAAGAATAATATACTTCAAGTTTGTAAACTAAAAAATCAATTTAATTATAATTAAAATAATTTATACAGTTAACAAATGCTTTATCGACATATAGCAAAATTCATTCACTTAAATAAAGAAAAAAAAGAATTATTACAGTGTAATTAATTTTTTTGTTGAAGAATAACAATCTCTGAACAGTTCTAATCTTCCTAAAATATCAAATAATTTAATAATAACTCAATTATTATTGTCAAATTAAATAATCATGTAGTTGACATTTAATAATAAGTCGAACATTTTGCACTGCAAAATTGCACTGCAAAATTTGGTAATTTTCTAAATTCAAATTTTGTAACATCACGAATAATATTATATTGATTTCGTGTTAATTTCGCTGAAACATAAGTACTCAACGCAGTCTCTTTGTCAATAGATCCCGTCCCATCTAATAGTTGTTCACAGAATTGCTTCACTTTTTCAACATGTTCTGGATATTTTTGAACAAAATCGTAAACAAATTGCGCCTCATCAGATTTCAATTTTTTTTTTACAATGAAATCGACCATTTCTTGATTATTTCTTACTTCCTGAGTTCTTTTTCTTTTGTGTCTTTTACTTAGATTTTCAAAAGACTTCGATCTATGAGGCGGTGTGCATGATGAACTTGGAATTGACCGTAGTATCTCGTCTGGGAATGAGAATTTACTATTCAACCATGTCTCGTTTTTTTTACAAAATTTTTCAACGTTATATCTACTTGCTGCCCATCTTGCTTTGAAATGTTTCAAGAAATTTGAAAATTTAGATCGTGATGCTTCGAAAGCAGATTGAGATAATTCGATCTTGAGAGTTCTTAGGATGACATCTGTCACGGCATTGCAGTCATATTTGTTCAGATTATTATCACGTATAAAGGTAAATACATCACCATTTGTTTTGAAATTATCCATGATGTAGACACGAGTCAATTACGGTACAGTCGAGTAAGATACGAGTAAAGTCAAACAAGTATAAATTAACTTTTTGCTGGCTATTGTTCGAGGAGCTCAACAAATTATGTCTTTGAGAGCGATTTCGCGATTTTTATATCTTCCTGAGAGTTATCATATTCCTACCCACCCCAAAAATCACTCTAATCTGCCAATTATACGACGCGATTTCTTTGAATCTGATTAGTTATTGCCCCTTCCCCCCCCCCCCGGATTAGTTATTGATAGGGTCCACATTTTGTCGCTCATGACAACTTTTCGAGGCAAGCAATTAAATAAATAAACATGTCCTCGACTTTCGATCGTGATAGCGACGATCTCTAAAGAATATTACATTATATGCCTACAATGTCTTTAAAATCCATTCAGTGGTGTGTAAATGCGGAGTTTTGCTTGATTTTTACATGTTTCCAACTTGCTGAGATAAAAAACATCATTCTATGTTTATTTACTATTATGCGCATATATCATATGTGTTATTTTTCAGAAAAATTCTTTTCGTGTAATAAAGAAATTCTCTTTCTCATTCAGACAAGATACTGAATATTTAGATCATCGCGCATGCCGTCTAATAGATCGAAAATTTCAAAATCTCAATGGAAGACATAAAAAAAATGCAGGAGTTGAGAAGTAATCAACAAATGATTATTTTTATCGTAAAGAAAAATTTGAAATTTGATGCGGTACAATTAGTTTATAATTTTTTTACTTTATGAAAAAATTTATTTAAAAATTAATAACTTTTGTTTTCTCTATCAATTTTTTTATATAAAATTGTTAGTCATAACAATGGTTCAAAACAAAGTGTAGTTTGCATCAGATTTCGCGATTAAATTTAAAAATTTCAAAAGAAAATGAACCAGTTAGGCGCTACTAGCCGCATCGAACTAACATTAATTAGAAATTTTTTGCAAAAGGGGAACGAAGGGGGATACAAAACGTATATGCTAAGAAACTACATACTTTGCTCTGTAGATTGACGTATATTTCAGTCTGGACCGTTTTGGACCGTAAACTTTTTGGTACTTTAAACATTTGAATTCAATTCTCTTTAACTACATGTATTTTGAAATATAAATATTATGTATAATAAATTATTTGACAACATAAAAATAATATTTATGTCATCTTTGGAACATATTTATTTTGTTGTAATAGAAATTTGACAAGAGTTTTCGTCTATTTTCAATCTGAGAGTTCTTAAACTCAAGCTACAATCTACAGTAAATTCACTATTTCTTCAAAATACTAAATTCATTAATTATTATTAGTACAAATATCAATAAAAATAAATGCCCTAAACATATTTTTAGATAGATTAGAGTGTAAAGAATATAAAAATATGTGAAAAATTAAAATTTATGCAACTTTTTTTTTCCGCCCATTGACCGTTTTGAACGTTTCGCCCCACTGTGCGGCGGGTCCCAATTTGGCGGAATTCGGAATGGTCGGTTGTGGATGACTATCCGGCGAGTGTCCGCCGGTGTTTATTGATAACATTTATCGGCGCTTGATGCGCCCTTTGTCGGCTACGGACGATGTTCGGTCTGTAGCCGTTGTGACGATGCATGCTGCATCGTTACATTATCTCTTGAGTGTTTTCGAAATCGTGAATCTTGGAACGGTCAGTTACTGTCTAGGAATGGAGTTCGTTCATAAAAAGGACGAGATTACAATATGCCAAGCAGGCTGCATCAGAGACATTCTTGGGTAATAATGTACAAAACAATTAAATTTATTATAGATAAAATACAGGCAGGCTGTGTTTTATTTTTGCTACATTTCTGTTATCATATTGTATTGACACATCGTGCACGGATAATAATGAATGAGAACATAATGGAGCGAAATCTGCTAATATACTGCTACCATTTTGCTGACTAACAAGGGTATTTTACGAACCCGGAAATTTTGATTTTGATGAAACTTTACACACATATAGAGAGGGTAAGTAGATGAATTTAGAAATTTTCAGTTGCTGGTCGAAAACGATTCTAAGGAGTGAAACCACTCCTCATATATACAGCGGCTTTTTGCTTTGTATATCTCGAGAATTATTCGCGATATCAGAAGATGTTTCATACAAAAGTTTTATGGTAAGAACACCTCAGTTTAATACATTAATAAAATTTAAAAAAAAATAATTTTTGAAAAAAATTTTTTAATTTTCAAAAAATTTTTAACGAATTTTTTTTTAATTTTTAAATTAATTTTAATTTTTCCTAAATTTTAATAATGTGGTTAAATAGAAATGTTTTTATCATAAAATTTTTGTATGAAACAACTTTCTTTGTCGAATATCGAATAATTTTCGAGATATATCGTAAATAGCAAAAAGCCATTCTACATATGAAAAGTGGTTTCATTCCTTAGAATTGTTGCGAGTCTTTCCGATCGCAACCGTAAGTTCGAGATCCGCTTGGGGAACAGGACGCACTGCTTAGAGGTGTGGAATAACTGGACGCAAACCTTGACTCGAACAATTTATTTAATCACTCACAAACTGCCAGGACGGTGTTAGGTTTTCGTGAGCCGTGTATGGACACGGGGAAACGAGTCGGTGTATTCGCGTATCGTAAACTGAATCCGTCGCTGCTTGCGCGCGACTGTATTTATACGAATCGGCAATCAAGAGTTTTGTAATATTATTGATATGTTATTGTTGATATTTCTCGGATTGCTGATTCGTGTCACCTTGAATCCGAGGTTGTTTCTCTGCAGCCTCATCGTTATTCTTTATTTGCTAAATAATTCTTTCTTAGTATTTTATTTTGGTATTTAACTTAATTAACCTTATAGCGACACGTTGTGTGTTACGACACACAACAGAATCGTCACCTCTGAAAATTTTTTAATTCATCTATTTATGCTCCCTACATGTGTGTAAAGTTTCATCAAAATCGAAAGAATTTTCGGGTTTGCGAGGTTCTCTTGTAAGTAACTAAATTAAGCTATCTCATAAAGAACAATTGAGATTTATATTTTGCAGGGAAATAATTAAAAATTGTACAACATAATCTATTTTGCAAAACGTTAAAAATTAAATGTTTAAATAATAAATAAGTATTTGATATATTTACATAAACAAAATTTAATAAAAAATGAATTTAAACTCTGTAACTATAATTACCAACTTTTTATTAATTTACATCATTATAACTATTAATTAACATATTGACTACTCAATGAGTTTTGTTTGTCCTATTGTGTACACTATAGTAAAATTTATGTATTTTAATCAAGAATTCTGTAACATATAGAAAAGATATTGTTAAAAATAGAAATTATAATTATTCAATATTGTATTTTTTGTTTTATATCGTCATTATTACAATTATTTGAGATTCTCTTTAAGATTTTATGAGAAGCGAAATATATTTGTCGTAGTGTTTCAAATAAGTCCGATAGTGTCGATTACCAATAATCCTCATGGCAGTCAATATATTAAAAATATGATATATTAAATTACAATATTAAATTAAAGCATCTTACATTAGCATAATATCGTAGTGACAACACTGGAAATAAACCACCCATAGATATCAGAAGTGGTTTCTTACTTCTTTGTATTAAGATAAATATATTAGTGATTGTCCCACAAGATCTTTCAAACCATGGCATACTATATGCGGACCAGGCTATTTGTTGACTCTAAAATATTTTATTAATACGATATAATTGTAAAATGTCTTGATAAATTGAATATCATAAGCGGAATTAATTTTTGATAGTCATATAAAAAGAAAGTTCACCGTGTTTTAATAAAAAATAACGTAACATGTAAAATAGTTACAATATTGTAGTGTAATATTGTTACAAGTAACAAGAAATATTGTTACAAATAAAAATTATAATTATTCAATAATGCATTTTTTATGTTACATTGTCATTACAATTTATTAATTATTTTATGAGAAGCGGAATATATGGTTTTAATTCCGTAATTCGTTTGTCACATCATGGTATTACATTAATTCATACACATTAAGTCTAATTTTTTTGTATTATTTTTTGCGTATTAGAGTAATAATAGAAAACCGAAAAAATAATAAAAAACCAAAAAAATCATTACAAATCGCGTTCTTCAAAAAGAATTTAATTGACAAATCAAGCTGATATTGCTGCCACAAAAGAGCGACCGTGTATCTATGTATATTAAAAGGCTTCTCGAGCCATCGCTGGTTGTTAGTGGGAAAATTTTTTAATGTTTCATATATAATAGAAACTTGATTCATCTACATTGAGACATTATTAAAGTGTACACTGATTTCAGATTCAAGATACTAAAGTGTACGAAAAATACATACATCGATCTCATTTTTGAGAATCAAAATGTACGAATTAAAGTAAAGCAGTTATTTGAAAGGAAGGAAGAACGAGAGAAAAAATATCCAGGCGCGAGTGGCTAAGCCGAGACTTGAACGCGGGTCTTCCGCTTTCCGGGCAATTGTTCTTTCCACTAAACCAGAGCTCGACACGATCTGCACATTTCGGTCGATTTTTGTGAGCTAACGCCTACCGGTTCCCCACTACGTCTGGAGACAACGCGCGTGCATATATGTAATACTCCTATATTGCTGATTGAGCTCGAGAGTTTAGGAAAACATTACGATGCGGATGATCAGTAATGCGATATCTCCTATCGGGCTCCCGGCTCTCGAGCCCCAACACAAGTAAGAAGCGCTTACGTCACGCGTCTGTGTGCGCTCGGCCGTTCGGCTATAGAGAGAGAGCGGACGTCTCTGTCTTGCTACCATCGAGCCGACGTAAACACATAGCGGACGGCAAATGCTCAGAAACAAGCGTTTCTAATCGAGTAAGGCGAGTGCCTAGCATATTCGAAGTCCCGTATTCGAGACTTGACTTTTGCAACTTTTTTTTTCTTTTTTCCACATTTGTTTCTAACAGTGTAAATTAGTTATTAATGTTTTTTTGGCTAAAAAATATTATTTCATATATTAATAATATATTTGCATATGTTAAACTAATAACTAATTATTTTAAAAAGAATACTGATTTGCTATTGTAAATAGAAAAATAAAGTCATTTTACAACATACATACTGCAACAAAGTGCAATTTAACATATGCAATTATTGTTAATAAATATAAAATAATATTTTTTAGCCAAAAGCATTATCTAATGATTTACTTGATGGTGCAGTGCTAGAAACAAATATCGAAAAAGAAAAAAAAATGTTACAAAAGCAGTTTTCAAACACGAGATTTTCAATATTTCCGCCACTCGCCTTACCCGATTAGCCACGCTTGCTTCTTATCATTTACCTCTATCGAAAGATTACACACCTGGAAAATTTTTAAATATTTATTTTAAATTACTGCATATTAGCAAGAGTTACTGCACTGTGGAGATTAGTGGAGGAAAGGTAACATACAATGCAGTCAAATAGATCTAAGATTTATTGCACTCTTGTTAGCATTGTTAAAGTATGTGTAGTGTATTACTAGTTTATTAGTAAGTTTAAGTGTTATTAATAGTGGTCTCCCACACCACCTTTGAGGTTCCACTAACTAGGCGCGTTCGATTTTTTTAAAGTGCCCTATCGTACCACTTTTTTAAAATTATAATTTAAGGTAAAAGTAATTTTTATTGTTTTGATGTTGATGGACTATATCTTGTGCAAAAATAAAAGAAATAAAATAATAAATGACTGTATGTTGGCCTTTTCATGCAACAACAAATTGAACAAAATCATAAAAATTGGAAAGGACTCTTTAGACAGGATGAATCAGTGTGATATTGTTTATAAGATTTCTTGTCAAGACTGTGACGCCACGTACGTAGGACAGACAAAAAGACAATTACGGACTAGAATAAAAGAACACAAAACGGATATCAATAAAAAATCAGGTTTCCTCTCAGTAATTTCTTGCTACAGGAAGGATTTCAATCATGACTTCAAATGGGACAAAGTTGACATACTAGACAGAGAACCGTGTTATAGCAAAAGATTAACTTCCGAAATGCTACATATAAAAAGACAGAGTACAGGACTGAATAAACAGGAGGACACAGAATTATTACCTGACACATATCTACCTATTCTTAAGAAATTCCCCACTTTTTAAACTTCTCCATAATCTATCCCTTCTTCTCGTTCTTTCCTACATTTTGCCAGTCAAGCCCGGCTCACTGCCGTCGACGCATGTCTTACTTTATTTATTTTATACACATGTCTAACGAACCTACTAAGGTATATATCTTTTTCGTAACTAATTTATTTTTCGGTTTATTTTTGCTTTTTCTTTTAATTTTTAATCTTAATTTTAATCTAATTTAAAAATTTTTTTTTACATTTTCTTAATTAAGTTAATTTTCATTTCTAAATTTAGTAATATCTGACCTATTTCTTAAATCTTATTTATTATATTTTTTCTATTTGCAAGTTAGATGATCCTTAGCTTCACATAAGTTTAATATGACAAAATGTACTATCCGTGTCAAAAAAAAAAGATATTTATCCATAATTAATTTTCTAAAATCTGTTGTGTGTCAATTCGGGCTTGGAGAACGTTCTTAACTCGTTTTGTTCGTTTCACATTAACAGGATGCGTTACCTAAATCATAAGTATTGTCTGAGAACATGCCTATTCTGACTATCTTGTCAACGTTTTCCGACTAACGACGACATTATTTATATTAATTTGTTACACTGAAGATGGCCACGTCCTTTAGGCCGAAACATCTGTATTTGTGATTATTTTGTAATAAATGGACAATTTGAGCAATTATAACTAGTTCCTGTGTGTGTGTGTGTGTGTGTGTGTGTGTGTGTGTGTGTGTGTGTGTGTGTGTGTGTGTGTGTGTGTGTGTGTGTGTGTGTGTGTGTGCGCTCTATCAGCTTGTTGTTTCAAGAATATTATTTTAATAAGAAAAAGAGCTATATATTTATACTATTGTATTATTAATTAAAAGTAAAAAACAAAGTAAAAAAAAGTAAAAAAGTAACACAAATAAAAATATAGTCTCAAATAAAGTATAAAAGGTCAATAAATATAGTTCATAAATATTCATAAATATAAAAATAATCATAAAAATAACAAAAATAAGAGAGAATAATGATAAATAGAAACCAACTAAAAAACAAAGTACCACAAATAAAAATATAGTCTTAAATAAAATATATAGTCCATAAACACATAGTTCAATAAAATAATAGTCCATAATCATCTCAAAAACTCAAGTAGATTTTGTACGGCTACGCCGTTCGTGTGACTCAATAATTGACGGAATATTAATAAGAATATTAGACGAACTTATTCGCATCAACGAACTTAATAATGCATCCTTCAAGCACGAACGTTTATCTGTTTTTATGTTTTATTTTGGAAATAGAGCATTCACATAAATAGGTCGATCTAAACATAGACAAAAATTGAAGACCGAAATTTTTAAGATTCGAATACGTCGCTACGCCTAAAAGTTTGAGCAGCTCTATTTCTTTTTCCGACCGCATTTAAAGGATAGATCACACTGTAAATCACAAAGTTTCTGTTGCAATTCTATATTTTGTTGTTCGATTTGCATAGTGAGAGGATTCTTCAGAAGAATTAGATAATTTCTAAATGTTTGGACAAAAATCGGACAACATTGTTTTATAATTAATTGCGTTCTCATTATATTAAAATTCTAAATTCGTTAGTTCTCGCAGTATATTATCGTTTATGTTGTCTTAAAATTATATGTTAACTATCGATTTTCAGTATTATATTTCTTCAGTAACGGCTTTTGTCAGCACATGTATTTGTGATAATTTTTCTAGGCTCTCTTAGGCCCGAACTTTACCTAATCGGCAGTTTAGCAAATCCTCAATTAAACCTGAACCTGAGTTTAAATCAAAGGTAATGCTGATTGGTTTCTACCATGATTACATCGAGAACGATTAACTAAACCTATACTATATGTCTCATAACTCTGAAATTATTTGAAGACAGAATGCTGATTGGTTTAATATTAGAGATCCTAGAACTAGGGTCTCCAGTCTAACATTGATTCTTATCTCTAATTTTGTAATCAAAATGATAAAACTATTGATATTATTGACTTTAAATTGACTTCTATTATTGACTATTATTGAGTTCTTAAATCACGCTTGCTGGAAACGGCCCAGTATAAGTTATTTTGTGCATATAAAATAATATTTTAACTTTAATGAGTAATATAAGTAATAAACGTAAACGAGTGTTAAATTTTTCAACAGCAAAAAAAAGTATTTTGTATATTTTGATCGATTTAATTTTCAAATTTAAAAATGTGATAGAAAACAAGAAGTCTGACATAAGTAACTTAAAAAGACTTAAAAAGAAAGGTAACTTCAAAAGACAAAGAAAAATATTAGAAATTAATAAAAAATTTGTTTAATAGTATATCCTCGACCGAATTTAGAACATCAGAGAGTTTAAAAAAGTGCTGGGAGTGCAGCTTCAACACGACAATTAAAAAAAAAAAACAGAAAATTTTTTATCGATGAGAAAATTTGATTGTATGATGTATAGGTAATACTTTTATCTTATGCTTTTTGTGAAATATTACCTATTATCTGCTATAAACACAATTTGAGTAATGCTAAATAGTTATATTATGTTACGTTTTAATTATATATTTTTCTAATATATTCAAATAATAATTCTAATAATATAATCTTATTTTATTTATTCAAATATCAAAATATATTTTTTAATATAATTGTTATAAGAAATGATCCGGTAGCATAAATACGTAGTGTTAATAATAATTATTTTATAGGAGATTTTACTTAATCTAAATCACATTTTAAATTTAACGTCATCTAATGTTTCAAAATAATTAACTCACTGTTTAAATCTTTTTCTTCTTCGTTTAAATTGTTCAATATTTTTATCATCAGAATCTGAATAAAATAATTAAATATATATATTATGTATGTAATATATTGTTGTGCCCGCGAACGGTCTTTCCGTCACGTCACAAAACGGCACGCACGAAAGAAACTTAACTCAAGAACACTTTTAGAACACAACAGAAACTTTAATACTCAAACACTGAACAGTAATACACAGAACAAGCCCGTTTTAATCGTACACCGCTGAGCTAGCAGAAACGCGTCCGCACTTTTCTGCAGCTCCAGAAAATCTGACATCTGTCTCCTTGTTTACATTCTCTTAGCAACAACTTGTTTATTTACAATATTCTAGTAACTGTTAAACATTTACTATTTCTTAGCAACTATCCTCTTTTATTAACTCCGCAAATCAGTATATCGATCGCGGTTCTATCAGCTGTCAAACGCGATATCGGGCGACAAAAATTAAAACGGCGAGGACGCAACAATATATTTAATTATTAAGGAAAATAAACATTATTTATGTAGCGAAGAAAATGTTACGATTTCTTAAGAGATGCCTAAACAACCCAACCTATTTCTTATATAAAACGCTCCTGAGCCAGAGCTATCGGCGGTTCGGTCGCCAGCGGCCGGGCGGTAGTGGGAGAACAGGAGGCATCGTCTCGGGAATCGGCCCGACATGTGCAACTAATTCCGAGCTCTGCTTTAAACGGTCGAGATCGACCATTTAACTTAAACTCGGTTTACAGATATTTAAATGCCATTAAATAATTGGTAGAAACCAATATTCAGGTTAAGTTAAGATAACCGAATGTCACTAGGGTTTAATTTCTTAAACCACGTTAGTTGAAACGACCCTTAGAGCCACTTTTTCCAACATCTGTTAACTCTAATCAATGGTTAGAGGATTGTCAACATGAAGAATAAAATATTGCAATTGAAGGAGAAAATTTCTTTCATAAGCTAAATATTATATATAATATGATAATATAGTATTAGTATTGCAAAATCTTTTTTTACAGTAAAAGAGGATGTTAAAAATAGGTCGATTTTGGCCCATGATGTGGAACCAAAACTACACATGGTTTCTTATAAATTTCATACCGTAGAATCACGTGGTAAAGTTTGTTTTCCTCTAGACAGCGGGTAAAGTACGGAAAAATTGAAAAAAGACCATGAAAAATGCAATTTCCCGAACTGGTTGAAGTTTGGAATATTCCTGGAGCGATTTTTTAAAAATGATTTGTCGCTCTTTTCATTCTGCACGGAGAAAGTTCCGAGGCTCTCACACGACATGCAAAAGAGACCGATCCGATACATGCGTCGGAAGACACCCTTATACTCAAAAAACCACCCCCAAAATCACTCAAACAATTCTAGCCAAGCTAAAAATGATTTGTCGCTCTTCTCCTTTTACATAGAGGATGTTCTAAGGCCCTCACACGATATGCAAAAGAGACCGATCCGATACATGCGTCGGAAGACACCCTTACACTCGAAAAACCACCCCCAAAATCACTTAAACGATTTTCGCCAAGCTAAGGGCGTCTTCCGACGCATGTATCGGATCGGTCTCTTTTGCATGTCGTGTGAGGGCCTCAGAACTTCCTCTATGTAAAAGGAGAAGAGCGACAAATCATTTTTAGCTTGGCTAGAATTGTTTCAGTGATTTTGGGGGTGGTTTTTCGAGTATAAGGGTGTCTTCCGACGCATGTATCGGATCGGTCTCTTTTGCATGTCGTGTGAGGGCCTCGGAACTTTCTCCGTGCAGAATGAAAAGAGCGACAAATCATTTTTAGCTTGGCTAGAATTGTTTGACTGATTTTGGGAGTGGTTTTTCGGGTATAAGGGTGTCTTCCGACGCATGTATCGAATTGGTCTTTTTTGTATGTCATGTGAAGGCCTTAGAACTTCCTCCCTGCAAAAGGACAAGAGCGACAAATCATTTTTAAAAAATCGCTCCAGGAATGTTTCAAACTTCAAACCAGCTCGAAAAATTGCATTTTTTATGGTCTTTTTTCAATTTTTTCCGTACTTTCCCCGCTGTCTAGAGGAAAACGAACTTTACCACGTGATTCTACGGTATGAAATCTGTAAGAAATCATGTGTAGTTTTGGTTCCACACCATGGGCCAAAATCGACCTATTTTTAACATCTTCCTTTTTATTACAAATGAATTTATTTCTTTTGTATACTCATTATGACGTTTTACATCAAATATGAGGTCTGTTCTTTATAGCTGAACTGGCTACACTAGTTCAGAGTTTATCTTTCTCCTTCCAATGTGGAGGGAAAAAGATAAACTCTGAACTAGTGCAACCAGTTTCGCTATAAAGAACAAACCTATTGTCGTGATTGCAATGAAGTACATTCAAAATTTATTTCAATAATTTAATTTAACTATGTTTTTGATTCGTGTACAAGGCTGACGTTTTTGGTGACATTCATATTCTAGACAAGTCTGACCACCGTTATTTCGAGATATCCTGAGGTGTTAATGCTTTCAAGATAATTAATTATTTTACTATCTTTATTTAAGTATGTAGTTATGTCATTGTAAAAAGGATTTTGATTGAATTTAAAACTTTGACTTAATTTTTTACTATTTATTTATTTTTACAAGTTACTAACATTCTTTAAATTTTAATATTTAGTTTTATGTTATCTGACTGACTTACAAAAACAACAACTTCAGCTTATTTTGTCTGATTTCGTCGGATTTCAGACCTTTCAATTTCTATTATTTAAAATTATTTTTATATACACTGAGGATGGCCAAATCCAAAAGCCGAAACGTTTGTGTTTTAGTGTACTTATAATGTAAACAATAAATTCGAGCACTAAGTCGCAGCTCTGGCTCTGTGTTACTTTGTGAATAAAGATGAAATTATTGTCTTTTGTCTTATTTTGTTATTGAATATTGTATCATTTTCTATTGCAATAAAATAAAGATAGAAAAAACTGTCATTAAAAATAACTCTTTAATTTAGTAATAACTTACAATTTCTGCTAAGTCATCTGCTGGCCAAGCCGTGATATAGAGTCTCTGGCAACCACCCAACACCATACAAATAAATTGTGCTGTTATAGCCAGAGGTTGTTTCTGGATAAAATAAAATAAATAATTAATTTAATTTACTTATTAAAATATAAAAATTCAAAGCGCGCATGCATGTTTAAAATCGGCATTTTGGACTTGTTGGAGGAGGTATAGCAAAAAATAACCAAGAATAAAATTTCCTTATTTTTTTTGTAGAATATAAATTGCAATAAAAAAGTGTTTCCATTTGTAACGATGCATGCTGCATCGTCACGGCTACGGACCGAACATCGTCCGTAGCCAACAACGGCGCATCGAGCGCCGATAAACTTATCGAAAACACCAGCGGTCAGTCGCCGGACGGTCACCCCACAACCGACCGTTCCGAAAATTACCAGGTGGAGGGCCCGCCGGCTAGACCGCCGATGCTTGCCGATCCTAAGCCAGTCGACAACCGGGTATAAAAGAGGCCCGGCTGTACGCCTTTTCACCGGATCCTGTTCGCTGCTCGCCAGCGAACATCCGTTCCTATTGCGAGAGAACTCGTAATTCGCCGAGAGCACTTGGAGTCTATGTCCACTAGCCCCACGAGCATGAGCATACTCGTGCACCGACCGAGCATACTCGGCTCCAGGAACCGCTTCTGCACGATACAGGAACACCCGTGTCCCGCCGAACATACTCGGCTCTAGAAACCGTTCCACCGATACGAAAATACTCGTATCCCGCCGAGCATACTCGGCTCTCGAAACCGTTTCCGCACGATACGAGAATACTCGTATTCCGACCGAGCGTACTCGGCCCCCAGGAACCGTCCTCTGTTCCTTACATATGAGCGTACTCGTCTACCGCCGAGAATACTCGGCTCCGCTTCCTTACATATGAGCATACTCGTATACCGCTGAGAATACTCGGCTTCGATTCTTACATACGAGCATACTCATATACCACCGAGAACACTCGACTCCACGTCCGACTTCAGATCACCGCAGGACACGGGCAATACGCGTGTCCTCGCTCCCGTCTTCCTTCGTTCAAATCTGTTCCTTTTCGTCCGGCAGGCAATCGCGACTAATCGATTCAAGCGACCATCGAATCATCGCGCACGCGCCCGGACCATCGACCGGTTCGATCGACAGTCGACACAGCTCGCACGTATCGATCCACGCGCTCGCTACCCAGCGAAGAGAATGCGCTGTCTGTGTGTAGCAAAATATAACTTGGTTTATTTTATGATTTGATGTTAGCTATGTACAGTCTACCGTGTGGATACGTTTAGTATAAATGTGTTGAATGCGTTGTCTGAATGCTCGTTATAAATTTGTAATAATTACGGCGGTGTAAGGCGGCGCAAGACGGTTGACATACGGCGACGCGGAAGCGTCGGCGCAACCGCGGCCTTAATTCTTAACGTGCCCCCAACCGACCGAACTCCTAATCCCGGCGAACTATTCCGCACAAATAAACGAACTGTTTTAAATTGAAAAAAATCAATTTAGCTCTTATTTAACAATTTTTTTTTTTGATAGTACATTATTTTCAAGATATTACAATGTTTAAGTTAGAATGGGATACCCTATACACAATGTAGGGTATATGGGGATGCGCCGTAGGAGTAGCACCTTTACGAAATGATCACACCTGATCAGCTGACTGAAAGGGTTTTCAAGACTTCAGTCTCCACAACGGCCCCAATTCTCACTTGCTGGCTTCTCGAGAAACTGCGTTGGTCTGCAGATTAAACTAAGTGAGGATAACCAAATAATGGTGAAATAAAAAGAACACAGAATGTACAAAGGCTGTGCATTTATGCATTTATGCATTGTCATGGCACGGATCGACTATCCATCCGAGCCACTAGGCGCCGATAAATTTATAAATACAATTTTAGGCCAAACACCGAACATACTCCGTCAAACTCAGTGTAGAGGTGGGGAAGGGGCAGCGCTTCGGCGACTATACTAGCCGCCGATTTCTGATCAATCAGCCGCTAGCTCCGGGTATAAAATCGGGCCAATTTCTCATACCTGTACCTGATCCTGTCTGCTGCTCCTACAGCAAACATTCGATCAGGGGAAGTCCTAGTTGCGTACAGAATAAATCGGACACAGCAGGTTGAATAAATCAGACAGAGTGCCAATCGGATACAATAAGAAACGGACACACGGTGGTTGGAATCGGACACAGTGACAATCGGACACAGTAGGAAATGGACACACATTGGTTGCAATCGGACACATCTTGTTGTGCCCACGAGTAAAAATCATAAAAAAAGTGCTTCGAATACAAAACTAGGTCTATAATTATACATACTAAACTATAATTATACGGTTCCACATTGGTTTGCAACTTTCCGCGCAAGGCAAGGTCTACTTCTATTGCCCGATACTTTTGATGCAAAATAAAGTCTATAATTATACAGTTTGTAACAATGCGCATTCGAGCACTGTTACTAAGAGGCTCTTAATAAGAGCCGATCGGGCTCTAGATCATAACTCTCACCCCCTCTCTCTATCACTGACCACATTTCAACCCCTAGCTCGAGGGTAGTAACTTGAGTAGGGGTAGCTACCGGAGTAGGGTAGCGACCTTACTCAAGTTACTACCCTCGAGCTAGGGGTTGAAATGTGGTCAGTGATAGAGAGGGGGGGGGTGAGAGTTATGATCTAGAGCCTTGAGTAGGGGTAGCTACCGGAGTAGGGTAGCGACCTTACTCAAGTTACTACTATACTACTATGCGGATTGCGCAAATGGTATAAAAGCCGGCTCGCGGAGCGGACCAGCACCACTTCCCGAGTACAACTCGGATAAGCCTCAGGGTGTGCCCTGAAGCATAAGTACTTGTTTCCGACCTGACAGTCGGATAGTAAGCAGAATGTTCTTTGCTCCGGCCGGGTGTTCCCGGCAACTGACTTCCTGTATTTCTGTTGATCCATAAGTGAGGTGTTCCTCAATCCGGCTGGGTGTTCCCGGCAACCGATTTCCAGTATTTCCGTAAGTGAGGTGTTCCTCACTCCGGCCGGGTGTTTCCGGCAATCGACCCCCCCCCCCCCGCCTCTCTCTCTCTCTCTCTCTCTCTCTCTCTCTCTCTCTCTCTCTCTCTCTCTCTCTCTCTCTCGGTCCGTAAGTGAGGTGTTGCTCATTTCAGCCGGGTGTTCTCGACGACCATCTGCGATGCATTCTGCTCAATTGTACGCGGTATTATAATTTGTATTATTTTGTTTTCCACCGACCGTGTTAGGTTTAATTTATAAACAATTCCAAAAGGGCGCACTCCGACCAAATATATAATTTATTTTTGTGCTACCGCCAACTATTAAAAGCTGATTTATTTTTGGTTATAGCACCACCATTGCAATATAATTTCGTTTATGTTATGTACTCAGAGATACTTTTGTAATTTCTTCCATCTTTGTTTAGAATAAATTCATTATTATTTAACTAAAACTACTGATTTGGAGTCTCCCGATAAATTCCCGAACGAATCCTGACAAACCGACGAATTATTCTCCGCATCGTAAAATTTCTCTTCGTTACAAGTTCTTAAAACAGAAAAGACTTTGTACATTGAATTATTATAGAAAAAAAAACAAAAAAGCCACAAGTCATTAAAAGTAACGTTTTTGAGGCAAGGAAAACTGTTACGGAACATGTGTCCGATTGCAACCATTGTGTGTCTGTTTTCTACTGTGTCCGGTTAGACCTATGTCCGATTTTCAATGTGTCCGATTGCTATTGTGTCCGACTAGCATTGTATCCAATTAGCATTGTGTCCGATTGTCACTGTGTCCTATTCAAACCACCGTGTGTCCGTTTTTTGTGTCCAATTGGACCTATGTCCGGTTCATTCAACCTGCTGCGTCCGATTTATTATATGTGCAACTAGGACTCACTCAGGCTAACTCTTGTAAGAAAAAGACCCAACGCTCTCTTTGTAAGAAAAAGGATACGTTTGCCGACCGGATCAATAAGCGCGACGCATGCATCCACTAAGAAGAAAAAGACCGTTCCTGCGCAAATCGCTAAAGCACCTGCCCCGAAAGAGCTAAAAAAAGATCGGCAGCTATGGAGAGAGTATAACCCGATATTTAAAACATCTTCTCTTGATGCTGGCCCACTCTAAAAACATCTTAAAGCCACGAGAAGCTGAAGGTGCCGCTCCGCTGTAAGCAGTGTACCCCGAACCACTTACACGCACTGCGGGTAAGGATGAACATAAAGTTTAGTGCGGCCCGCAGCTACCAATGAGATGGCCCCACATTTATAAAATGGAAAATGTAAGGTAGTGACTCCAAAGTAATGCGCAAGTGATCTCGGGGTTACTATACTCGGGGTTACCAGGAAAAGAAGGACATTTCAACTTTTGAGTATTTTTCCAAAAGAAGCTGTATATGTGTGGCTCAAATTATCTGTGTTTCTCTTGATATTTTTGTCATTAACTTGTACTCTAATATGCATATCTCAGAAGGGCATTTTTTGAAATAAAAGGATTTTCACAATTCTAGCTTGTTTCCCGGTCAAAGTTATGGTTTTCTAAAATAATATGGTCTGTAATAATCGAAAATGGGCCACTTGTGTTCTAATATGGTATTACGATGTTCCTTGATTCTAATTTCCAATTGTCTGCCGGTCTGAATATATCGTAGTTTTTGTACTCTATTTTATACACCACGTTACATTGCAAAAGCCTCGACAGCAAATTTTTCAACAAATCAATTTATCTTATTTTCAACATAAAATAACACAAAGAAATGGAATGATGAAAAAGAAGAAACATTTGTTGATGTTTTTTCGGGATGTTATTCTTAACCACTCTGTCAAATAAAGACTTTAGGCTTTCTTTGATGGTGGAGAAAATCATATGTAGAGAGTCATCGAGAGTTTTTTTATAAAAGACAGAATTATAACATATTTGAGAAGAACTATAACATATAAAAAATTCGAACAATTTAACCGAACACGGTTTTCGTAAATAACGTTACGGGGGTAAATAACATTACACATAAATATCGTTACCTAATAATATCGAATCCTTTTTCAAAATATCGTAAATATTTTTTTAACTCTAAAACTTGACTTAGAGAAAGTAAGTACCATTTGTTTTTATAAATTTTTAATCAATTTGAAAAAAATCCTTGAGAAAACGCTTCTGAACATCTGTACATACAGCGTGTGTCAAAAGTTCCGGGACGGCTGGATAATTTGAAAAATACGCATCACAGAGGAAAATGACCTCGACAAAAGTTGTAGGATTTTTCTCGGGCAATCCGATGGTGACCTTAGATTTGGCCTTGCTCGTGACCTTCAAGGTCAAATCGAATTTTTTAAATAGAAACCCCTATTTTTGATTCCAAAATCTAATAGCTGGTGTCAAGAGCTTTTCAAAACACTATAATGAAGTTATTTTTTATTAAGTACTTTTCGAGTTATGAGGCTTGAAAGTTACAGCATTTTGACATAAAATATAAAATATATCTTGTAAAACATTCAATTTTAGGAAATCTTACCTTAATACTTTTATGCACAAAATAATGAGACGAATCAATTGGTATAAAGAAAACACATTGGTTATAAACAAAAGTATGCAGTTGCATGTTGCAAATTACATATTTTTTCTTGAAAGCAACTATGTGTTTTCTTTATACCAATTGATTCGTCTCATTATTTTGCGCATAAAAGTATTAAAGTAAGATTTCCAAAAATTGAATGTTTTACAAGATATTTTATATTTTATGTCAAAATGCTGTAACTTTCAAGCCTCATAACTCGAAAAGTACTTAATGAAAAATAACTTCATTATAGTGTTTTGAAAAGCTCTTGACACCAGCTATTAGATTTTGGAATCAAAAATAGGGGTTTCTATTTAAAAAATTCGATTTGACCTTGAAATGACCTTGAAGGTCACGGGCAAGGCCAAATCTAAGATCACCATCGGATTGTCCAAAAAAAATCCTACAACTTTTGTCGAGGTTATTTTCCTCTGTGATGCGTATTTTTCAAATTATCCAGCCGTCCCGAAACTTTTGACACACGCTGTATATGTAGGGTGTTAGAATTAGGTGTTAGAATTAAGATAGTTTTAAGAAGCGCTCGTACGCGAGCGCGTGTGTGTGTAAAGCTAGTTAATAGATTCCGCGAGCGGCCAAAGTGCGGCGCACAATTAAGATAGAGTTTGGAGTATGTCGAGTCCTGCAAGAGAGGACAGAGTGTGTGTTGGAATCGGTCGATGAGAGTCGGTGAGAGTCCGTGAGAGTCAGTGAGAGAATCTGTGAGAGTCCGAGAGAGTCGGTAAGAGTCTGTGAGAGTCGGTGTGTGCGAGCCGAATTATTACGAGACGATGAGATTGCGGAACTTTAAGACTGCAAGTACTACGCGTTGCGTGCATTTATGCATTGAGCATTTTGTAAAATAACGAGTTACAAGTTGTTTTATTAAATTTATTATTATTAGTAATCAAAGAGTCTTATAAGTTACATGATACATCCTACATATATTTATATAAAGTATACCCTCAACTTTTGCGAATTAATAGGGAAGAACAATGGTCCAAAATATCCGATTATCCGCGTTTAATATAATTAG